>NW_027327191.1:0-744993 GCF_047675955.1 Chlorocebus sabaeus
CGAAGCCCATAGAGGGATATGGTGAAAAAGGAAATCTCTTCCGTTAAAAACTGGAAAGAAGCTTTCTGAGTAACTGCTTTGTTGTCTGTTAATTAATCTAACAGAGCTACAGCTGTCCCCTCAAGAAGCCTTTCCTTAAGACTGTTCTTGTGGAAGTTGCAAAGTGATATTTGGAAGCCCATAGAGGGCTACAGTGAAAAAGGAAATATCTTCCGTTAAAAACTGGAAACAAGCTTTCTGACAACCTGCTTTGTGTTCTGTTAATTCAACTCACAGAGTTACAGATTTCCCCTAAAAAGCCTGTCTCAAGAAGCCCTTCGCTAAGGCTGTTCTTGTGAAATTTGCAAAGTGATATTTGGAAGTCCATAGAGGGATACGGTGAAAAAGGATATATCTTCCGATATAAACTGGAAATAAGTTTTCTGAGAAACTGCTGTGGGTTCTATTAATTCATTTCACGGAGCTACAGCTTTCCCCTCAAGAAGCCTTTCCCTAAGACTGTTCTTGTGATATTTGCAAAGTGATATTCGGAAGCCCATAGAGAGCTATGCTGAACAAGGAAATATCTTCCATAAAAACTGGAAAGAAGATTTCTGAGAAACTGCTGTGGGTTCTGTTAATTCATCTCACAGAGTTACAGCTTTCCCTTCAAGAAGCATTTCGCTAAGACTGTTCTTGTGGAATTTGCAAAGTGATATTCGGAAGCCCATAAAGGGCTATGGTGGAAAAGGAAATATCTTCCGTTAAAAACTGGAAAGAAGCTTTCTTAGAAACTGCTTTGTGTTCCGTTAGTTCATCTCACAGATTTACAGATTTCCTCTCGAGAAGCTGTTCAGTAAGACTGTTCTTGTGATATTTGCAAAGTGATATTAGGAAGCCCATAGAGGGCTATGGTGGAAAAAGAAATATCTTCCATTAAAAAGTGGAAAGAAGCTTTCTGAAAAACAGTTTTGTGTCTGTTAATTCATATTACAGATTTAAGCTTTCTCCTCCGAAAGCCTTTCGCTAAGACTGTTCTTGTGGAACTTGAAATGTGATATTTGGAAAACCATAGAGGGCTATGGTGAAAAAGGAAATATCTTCCGTTAAAAACTTGGAAGAAGATTTCTGAGAAACTGCTTGTTTTTTTTTTTTTGTTTTTTTTTTTTTTTTTGGTTAATTGATCCCAGAGAGTTACAGCTTTCCCCTCAAGAAGTCTTTCCCTAAGACTGTTATCCTGGAATTTGCAAAGTGATATTTGGAAGCCCATAGGGGGCTCTGGCGAAAAAGAAAATATCCTAAGCTAAAAACCGAAAGGAAGCTTTATGAGAAACTGTACTGTGTGCTCTTAATTCAACTCACAGATTTATAGCTTTCTCCTCAAGAAGCCGTTCACTAAGACTGTTCTTGTGGAATTTGCCAAGTGATATTTGGAAGCCCATAGAGGGATATGATGAAAAGAAAATATCTCCGTTAAAAACTGGAAAGAAACTTTCTGATTAACTGCTTTGTGGTCTGTTAGTTCTTCTAACAAAGCTACAGATTTCCCCTCAAGAAGCCTTTCGCTAAGACTGTTCTTGTGGAAGTTGTAAAGTGATATTTGGAATCCCATCGAGGGATATGGTGAAAAAGGAAATATCTTCCGTTAAAAACTGGAAAGAAGCTTTCTGAGAAACTGCTTTGTGTTCTGTTAATTCTTCTTACAAAGTTACAACTTTCGCCTCTAGAAGCCTTTTGCTAACACTGTTGGTGTGGAACTTGTGAAGTGATATTTGGAAGCCCATAGAGGGCTGTGGTGAAAAAGGAAATATCCTAAGGTAAAAACTGAAAAGAAGCATGCTGAGAAACTGCTCTGTGCTCTGTTAAATCAGCTCAGATAGTTACAGCTTTCCCTTCAAGAAGCCTCTCTCTAAGGCTGTTTTTGTGGAATTGGCAAAGAGATATTTGGAAGCCCGTAGAGGGCTATGGTGAAAAAGGCAATATCTTCCATTAAAAACTGGAAAGAAGCGTTCCGAGAAACTGCTTCGTGTTCTGTTAATTCATCTCACAGAGTTACAGCTTTCCCCTCAAGAAGCCTTTCACCAAGACTGTTCTTGTGGAATTTGCAAAGTGGTCTTTGGAAGTCCAAAGATCGCTATGGTGAAAAAGGATATAGCTTCCGTTAAAAAGTGAAAAGAAGCTTTCTGAGGAACTGCTTTGTGATATGTGATTTCCTGTCACTGAGATACAGCTGTATTTCGTAGAACTGTTGGCTAGCCTTATTTCTGTGGAATCTGAGAAATGTTACTTCGGATCTCTTTGAAGACTATAGGTCCAAAGGAAATATCCGACGCTAAATGTGTGAAAGAAGCTTTCTGAGAAACTTCTTTGTGATCTGTGAATTGATCTCACAGAGCTACAGTTTCCCCTCAAGAAGCCTTTCGCTAAGACTGTTCTCGTGGAAATTGCAAAGTGATATTTGGAAAACAATAGAGGGCTATGGTTAAAAACGAAATATCCTAAGAAATAAACTGAAAAGAAGCTTTCTGAGGAACTGCTTTATGTTCTGTTAATTCATCTCAGAGATTTACAGCTTTCCGTTCAAGAAGCCTTTCGCAAAGACTGTTCTTTTGGAATTGGCATAGAGAGCTATGGTGCTCTCTAAGATAAAATATCCTAAGATATCCTAAGATAAAATATCCTAAGATAAAACTGAAATATCCTAAGATAAAAACTGAAAAGAAGCTTTCTGAGAACTGCTTTATGTTCTTTTAATTCATCTCGGAGATTTACAGCTTTCCGTTCAAGAAGCCTTTCGCAAAGTCTGTTCTTTTGGAATTGGCAAAGGGATATTTGGAAGGCCATAGAGAGCTATGGTGCATATGGAAATATCCTAAGATAAAAACCGAAAAGAAGCTTTCTGAGAAACTGCTTTGTGTTCTGTTAATTCATCTCAGAGAGTTACAGCTTTCTCCTCGAGAAGCCCTTCGCTAAGACTGTTCTTGTGAAATTTGCAAACTGATATATGGAAGCCCATAGAAGGCTATGGTAATAAAGGAAATAACTTCGGTTAAAAACTGGAAAGAAGCTTTCTGAGAAACTACTTTGTGTTCTGTTAATTCATCTCACATTGTTACATCTTTCCCTTCAAGAAGCCTTCCCCTAAGACTGTTCTTGTGGAATTTGCTAAGTGATATGTGGAAGCCCTTAGAGAGCTATGGTGAAAAAGAAAATATCGTAACATAAAAACCGAAAAGATGCTTTCTGAAAAACTGCACTGTGTTATCTTAATTCATCTCACAGAGTTATAGCTTTCCCCTCAAGAAGCCGTTCACTAACACTGTACTTGTGTAATTTGCAAAGTCATATTTCGAAGCCCATAGAGGGATATGGTGAAAAAGGAAATCTCTTCCGTTAAAAACTGGAAAGAAGCTTTCTGAGTAACTGCTTTGTTGTCTGTTAATTAATCTAACAGAGCTACAGCTGTCCCCTCAAGAAGCCTTTCCTTAAGACTGTTCTTGTGGAAGTTGCAAAGTGATATTTGGAAGCCCATAGAGGGCTACAGTGAAAAAGGAAATATCTTCCGTTAAAAACTGGAAACAAGCTTTCTGACAACCTGCTTTGTGTTCTGTTAATTCAACTCACAGAGTTACAGATTTCCCCTAAAAAGCCTGTCTCAAGAAGCCCTTCGCTAAGGCTGTTCTTGTGAAATTTGCAAAGTGATATTTGGAAGTCCATAGAGGGATACGGTGAAAAAGGATATATCTTCCGATATAAACTGGAAATAAGTTTTCTGAGAAACTGCTGTGGGTTCTATTAATTCATTTCACGGAGCTACAGCTTTCCCCTCAAGAAGCCTTTCCCTAAGACTGTTCTTGTGATATTTGCAAAGTGATATTCGGAAGCCCATAGAGAGCTATGCTGAACAAGGAAATATCTTCCATAAAAACTGGAAAGAAGATTTCTGAGAAACTGCTGTGGGTTCTGTTAATTCATCTCACAGAGTTACAGCTTTCCCTTCAAGAAGCATTTCGCTAAGACTGTTCTTGTGGAATTTGCAAAGTGATATTCGGAAGCCCATAAAGGGCTATGGTGGAAAAGGAAATATCTTCCGTTAAAAACTGGAAAGAAGCTTTCTTAGAAACTGCTTTGTGTTCCGTTAGTTCATCTCACAGATTTACAGATTTCCTCTCAAGAAGCTGTTCAGTAAGACTGTTCTTGTGATATTTGCAAAGTGATATTAGGAAGCCCATAGAGGGCTATGGTGGAAAAAGAAATATCTTCCGTTAAAAAGTGGAAAGAAGCTTTCTGAAAAACAGTTTTGTGTCTGTTAATTCATATTACAGATTTAAGCTTTCTCCTCCGAAAGCCTTTCGCTAAGACTGTTCTTGTGGAACTTGAAATGTGATATTTGGAAAACCATCGAGGGCTATGGTGAAAAAGGAAATATCTTCCGTTAAAAACTTGGAAGAAGATTTCTGAGAAACTGCTTGTTTTTTTTTTTTTTTTTTTTTTTTTTTTGGTTAATTGATCCCAGAGAGTTACAGCTTTCCCCTCAAGAAGTCTTTCCCTAAGACTGTTATCCTGGAATTTGCAAAGTGATATTTGGAAGCCCATAGGGGGCTCTGGCGAAAAAGAAAATATCCTAAGCTAAAAACCGAAAGGAAGCTTTATGAGAAACTGTACTGTGTGCTCTTAATTCAACTCACAGATTTATAGCTTTCTCCTCAAGAAGCCGTTCACTAAGACTGTTCTTGTGGAATTTGCCAAGTGATATTTGGAAGCCCATAGAGGGATATGATGAAAAGAAAATATCTCCGTTAAAAACTGGAAAGAAACTTTCTGATTAACTGCTTTGTGGTCTGTTAGTTCTTCTAACAAAGCTACAGATTTCCCCTCAAGAAGCCTTTCGCTAAGACTGTTCTTGTGGAAGTTGTAAAGTGATATTTGGAATCCCATCGAGGGATATGGTGAAAAAGGAAATATCTTCCGTTAAAAACTGGAAAGAAGCTTTCTGAGAAACTGCTTTGTGTTCTGTTAATTCTTCTTACAAAGTTACAACTTTCGCCTCTAGAAGCCTTTTGCTAACACTGTTGGTGTGGAACTTGTGAAGTGATATTTGGAAGCCCATAGAGGGCTGTGGTGAAAAAGGAAATATCCTAAGGTAAAAACTGAAAAGAAGCATGCTGAGAAACTGCTCTGTGCTCTGTTAAATCAGCTCAGATAGTTACAGCTTTCCCTTCAAGAAGCCTCTCTCTAAGGCTGTTTTTGTGGAATTGGCAAAGAGATATTTGGAAGCCCGTAGAGGGCTATGGTGAAAAAGGCAATATCTTCCATTAAAAACTGGAAAGAAGCGTTCCGAGAAACTGCTTCGTGTTCTGTTAATTCATCTCACAGAGTTACAGCTTTCCCCTCAAGAAGCCTTTCACCAAGACTGTTCTTGTGGAATTTGCAAAGTGGTCTTTGGAAGTCCAAAGATCGCTATGGTGAAAAAGGATATAGCTTCCGTTAAAAAGTGAAAAGAAGCTTTCTGAGGAACTGCTTTGTGATATGTGATTTCCTGTCACTGAGATACAGCTGTATTTCGTAGAACTGTTGGCTAGCCTTATTTCTGTGGAATCTGAGAAATGTTACTTCGGATCTCTTTGAAGACTATAGGTCCAAAGGAAATATCCGACGCTAAATGTGTGAAAGAAGCTTTCTGAGAAACTTCTTTGTGATCTGTGAATTGATCTCACAGAGCTACAGTTTCCCCTCAAGAAGCCTTTCGCTAAGACTGTTCTCGTGGAAATTGCAAAGTGATATTTGGAAAACAATAGAGGGCTATGGTTAAAAACGAAATATCCTAAGAAATAAACTGAAAAGAAGCTTTCTGAGGAACTGCTTTATGTTCTGTTAATTCATCTCAGAGATTTACAGCTTTCCGTTCAAGAAGCCTTTCGCAAAGACTGTTCTTTTGGAATTGGCATAGAGAGCTATGGTGCTCTCTAAGATAAAATATCCTAAGATATCCTAAGATAAAATATCCTAAGATAAAACTGAAATATCCTAAGATAAAAACTGAAAAGAAGCTTTCTGAGAACTGCTTTATGTTCTTTTAATTCATCTCGGAGATTTACAGCTTTCCGTTCAAGAAGCCTTTCGCAAAGTCTGTTCTTTTGGAATTGGCAAAGGGATATTTGGAAGGCCATAGAGAGCTATGGTGCATATGGAAATATCCTAAGATAAAAACCGAAAAGAAGCTTTCTGAGAAACTGCTTTGTGTTCTGTTAATTCATCTCAGAGAGTTACAGCTTTCTCCTCGAGAAGCCCTTCGCTAAGACTGTTCTTGTGAAATTTGCAAACTGATATATGGAAGCCCATAGAAGGCTATGGTAATAAAGGAAATAACTTCGGTTAAAAACTGGAAAGAAGCTTTCTGAGAAACTACTTTGTGTTCTGTTAATTCATCTCACATTGTTACATCTTTCCCTTCAAGAAGCCTTCCCCTAAGACTGTTCTTGTGGAATTTGCTAAGTGATATGTGGAAGCCCTTAGAGAGCTATGGTGAAAAAGAAAATATCGTAACATAAAAACCGAAAAGATGCTTTCTGAAAAACTGCACTGTGTTATCTTAATTCATCTCACAGAGTTATAGCTTTCCCCTCAAGAAGCCGTTCACTAACACTGTACTTGTGTAATTTGCAAAGTCATATTTCGAAGCCCATAGAGGGATATGGTGAAAAAGGAAATCTCTTCCGTTAAAAACTGGAAAGAAGCTTTCTGAGTAACTGCTTTGTTGTCTGTTAATTAATCTAACAGAGCTACAGCTGTCCCCTCAAGAAGCCTTTCCTTAAGACTGTTCTTGTGGAAGTTGCAAAGTGATATTTGGAAGCCCATAGAGGGCTACAGTGAAAAAGGAAATATCTTCCGTTAAAAACTGGAAACAAGCTTTCTGACAACCTGCTTTGTGTTCTGTTAATTCAACTCACAGAGTTACAGATTTCCCCTAAAAAGCCTGTCTCAAGAAGCCCTTCGCTAAGGCTGTTCTTGTGAAATTTGCAAAGTGATATTTGGAAGTCCATAGAGGGATACGGTGAAAAAGGATATATCTTCCGATATAAACTGGAAATAAGTTTTCTGAGAAACTGCTGTGGGTTCTATTAATTCATTTCACGGAGCTACAGCTTTCCCCTCAAGAAGCCTTTCCCTAAGACTGTTCTTGTGATATTTGCAAAGTGATATTCGGAAGCCCATAGAGAGCTATGCTGAACAAGGAAATATCTTCCATAAAAACTGGAAAGAAGATTTCTGAGAAACTGCTGTGGGTTCTGTTAATTCATCTCACAGAGTTACAGCTTTCCCTTCAAGAAGCATTTCGCTAAGACTGTTCTTGTGGAATTTGCAAAGTGATATTCGGAAGCCCATAAAGGGCTATGGTGGAAAAGGAAATATCTTCCGTTAAAAACTGGAAAGAAGCTTTCTTAGAAACTGCTTTGTGTTCCGTTAGTTCATCTCACAGATTTACAGATTTCCTCTCAAGAAGCTGTTCAGTAAGACTGTTCTTGTGATATTTGCAAAGTGATATTAGGAAGCCCATAGAGGGCTATGGTGAAAAAAGAAATATCTTCCGTTAAAAAGTGGAAAGAAGCTTTCTGAAAAACAGTTTTGTGTCTGTTAATTCATATTACAGATTTAAGCTTTCTCCTCCGAAAGCCTTTCGCTAAGACTGTTCTTGTGGAACTTGAAATGTGATATTTGGAAAACCATCGAGGGCTATGGTGAAAAAGGAAATATCTTCCGTTAAAAACTTGGAAGAAGATTTCTGAGAAACTGCTTGTTTTTTTTTTTTTTTTTTTTTTTTTTTTTTTTTTTTTGGTTAATTGATCCCAGAGAGTTACAGCTTTCCCCTCAAGAAGTCTTTCCCTAAGACTGTTATCCTGGAATTTGCAAAGTGATATTTGGAAGCCCATAGGGGGCTCTGGCGAAAAAGAAAATATCCTAAGCTAAAAACCGAAAGGAAGCTTTATGAGAAACTGTACTGTGTGCTCTTAATTCAACTCACAGATTTATAGCTTTCTCCTCAAGAAGCCGTTCACTAAGACTGTTCTTGTGGAATTTGCCAAGTGATATTTGGAAGCCCATAGAGGGATATGATGAAAAGAAAATATCTCCGTTAAAAACTGGAAAGAAACTTTCTGATTAACTGCTTTGTGGTCTGTTAGTTCTTCTAACAAAGCTACAGATTTCCCCTCAAGAAGCCTTTCGCTAAGACTGTTCTTGTGGAAGTTGTAAAGTGATATTTGGAATCCCATCGAGGGATATGGTGAAAAAGGAAATATCTTCCGTTAAAAACTGGAAAGAAGCTTTCTGAGAAACTGCTTTGTGTTCTGTTAATTCTTCTTACAAAGTTACAACTTTCGCCTCTAGAAGCCTTTTGCTAACACTGTTGGTGTGGAACTTGTGAAGTGATATTTGGAAGCCCATAGAGGGCTGTGGTGAAAAAGGAAATATCCTAAGGTAAAAACTGAAAAGAAGCATGCTGAGAAACTGCTCTGTGCTCTGTTAAATCAGCTCAGATAGTTACAGCTTTCCCTTCAAGAAGCCTCTCTCTAAGGCTGTTTTTGTGGAATTGGCAAAGAGATATTTGGAAGCCCGTAGAGGGCTATGGTGAAAAAGGCAATATCTTCCATTAAAAACTGGAAAGAAGCGTTCCGAGAAACTGCTTCGTGTTCTGTTAATTCATCTCACAGAGTTACAGCTTTCCCCTCAAGAAGCCTTTCACCAAGACTGTTCTTGTGGAATTTGCAAAGTGGTCTTTGGAAGTCCAAAGATCGCTATGGTGAAAAAGGATATAGCTTCAGTTAAAAAGTGAAAAGAAGCTTTCTGAGGAACTGCTTTGTGATATGTGATTTCCTGTCACTGAGATACAGCTGTATTTCGTAGAACTGTTGGCTAGCCTTATTTCTGTGGAATCTGAGAAATGTTACTTCGGATCTCTTTGAAGACTATAGGTCCAAAGGAAATATCCGACGCTAAATGTGTGAAAGAAGCTTTCTGAGAAACTTCTTTGTGATCTGTGAATTGATCTCACAGAGCTACAGTTTCCCCTCAAGAAGCCTTTCGCTAAGACTGTTCTCGTGGAAATTGCAAAGTGATATTTGGAAAACAATAGAGGGCTATGGTTAAAAACGAAATATCCTAAGAAATAAACTGAAAAGAAGCTTTCTGAGGAACTGCTTTATGTTCTGTTAATTCATCTCAGAGATTTACAGCTTTCCGTTCAAGAAGCCTTTCGCAAAGACTGTTCTTTTGGAATTGGCATAGAGAGCTATGGTGCTCTCTAAGATAAAATATCCTAAGATATCCTAAGATAAAATATCCTAAGATAAAACTGAAATATCCTAAGATAAAAACTGAAAAGAAGCTTTCTGAGAACTGCTTTATGTTCTTTTAATTCATCTCGGAGATTTACAGCTTTCCGTTCAAGAAGCCTTTCGCAAAGTCTGTTCTTTTGGAATTGGCAAAGGGATATTTGGAAGGCCATAGAGAGCTATGGTGCATATGGAAATATCCTAAGATAAAAACCGAAAAGAAGCTTTCTGAGAAACTGCTTTGTGTTCTGTTAATTCATCTCAGAGAGTTACAGCTTTCTCCTCGAGAAGCCCTTCGCTAAGACTGTTCTTGTGAAATTTGCAAACTGATATATGGAAGCCCATAGAAGGCTATGGTAATAAAGGAAATAACTTCGGTTAAAAACTGGAAAGAAGCTTTCTGAGAAACTACTTTGTGTTCTGTTAATTCATCTCACATTGTTACATCTTTCCCTTCAAGAAGCCTTCCCCTAAGACTGTTCTTGTGGAATTTGCTAAGTGATATGTGGAAGCCCTTAGAGAGCTATGGTGAAAAAGAAAATATCGTAACATAAAAACCGAAAAGATGCTTTCTGAAAAACTGCACTGTGTTATCTTAATTCATCTCACAGAGTTATAGCTTTCCCCTCAAGAAGCCGTTCACTAACACTGTACTTGTGTAATTTGCAAAGTCATATTTCGAAGCCCATAGAGGGATATGGTGAAAAAGGAAATCTCTTCCGTTAAAAACTGGAAAGAAGCTTTCTGAGTAACTGCTTTGTTGTCTGTTAATTAATCTAACAGAGCTACAGCTGTCCCCTCAAGAAGCCTTTCCTTAAGACTGTTCTTGTGGAAGTTGCAAAGTGATATTTGGAAGCCCATAGAGGGCTACAGTGAAAAAGGAAATATCTTCCGTTAAAAACTGGAAACAAGCTTTCTGACAACCTGCTTTGTGTTCTGTTAATTCAACTCACAGAGTTACAGATTTCCCCTAAAAAGCCTGTCTCAAGAAGCCCTTCGCTAAGGCTGTTCTTGTGAAATTTGCAAAGTGATATTTGGAAGTCCATAGAGGGATACGGTGAAAAAGGATATATCTTCCGATATAAACTGGAAATAAGTTTTCTGAGAAACTGCTGTGGGTTCTATTAATTCATTTCACGGAGCTACAGCTTTCCCCTCAAGAAGCCTTTCCCTAAGACTGTTCTTGTGATATTTGCAAAGTGATATTCGGAAGCCCATAGAGAGCTATGCTGAACAAGGAAATATCTTCCATAAAAACTGGAAAGAAGATTTCTGAGAAACTGCTGTGGGTTCTGTTAATTCATCTCACAGAGTTACAGCTTTCCCTTCAAGAAGCATTTCGCTAAGACTGTTCTTGTGGAATTTGCAAAGTGATATTCGGAAGCCCATAAAGGGCTATGGTGGAAAAGGAAATATCTTCCGTTAAAAACTGGAAAGAAGCTTTCTTAGAAACTGCTTTGTGTTCCGTTAGTTCATCTCACAGATTTACAGATTTCCTCTCAAGAAGCTGTTCAGTAAGACTGTTCTTGTGATATTTGCAAAGTGATATTAGGAAGCCCATAGAGGGCTATGGTGGAAAAAGAAATATCTTCCGTTAAAAAGTGGAAAGAAGCTTTCTGAAAAACAGTTTTGTGTCTGTTAATTCATATTACAGATTTAAGCTTTCTCCTCCGAAAGCCTTTCGCTAAGACTGTTCTTGTGGAACTTGAAATGTGATATTTGGAAAACCATCGAGGGCTATGGTGAAAAAGGAAATATCTTCCGTTAAAAACTTGGAAGAAGATTTCTGAGAAACTGCTTGTTTTTTTTTTTTTTTTTTTTTTTTTTTTGGTTAATTGATCCCAGAGAGTTACAGCTTTCCCCTCAAGAAGTCTTTCCCTAAGACTGTTATCCTGGAATTTGCAAAGTGATATTTGGAAGCCCATAGGGGGCTCTGGCGAAAAAGAAAATATCCTAAGCTAAAAACCGAAAGGAAGCTTTATGAGAAACTGTACTGTGTGCTCTTAATTCAACTCACAGATTTATAGCTTTCTCCTCAAGAAGCCGTTCACTAAGACTGTTCTTGTGGAATTTGCCAAGTGATATTTGGAAGCCCATAGAGGGATATGATGAAAAGAAAATATCTCCGTTAAAAACTGGAAAGAAACTTTCTGATTAACTGCTTTGTGGTCTGTTAGTTCTTCTAACAAAGCTACAGATTTCCCCTCAAGAAGCCTTTCGCTAAGACTGTTCTTGTGGAAGTTGTAAAGTGATATTTGGAATCCCATCGAGGGATATGGTGAAAAAGGAAATATCTTCCGTTAAAAACTGGAAAGAAGCTTTCTGAGAAACTGCTTTGTGTTCTGTTAATTCTTCTTACAAAGTTACAACTTTCGCCTCTAGAAGCCTTTTGCTAACACTGTTGGTGTGGAACTTGTGAAGTGATATTTGGAAGCCCATAGAGGGCTGTGGTGAAAAAGGAAATATCCTAAGGTAAAAACTGAAAAGAAGCATGCTGAGAAACTGCTCTGTGCTCTGTTAAATCAGCTCAGATAGTTACAGCTTTCCCTTCAAGAAGCCTCTCTCTAAGGCTGTTTTTGTGGAATTGGCAAAGAGATATTTGGAAGCCCGTAGAGGGCTATGGTGAAAAAGGCAATATCTTCCATTAAAAACTGGAAAGAAGCGTTCCGAGAAACTGCTTCGTGTTCTGTTAATTCATCTCACAGAGTTACAGCTTTCCCCTCAAGAAGCCTTTCACCAAGACTGTTCTTGTGGAATTTGCAAAGTGGTCTTTGGAAGTCCAAAGATCGCTATGGTGAAAAAGGATATAGCTTCCGTTAAAAAGTGAAAAGAAGCTTTCTGAGGAACTGCTTTGTGATATGTGATTTCCTGTCACTGAGATACAGCTGTATTTCGTAGAACTGTTGGCTAGCCTTATTTCTGTGGAATCTGAGAAATGTTACTTCGGATCTCTTTGAAGACTATAGGTCCAAAGGAAATATCCGACGCTAAATGTGTGAAAGAAGCTTTCTGAGAAACTTCTTTGTGATCTGTGAATTGATCTCACAGAGCTACAGTTTCCCCTCAAGAAGCCTTTCGCTAAGACTGTTCTCGTGGAAATTGCAAAGTGATATTTGGAAAACAATAGAGGGCTATGGTTAAAAACGAAATATCCTAAGAAATAAACTGAAAAGAAGCTTTCTGAGGAACTGCTTTATGTTCTGTTAATTCATCTCAGAGATTTACAGCTTTCCGTTCAAGAAGCCTTTCGCAAAGACTGTTCTTTTGGAATTGGCATAGAGAGCTATGGTGCTCTCTAAGATAAAATATCCTAAGATATCCTAAGATAAAATATCCTAAGATAAAACTGAAATATCCTAAGATAAAAACTGAAAAGAAGCTTTCTGAGAACTGCTTTATGTTCTTTTAATTCATCTCGGAGATTTACAGCTTTCCGTTCAAGAAGCCTTTCGCAAAGTCTGTTCTTTTGGAATTGGCAAAGGGATATTTGGAAGGCCATAGAGAGCTATGGTGCATATGGAAATATCCTAAGATAAAAACCGAAAAGAAGCTTTCTGAGAAACTGCTTTGTGTTCTGTTAATTCATCTCAGAGAGTTACAGCTTTCTCCTCGAGAAGCCCTTCGCTAAGACTGTTCTTGTGAAATTTGCAAACTGATATATGGAAGCCCATAGAAGGCTATGGTAATAAAGGAAATAACTTCGGTTAAAAACTGGAAAGAAGCTTTCTGAGAAACTACTTTGTGTTCTGTTAATTCATCTCACATTGTTACATCTTTCCCTTCAAGAAGCCTTCCCCTAAGACTGTTCTTGTGGAATTTGCTAAGTGATATGTGGAAGCCCTTAGAGAGCTATGGTGAAAAAGAAAATATCGTAACATAAAAACCGAAAAGATGCTTTCTGAAAAACTGCACTGTGTTATCTTAATTCATCTCACAGAGTTATAGCTTTCCCCTCAAGAAGCCGTTCACTAACACTGTACTTGTGTAATTTGCAAAGTCATATTTCGAAGCCCATAGAGGGATATGGTGAAAAAGGAAATCTCTTCCGTTAAAAACTGGAAAGAAGCTTTCTGAGTAACTGCTTTGTTGTCTGTTAATTAATCTAACAGAGCTACAGCTGTCCCCTCAAGAAGCCTTTCCTTAAGACTGTTCTTGTGGAAGTTGCAAAGTGATATTTGGAAGCCCATAGAGGGCTACAGTGAAAAAGGAAATATCTTCCGTTAAAAACTGGAAACAAGCTTTCTGACAACCTGCTTTGTGTTCTGTTAATTCAACTCACAGAGTTACAGATTTCCCCTAAAAAGCCTGTCTCAAGAAGCCCTTCGCTAAGGCTGTTCTTGTGAAATTTGCAAAGTGATATTTGGAAGTCCATAGAGGGATACGGTGAAAAAGGATATATCTTCCGATATAAACTGGAAATAAGTTTTCTGAGAAACTGCTGTGGGTTCTATTAATTCATTTCACGGAGCTACAGCTTTCCCCTCAAGAAGCCTTTCCCTAAGACTGTTCTTGTGATATTTGCAAAGTGATATTCGGAAGCCCATAGAGAGCTATGCTGAACAAGGAAATATCTTCCATAAAAACTGGAAAGAAGATTTCTGAGAAACTGCTGTGGGTTCTGTTAATTCATCTCACAGAGTTACAGCTTTCCCTTCAAGAAGCATTTCGCTAAGACTGTTCTTGTGGAATTTGCAAAGTGATATTCGGAAGCCCATAAAGGGCTATGGTGGAAAAGGAAATATCTTCCGTTAAAAACTGGAAAGAAGCTTTCTTAGAAACTGCTTTGTGTTCCGTTAGTTCATCTCACAGATTTACAGATTTCCTCTCAAGAAGCTGTTCAGTAAGACTGTTCTTGTGATATTTGCAAAGTGATATTAGGAAGCCCATAGAGGGCTATGGTGAAAAAAGAAATATCTTCCGTTAAAAAGTGGAAAGAAGCTTTCTGAAAAACAGTTTTGTGTCTGTTAATTCATATTACAGATTTAAGCTTTCTCCTCCGAAAGCCTTTCGCTAAGACTGTTCTTGTGGAACTTGAAATGTGATATTTGGAAAACCATCGAGGGCTATGGTGAAAAAGGAAATATCTTCCGTTAAAAACTTGGAAGAAGATTTCTGAGAAACTGCTTGTTTTTTTTTTTTTTTTTTTTTTTTTTTTTTTTTTTGGTTAATTGATCCCAGAGAGTTACAGCTTTCCCCTCAAGAAGTCTTTCCCTAAGACTGTTATCCTGGAATTTGCAAAGTGATATTTGGAAGCCCATAGGGGGCTCTGGCGAAAAAGAAAATATCCTAAGCTAAAAACCGAAAGGAAGCTTTATGAGAAACTGTACTGTGTGCTCTTAATTCAACTCACAGATTTATAGCTTTCTCCTCAAGAAGCCGTTCACTAAGACTGTTCTTGTGGAATTTGCCAAGTGATATTTGGAAGCCCATAGAGGGATATGATGAAAAGAAAATATCTCCGTTAAAAACTGGAAAGAAACTTTCTGATTAACTGCTTTGTGGTCTGTTAGTTCTTCTAACAAAGCTACAGATTTCCCCTCAAGAAGCCTTTCGCTAAGACTGTTCTTGTGGAAGTTGTAAAGTGATATTTGGAATCCCATCGAGGGATATGGTGAAAAAGGAAATATCTTCCGTTAAAAACTGGAAAGAAGCTTTCTGAGAAACTGCTTTGTGTTCTGTTAATTCTTCTTACAAAGTTACAACTTTCGCCTCTAGAAGCCTTTTGCTAACACTGTTGGTGTGGAACTTGTGAAGTGATATTTGGAAGCCCATAGAGGGCTGTGGTGAAAAAGGAAATATCCTAAGGTAAAAACTGAAAAGAAGCATGCTGAGAAACTGCTCTGTGCTCTGTTAAATCAGCTCAGATAGTTACAGCTTTCCCTTCAAGAAGCCTCTCTCTAAGGCTGTTTTTGTGGAATTGGCAAAGAGATATTTGGAAGCCCGTAGAGGGCTATGGTGAAAAAGGCAATATCTTCCATTAAAAACTGGAAAGAAGCGTTCCGAGAAACTGCTTCGTGTTCTGTTAATTCATCTCACAGAGTTACAGCTTTCCCCTCAAGAAGCCTTTCACCAAGACTGTTCTTGTGGAATTTGCAAAGTGGTCTTTGGAAGTCCAAAGATCGCTATGGTGAAAAAGGATATAGCTTCAGTTAAAAAGTGAAAAGAAGCTTTCTGAGGAACTGCTTTGTGATATGTGATTTCCTGTCACTGAGATACAGCTGTATTTCGTAGAACTGTTGGCTAGCCTTATTTCTGTGGAATCTGAGAAATGTTACTTCGGATCTCTTTGAAGACTATAGGTCCAAAGGAAATATCCGACGCTAAATGTGTGAAAGAAGCTTTCTGAGAAACTTCTTTGTGATCTGTGAATTGATCTCACAGAGCTACAGTTTCCCCTCAAGAAGCCTTTCGCTAAGACTGTTCTCGTGGAAATTGCAAAGTGATATTTGGAAAACAATAGAGGGCTATGGTTAAAAACGAAATATCCTAAGAAATAAACTGAAAAGAAGCTTTCTGAGGAACTGCTTTATGTTCTGTTAATTCATCTCAGAGATTTACAGCTTTCCGTTCAAGAAGCCTTTCGCAAAGACTGTTCTTTTGGAATTGGCATAGAGAGCTATGGTGCTCTCTAAGATAAAATATCCTAAGATATCCTAAGATAAAATATCCTAAGATAAAACTGAAATATCCTAAGATAAAAACTGAAAAGAAGCTTTCTGAGAACTGCTTTATGTTCTTTTAATTCATCTCGGAGATTTACAGCTTTCCGTTCAAGAAGCCTTTCGCAAAGTCTGTTCTTTTGGAATTGGCAAAGGGATATTTGGAAGGCCATAGAGAGCTATGGTGCATATGGAAATATCCTAAGATAAAAACCGAAAAGAAGCTTTCTGAGAAACTGCTTTGTGTTCTGTTAATTCATCTCAGAGAGTTACAGCTTTCTCCTCGAGAAGCCCTTCGCTAAGACTGTTCTTGTGAAATTTGCAAACTGATATATGGAAGCCCATAGAAGGCTATGGTAATAAAGGAAATAACTTCGGTTAAAAACTGGAAAGAAGCTTTCTGAGAAACTACTTTGTGTTCTGTTAATTCATCTCACATTGTTACATCTTTCCCTTCAAGAAGCCTTCCCCTAAGACTGTTCTTGTGGAATTTGCTAAGTGATATGTGGAAGCCCTTAGAGAGCTATGGTGAAAAAGAAAATATCGTAACATAAAAACCGAAAAGATGCTTTCTGAAAAACTGCACTGTGTTATCTTAATTCATCTCACAGAGTTATAGCTTTCCCCTCAAGAAGCCGTTCACTAACACTGTACTTGTGTAATTTGCAAAGTCATATTTCGAAGCCCATAGAGGGATATGGTGAAAAAGGAAATCTCTTCCGTTAAAAACTGGAAAGAAGCTTTCTGAGTAACTGCTTTGTTGTCTGTTAATTAATCTAACAGAGCTACAGCTGTCCCCTCAAGAAGCCTTTCCTTAAGACTGTTCTTGTGGAAGTTGCAAAGTGATATTTGGAAGCCCATAGAGGGCTACAGTGAAAAAGGAAATATCTTCCGTTAAAAACTGGAAACAAGCTTTCTGACAACCTGCTTTGTGTTCTGTTAACTCAACTCACAGAGTTACAGATTTCCCCTAAAAAGCCTGTCTCAAGAAGCCCTTCGCTAAGGCTGTTCTTGTGAAATTTGCAAAGTGATATTTGGAAGTCCATAGAGGGATACGGTGAAAAAGGATATATCTTCCGATATAAACTGGAAATAAGTTTTCTGAGAAACTGCTGTGGGTTCTATTAATTCATTTCACGGAGCTACAGCTTTCCCCTCAAGAAGCCTTTCCCTAAGACTGTTCTTGTGATATTTGCAAAGTGATATTCGGAAGCCCATAGAGAGCTATGCTGAACAAGGAAATATCTTCCATAAAAACTGGAAAGAAGATTTCTGAGAAACTGCTGTGGGTTCTGTTAATTCATCTCACAGAGTTACAGCTTTCCCTTCAAGAAGCATTTCGCTAAGACTGTTCTTGTGGAATTTGCAAAGTGATATTCGGAAGCCCATAAAGGGCTATGGTGGAAAAGGAAATATCTTCCGTTAAAAACTGGAAAGAAGCTTTCTTAGAAACTGCTTTGTGTTCCGTTAGTTCATCTCACAGATTTACAGATTTCCTCTCAAGAAGCTGTTCAGTAAGACTGTTCTTGTGATATTTGCAAAGTGATATTAGGAAGCCCATAGAGGGCTATGGTGGAAAAAGAAATATCTTCCGTTAAAAAGTGGAAAGAAGCTTTCTGAAAAACAGTTTTGTGTCTGTTAATTCATATTACAGATTTAAGCTTTCTCCTCCGAAAGCCTTTCGCTAAGACTGTTCTTGTGGAACTTGAAATGTGATATTTGGAAAACCATAGAGGGCTATGGTGAAAAAGGAAATATCTTCCGTTAAAAACTTGGAAGAAGATTTCTGAGAAACTGCTTGTTTTTTTTTTTTTTTTTTTTTTTTTTTGGTTAATTGATCCCAGAGAGTTACAGCTTTCCCCTCAAGAAGTCTTTCCCTAAGACTGTTATCCTGGAATTTGCAAAGTGATATTTGGAAGCCCATAGGGGGCTCTGGCGAAAAAGAAAATATCCTAAGCTAAAAACCGAAAGGAAGCTTTATGAGAAACTGTACTGTGTGCTCTTAATTCAACTCACAGATTTATAGCTTTCTCCTCAAGAAGCCGTTCACTAAGACTGTTCTTGTGGAATTTGCCAAGTGATATTTGGAAGCCCATAGAGGGATATGATGAAAAGAAAATATCTCCGTTAAAAACTGGAAAGAAACTTTCTGATTAACTGCTTTGTGGTCTGTTAGTTCTTCTAACAAAGCTACAGATTTCCCCTCAAGAAGCCTTTCGCTAAGACTGTTCTTGTGGAAGTTGTAAAGTGATATTTGGAATCCCATCGAGGGATATGGTGAAAAAGGAAATATCTTCCGTTAAAAACTGGAAAGAAGCTTTCTGAGAAACTGCTTTGTGTTCTGTTAATTCTTCTTACAAAGTTACAACTTTCGCCTCTAGAAGCCTTTTGCTAACACTGTTGGTGTGGAACTTGTGAAGTGATATTTGGAAGCCCATAGAGGGCTGTGGTGAAAAAGGAAATATCCTAAGGTAAAAACTGAAAAGAAGCATGCTGAGAAACTGCTCTGTGCTCTGTTAAATCAGCTCAGATAGTTACAGCTTTCCCTTCAAGAAGCCTCTCTCTAAGGCTGTTTTTGTGGAATTGGCAAAGAGATATTTGGAAGCCCGTAGAGGGCTATGGTGAAAAAGGCAATATCTTCCATTAAAAACTGGAAAGAAGCGTTCCGAGAAACTGCTTCGTGTTCTGTTAATTCATCTCACAGAGTTACAGCTTTCCCCTCAAGAAGCCTTTCACCAAGACTGTTCTTGTGGAATTTGCAAAGTGGTCTTTGGAAGTCCAAAGATCGCTATGGTGAAAAAGGATATAGCTTCAGTTAAAAAGTGAAAAGAAGCTTTCTGAGGAACTGCTTTGTGATATGTGATTTCCTGTCACTGAGATACAGCTGTATTTCGTAGAACTGTTGGCTAGCCTTATTTCTGTGGAATCTGAGAAATGTTACTTCGGATCTCTTTGAAGACTATAGGTCCAAAGGAAATATCCGACGCTAAATGTGTGAAAGAAGCTTTCTGAGAAACTTCTTTGTGATCTGTGAATTGATCTCACAGAGCTACAGTTTCCCCTCAAGAAGCCTTTCGCTAAGACTGTTCTCGTGGAAATTGCAAAGTGATATTTGGAAAACAATAGAGGGCTATGGTTAAAAACGAAATATCCTAAGAAATAAACTGAAAAGAAGCTTTCTGAGGAACTGCTTTATGTTCTGTTAATTCATCTCAGAGATTTACAGCTTTCCGTTCAAGAAGCCTTTCGCAAAGACTGTTCTTTTGGAATTGGCATAGAGAGCTATGGTGCTCTCTAAGATAAAATATCCTAAGATATCCTAAGATAAAATATCCTAAGATAAAACTGAAATATCCTAAGATAAAAACTGAAAAGAAGCTTTCTGAGAACTGCTTTATGTTCTTTTAATTCATCTCGGAGATTTACAGCTTTCCGTTCAAGAAGCCTTTCGCAAAGTCTGTTCTTTTGGAGTTGGCAAAGGGATATTTGGAAGGCCATAGAGAGCTATGGTGCATATGGAAATATCCTAAGATAAAAACCGAAAAGAAGCTTTCTGAGAAACTGCTTTGTGTTCTGTTAATTCATCTCAGAGAGTTACAGCTTTCTCCTCGAGAAGCCCTTCGCTAAGACTGTTCTTGTGAAATTTGCAAACTGATATATGGAAGCCCATAGAAGGCTATGGTAATAAAGGAAATAACTTCGGTTAAAAACTGGAAAGAAGCTTTCTGAGAAACTACTTTGTGTTCTGTTAATTCATCTCACATTGTTACATCTTTCCCTTCAAGAAGCCTTCCCCTAAGACTGTTCTTGTGGAATTTGCTAAGTGATATGTGGAAGCCCTTAGAGAGCTATGGTGAAAAAGAAAATATCGTAACATAAAAACCGAAAAGATGCTTTCTGAAAAACTGCACTGTGTTATCTTAATTCATCTCACAGAGTTATAGCTTTCCCCTCAAGAAGCCGTTCACTAACACTGTACTTGTGTAATTTGCAAAGTCATATTTCGAAGCCCATAGAGGGATATGGTGAAAAAGGAAATCTCTTCCGTTAAAAACTGGAAAGAAGCTTTCTGAGTAACTGCTTTGTTGTCTGTTAATTAATCTAACAGAGCTACAGCTGTCCCCTCAAGAAGCCTTTCCTTAAGACTGTTCTTGTGGAAGTTGCAAAGTGATATTTGGAAGCCCATAGAGGGCTACAGTGAAAAAGGAAATATCTTCCGTTAAAAACTGGAAACAAGCTTTCTGACAACCTGCTTTGTGTTCTGTTAACTCAACTCACAGAGTTACAGATTTCCCCTAAAAAGCCTGTCTCAAGAAGCCCTTCGCTAAGGCTGTTCTTGTGAAATTTGCAAAGTGATATTTGGAAGTCCATAGAGGGATACGGTGAAAAAGGATATATCTTCCGATATAAACTGGAAATAAGTTTTCTGAGAAACTGCTGTGGGTTCTATTAATTCATTTCACGGAGCTACAGCTTTCCCCTCAAGAAGCCTTTCCCTAAGACTGTTCTTGTGATATTTGCAAAGTGATATTCGGAAGCCCATAGAGAGCTATGCTGAACAAGGAAATATCTTCCATAAAAACTGGAAAGAAGATTTCTGAGAAACTGCTGTGGGTTCTGTTAATTCATCTCACAGAGTTACAGCTTTCCCTTCAAGAAGCATTTCGCTAAGACTGTTCTTGTGGAATTTGCAAAGTGATATTCGGAAGCCCATAAAGGGCTATGGTGGAAAAGGAAATATCTTCCGTTAAAAACTGGAAAGAAGCTTTCTTAGAAACTGCTTTGTGTTCCGTTAGTTCATCTCACAGATTTACAGATTTCCTCTCAAGAAGCTGTTCAGTAAGACTGTTCTTGTGATATTTGCAAAGTGATATTAGGAAGCCCATAGAGGGCTATGGTGGAAAAAGAAATATCTTCCGTTAAAAAGTGGAAAGAAGCTTTCTGAAAAACAGTTTTGTGTCTGTTAATTCATATTACAGATTTAAGCTTTCTCCTCCGAAAGCCTTTCGCTAAGACTGTTCTTGTGGAACTTGAAATGTGATATTTGGAAAACCATAGAGGGCTATGGTGAAAAAGGAAATATCTTCCGTTAAAAACTTGGAAGAAGATTTCTGAGAAACTGCTTGTTTTTTTTTTTTTTTTTTTTTTTTTTTGGTTAATTGATCCCAGAGAGTTACAGCTTTCCCCTCAAGAAGTCTTTCCCTAAGACTGTTATCCTGGAATTTGCAAAGTGATATTTGGAAGCCCATAGGGGGCTCTGGCGAAAAAGAAAATATCCTAAGCTAAAAACCGAAAGGAAGCTTTATGAGAAACTGTACTGTGTGCTCTTAATTCAACTCACAGATTTATAGCTTTCTCCTCAAGAAGCCGTTCACTAAGACTGTTCTTGTGGAATTTGCCAAGTGATATTTGGAAGCCCATAGAGGGATATGATGAAAAGAAAATATCTCCGTTAAAAACTGGAAAGAAACTTTCTGATTAACTGCTTTGTGGTCTGTTAGTTCTTCTAACAAAGCTACAGATTTCCCCTCAAGAAGCCTTTCGCTAAGACTGTTCTTGTGGAAGTTGTAAAGTGATATTTGGAATCCCATCGAGGGATATGGTGAAAAAGGAAATATCTTCCGTTAAAAACTGGAAAGAAGCTTTCTGAGAAACTGCTTTGTGTTCTGTTAATTCTTCTTACAAAGTTACAACTTTCGCCTCTAGAAGCCTTTTGCTAACACTGTTGGTGTGGAACTTGTGAAGTGATATTTGGAAGCCCATAGAGGGCTGTGGTGAAAAAGGAAATATCCTAAGGTAAAAACTGAAAAGAAGCATGCTGAGAAACTGCTCTGTGCTCTGTTAAATCAGCTCAGATAGTTACAGCTTTCCCTTCAAGAAGCCTCTCTCTAAGGCTGTTTTTGTGGAATTGGCAAAGAGATATTTGGAAGCCCGTAGAGGGCTATGGTGAAAAAGGCAATATCTTCCATTAAAAACTGGAAAGAAGCGTTCCGAGAAACTGCTTCGTGTTCTGTTAATTCATCTCACAGAGTTACAGCTTTCCCCTCAAGAAGCCTTTCACCAAGACTGTTCTTGTGGAATTTGCAAAGTGGTCTTTGGAAGTCCAAAGATCGCTATGGTGAAAAAGGATATAGCTTCAGTTAAAAAGTGAAAAGAAGCTTTCTGAGGAACTGCTTTGTGATATGTGATTTCCTGTCACTGAGATACAGCTGTATTTCGTAGAACTGTTGGCTAGCCTTATTTCTGTGGAATCTGAGAAATGTTACTTCGGATCTCTTTGAAGACTATAGGTCCAAAGGAAATATCCGACGCTAAATGTGTGAAAGAAGCTTTCTGAGAAACTTCTTTGTGATCTGTGAATTGATCTCACAGAGCTACAGTTTCCCCTCAAGAAGCCTTTCGCTAAGACTGTTCTCGTGGAAATTGCAAAGTGATATTTGGAAAACAATAGAGGGCTATGGTTAAAAACGAAATATCCTAAGAAATAAACTGAAAAGAAGCTTTCTGAGGAACTGCTTTATGTTCTGTTAATTCATCTCAGAGATTTACAGCTTTCCGTTCAAGAAGCCTTTCGCAAAGACTGTTCTTTTGGAATTGGCATAGAGAGCTATGGTGCTCTCTAAGATAAAATATCCTAAGATATCCTAAGATAAAATATCCTAAGATAAAACTGAAATATCCTAAGATAAAAACTGAAAAGAAGCTTTCTGAGAACTGCTTTATGTTCTTTTAATTCATCTCGGAGATTTACAGCTTTCCGTTCAAGAAGCCTTTCGCAAAGTCTGTTCTTTTGGAGTTGGCAAAGGGATATTTGGAAGGCCATAGAGAGCTATGGTGCATATGGAAATATCCTAAGATAAAAACCGAAAAGAAGCTTTCTGAGAAACTGCTTTGTGTTCTGTTAATTCATCTCAGAGAGTTACAGCTTTCTCCTCGAGAAGCCCTTCGCTAAGACTGTTCTTGTGAAATTTGCAAACTGATATATGGAAGCCCATAGAAGGCTATGGTAATAAAGGAAATAACTTCGGTTAAAAACTGGAAAGAAGCTTTCTGAGAAACTACTTTGTGTTCTGTTAATTCATCTCACATTGTTACATCTTTCCCTTCAAGAAGCCTTCCCCTAAGACTGTTCTTGTGGAATTTGCTAAGTGATATGTGGAAGCCCTTAGAGAGCTATGGTGAAAAAGAAAATATCGTAACATAAAAACCGAAAAGATGCTTTCTGAAAAACTGCACTGTGTTATCTTAATTCGTCTCACAGAGTTATAGCTTTCCCCTCAAGAAGCCGTTCACTAACACTGTACTTGTGTAATTTGCAAAGTCATATTTCGAAGCCCATAGAGGGATATGGTGAAAAAGGAAATCTCTTCCGTTAAAAACTGGAAAGAAGCTTTCTGAGTAACTGCTTTGTTGTCTGTTAATTAATCTAACAGAGCTACAGCTGTCCCCTCAAGAAGCCTTTCCTTAAGACTGTTCTTGTGGAAGTTGCAAAGTGATATTTGGAAGCCCATAGAGGGCTACAGTGAAAAAGGAAATATCTTCCGTTAAAAACTGGAAACAAGCTTTCTGACAACCTGCTTTGTGTTCTGTTAATTCAACTCACAGAGTTACAGATTTCCCCTAAAAAGCCTGTCTCAAGAAGCCCTTCGCTAAGGCTGTTCTTGTGAAATTTGCAAAGTGATATTTGGAAGTCCATAGAGGGATACGGTGAAAAAGGATATATCTTCCGATATAAACTGGAAATAAGTTTTCTGAGAAACTGCTGTGGGTTCTATTAATTCATTTCACGGAGCTACAGCTTTCCCCTCAAGAAGCCTTTCCCTAAGACTGTTCTTGTGATATTTGCAAAGTGATATTCGGAAGCCCATAGAGAGCTATGCTGAACAAGGAAATATCTTCCATAAAAACTGGAAAGAAGATTTCTGAGAAACTGCTGTGGGTTCTGTTAATTCATCTCACAGAGTTACAGCTTTCCCTTCAAGAAGCATTTCGCTAAGACTGTTCTTGTGGAATTTGCAAAGTGATATTCGGAAGCCCATAAAGGGCTATGGTGGAAAAGGAAATATCTTCCGTTAAAAACTGGAAAGAAGCTTTCTTAGAAACTGCTTTGTGTTCCGTTAGTTCATCTCACAGATTTACAGATTTCCTCTCAAGAAGCTGTTCAGTAAGACTGTTCTTGTGATATTTGCAAAGTGATATTAGGAAGCCCATAGAGGGCTATGGTGGAAAAAGAAATATCTTCCGTTAAAAAGTGGAAAGAAGCTTTCTGAAAAACAGTTTTGTGTCTGTTAATTCATATTACAGATTTAAGCTTTCTCCTCCGAAAGCCTTTCGCTAAGACTGTTCTTGTGGAACTTGAAATGTGATATTTGGAAAACCATCGAGGGCTATGGTGAAAAAGGAAATATCTTCCGTTAAAAACTTGGAAGAAGATTTCTGAGAAACTGCTTGTTTTTTTTTTTTTTTTTTTTTTTTTTTTTTTTTTTGGTTAATTGATCCCAGAGAGTTACAGCTTTCCCCTCAAGAAGTCTTTCCCTAAGACTGTTATCCTGGAATTTGCAAAGTGATATTTGGAAGCCCATAGGGGGCTCTGGCGAAAAAGAAAATATCCTAAGCTAAAAACCGAAAGGAAGCTTTATGAGAAACTGTACTGTGTGCTCTTAATTCAACTCACAGATTTATAGCTTTCTCCTCAAGAAGCCGTTCACTAAGACTGTTCTTGTGGAATTTGCCAAGTGATATTTGGAAGCCCATAGAGGGATATGATGAAAAGAAAATATCTCCGTTAAAAACTGGAAAGAAACTTTCTGATTAACTGCTTTGTGGTCTGTTAGTTCTTCTAACAAAGCTACAGATTTCCCCTCAAGAAGCCTTTCGCTAAGACTGTTCTTGTGGAAGTTGTAAAGTGATATTTGGAATCCCATCGAGGGATATGGTGAAAAAGGAAATATCTTCCGTTAAAAACTGGAAAGAAGCTTTCTGAGAAACTGCTTTGTGTTCTGTTAATTCTTCTTACAAAGTTACAACTTTCGCCTCTAGAAGCCTTTTGCTAACACTGTTGGTGTGGAACTTGTGAAGTGATATTTGGAAGCCCATAGAGGGCTGTGGTGAAAAAGGAAATATCCTAAGGTAAAAACTGAAAAGAAGCATGCTGAGAAACTGCTCTGTGCTCTGTTAAATCAGCTCAGATAGTTACAGCTTTCCCTTCAAGAAGCCTCTCTCTAAGGCTGTTTTTGTGGAATTGGCAAAGAGATATTTGGAAGCCCGTAGAGGGCTATGGTGAAAAAGGCAATATCTTCCATTAAAAACTGGAAAGAAGCGTTCCGAGAAACTGCTTCGTGTTCTGTTAATTCATCTCACAGAGTTACAGCTTTCCCCTCAAGAAGCCTTTCACCAAGACTGTTCTTGTGGAATTTGCAAAGTGGTCTTTGGAAGTCCAAAGATCGCTATGGTGAAAAAGGATATAGCTTCCGTTAAAAAGTGAAAAGAAGCTTTCTGAGGAACTGCTTTGTGATATGTGATTTCCTGTCACTGAGATACAGCTGTATTTCGTAGAACTGTTGGCTAGCCTTATTTCTGTGGAATCTGAGAAATGTTACTTCGGATCTCTTTGAAGACTATAGGTCCAAAGGAAATATCCGACGCTAAATGTGTGAAAGAAGCTTTCTGAGAAACTTCTTTGTGATCTGTGAATTGATCTCACAGAGCTACAGTTTCCCCTCAAGAAGCCTTTCGCTAAGACTGTTCTCGTGGAAATTGCAAAGTGATATTTGGAAAACAATAGAGGGCTATGGTTAAAAACGAAATATCCTAAGAAATAAACTGAAAAGAAGCTTTCTGAGGAACTGCTTTATGTTCTGTTAATTCATCTCAGAGATTTACAGCTTTCCGTTCAAGAAGCCTTTCGCAAAGACTGTTCTTTTGGAATTGGCATAGAGAGCTATGGTGCTCTCTAAGATAAAATATCCTAAGATATCCTAAGATAAAATATCCTAAGATAAAACTGAAATATCCTAAGATAAAAACTGAAAAGAAGCTTTCTGAGAACTGCTTTATGTTCTTTTAATTCATCTCGGAGATTTACAGCTTTCCGTTCAAGAAGCCTTTCGCAAAGTCTGTTCTTTTGGAATTGGCAAAGGGATATTTGGAAGGCCATAGAGAGCTATGGTGCATATGGAAATATCCTAAGATAAAAACCGAAAAGAAGCTTTCTGAGAAACTGCTTTGTGTTCTGTTAATTCATCTCAGAGAGTTACAGCTTTCTCCTCGAGAAGCCCTTCGCTAAGACTGTTCTTGTGAAATTTGCAAACTGATATATGGAAGCCCATAGAAGGCTATGGTAATAAAGGAAATAACTTCGGTTAAAAACTGGAAAGAAGCTTTCTGAGAAACTACTTTGTGTTCTGTTAATTCATCTCACATTGTTACATCTTTCCCTTCAAGAAGCCTTCCCCTAAGACTGTTCTTGTGGAATTTGCTAAGTGATATGTGGAAGCCCTTAGAGAGCTATGGTGAAAAAGAAAATATCGTAACATAAAAACCGAAAAGATGCTTTCTGAAAAACTGCACTGTGTTATCTTAATTCGTCTCACAGAGTTATAGCTTTCCCCTCAAGAAGCCGTTCACTAACACTGTACTTGTGTAATTTGCAAAGTCATATTTCGAAGCCCATAGAGGGATATGGTGAAAAAGGAAATCTCTTCCGTTAAAAACTGGAAAGAAGCTTTCTGAGTAACTGCTTTGTTGTCTGTTAATTAATCTAACAGAGCTACAGCTGTCCCCTCAAGAAGCCTTTCCTTAAGACTGTTCTTGTGGAAGTTGCAAAGTGATATTTGGAAGCCCATAGAGGGCTACAGTGAAAAAGGAAATATCTTCCGTTAAAAACTGGAAACAAGCTTTCTGACAACCTGCTTTGTGTTCTGTTAATTCAACTCACAGAGTTACAGATTTCCCCTAAAAAGCCTGTCTCAAGAAGCCCTTCGCTAAGGCTGTTCTTGTGAAATTTGCAAAGTGATATTTGGAAGTCCATAGAGGGATACGGTGAAAAAGGATATATCTTCCGATATAAACTGGAAATAAGTTTTCTGAGAAACTGCTGTGGGTTCTATTAATTCATTTCACGGAGCTACAGCTTTCCCCTCAAGAAGCCTTTCCCTAAGACTGTTCTTGTGATATTTGCAAAGTGATATTCGGAAGCCCATAGAGAGCTATGCTGAACAAGGAAGTATCTTCCATAAAAACTGGAAAGAAGATTTCTGAGAAACTGCTGTGGGTTCTGTTAATTCATCTCACAGAGTTACAGCTTTCCCTTCAAGAAGCATTTCGCTAAGACTGTTCTTGTGGAATTTGCAAAGTGATATTCGGAAGCCCATAAAGGGCTATGGTGGAAAAGGAAATATCTTCCGTTAAAAACTGGAAAGAAGCTTTCTTAGAAACTGCTTTGTGTTCCGTTAGTTCATCTCACAGATTTACAGATTTCCTCTCAAGAAGCTGTTCAGTAAGACTGTTCTTGTGATATTTGCAAAGTGATATTAGGAAGCCCATAGAGGGCTATGGTGGAAAAAGAAATATCTTCCGTTAAAAAGTGGAAAGAAGCTTTCTGAAAAACAGTTTTGTGTCTGTTAATTCATATTACAGATTTAAGCTTTCTCCTCCGAAAGCCTTTCGCTAAGACTGTTCTTGTGGAACTTGAAATGTGATATTTGGAAAACCATCGAGGGCTATGGTGAAAAAGGAAATATCTTCCGTTAAAAACTTGGAAGAAGATTTCTGAGAAACTGCTTGTTTTTTTTTTTTTTTTTTTTTTTTTTTTTTTTGGTTAATTGATCCCAGAGAGTTACAGCTTTCCCCTCAAGAAGTCTTTCCCTAAGACTGTTATCCTGGAATTTGCAAAGTGATATTTGGAAGCCCATAGGGGGCTCTGGCGAAAAAGAAAATATCCTAAGCTAAAAACCGAAAGGAAGCTTTATGAGAAACTGTACTGTGTGCTCTTAATTCAACTCACAGATTTATAGCTTTCTCCTCAAGAAGCCGTTCACTAAGACTGTTCTTGTGGAATTTGCCAAGTGATATTTGGAAGCCCATAGAGGGATATGATGAAAAGAAAATATCTCCGTTAAAAACTGGAAAGAAACTTTCTGATTAACTGCTTTGTGGTCTGTTAGTTCTTCTAACAAAGCTACAGATTTCCCCTCAAGAAGCCTTTCGCTAAGACTGTTCTTGTGGAAGTTGTAAAGTGATATTTGGAATCCCATCGAGGGATATGGTGAAAAAGGAAATATCTTCCGTTAAAAACTGGAAAGAAGCTTTCTGAGAAACTGCTTTGTGTTCTGTTAATTCTTCTTACAAAGTTACAACTTTCGCCTCTAGAAGCCTTTTGCTAACACTGTTGGTGTGGAACTTGTGAAGTGATATTTGGAAGCCCATAGAGGGCTGTGGTGAAAAAGGAAATATCCTAAGGTAAAAACTGAAAAGAAGCATGCTGAGAAACTGCTCTGTGCTCTGTTAAATCAGCTCAGATAGTTACAGCTTTCCCTTCAAGAAGCCTCTCTCTAAGGCTGTTTTTGTGGAATTGGCAAAGAGATATTTGGAAGCCCGTAGAGGGCTATGGTGAAAAAGGCAATATCTTCCATTAAAAACTGGAAAGAAGCGTTCCGAGAAACTGCTTCGTGTTCTGTTAATTCATCTCACAGAGTTACAGCTTTCCCCTCAAGAAGCCTTTCACCAAGACTGTTCTTGTGGAATTTGCAAAGTGGTCTTTGGAAGTCCAAAGATCGCTATGGTGAAAAAGGATATAGCTTCAGTTAAAAAGTGAAAAGAAGCTTTCTGAGGAACTGCTTTGTGATATGTGATTTCCTGTCACTGAGATACAGCTGTATTTCGTAGAACTGTTGGCTAGCCTTATTTCTGTGGAATCTGAGAAATGTTACTTCGGATCTCTTTGAAGACTATAGGTCCAAAGGAAATATCCGACGCTAAATGTGTGAAAGAAGCTTTCTGAGAAACTTCTTTGTGATCTGTGAATTGATCTCACAGAGCTACAGTTTCCCCTCAAGAAGCCTTTCGCTAAGACTGTTCTCGTGGAAATTGCAAAGTGATATTTGGAAAACAATAGAGGGCTATGGTTAAAAACGAAATATCCTAAGAAATAAACTGAAAAGAAGCTTTCTGAGGAACTGCTTTATGTTCTGTTAATTCATCTCAGAGATTTACAGCTTTCCGTTCAAGAAGCCTTTCGCAAAGACTGTTCTTTTGGAATTGGCATAGAGAGCTATGGTGCTCTCTAAGATAAAATATCCTAAGATATCCTAAGATAAAATATCCTAAGATAAAACTGAAATATCCTAAGATAAAAACTGAAAAGAAGCTTTCTGAGAACTGCTTTATGTTCTTTTAATTCATCTCGGAGATTTACAGCTTTCCGTTCAAGAAGCCTTTCGCAAAGTCTGTTCTTTTGGAATTGGCAAAGGGATATTTGGAAGGCCATAGAGAGCTATGGTGCATATGGAAATATCCTAAGATAAAAACCGAAAAGAAGCTTTCTGAGAAACTGCTTTGTGTTCTGTTAATTCATCTCAGAGAGTTACAGCTTTCTCCTCGAGAAGCCCTTCGCTAAGACTGTTCTTGTGAAATTTGCAAACTGATATATGGAAGCCCATAGAAGGCTATGGTAATAAAGGAAATAACTTCGGTTAAAAACTGGAAAGAAGCTTTCTGAGAAACTACTTTGTGTTCTGTTAATTCATCTCACATTGTTACATCTTTCCCTTCAAGAAGCCTTCCCCTAAGACTGTTCTTGTGGAATTTGCTAAGTGATATGTGGAAGCCCTTAGAGAGCTATGGTGAAAAAGAAAATATCGTAACATAAAAACCGAAAAGATGCTTTCTGAAAAACTGCACTGTGTTATCTTAATTCATCTCACAGAGTTATAGCTTTCCCCTCAAGAAGCCGTTCACTAACACTGTACTTGTGTAATTTGCAAAGTCATATTTCGAAGCCCATAGAGGGATATGGTGAAAAAGGAAATCTCTTCCGTTAAAAACTGGAAAGAAGCTTTCTGAGTAACTGCTTTGTTGTCTGTTAATTAATCTAACAGAGCTACAGCTGTCCCCTCAAGAAGCCTTTCCTTAAGACTGTTCTTGTGGAAGTTGCAAAGTGATATTTGGAAGCCCATAGAGGGCTACAGTGAAAAAGGAAATATCTTCCGTTAAAAACTGGAAACAAGCTTTCTGACAACCTGCTTTGTGTTCTGTTAATTCAACTCACAGAGTTACAGATTTCCCCTAAAAAGCCTGTCTCAAGAAGCCCTTCGCTAAGGCTGTTCTTGTGAAATTTGCAAAGTGATATTTGGAAGTCCATAGAGGGATACGGTGAAAAAGGATATATCTTCCGATATAAACTGGAAATAAGTTTTCTGAGAAACTGCTGTGGGTTCTATTAATTCATTTCACGGAGCTACAGCTTTCCCCTCAAGAAGCCTTTCCCTAAGACTGTTCTTGTGATATTTGCAAAGTGATATTCGGAAGCCCATAGAGAGCTATGCTGAACAAGGAAATATCTTCCATAAAAACTGGAAAGAAGATTTCTGAGAAACTGCTGTGGGTTCTGTTAATTCATCTCACAGAGTTACAGCTTTCCCTTCAAGAAGCATTTCGCTAAGACTGTTCTTGTGGAATTTGCAAAGTGATATTCGGAAGCCCATAAAGGGCTATGGTGGAAAAGGAAATATCTTCCGTTAAAAACTGGAAAGAAGCTTTCTTAGAAACTGCTTTGTGTTCCGTTAGTTCATCTCACAGATTTACAGATTTCCTCTCAAGAAGCTGTTCAGTAAGACTGTTCTTGTGATATTTGCAAAGTGATATTAGGAAGCCCATAGAGGGCTATGGTGGAAAAAGAAATATCTTCCGTTAAAAAGTGGAAAGAAGCTTTCTGAAAAACAGTTTTGTGTCTGTTAATTCATATTACAGATTTAAGCTTTCTCCTCCGAAAGCCTTTCGCTAAGACTGTTCTTGTGGAACTTGAAATGTGATATTTGGAAAACCATCGAGGGCTATGGTGAAAAAGGAAATATCTTCCGTTAAAAACTTGGAAGAAGATTTCTGAGAAACTGCTTGTTTTTTTTTTTTTTTTTTTTTTTTTTTGGTTAATTGATCCCAGAGAGTTACAGCTTTCCCCTCAAGAAGTCTTTCCCTAAGACTGTTATCCTGGAATTTGCAAAGTGATATTTGGAAGCCCATAGGGGGCTCTGGCGAAAAAGAAAATATCCTAAGCTAAAAACCGAAAGGAAGCTTTATGAGAAACTGTACTGTGTGCTCTTAATTCAACTCACAGATTTATAGCTTTCTCCTCAAGAAGCCGTTCACTAAGACTGTTCTTGTGGAATTTGCCAAGTGATATTTGGAAGCCCATAGAGGGATATGATGAAAAGAAAATATCTCCGTTAAAAACTGGAAAGAAACTTTCTGATTAACTGCTTTGTGGTCTGTTAGTTCTTCTAACAAAGCTACAGATTTCCCCTCAAGAAGCCTTTCGCTAAGACTGTTCTTGTGGAAGTTGTAAAGTGATATTTGGAATCCCATCGAGGGATATGGTGAAAAAGGAAATATCTTCCGTTAAAAACTGGAAAGAAGCTTTCTGAGAAACTGCTTTGTGTTCTGTTAATTCTTCTTACAAAGTTACAACTTTCGCCTCTAGAAGCCTTTTGCTAACACTGTTGGTGTGGAACTTGTGAAGTGATATTTGGAAGCCCGTAGATGGCTGTGGTGGAAAAGGAAATATCCTAAGGTAAAAACTGAAAAGAAGCATGCTGAGAAACTGCTCTGTGCTCTGTTAAATCAGCTCAGATAGTTACAGCTTTCCCTTCAAGAAGCCTCTCTCTAAGGCTGTTTTTGTGGAATTGGCAAAGAGATATTTGGAAGCCCGTAGAGGGCTATGGTGAAAAAGGCAATATCTTCCATTAAAAACTGGAAAGAAGCGTTCCGAGAAACTGCTTCGTGTTCTGTTAATTCATCTCACAGAGTTACAGCTTTCCCCTCAAGAAGCCTTTCACCAAGACTGTTCTTGTGGAATTTGCAAAGTGGTCTTTGGAAGTCCAAAGATCGCTATGGTGAAAAAGGATATAGCTTCAGTTAAAAAGTGAAAAGAAGCTTTCTGAGGAACTGCTTTGTGATATGTGATTTCCTGTCACTGAGATACAGCTGTATTTCGTAGAACTGTTGGCTAGCCTTATTTCTGTGGAATCTGAGAAATGTTACTTCGGATCTCTTTGAAGACTATAGGTCCAAAGGAAATATCCGACGCTAAATGTGTGAAAGAAGCTTTCTGAGAAACTTCTTTGTGATCTGTGAATTGACCTCACAGAGCTACAGTTTCCCCTCAAGAAGCCTTTCGCTAAGACTGTTCTCGTGGAAATTGCAAAGTGATATTTGGAAAACAATAGAGGGCTATGGTTAAAAACGAAATATCCTAAGAAATAAACTGAAAAGAAGCTTTCTGAGGAACTGCTTTATGTTCTGTTAATTCATCTCAGAGATTTACAGCTTTCCGTTCAAGAAGCCTTTCGCAAAGACTGTTCTTTTGGAATTGGCATAGAGAGCTATGGTGCTCTCTAAGATAAAATATCCTAAGATATCCTAAGATAAAATATCCTAAGATAAAACTGAAATATCCTAAGATAAAAACTGAAAAGAAGCTTTCTGAGAACTGCTTTATGTTCTTTTAATTCATCTCGGAGATTTACAGCTTTCCGTTCAAGAAGCCTTTCGCAAAGTCTGTTCTTTTGGAATTGGCAAAGGGATATTTGGAAGGCCATAGAGAGCTATGGTGCATATGGAAATATCCTAAGATAAAAACCGAAAAGAAGCTTTCTGAGAAACTGCTTTGTGTTCTGTTAATTCATCTCAGAGAGTTACAGCTTTCTCCTCGAGAAGCCCTTCGCTAAGACTGTTCTTGTGAAATTTGCAAACTGATATATGGAAGCCCATAGAAGGCTATGGTAATAAAGGAAATAACTTCGGTTAAAAACTGGAAAGAAGCTTTCTGAGAAACTACTTTGTGTTCTGTTAATTCATCTCACATTGTTACATCTTTCCCTTCAAGAAGCCTTCCCCTAAGACTGTTCTTGTGGAATTTGCTAAGTGATATGTGGAAGCCCTTAGAGAGCTATGGTGAAAAAGAAAATATCGTAACATAAAAACCGAAAAGATGCTTTCTGAAAAACTGCACTGTGTTATCTTAATTCATCTCACAGAGTTATAGCTTTCCCCTCAAGAAGCCGTTCACTAACACTGTACTTGTGTAATTTGCAAAGTCATATTTCGAAGCCCATAGAGGGATATGGTGAAAAAGGAAATCTCTTCCGTTAAAAACTGGAAAGAAGCTTTCTGAGTAACTGCTTTGTTGTCTGTTAATTAATCTAACAGAGCTACAGCTGTCCCCTCAAGAAGCCTTTCCTTAAGACTGTTCTTGTGGAAGTTGCAAAGTGATATTTGGAAGCCCATAGAGGGCTACAGTGAAAAAGGAAATATCTTCCGTTAAAAACTGGAAACAAGCTTTCTGACAACCTGCTTTGTGTTCTGTTAATTCAACTCACAGAGTTACAGATTTCCCCTAAAAAGCCTGTCTCAAGAAGCCCTTCGCTAAGGCTGTTCTTGTGAAATTTGCAAAGTGATATTTGGAAGTCCATAGAGGGATACGGTGAAAAAGGATATATCTTCCGATATAAACTGGAAATAAGTTTTCTGAGAAACTGCTGTGGGTTCTATTAATTCATTTCACGGAGCTACAGCTTTCCCCTCAAGAAGCCTTTCCCTAAGACTGTTCTTGTGATATTTGCAAAGTGATATTCGGAAGCCCATAGAGAGCTATGCTGAACAAGGAAATATCTTCCATAAAAACTGGAAAGAAGATTTCTGAGAAACTGCTGTGGGTTCTGTTAATTCATCTCACAGAGTTACAGCTTTCCCTTCAAGAAGCATTTCGCTAAGACTGTTCTTGTGGAATTTGCAAAGTGATATTCGGAAGCCCATAAAGGGCTATGGTGGAAAAGGAAATATCTTCCGTTAAAAACTGGAAAGAAGCTTTCTTAGAAACTGCTTTGTGTTCCGTTAGTTCATCTCACAGATTTACAGATTTCCTCTCAAGAAGCTGTTCAGTAAGACTGTTCTTGTGATATTTGCAAAGTGATATTAGGAAGCCCATAGAGGGCTATGGTGGAAAAAGAAATATCTTCCGTTAAAAAGTGGAAAGAAGCTTTCTGAAAAACAGTTTTGTGTCTGTTAATTCATATTACAGATTTAAGCTTTCTCCTCCGAAAGCCTTTCGCTAAGACTGTTCTTGTGGAACTTGAAATGTGATATTTGGAAAACCATCGAGGGCTATGGTGAAAAAGGAAATATCTTCCGTTAAAAACTTGGAAGAAGATTTCTGAGAAACTGCTTGTTTTTTTTTTTTTTTTTTTTTTTTTTTTTGGTTAATTGATCCCAGAGAGTTACAGCTTTCCCCTCAAGAAGTCTTTCCCTAAGACTGTTATCCTGGAATTTGCAAAGTGATATTTGGAAGCCCATAGGGGGCTCTGGCGAAAAAGAAAATATCCTAAGCTAAAAACCGAAAGGAAGCTTTATGAGAAACTGTACTGTGTGCTCTTAATTCAACTCACAGATTTATAGCTTTCTCCTCAAGAAGCCGTTCACTAAGACTGTTCTTGTGGAATTTGCCAAGTGATATTTGGAAGCCCATAGAGGGATATGATGAAAAGAAAATATCTCCGTTAAAAACTGGAAAGAAACTTTCTGATTAACTGCTTTGTGGTCTGTTAGTTCTTCTAACAAAGCTACAGATTTCCCCTCAAGAAGCCTTTCGCTAAGACTGTTCTTGTGGAAGTTGTAAAGTGATATTTGGAATCCCATCGAGGGATATGGTGAAAAAGGAAATATCTTCCGTTAAAAACTGGAAAGAAGCTTTCTGAGAAACTGCTTTGTGTTCTGTTAATTCTTCTTACAAAGTTACAACTTTCGCCTCTAGAAGCCTTTTGCTAACACTGTTGGTGTGGAACTTGTGAAGTGATATTTGGAAGCCCATAGAGGGCTGTGGTGAAAAAGGAAATATCCTAAGGTAAAAACTGAAAAGAAGCATGCTGAGAAACTGCTCTGTGCTCTGTTAAATCAGCTCAGATAGTTACAGCTTTCCCTTCAAGAAGCCTCTCTCTAAGGCTGTTTTTGTGGAATTGGCAAAGAGATATTTGGAAGCCCGTAGAGGGCTATGGTGAAAAAGGCAATATCTTCCATTAAAAACTGGAAAGAAGCGTTCCGAGAAACTGCTTCGTGTTCTGTTAATTCATCTCACAGAGTTACAGCTTTCCCCTCAAGAAGCCTTTCACCAAGACTGTTCTTGTGGAATTTGCAAAGTGGTCTTTGGAAGTCCAAAGATCGCTATGGTGAAAAAGGATATAGCTTCCGTTAAAAAGTGAAAAGAAGCTTTCTGAGGAACTGCTTTGTGATATGTGATTTCCTGTCACTGAGATACAGCTGTATTTCGTAGAACTGTTGGCTAGCCTTATTTCTGTGGAATCTGAGAAATGTTACTTCGGATCTCTTTGAAGACTATAGGTCCAAAGGAAATATCCGACGCTAAATGTGTGAAAGAAGCTTTCTGAGAAACTTCTTTGTGATCTGTGAATTGATCTCACAGAGCTACAGTTTCCCCTCAAGAAGCCTTTCGCTAAGACTGTTCTCGTGGAAATTGCAAAGTGATATTTGGAAAACAATAGAGGGCTATGGTTAAAAACGAAATATCCTAAGAAATAAACTGAAAAGAAGCTTTCTGAGGAACTGCTTTATGTTCTGTTAATTCATCTCAGAGATTTACAGCTTTCCGTTCAAGAAGCCTTTCGCAAAGACTGTTCTTTTGGAATTGGCATAGAGAGCTATGGTGCTCTCTAAGATAAAATATCCTAAGATATACTAAGATAAAATATCCTAAGATAAAACTGAAATATCCTAAGATAAAAACTGAAAAGAAGCTTTCTGAGAACTGCTTTATGTTCTTTTAATTCATCTCAGAGATTTACAGCTTTCCGTTCAAGAAGCCTTTCGCAAAGTCTGTTCTTTTGGAATTGGCAAAGGGATATTTGGAAGGCCATAGAGAGCTATGGTGCATATGGAAATATCCTAAGATAAAAACCGAAAAGAAGCTTTCTGAGAAACTGCTTTGTGTTCTGTTAATTCATCTCAGAGAGTTACAGCTTTCTCCTCGAGAAGCCCTTCGCTAAGACTGTTCTTGTGAAATTTGCAAACTGATATATGGAAGCCCATAGAAGGCTATGGTAATAAAGGAAATAACTTCGGTTAAAAACTGGAAAGAAGCTTTCTGAGAAACTACTTTGTGTTCTGTTAATTCATCTCACATTGTTACATCTTTCCCTTCAAGAAGCCTTCCCCTAAGACTGTTCTTGTGGAATTTGCTAAGTGATATGTGGAAGCCCTTAGAGAGCTATGGTGAAAAAGAAAATATCGTAACATAAAAACCGAAAAGATGCTTTCTGAAAAACTGCACTGTGTTATCTTAATTCATCTCACAGAGTTATAGCTTTCCCCTCAAGAAGCCGTTCACTAACACTGTACTTGTGTAATTTGCAAAGTCATATTTCGAAGCCCATAGAGGGATATGGTGAAAAAGGAAATCTCTTCCGTTAAAAACTGGAAAGAAGCTTTCTGAGTAACTGCTTTGTTGTCTGTTAATTAATCTAACAGAGCTACAGCTGTCCCCTCAAGAAGCCTTTCCTTAAGACTGTTCTTGTGGAAGTTGCAAAGTGATATTTGGAAGCCCATAGAGGGCTACAGTGAAAAAGGAAATATCTTCCGTTAAAAACTGGAAACAAGCTTTCTGACAACCTGCTTTGTGTTCTGTTAATTCAACTCACAGAGTTACAGATTTCCCCTAAAAAGCCTGTCTCAAGAAGCCCTTCGCTAAGGCTGTTCTTGTGAAATTTGCAAAGTGATATTTGGAAGTCCATAGAGGGATACGGTGAAAAAGGATATATCTTCCGATATAAACTGGAAATAAGTTTTCTGAGAAACTGCTGTGGGTTCTATTAATTCATTTCACGGAGCTACAGCTTTCCCCTCAAGAAGCCTTTCCCTAAGACTGTTCTTGTGATATTTGCAAAGTGATATTCGGAAGCCCATAGAGAGCTATGCTGAACAAGGAAATATCTTCCATAAAAACTGGAAAGAAGATTTCTGAGAAACTGCTGTGGGTTCTGTTAATTCATCTCACAGAGTTACAGCTTTCCCTTCAAGAAGCATTTCGCTAAGACTGTTCTTGTGGAATTTGCAAAGTGATATTCGGAAGCCCATAAAGGGCTATGGTGGAAAAGGAAATATCTTCCGTTAAAAACTGGAAAGAAGCTTTCTTAGAAACTGCTTTGTGTTCCGTTAGTTCATCTCACAGATTTACAGATTTCCTCTCAAGAAGCTGTTCAGTAAGACTGTTCTTGTGATATTTGCAAAGTGATATTAGGAAGCCCATAGAGGGCTATGGTGGAAAAAGAAATATCTTCCGTTAAAAAGTGGAAAGAAGCTTTCTGAAAAACAGTTTTGTGTCTGTTAATTCATATTACAGATTTAAGCTTTCTCCTCCGAAAGCCTTTCGCTAAGACTGTTCTTGTGGAACTTGAAATGTGATATTTGGAAAACCATCGAGGGCTATGGTGAAAAAGGAAATATCTTCCGTTAAAAACTTGGAAGAAGATTTCTGAGAAACTGCTTGTTTTTTTTTTTTTTTTTTTTTTTTGGTTAATTGATCCCAGAGAGTTACAGCTTTCCCCTCAAGAAGTCTTTCCCTAAGACTGTTATCCTGGAATTTGCAAAGTGATATTTGGAAGCCCATAGGGGGCTCTGGCGAAAAAGAAAATATCCTAAGCTAAAAACCGAAAGGAAGCTTTATGAGAAACTGTACTGTGTGCTCTTAATTCAACTCACAGATTTATAGCTTTCTCCTCAAGAAGCCGTTCACTAAGACTGTTCTTGTGGAATTTGCCAAGTGATATTTGGAAGCCCATAGAGGGATATGATGAAAAGAAAATATCTCCGTTAAAAACTGGAAAGAAACTTTCTGATTAACTGCTTTGTGGTCTGTTAGTTCTTCTAACAAAGCTACAGATTTCCCCTCAAGAAGCCTTTCGCTAAGACTGTTCTTGTGGAAGTTGTAAAGTGATATTTGGAATCCCATCGAGGGATATGGTGAAAAAGGAAATATCTTCCGTTAAAAACTGGAAAGAAGCTTTCTGAGAAACTGCTTTGTGTTCTGTTAATTCTTCTTACAAAGTTACAACTTTCGCCTCTAGAAGCCTTTTGCTAACACTGTTGGTGTGGAACTTGTGAAGTGATATTTGGAAGCCCGTAGATGGCTGTGGTGGAAAAGGAAATATCCTAAGGTAAAAACTGAAAAGAAGCATGCTGAGAAACTGCTCTGTGCTCTGTTAAATCAGCTCAGATAGTTACAGCTTTCCCTTCAAGAAGCCTCTCTCTAAGGCTGTTTTTGTGGAATTGGCAAAGAGATATTTGGAAGCCCGTAGAGGGCTATGGTGAAAAAGGCAATATCTTCCATTAAAAACTGGAAAGAAGCGTTCCGAGAAACTGCTTCGTGTTCTGTTAATTCATCTCACAGAGTTACAGCTTTCCCCTCAAGAAGCCTTTCACCAAGACTGTTCTTGTGGAATTTGCAAAGTGGTCTTTGGAAGTCCAAAGATCGCTATGGTGAAAAAGGATATAGCTTCAGTTAAAAAGTGAAAAGAAGCTTTCTGAGGAACTGCTTTGTGATATGTGATTTCCTGTCACTGAGATACAGCTGTATTTCGTAGAACTGTTGGCTAGCCTTATTTCTGTGGAATCTGAGAAATGTTACTTCGGATCTCTTTGAAGACTATAGGTCCAAAGGAAATATCCGACGCTAAATGTGTGAAAGAAGCTTTCTGAGAAACTTCTTTGTGATCTGTGAATTGATCTCACAGAGCTACAGTTTCCCCTCAAGAAGCCTTTCGCTAAGACTGTTCTCGTGGAAATTGCAAAGTGATATTTGGAAAACAATAGAGGGCTATGGTTAAAAACGAAATATCCTAAGAAATAAACTGAAAAGAAGCTTTCTGAGGAACTGCTTTATGTTCTGTTAATTCATCTCAGAGATTTACAGCTTTCCGTTCAAGAAGCCTTTCGCAAAGACTGTTCTTTTGGAATTGGCATAGAGAGCTATGGTGCTCTCTAAGATAAAATATCCTAAGATATCCTAAGATAAAATATCCTAAGATAAAACTGAAATATCCTAAGATAAAAACTGAAAAGAAGCTTTCTGAGAAACTGCTTTGTGTTCTGTTAATTCATCTCAGAGAGTTACAGCTTTCTCCTCGAGAAGCCCTTCGCTAAGACTGTTCTTGTGAAATTTGCAAACTGATATATGGAAGCCCATAGAAGGCTATGGTAATAAAGGAAATAACTTCGGTTAAAAACTGGAAAGAAGCTTTCTGAGAAACTACTTTGTGTTCTGTTAATTCATCTCACATTGTTACATCTTTCCCTTCAAGAAGCCTTCCCCTAAGACTGTTCTTGTGGAATTTGCTAAGTGATATGTGGAAGCCCTTAGAGAGCTATGGTGAAAAAGAAAATATCGTAACATAAAAACCGAAAAGATGCTTTCTGAAAAACTGCACTGTGTTATCTTAATTCATCTCACAGAGTTATAGCTTTCCCCTCAAGAAGCCGTTCACTAACACTGTACTTGTGTAATTTGCAAAGTCATATTTCGAAGCCCATAGAGGGATATGGTGAAAAAGGAAATCTCTTCCGTTAAAAACTGGAAAGAAGCTTTCTGAGTAACTGCTTTGTTGTCTGTTAATTAATCTAACAGAGCTACAGCTGTCCCCTCAAGAAGCCTTTCCTTAAGACTGTTCTTGTGGAAGTTGCAAAGTGATATTTGGAAGCCCATAGAGGGCTACAGTGAAAAAGGAAATATCTTCCGTTAAAAACTGGAAACAAGCTTTCTGACAACCTGCTTTGTGTTCTGTTAATTCAACTCACAGAGTTACAGATTTCCCCTAAAAAGCCTGTCTCAAGAAGCCCTTCGCTAAGGCTGTTCTTGTGAAATTTGCAAAGTGATATTTGGAAGTCCATAGAGGGATATGGTGAAAAAGGATATATCTTCCGATATAAACTGGAAATAAGTTTTCTGAGAAACTGCTGTGGGTTCTATTAATTCATTTCACGGAGCTACAGCTTTCCCCTCAAGAAGCCTTTCCCTAAGACTGTTCTTGTGATATTTGCAAAGTGATATTCGGAAGCCCATAGAGAGCTATGCTGAACAAGGAAATATCTTCCATAAAAACTGGAAAGAAGATTTCTGAGAAACTGCTGTGGGTTCTGTTAATTCATCTCACAGAGTTACAGCTATCCCTTCAAGAAGCATTTCGCTAAGACTGTTCTTGTGGAATTTGCAAAGTGATATTCGGAAGCCCATAAAGGGCTATGGTGGAAAACGAAATATCTTCCGTTAAAAACTGGAAAGAAGCTTTCTTAGAAACTGCTTTGTGTTCCGTTAGTTCATCTCACAGATTTACAGATTTCCTCTCAAGAAGCTGTTCAGTAAGACTGTTCTTGTGATATTTGCAAAGTGATATTAGGAAGCCCATAGAGGGCTATGGTGGAAAAAGAAATATCTTCCGTTAAAAAGTGGAAAGAAGCTTTCTGAAAAACAGTTTTGTGTCTGTTAATTCATATTACAGATTTAAGCTTTCTCCTCCGAAAGCCTTTCGCTAAGACTGTTCTTGTGGAACTTGAAATGTGATATTTGGAAAACCATAGAGGGCTATGGTGAAAAAGGAAATATCTTCCGTTAAAAACTTGGAAGAAGATTTCTGAGAAACTGCTTGTTTTTTTTTTTTTTTTTTTTTTTTTTTTTTGGTTAATTGATCCCAGAGAGTTACAGCTTTCCCCTCAAGAAGTCTTTCCCTAAGACTGTTATCCTGGAATTTGCAAAGTGATATTTGGAAGCCCATAGGGGGCTCTGGCGAAAAAGAAAATATCCTAAGCTAAAAACCGAAAGGAAGCTTTATGAGAAACTGTACTGTGTGCTCTTAATTCAACTCACAGATTTATAGCTTTCTCCTCAAGAAGCCGTTCACTAAGACTGTTCTTGTGGAATTTGCCAAGTGATATTTGGAAGCCCATAGAGGGATATGATGAAAAGAAAATATCTCCGTTAAAAACTGGAAAGAAACTTTCTGATTAACTGCTTTGTGGTCTGTTAGTTCTTCTAACAAAGCTACAGATTTCCCCTCAAGAAGCCTTTCGCTAAGACTGTTCTTGTGGAAGTTGTAAAGTGATATTTGGAATCCCATCGAGGGATATGGTGAAAAAGGAAATATCTTCCGTTAAAAACTGGAAAGAAGCTTTCTGAGAAACTGCTTTGTGTTCTGTTAATTCTTCTTACAAAGTTACAACTTTCGCCTCTAGAAGCCTTTTGCTAACACTGTTGGTGTGGAACTTGTGAAGTGATATTTGGAAGCCCATAGAGGGCTGTGGTGAAAAAGGAAATATCCTAAGGTAAAAACTGAAAAGAAGCATGCTGAGAAACTGCTCTGTGCTCTGTTAAATCAGCTCAGATAGTTACAGCTTTCCCTTCAAGAAGCCTCTCTCTAAGGCTGTTTTTGTGGAATTGGCAAAGAGATATTTGGAAGCCCGTAGAGGGCTATGGTGAAAAAGGCAATATCTTCCATTAAAAACTGGAAAGAAGCGTTCCGAGAAACTGCTTCGTGTTCTGTTAATTCATCTCACAGAGTTACAGCTTTCCCCTCAAGAAGCCTTTCACCAAGACTGTTCTTGTGGAATTTGCAAAGTGGTCTTTGGAAGTCCAAAGATCGCTATGGTGAAAAAGGATATAGCTTCAGTTAAAAAGTGAAAAGAAGCTTTCTGAGGAACTGCTTTGTGATATGTGATTTCCTGTCACTGAGATACAGCTGTATTTCGTAGAACTGTTGGCTAGCCTTATTTCTGTGGAATCTGAGAAATGTTACTTCGGATCTCTTTGAAGACTATAGGTCCAAAGGAAATATCCGACGCTAAATGTGTGAAAGAAGCTTTCTGAGAAACTTCTTTGTGATCTGTGAATTGATCTCACAGAGCTACAGTTTCCCCTCAAGAAGCCTTTCGCTAAGACTGTTCTCGTGGAAATTGCAAAGTGATATTTGGAAAACAATAGAGGGCTATGGTTAAAAACGAAATATCCTAAGAAATAAACTGAAAAGAAGCTTTCTGAGGAACTGCTTTATGTTCTGTTAATTCATCTCAGAGATTTACAGCTTTCCGTTCAAGAAGCCTTTCGCAAAGACTGTTCTTTTGGAATTGGCATAGAGAGCTATGGTGCTCTCTAAGATAAAATATCCTAAGATATCCTAAGATAAAATATCCTAAGATAAAACTGAAATATCCTAAGATAAAAACTGAAAAGAAGCTTTCTGAGAACTGCTTTATGTTCTTTTAATTCATCTCGGAGATTTACAGCTTTCCGTTCAAGAAGCCTTTCGCAAAGTCTGTTCTTTTGGAATTGGCAAAGGGATATTTGGAAGGCCATAGAGAGCTATGGTGCATATGGAAATATCCTAAGATAAAAACCGAAAAGAAGCTTTCTGAGAAACTGCTTTGTGTTCTGTTAATTCATCTCAGAGAGTTACAGCTTTCTCCTCGAGAAGCCCTTCGCTAAGACTGTTCTTGTGAAATTTGCAAACTGATATATGGAAGCCCATAGAAGGCTATGGTAATAAAGGAAATAACTTCGGTTAAAAACTGGAAAGAAGCTTTCTGAGAAACTACTTTGTGTTCTGTTAATTCATCTCACATTGTTACATCTTTCCCTTCAAGAAGCCTTCCCCTAAGACTGTTCTTGTGGAATTTGCTAAGTGATATGTGGAAGCCCTTAGAGAGCTATGGTGAAAAAGAAAATATCGTAACATAAAAACCGAAAAGATGCTTTCTGAAAAACTGCACTGTGTTATCTTAATTCATCTCACAGAGTTATAGCTTTCCCCTCAAGAAGCCGTTCACTAACACTGTACTTGTGTAATTTGCAAAGTCATATTTCGAAGCCCATAGAGGGATATGGTGAAAAAGGAAATCTCTTCCGTTAAAAACTGGAAAGAAGCTTTCTGAGTAACTGCTTTGTTGTCTGTTAATTAATCTAACAGAGCTACAGCTGTCCCCTCAAGAAGCCTTTCCTTAAGACTGTTCTTGTGGAAGTTGCAAAGTGATATTTGGAAGCCCATAGAGGGCTACAGTGAAAAAGGAAATATCTTCCGTTAAAAACTGGAAACAAGCTTTCTGACAACCTGCTTTGTGTTCTGTTAATTCAACTCACAGAGTTACAGATTTCCCCTAAAAAGCCTGTCTCAAGAAGCCCTTCGCTAAGGCTGTTCTTGTGAAATTTGCAAAGTGATATTTGGAAGTCCATAGAGGGATATGGTGAAAAAGGATATATCTTCCGATATAAACTGGAAATAAGTTTTCTGAGAAACTGCTGTGGGTTCTATTAATTCATTTCACGGAGCTACAGCTTTCCCCTCAAGAAGCCTTTCCCTAAGACTGTTCTTGTGATATTTGCAAAGTGATATTCGGAAGCCCATAGAGAGCTATGCTGAACAAGGAAATATCTTCCATAAAAACTGGAAAGAAGATTTCTGAGAAACTGCTGTGGGTTCTGTTAATTCATCTCACAGAGTTACAGCTTTCCCTTCAAGAAGCATTTCGCTAAGACTGTTCTTGTGGAATTTGCAAAGTGATATTCGGAAGCCCATAAAGGGCTATGGTGGAAAAGGAAATATCTTCCGTTAAAAACTGGAAAGAAGCTTTCTTAGAAACTGCTTTGTGTTCCGTTAGTTCATCTCACAGATTTACAGATTTCCTCTCAAGAAGCTGTTCAGTAAGACTGTTCTTGTGATATTTGCAAAGTGATATTAGGAAGCCCATAGAGGGCTATGGTGGAAAAAGAAATATCTTCCGTTAAAAAGTGGAAAGAAGCTTTCTGAAAAACAGTTTTGTGTCTGTTAATTCATATTACAGATTTAAGCTTTCTCCTCCGAAAGCCTTTCGCTAAGACTGTTCTTGTGGAACTTGAAATGTGATATTTGGAAAACCATCGAGGGCTATGGTGAAAAAGGAAATATCTTCCGTTAAAAACTTGGAAGAAGATTTCTGAGAAACTGCTTGTTTTTTTTTTTTTTTTTTTTTTTTTTTTTGGTTAATTGATCCCAGAGAGTTACAGCTTTCCCCTCAAGAAGTCTTTCCCTAAGACTGTTATCCTGGAATTTGCAAAGTGATATTTGGAAGCCCATAGGGGGCTCTGGCGAAAAAGAAAATATCCTAAGCTAAAAACCGAAAGGAAGCTTTATGAGAAACTGTACTGTGTGCTCTTAATTCAACTCACAGATTTATAGCTTTCTCCTCAAGAAGCCGTTCACTAAGACTGTTCTTGTGGAATTTGCCAAGTGATATTTGGAAGCCCATAGAGGGATATGATGAAAAGAAAATATCTCCGTTAAAAACTGGAAAGAAACTTTCTGATTAACTGCTTTGTGGTCTGTTAGTTCTTCTAACAAAGCTACAGATTTCCCCTCAAGAAGCCTTTCGCTAAGACTGTTCTTGTGGAAGTTGTAAAGTGATATTTGGAATCCCATCGAGGGATATGGTGAAAAAGGAAATATCTTCCGTTAAAAACTGGAAAGAAGCTTTCTGAGAAACTGCTTTGTGTTCTGTTAATTCTTCTTACAAAGTTACAACTTTCGCCTCTAGAAGCCTTTTGCTAACACTGTTGGTGTGGAACTTGTGAAGTGATATTTGGAAGCCCATAGAGGGCTGTGGTGAAAAAGGAAATATCCTAAGGTAAAAACTGAAAAGAAGCATGCTGAGAAACTGCTCTGTGCTCTGTTAAATCAGCTCAGATAGTTACAGCTTTCCCTTCAAGAAGCCTCTCTCTAAGGCTGTTTTTGTGGAATTGGCAAAGAGATATTTGGAAGCCCGTAGAGGGCTATGGTGAAAAAGGCAATATCTTCCATTAAAAACTGGAAAGAAGCGTTCCGAGAAACTGCTTCGTGTTCTGTTAATTCATCTCACAGAGTTACAGCTTTCCCCTCAAGAAGCCTTTCACCAAGACTGTTCTTGTGGAATTTGCAAAGTGGTCTTTGGAAGTCCAAAGATCGCTATGGTGAAAAAGGATATAGCTTCCGTTAAAAAGTGAAAAGAAGCTTTCTGAGGAACTGCTTTGTGATATGTGATTTCCTGTCACTGAGATACAGCTGTATTTCGTAGAACTGTTGGCTAGCCTTATTTCTGTGGAATCTGAGAAATGTTACTTCGGATCTCTTTGAAGACTATAGGTCCAAAGGAAATATCCGACGCTAAATGTGTGAAAGAAGCTTTCTGAGAAACTTCTTTGTGATCTGTGAATTGATCTCACAGAGCTACAGTTTCCCCTCAAGAAGCCTTTCGCTAAGACTGTTCTCGTGGAAATTGCAAAGTGATATTTGGAAAACAATAGAGGGCTATGGTTAAAAACGAAATATCCTAAGAAATAAACTGAAAAGAAGCTTTCTGAGGAACTGCTTTATGTTCTGTTAATTCATCTCAGAGATTTACAGCTTTCCGTTCAAGAAGCCTTTCGCAAAGACTGTTCTTTTGGAATTGGCATAGAGAGCTATGGTGCTCTCTAAGATAAAATATCCTAAGATATCCTAAGATAAAATATCCTAAGATAAAACTGAAATATCCTAAGATAAAAACTGAAAAGAAGCTTTCTGAGAACTGCTTTATGTTCTTTTAATTCATCTCGGAGATTTACAGCTTTCCGTTCAAGAAGCCTTTCGCAAAGTCTGTTCTTTTGGAATTGGCAAAGGGATATTTGGAAGGCCATAGAGAGCTATGGTGCATATGGAAATATCCTAAGATAAAAACCGAAAAGAAGCTTTCTGAGAAACTGCTTTGTGTTCTGTTAATTCATCTCAGAGAGTTACAGCTTTCTCCTCGAGAAGCCCTTCGCTAAGACTGTTCTTGTGAAATTTGCAAACTGATATATGGAAGCCCATAGAAGGCTATGGTAATAAAGGAAATAACTTCGGTTAAAAACTGGAAAGAAGCTTTCTGAGAAACTACTTTGTGTTCTGTTAATTCATCTCACATTGTTACATCTTTCCCTTCAAGAAGCCTTCCCCTAAGACTGTTCTTGTGGAATTTGCTAAGTGATATGTGGAAGCCCTTAGAGAGCTATGGTGAAAAAGAAAATATCGTAACATAAAAACCGAAAAGATGCTTTCTGAAAAACTGCACTGTGTTATCTTAATTCATCTCACAGAGTTATAGCTTTCCCCTCAAGAAGCCGTTCACTAACACTGTACTTGTGTAATTTGCAAAGTCATATTTCGAAGCCCATAGAGGGATATGGTGAAAAAGGAAATCTCTTCCGTTAAAAACTGGAAAGAAGCTTTCTGAGTAACTGCTTTGTTGTCTGTTAATTAATCTAACAGAGCTACAGCTGTCCCCTCAAGAAGCCTTTCCTTAAGACTGTTCTTGTGGAAGTTGCAAAGTGATATTTGGAAGCCCATAGAGGGCTACAGTGAAAAAGGAAATATCTTCCGTTAAAAACTGGAAACAAGCTTTCTGACAACCTGCTTTGTGTTCTGTTAATTCAACTCACAGAGTTACAGATTTCCCCTAAAAAGCCTGTCTCAAGAAGCCCTTCGCTAAGGCTGTTCTTGTGAAATTTGCAAAGTGATATTTGGAAGTCCATAGAGGGATACGGTGAAAAAGGATATATCTTCCGATATAAACTGGAAATAAGTTTTCTGAGAAACTGCTGTGGGTTCTATTAATTCATTTCACGGAGCTACAGCTTTCCCCTCAAGAAGCCTTTCCCTAAGACTGTTCTTGTGATATTTGCAAAGTGATATTCGGAAGCCCATAGAGAGCTATGCTGAACAAGGAAATATCTTCCATAAAAACTGGAAAGAAGATTTCTGAGAAACTGCTGTGGGTTCTGTTAATTCATCTCACAGAGTTACAGCTTTCCCTTCAAGAAGCATTTCGCTAAGACTGTTCTTGTGGAATTTGCAAAGTGATATTCGGAAGCCCATAAAGGGCTATGGTGGAAAAGGAAATATCTTCCGTTAAAAACTGGAAAGAAGCTTTCTTAGAAACTGCTTTGTGTTCCGTTAGTTCATCTCACAGATTTACAGATTTCCTCTCAAGAAGCTGTTCAGTAAGACTGTTCTTGTGATATTTGCAAAGTGATATTAGGAAGCCCATAGAGGGCTATGGTGGAAAAAGAAATATCTTCCGTTAAAAAGTGGAAAGAAGCTTTCTGAAAAACAGTTTTGTGTCTGTTAATTCATATTACAGATTTAAGCTTTCTCCTCCGAAAGCCTTTCGCTAAGACTGTTCTTGTGGAACTTGAAATGTGATATTTGGAAAACCATCGAGGGCTATGGTGAAAAAGGAAATATCTTCCGTTAAAAACTTGGAAGAAGATTTCTGAGAAACTGCTTGTTTTTTTTTTTTTTTTTTTTTTTTTTTTTGGTTAATTGATCCCAGAGAGTTACAGCTTTCCCCTCAAGAAGTCTTTCCCTAAGACTGTTATCCTGGAATTTGCAAAGTGATATTTGGAAGCCCATAGGGGGCTCTGGCGAAAAAGAAAATATCCTAAGCTAAAAACCGAAAGGAAGCTTTATGAGAAACTGTACTGTGTGCTCTTAATTCAACTCACAGATTTATAGCTTTCTCCTCAAGAAGCCGTTCACTAAGACTGTTCTTGTGGAATTTGCCAAGTGATATTTGGAAGCCCATAGAGGGATATGATGAAAAGAAAATATCTCCGTTAAAAACTGGAAAGAAACTTTCTGATTAACTGCTTTGTGGTCTGTTAGTTCTTCTAACAAAGCTACAGATTTCCCCTCAAGAAGCCTTTCGCTAAGACTGTTCTTGTGGAAGTTGTAAAGTGATATTTGGAATCCCATCGAGGGATATGGTGAAAAAGGAAATATCTTCCGTTAAAAACTGGAAAGAAGCTTTCTGAGAAACTGCTTTGTGTTCTGTTAATTCTTCTTACAAAGTTACAACTTTCGCCTCTAGAAGCCTTTTGCTAACACTGTTGGTGTGGAACTTGTGAAGTGATATTTGGAAGCCCATAGAGGGCTGTGGTGAAAAAGGAAATATCCTAAGGTAAAAACTGAAAAGAAGCATGCTGAGAAACTGCTCTGTGCTCTGTTAAATCAGCTCAGATAGTTACAGCTTTCCCTTCAAGAAGCCTCTCTCTAAGGCTGTTTTTGTGGAATTGGCAAAGAGATATTTGGAAGCCCGTAGAGGGCTATGGTGAAAAAGGCAATATCTTCCATTAAAAACTGGAAAGAAGCGTTCCGAGAAACTGCTTCGTGTTCTGTTAATTCATCTCACAGAGTTACAGCTTTCCCCTCAAGAAGCCTTTCACCAAGACTGTTCTTGTGGAATTTGCAAAGTGGTCTTTGGAAGTCCAAAGATCGCTATGGTGAAAAAGGATATAGCTTCCGTTAAAAAGTGAAAAGAAGCTTTCTGAGGAACTGCTTTGTGATATGTGATTTCCTGTCACTGAGATACAGCTGTATTTCGTAGAACTGTTGGCTAGCCTTATTTCTGTGGAATCTGAGAAATGTTACTTCGGATCTCTTTGAAGACTATAGGTCCAAAGGAAATATCCGACGCTAAATGTGTGAAAGAAGCTTTCTGAGAAACTTCTTTGTGATCTGTGAATTGATCTCACAGAGCTACAGTTTCCCCTCAAGAAGCCTTTCGCTAAGACTGTTCTCGTGGAAATTGCAAAGTGATATTTGGAAAACAATAGAGGGCTATGGTTAAAAACGAAATATCCTAAGAAATAAACTGAAAAGAAGCTTTCTGAGGAACTGCTTTATGTTCTGTTAATTCATCTCAGAGATTTACAGCTTTCCGTTCAAGAAGCCTTTCGCAAAGACTGTTCTTTTGGAATTGGCATAGAGAGCTATGGTGCTCTCTAAGATAAAATATCCTAAGATATCCTAAGATAAAATATCCTAAGATAAAACTGAAATATCCTAAGATAAAAACTGAAAAGAAGCTTTCTGAGAACTGCTTTATGTTCTTTTAATTCATCTCGGAGATTTACAGCTTTCCGTTCAAGAAGCCTTTCGCAAAGTCTGTTCTTTTGGAATTGGCAAAGGGATATTTGGAAGGCCATAGAGAGCTATGGTGCATATGGAAATATCCTAAGATAAAAACCGAAAAGAAGCTTTCTGAGAAACTGCTTTGTGTTCTGTTAATTCATCTCAGAGAGTTACAGCTTTCTCCTCGAGAAGCCCTTCGCTAAGACTGTTCTTGTGAAATTTGCAAACTGATATATGGAAGCCCATAGAAGGCTATGGTAATAAAGGAAATAACTTCGGTTAAAAACTGGAAAGAAGCTTTCTGAGAAACTACTTTGTGTTCTGTTAATTCATCTCACATTGTTACATCTTTCCCTTCAAGAAGCCTTCCCCTAAGACTGTTCTTGTGGAATTTGCTAAGTGATATGTGGAAGCCCTTAGAGAGCTATGGTGAAAAAGAAAATATCGTAACATAAAAACCGAAAAGATGCTTTCTGAAAAACTGCACTGTGTTATCTTAATTCATCTCACAGAGTTATAGCTTTCCCCTCAAGAAGCCGTTCACTAACACTGTACTTGTGTAATTTGCAAAGTCATATTTCGAAGCCCATAGAGGGATATGGTGAAAAAGGAAATCTCTTCCGTTAAAAACTGGAAAGAAGCTTTCTGAGTAACTGCTTTGTTGTCTGTTAATTAATCTAACAGAGCTACAGCTGTCCCCTCAAGAAGCCTTTCCTTAAGACTGTTCTTGTGGAAGTTGCAAAGTGATATTTGGAAGCCCATAGAGGGCTACAGTGAAAAAGGAAATATCTTCCGTTAAAAACTGGAAACAAGCTTTCTGACAACCTGCTTTGTGTTCTGTTAATTCAACTCACAGAGTTACAGATTTCCCCTAAAAAGCCTGTCTCAAGAAGCCCTTCGCTAAGGCTGTTCTTGTGAAATTTGCAAAGTGATATTTGGAAGTCCATAGAGGGATACGGTGAAAAAGGATATATCTTCCGATATAAACTGGAAATAAGTTTTCTGAGAAACTGCTGTGGGTTCTATTAATTCATTTCACGGAGCTACAGCTTTCCCCTCAAGAAGCCTTTCCCTAAGACTGTTCTTGTGATATTTGCAAAGTGATATTCGGAAGCCCATAGAGAGCTATGCTGAACAAGGAAATATCTTCCATAAAAACTGGAAAGAAGATTTCTGAGAAACTGCTGTGGGTTCTGTTAATTCATCTCACAGAGTTACAGCTTTCCCTTCAAGAAGCATTTCGCTAAGACTGTTCTTGTGGAATTTGCAAAGTGATATTCGGAAGCCCATAAAGGGCTATGGTGGAAAAGGAAATATCTTCCGTTAAAAACTGGAAAGAAGCTTTCTTAGAAACTGCTTTGTGTTCCGTTAGTTCATCTCACAGATTTACAGATTTCCTCTCAAGAAGCTGTTCAGTAAGACTGTTCTTGTGATATTTGCAAAGTGATATTAGGAAGCCCATAGAGGGCTATGGTGGAAAAAGAAATATCTTCCGTTAAAAAGTGGAAAGAAGCTTTCTGAAAAACAGTTTTGTGTCTGTTAATTCATATTACAGATTTAAGCTTTCTCCTCCGAAAGCCTTTCGCTAAGACTGTTCTTGTGGAACTTGAAATGTGATATTTGGAAAACCATCGAGGGCTATGGTGAAAAAGGAAATATCTTCCGTTAAAAACTTGGAAGAAGATTTCTGAGAAACTGCTTGTTTTTTTTTTTTTTTTTTTTTTTTTTTGGTTAATTGATCCCAGAGAGTTACAGCTTTCCCCTCAAGAAGTCTTTCCCTAAGACTGTTATCCTGGAATTTGCAAAGTGATATTTGGAAGCCCATAGGGGGCTCTGGCGAAAAAGAAAATATCCTAAGCTAAAAACCGAAAGGAAGCTTTATGAGAAACTGTACTGTGTGCTCTTAATTCAACTCACAGATTTATAGCTTTCTCCTCAAGAAGCCGTTCACTAAGACTGTTCTTGTGGAATTTGCCAAGTGATATTTGGAAGCCCATAGAGGGATATGATGAAAAGAAAATATCTCCGTTAAAAACTGGAAAGAAACTTTCTGATTAACTGCTTTGTGGTCTGTTAGTTCTTCTAACAAAGCTACAGATTTCCCCTCAAGAAGCCTTTCGCTAAGACTGTTCTTGTGGAAGTTGTAAAGTGATATTTGGAATCCCATCGAGGGATATGGTGAAAAAGGAAATATCTTCCGTTAAAAACTGGAAAGAAGCTTTCTGAGAAACTGCTTTGTGTTCTGTTAATTCTTCTTACAAAGTTACAACTTTCGCCTCTAGAAGCCTTTTGCTAACACTGTTGGTGTGGAACTTGTGAAGTGATATTTGGAAGCCCATAGAGGGCTGTGGTGAAAAAGGAAATATCCTAAGGTAAAAACTGAAAAGAAGCATGCTGAGAAACTGCTCTGTGCTCTGTTAAATCAGCTCAGATAGTTACAGCTTTCCCTTCAAGAAGCCTCTCTCTAAGGCTGTTTTTGTGGAATTGGCAAAGAGATATTTGGAAGCCCGTAGAGGGCTATGGTGAAAAAGGCAATATCTTCCATTAAAAACTGGAAAGAAGCGTTCCGAGAAACTGCTTCGTGTTCTGTTAATTCATCTCACAGAGTTACAGCTTTCCCCTCAAGAAGCCTTTCACCAAGACTGTTCTTGTGGAATTTGCAAAGTGGTCTTTGGAAGTCCAAAGATCGCTATGGTGAAAAAGGATATAGCTTCCGTTAAAAAGTGAAAAGAAGCTTTCTGAGGAACTGCTTTGTGATATGTGATTTCCTGTCACTGAGATACAGCTGTATTTCGTAGAACTGTTGGCTAGCCTTATTTCTGTGGAATCTGAGAAATGTTACTTCGGATCTCTTTGAAGACTATAGGTCCAAAGGAAATATCCGACGCTAAATGTGTGAAAGAAGCTTTCTGAGAAACTTCTTTGTGATCTGTGAATTGATCTCACAGAGCTACAGTTTCCCCTCAAGAAGCCTTTCGCTAAGACTGTTCTCGTGGAAATTGCAAAGTGATATTTGGAAAACAATAGAGGGCTATGGTTAAAAACGAAATATCCTAAGAAATAAACTGAAAAGAAGCTTTCTGAGGAACTGCTTTATGTTCTGTTAATTCATCTCAGAGATTTACAGCTTTCCGTTCAAGAAGCCTTTCGCAAAGACTGTTCTTTTGGAATTGGCATAGAGAGCTATGGTGCTCTCTAAGATAAAATATCCTAAGATATCCTAAGATAAAATATCCTAAGATAAAACTGAAATATCCTAAGATAAAAACTGAAAAGAAGCTTTCTGAGAACTGCTTTATGTTCTTTTAATTCATCTCGGAGATTTACAGCTTTCCGTTCAAGAAGCCTTTCGCAAAGTCTGTTCTTTTGGAATTGGCAAAGGGATATTTGGAAGGCCATAGAGAGCTATGGTGCATATGGAAATATCCTAAGATAAAAACCGAAAAGAAGCTTTCTGAGAAACTGCTTTGTGTTCTGTTAATTCATCTCAGAGAGTTACAGCTTTCTCCTCGAGAAGCCCTTCGCTAAGACTGTTCTTGTGAAATTTGCAAACTGATATATGGAAGCCCATAGAAGGCTATGGTAATAAAGGAAATAACTTCGGTTAAAAACTGGAAAGAAGCTTTCTGAGAAACTACTTTGTGTTCTGTTAATTCATCTCACATTGTTACATCTTTCCCTTCAAGAAGCCTTCCCCTAAGACTGTTCTTGTGGAATTTGCTAAGTGATATGTGGAAGCCCTTAGAGAGCTATGGTGAAAAAGAAAATATCGTAACATAAAAACCGAAAAGATGCTTTCTGAAAAACTGCACTGTGTTATCTTAATTCATCTCACAGAGTTATAGCTTTCCCCTCAAGAAGCCGTTCACTAACACTGTACTTGTGTAATTTGCAAAGTCATATTTCGAAGCCCATAGAGGGATATGGTGAAAAAGGAAATCTCTTCCGTTAAAAACTGGAAAGAAGCTTTCTGAGTAACTGCTTTGTTGTCTGTTAATTAATCTAACAGAGCTACAGCTGTCCCCTCAAGAAGCCTTTCCTTAAGACTGTTCTTGTGGAAGTTGCAAAGTGATATTTGGAAGCCCATAGAGGGCTACAGTGAAAAAGGAAATATCTTCCGTTAAAAACTGGAAACAAGCTTTCTGACAACCTGCTTTGTGTTCTGTTAATTCAACTCACAGAGTTACAGATTTCCCCTAAAAAGCCTGTCTCAAGAAGCCCTTCGCTAAGGCTGTTCTTGTGAAATTTGCAAAGTGATATTTGGAAGTCCATAGAGGGATATGGTGAAAAAGGATATATCTTCCGATATAAACTGGAAATAAGTTTTCTGAGAAACTGCTGTGGGTTCTATTAATTCATTTCACGGAGCTACAGCTTTCCCCTCAAGAAGCCTTTCCCTAAGACTGTTCTTGTGATATTTGCAAAGTGATATTCGGAAGCCCATAGAGAGCTATGCTGAACAAGGAAATATCTTCCATAAAAACTGGAAAGAAGATTTCTGAGAAACTGCTGTGGGTTCTGTTAATTCATCTCACAGAGTTACAGCTTTCCCTTCAAGAAGCATTTCGCTAAGACTGTTCTTGTGGAATTTGCAAAGTGATATTCGGAAGCCCATAAAGGGCTATGGTGGAAAAGGAAATATCTTCCGTTAAAAACTGGAAAGAAGCTTTCTTAGAAACTGCTTTGTGTTCCGTTAGTTCATCTCACAGATTTACAGATTTCCTCTCAAGAAGCTGTTCAGTAAGACTGTTCTTGTGATATTTGCAAAGTGATATTAGGAAGCCCATAGAGGGCTATGGTGGAAAAAGAAATATCTTCCGTTAAAAAGTGGAAAGAAGCTTTCTGAAAAACAGTTTTGTGTCTGTTAATTCATATTACAGATTTAAGCTTTCTCCTCCGAAAGCCTTTCGCTAAGACTGTTCTTGTGGAACTTGAAATGTGATATTTGGAAAACCATCGAGGGCTATGGTGAAAAAGGAAATATCTTCCGTTAAAAACTTGGAAGAAGATTTCTGAGAAACTGCTTGTTTTTTTTTTTTTTTTTTTTTTTTTTTGGTTAATTGATCCCAGAGAGTTACAGCTTTCCCCTCAAGAAGTCTTTCCCTAAGACTGTTATCCTGGAATTTGCAAAGTGATATTTGGAAGCCCATAGGGGGCTCTGGCGAAAAAGAAAATATCCTAAGCTAAAAACCGAAAGGAAGCTTTATGAGAAACTGTACTGTGTGCTCTTAATTCAACTCACAGATTTATAGCTTTCTCCTCAAGAAGCCGTTCACTAAGACTGTTCTTGTGGAATTTGCCAAGTGATATTTGGAAGCCCATAGAGGGATATGATGAAAAGAAAATATCTCCGTTAAAAACTGGAAAGAAACTTTCTGATTAACTGCTTTGTGGTCTGTTAGTTCTTCTAACAAAGCTACAGATTTCCCCTCAAGAAGCCTTTCGCTAAGACTGTTCTTGTGGAAGTTGTAAAGTGATATTTGGAATCCCATCGAGGGATATGGTGAAAAAGGAAATATCTTCCGTTAAAAACTGGAAAGAAGCTTTCTGAGAAACTGCTTTGTGTTCTGTTAATTCTTCTTACAAAGTTACAACTTTCGCCTCTAGAAGCCTTTTGCTAACACTGTTGGTGTGGAACTTGTGAAGTGATATTTGGAAGCCCATAGAGGGCTGTGGTGAAAAAGGAAATATCCTAAGGTAAAAACTGAAAAGAAGCATGCTGAGAAACTGCTCTGTGCTCTGTTAAATCAGCTCAGATAGTTACAGCTTTCCCTTCAAGAAGCCTCTCTCTAAGGCTGTTTTTGCGGAATTGGCAAAGAGATATTTGGAAGCCCGTAGAGGGCTATGGTGAAAAAGGCAATATCTTCCATTAAAAACTGGAAAGAAGCGTTCCGAGAAACTGCTTCGTGTTCTGTTAATTCATCTCACAGAGTTACAGCTTTCCCCTCAAGAAGCCTTTCACCAAGACTGTTCTTGTGGAATTTGCAAAGTGGTCTTTGGAAGTCCAAAGATCGCTATGGTGAAAAAGGATATAGCTTCCGTTAAAAAGTGAAAAGAAGCTTTCTGAGGAACTGCTTTGTGATATGTGATTTCCTGTCACTGAGATACAGCTGTATTTCGTAGAACTGTTGGCTAGCCTTATTTCTGTGGAATCTGAGAAATGTTACTTCGGATCTCTTTGAAGACTATAGGTCCAAAGGAAATATCCGACGCTAAATGTGTGAAAGAAGCTTTCTGAGAAACTTCTTTGTGATCTGTGAATTGATCTCACAGAGCTACAGTTTCCCCTCAAGAAGCCTTTCGCTAAGACTGTTCTCGTGGAAATTGCAAAGTGATATTTGGAAAACAATAGAGGGCTATGGTTAAAAACGAAATATCCTAAGAAATAAACTGAAAAGAAGCTTTCTGAGGAACTGCTTTATGTTCTGTTAATTCATCTCAGAGATTTACAGCTTTCCGTTCAAGAAGCCTTTCGCAAAGACTGTTCTTTTGGAATTGGCATAGAGAGCTATGGTGCTCTCTAAGATAAAATATCCTAAGATATCCTAAGATAAAATATCCTAAGATAAAACTGAAATATCCTAAGATAAAAACTGAAAAGAAGCTTTCTGAGAACTGCTTTATGTTCTTTTAATTCATCTCGGAGATTTACAGCTTTCCGTTCAAGAAGCCTTTCGCAAAGTCTGTTCTTTTGGAATTGGCAAAGGGATATTTGGAAGGCCATAGAGAGCTATGGTGCATATGGAAATATCCTAAGATAAAAACCGAAAAGAAGCTTTCTGAGAAACTGCTTTGTGTTCTGTTAATTCATCTCAGAGAGTTACAGCTTTCTCCTCGAGAAGCCCTTCGCTAAGACTGTTCTTGTGAAATTTGCAAACTGATATATGGAAGCCCATAGAAGGCTATGGTAATAAAGGAAATAACTTCGGTTAAAAACTGGAAAGAAGCTTTCTGAGAAACTACTTTGTGTTCTGTTAATTCATCTCACATTGTTACATCTTTCCCTTCAAGAAGCCTTCCCCTAAGACTGTTCTTGTGGAATTTGCTAAGTGATATGTGGAAGCCCTTAGAGAGCTATGGTGAAAAAGAAAATATCGTAACATAAAAACCGAAAAGATGCTTTCTGAAAAACTGCACTGTGTTATCTTAATTCATCTCACAGAGTTATAGCTTTCCCCTCAAGAAGCCGTTCACTAACACTGTACTTGTGTAATTTGCAAAGTCATATTTCGAAGCCCATAGAGGGATATGGTGAAAAAGGAAATCTCTTCCGTTAAAAACTGGAAAGAAGCTTTCTGAGTAACTGCTTTGTTGTCTGTTAATTAATCTAACAGAGCTACAGCTGTCCCCTCAAGAAGCCTTTCCTTAAGACTGTTCTTGTGGAAGTTGCAAAGTGATATTTGGAAGCCCATAGAGGGCTACAGTGAAAAAGGAAATATCTTCCGTTAAAAACTGGAAACAAGCTTTCTGACAACCTGCTTTGTGTTCTGTTAATTCAACTCACAGAGTTACAGATTTCCCCTAAAAAGCCTGTCTCAAGAAGCCCTTCGCTAAGGCTGTTCTTGTGAAATTTGCAAAGTGATATTTGGAAGTCCATAGAGGGATACGGTGAAAAAGGATATATCTTCCGATATAAACTGGAAATAAGTTTTCTGAGAAACTGCTGTGGGTTCTATTAATTCATTTCACGGAGCTACAGCTTTCCCCTCAAGAAGCCTTTCCCTAAGACTGTTCTTGTGATATTTGCAAAGTGATATTCGGAAGCCCATAGAGAGCTATGCTGAACAAGGAAATATCTTCCATAAAAACTGGAAAGAAGATTTCTGAGAAACTGCTGTGGGTTCTGTTAATTCATCTCACAGAGTTACAGCTTTCCCTTCAAGAAGCATTTCGCTAAGACTGTTCTTGTGGAATTTGCAAAGTGATATTCGGAAGCCCATAAAGGGCTATGGTGGAAAAGGAAATATCTTCCGTTAAAAACTGGAAAGAAGCTTTCTTAGAAACTGCTTTGTGTTCCGTTAGTTCATCTCACAGATTTACAGATTTCCTCTCAAGAAGCTGTTCAGTAAGACTGTTCTTGTGATATTTGCAAAGTGATATTAGGAAGCCCATAGAGGGCTATGGTGGAAAAAGAAATATCTTCCGTTAAAAAGTGGAAAGAAGCTTTCTGAAAAACAGTTTTGTGTCTGTTAATTCATATTACAGATTTAAGCTTTCTCCTCCGAAAGCCTTTCGCTAAGACTGTTCTTGTGGAACTTGAAATGTGATATTTGGAAAACCATCGAGGGCTATGGTGAAAAAGGAAATATCTTCCGTTAAAAACTTGGAAGAAGATTTCTGAGAAACTGCTTGTTTTTTTTTTTTTTTTTTTTTTTTTTTTTTTTTGGTTAATTGATCCCAGAGAGTTACAGCTTTCCCCTCAAGAAGTCTTTCCCTAAGACTGTTATCCTGGAATTTGCAAAGTGATATTTGGAAGCCCATAGGGGGCTCTGGCGAAAAAGAAAATATCCTAAGCTAAAAACCGAAAGGAAGCTTTATGAGAAACTGTACTGTGTGCTCTTAATTCAACTCACAGATTTATAGCTTTCTCCTCAAGAAGCCGTTCACTAAGACTGTTCTTGTGGAATTTGCCAAGTGATATTTGGAAGCCCATAGAGGGATATGATGAAAAGAAAATATCTCCGTTAAAAACTGGAAAGAAACTTTCTGATTAACTGCTTTGTGGTCTGTTAGTTCTTCTAACAAAGCTACAGATTTCCCCTCAAGAAGCCTTTCGCTAAGACTGTTCTTGTGGAAGTTGTAAAGTGATATTTGGAATCCCATCGAGGGATATGGTGAAAAAGGAAATATCTTCCGTTAAAAACTGGAAAGAAGCTTTCTGAGAAACTGCTTTGTGTTCTGTTAATTCTTCTTACAAAGTTACAACTTTCGCCTCTAGAAGCCTTTTGCTAACACTGTTGGTGTGGAACTTGTGAAGTGATATTTGGAAGCCCATAGAGGGCTGTGGTGAAAAAGGAAATATCCTAAGGTAAAAACTGAAAAGAAGCATGCTGAGAAACTGCTCTGTGCTCTGTTAAATCAGCTCAGATAGTTACAGCTTTCCCTTCAAGAAGCCTCTCTCTAAGGCTGTTTTTGTGGAATTGGCAAAGAGATATTTGGAAGCCCGTAGAGGGCTATGGTGAAAAAGGCAATATCTTCCATTAAAAACTGGAAAGAAGCGTTCCGAGAAACTGCTTCGTGTTCTGTTAATTCATCTCACAGAGTTACAGCTTTCCCCTCAAGAAGCCTTTCACCAAGACTGTTCTTGTGGAATTTGCAAAGTGGTCTTTGGAAGTCCAAAGATCGCTATGGTGAAAAAGGATATAGCTTCAGTTAAAAAGTGAAAAGAAGCTTTCTGAGGAACTGCTTTGTGATATGTGATTTCCTGTCACTGAGATACAGCTGTATTTCGTAGAACTGTTGGCTAGCCTTATTTCTGTGGAATCTGAGAAATGTTACTTCGGATCTCTTTGAAGACTATAGGTCCAAAGGAAATATCCGACGCTAAATGTGTGAAAGAAGCTTTCTGAGAAACTTCTTTGTGATCTGTGAATTGACCTCACAGAGCTACAGTTTCCCCTCAAGAAGCCTTTCGCTAAGACTGTTCTCGTGGAAATTGCAAAGTGATATTTGGAAAACAATAGAGGGCTATGGTTAAAAACGAAATATCCTAAGAAATAAACTGAAAAGAAGCTTTCTGAGGAACTGCTTTATGTTCTGTTAATTCATCTCAGAGATTTACAGCTTTCCGTTCAAGAAGCCTTTCGCAAAGACTGTTCTTTTGGAATTGGCATAGAGAGCTATGGTGCTCTCTAAGATAAAATATCCTAAGATATCCTAAGATAAAATATCCTAAGATAAAACTGAAATATCCTAAGATAAAAACTGAAAAGAAGCTTTCTGAGAACTGCTTTATGTTCTTTTAATTCATCTCGGAGATTTACAGCTTTCCGTTCAAGAAGCCTTTCGCAAAGTCTGTTCTTTTGGAATTGGCAAAGGGATATTTGGAAGGCCATAGAGAGCTATGGTGCATATGGAAATATCCTAAGATAAAAACCGAAAAGAAGCTTTCTGAGAAACTGCTTTGTGTTCTGTTAATTCATCTCAGAGAGTTACAGCTTTCTCCTCGAGAAGCCCTTCGCTAAGACTGTTCTTGTGAAATTTGCAAACTGATATATGGAAGCCCATAGAAGGCTATGGTAATAAAGGAAATAACTTCGGTTAAAAACTGGAAAGAAGCTTTCTGAGAAACTACTTTGTGTTCTGTTAATTCATCTCACATTGTTACATCTTTCCCTTCAAGAAGCCTTCCCCTAAGACTGTTCTTGTGGAATTTGCTAAGTGATATGTGGAAGCCCTTAGAGAGCTATGGTGAAAAAGAAAATATCGTAACATAAAAACCGAAAAGATGCTTTCTGAAAAACTGCACTGTGTTATCTTAATTCATCTCACAGAGTTATAGCTTTCCCCTCAAGAAGCCGTTCACTAACACTGTACTTGTGTAATTTGCAAAGTCATATTTCGAAGCCCATAGAGGGATATGGTGAAAAAGGAAATCTCTTCCGTTAAAAACTGGAAAGAAGCTTTCTGAGTAACTGCTTTGTTGTCTGTTAATTAATCTAACAGAGCTACAGCTGTCCCCTCAAGAAGCCTTTCCTTAAGACTGTTCTTGTGGAAGTTGCAAAGTGATATTTGGAAGCCCATAGAGGGCTACAGTGAAAAAGGAAATATCTTCCGTTAAAAACTGGAAACAAGCTTTCTGACAACCTGCTTTGTGTTCTGTTAATTCAACTCACAGAGTTACAGATTTCCCCTAAAAAGCCTGTCTCAAGAAGCCCTTCGCTAAGGCTGTTCTTGTGAAATTTGCAAAGTGATATTTGGAAGTCCATAGAGGGATACGGTGAAAAAGGATATATCTTCCGATATAAACTGGAAATAAGTTTTCTGAGAAACTGCTGTGGGTTCTATTAATTCATTTCACGGAGCTACAGCTTTCCCCTCAAGAAGCCTTTCCCTAAGACTGTTCTTGTGATATTTGCAAAGTGATATTCGGAAGCCCATAGAGAGCTATGCTGAACAAGGAAATATCTTCCATAAAAACTGGAAAGAAGATTTCTGAGAAACTGCTGTGGGTTCTGTTAATTCATCTCACAGAGTTACAGCTTTCCCTTCAAGAAGCATTTCGCTAAGACTGTTCTTGTGGAATTTGCAAAGTGATATTCGGAAGCCCATAAAGGGCTATGGTGGAAAAGGAAATATCTTCCGTTAAAAACTGGAAAGAAGCTTTCTTAGAAACTGCTTTGTGTTCCGTTAGTTCATCTCACAGATTTACAGATTTCCTCTCAAGAAGCTGTTCAGTAAGACTGTTCTTGTGATATTTGCAAAGTGATATTAGGAAGCCCATAGAGGGCTATGGTGGAAAAAGAAATATCTTCCGTTAAAAAGTGGAAAGAAGCTTTCTGAAAAACAGTTTTGTGTCTGTTAATTCATATTACAGATTTAAGCTTTCTCCTCCGAAAGCCTTTCGCTAAGACTGTTCTTGTGGAACTTGAAATGTGATATTTGGAAAACCATAGAGGGCTATGGTGAAAAAGGAAATATCTTCCGTTAAAAACTTGGAAGAAGATTTCTGAGAAACTGCTTGTTTTTTTTTTTTTTTTTTTTTTTTTTTTTGGTTAATTGATCCCAGAGAGTTACAGCTTTCCCCTCAAGAAGTCTTTCCCTAAGACTGTTATCCTGGAATTTGCAAAGTGATATTTGGAAGCCCATAGGGGGCTCTGGCGAAAAAGAAAATATCCTAAGCTAAAAACCGAAAGGAAGCTTTATGAGAAACTGTACTGTGTGCTCTTAATTCAACTCACAGATTTATAGCTTTCTCCTCAAGAAGCCGTTCACTAAGACTGTTCTTGTGGAATTTGCCAAGTGATATTTGGAAGCCCATAGAGGGATATGATGAAAAGAAAATATCTCCGTTAAAAACTGGAAAGAAACTTTCTGATTAACTGCTTTGTGGTCTGTTAGTTCTTCTAACAAAGCTACAGATTTCCCCTCAAGAAGCCTTTCGCTAAGACTGTTCTTGTGGAAGTTGTAAAGTGATATTTGGAATCCCATCGAGGGATATGGTGAAAAAGGAAATATCTTCCGTTAAAAACTGGAAAGAAGCTTTCTGAGAAACTGCTTTGTGTTCTGTTAATTCTTCTTACAAAGTTACAACTTTCGCCTCTAGAAGCCTTTTGCTAACACTGTTGGTGTGGAACTTGTGAAGTGATATTTGGAAGCCCATAGAGGGCTGTGGTGAAAAAGGAAATATCCTAAGGTAAAAACTGAAAAGAAGCATGCTGAGAAACTGCTCTGTGCTCTGTTAAATCAGCTCAGATAGTTACAGCTTTCCCTTCAAGAAGCCTCTCTCTAAGGCTGTTTTTGTGGAATTGGCAAAGAGATATTTGGAAGCCCGTAGAGGGCTATGGTGAAAAAGGCAATATCTTCCATTAAAAACTGGAAAGAAGCGTTCCGAGAAACTGCTTCGTGTTCTGTTAATTCATCTCACAGAGTTACAGCTTTCCCCTCAAGAAGCCTTTCACCAAGACTGTTCTTGTGGAATTTGCAAAGTGGTCTTTGGAAGTCCAAAGATCGCTATGGTGAAAAAGGATATAGCTTCAGTTAAAAAGTGAAAAGAAGCTTTCTGAGGAACTGCTTTGTGATATGTGATTTCCTGTCACTGAGATACAGCTGTATTTCGTAGAACTGTTGGCTAGCCTTATTTCTGTGGAATCTGAGAAATGTTACTTCGGATCTCTTTGAAGACTATAGGTCCAAAGGAAATATCCGACGCTAAATGTGTGAAAGAAGCTTTCTGAGAAACTTCTTTGTGATCTGTGAATTGACCTCACAGAGCTACAGTTTCCCCTCAAGAAGCCTTTCGCTAAGACTGTTCTCGTGGAAATTGCAAAGTGATATTTGGAAAACAATAGAGGGCTATGGTTAAAAACGAAATATCCTAAGAAATAAACTGAAAAGAAGCTTTCTGAGGAACTGCTTTATGTTCTGTTAATTCATCTCAGAGATTTACAGCTTTCCGTTCAAGAAGCCTTTCGCAAAGACTGTTCTTTTGGAATTGGCATAGAGAGCTATGGTGCTCTCTAAGATAAAATATCCTAAGATATCCTAAGATAAAATATCCTAAGATAAAACTGAAATATCCTAAGATAAAAACTGAAAAGAAGCTTTCTGAGAACTGCTTTATGTTCTTTTAATTCATCTCGGAGATTTACAGCTTTCCGTTCAAGAAGCCTTTCGCAAAGTCTGTTCTTTTGGAATTGGCAAAGGGATATTTGGAAGGCCATAGAGAGCTATGGTGCATATGGAAATATCCTAAGATAAAAACCGAAAAGAAGCTTTCTGAGAAACTGCTTTGTGTTCTGTTAATTCATCTCAGAGAGTTACAGCTTTCTCCTCGAGAAGCCCTTCGCTAAGACTGTTCTTGTGAAATTTGCAAACTGATATATGGAAGCCCATAGAAGGCTATGGTAATAAAGGAAATAACTTCGGTTAAAAACTGGAAAGAAGCTTTCTGAGAAACTACTTTGTGTTCTGTTAATTCATCTCACATTGTTACATCTTTCCCTTCAAGAAGCCTTCCCCTAAGACTGTTCTTGTGGAATTTGCTAAGTGATATGTGGAAGCCCTTAGAGAGCTATGGTGAAAAAGAAAATATCGTAACATAAAAACCGAAAAGATGCTTTCTGAAAAACTGCACTGTGTTATCTTAATTCATCTCACAGAGTTATAGCTTTCCCCTCAAGAAGCCGTTCACTAACACTGTACTTGTGTAATTTGCAAAGTCATATTTCGAAGCCCATAGAGGGATATGGTGAAAAAGGAAATCTCTTCCGTTAAAAACTGGAAAGAAGCTTTCTGAGTAACTGCTTTGTTGTCTGTTAATTAATCTAACAGAGCTACAGCTGTCCCCTCAAGAAGCCTTTCCTTAAGACTGTTCTTGTGGAAGTTGCAAAGTGATATTTGGAAGCCCATAGAGGGCTACAGTGAAAAAGGAAATATCTTCCGTTAAAAACTGGAAACAAGCTTTCTGACAACCTGCTTTGTGTTCTGTTAATTCAACTCACAGAGTTACAGATTTCCCCTAAAAAGCCTGTCTCAAGAAGCCCTTCGCTAAGGCTGTTCTTGTGAAATTTGCAAAGTGATATTTGGAAGTCCATAGAGGGATACGGTGAAAAAGGATATATCTTCCGATATAAACTGGAAATAAGTTTTCTGAGAAACTGCTGTGGGTTCTATTAATTCATTTCACGGAGCTACAGCTTTCCCCTCAAGAAGCCTTTCCCTAAGACTGTTCTTGTGATATTTGCAAAGTGATATTCGGAAGCCCATAGAGAGCTATGCTGAACAAGGAAATATCTTCCATAAAAACTGGAAAGAAGATTTCTGAGAAACTGCTGTGGGTTCTGTTAATTCATCTCACAGAGTTACAGCTTTCCCTTCAAGAAGCATTTCGCTAAGACTGTTCTTGTGGAATTTGCAAAGTGATATTCGGAAGCCCATAAAGGGCTATGGTGGAAAAGGAAATATCTTCCGTTAAAAACTGGAAAGAAGCTTTCTTAGAAACTGCTTTGTGTTCCGTTAGTTCATCTCACAGATTTACAGATTTCCTCTCAAGAAGCTGTTCAGTAAGACTGTTCTTGTGATATTTGCAAAGTGATATTAGGAAGCCCATAGAGGGCTATGGTGGAAAAAGAAATATCTTCCGTTAAAAAGTGGAAAGAAGCTTTCTGAAAAACAGTTTTGTGTCTGTTAATTCATATTACAGATTTAAGCTTTCTCCTCCGAAAGCCTTTCGCTAAGACTGTTCTTGTGGAACTTGAAATGTGATATTTGGAAAACCATAGAGGGCTATGGTGAAAAAGGAAATATCTTCCGTTAAAAACTTGGAAGAAGATTTCTGAGAAACTGCTTGTTTTTTTTTTTTTTTTTTTTTTTTTTTTGGTTAATTGATCCCAGAGAGTTACAGCTTTCCCCTCAAGAAGTCTTTCCCTAAGACTGTTATCCTGGAATTTGCAAAGTGATATTTGGAAGCCCATAGGGGGCTCTGGCGAAAAAGAAAATATCCTAAGCTAAAAACCGAAAGGAAGCTTTATGAGAAACTGTACTGTGTGCTCTTAATTCAACTCACAGATTTATAGCTTTCTCCTCAAGAAGCCGTTCACTAAGACTGTTCTTGTGGAATTTGCCAAGTGATATTTGGAAGCCCATAGAGGGATATGATGAAAAGAAAATATCTCCGTTAAAAACTGGAAAGAAACTTTCTGATTAACTGCTTTGTGGTCTGTTAGTTCTTCTAACAAAGCTACAGATTTCCCCTCAAGAAGCCTTTCGCTAAGACTGTTCTTGTGGAAGTTGTAAAGTGATATTTGGAATCCCATCGAGGGATATGGTGAAAAAGGAAATATCTTCCGTTAAAAACTGGAAAGAAGCTTTCTGAGAAACTGCTTTGTGTTCTGTTAATTCTTCTTACAAAGTTACAACTTTCGCCTCTAGAAGCCTTTTGCTAACACTGTTGGTGTGGAACTTGTGAAGTGATATTTGGAAGCCCATAGAGGGCTGTGGTGAAAAAGGAAATATCCTAAGGTAAAAACTGAAAAGAAGCATGCTGAGAAACTGCTCTGTGCTCTGTTAAATCAGCTCAGATAGTTACAGCTTTCCCTTCAAGAAGCCTCTCTCTAAGGCTGTTTTTGTGGAATTGGCAAAGAGATATTTGGAAGCCCGTAGAGGGCTATGGTGAAAAAGGCAATATCTTCCATTAAAAACTGGAAAGAAGCGTTCCGAGAAACTGCTTCGTGTTCTGTTAATTCATCTCACAGAGTTACAGCTTTCCCCTCAAGAAGCCTTTCACCAAGACTGTTCTTGTGGAATTTGCAAAGTGGTCTTTGGAAGTCCAAAGATCGCTATGGTGAAAAAGGATATAGCTTCAGTTAAAAAGTGAAAAGAAGCTTTCTGAGGAACTGCTTTGTGATATGTGATTTCCTGTCACTGAGATACAGCTGTATTTCGTAGAACTGTTGGCTAGCCTTATTTCTGTGGAATCTGAGAAATGTTACTTCGGATCTCTTTGAAGACTATAGGTCCAAAGGAAATATCCGACGCTAAATGTGTGAAAGAAGCTTTCTGAGAAACTTCTTTGTGATCTGTGAATTGACCTCACAGAGCTACAGTTTCCCCTCAAGAAGCCTTTCGCTAAGACTGTTCTCGTGGAAATTGCAAAGTGATATTTGGAAAACAATAGAGGGCTATGGTTAAAAACGAAATATCCTAAGAAATAAACTGAAAAGAAGCTTTCTGAGGAACTGCTTTATGTTCTGTTAATTCATCTCAGAGATTTACAGCTTTCCGTTCAAGAAGCCTTTCGCAAAGACTGTTCTTTTGGAATTGGCATAGAGAGCTATGGTGCTCTCTAAGATAAAATATCCTAAGATATCCTAAGATAAAATATCCTAAGATAAAACTGAAATATCCTAAGATAAAAACTGAAAAGAAGCTTTCTGAGAACTGCTTTATGTTCTTTTAATTCATCTCGGAGATTTACAGCTTTCCGTTCAAGAAGCCTTTCGCAAAGTCTGTTCTTTTGGAATTGGCAAAGGGATATTTGGAAGGCCATAGAGAGCTATGGTGCATATGGAAATATCCTAAGATAAAAACCGAAAAGAAGCTTTCTGAGAAACTGCTTTGTGTTCTGTTAATTCATCTCAGAGAGTTACAGCTTTCTCCTCGAGAAGCCCTTCGCTAAGACTGTTCTTGTGAAATTTGCAAACTGATATATGGAAGCCCATAGAAGGCTATGGTAATAAAGGAAATAACTTCGGTTAAAAACTGGAAAGAAGCTTTCTGAGAAACTACTTTGTGTTCTGTTAATTCATCTCACATTGTTACATCTTTCCCTTCAAGAAGCCTTCCCCTAAGACTGTTCTTGTGGAATTTGCTAAGTGATATGTGGAAGCCCTTAGAGAGCTATGGTGAAAAAGAAAATATCGTAACATAAAAACCGAAAAGATGCTTTCTGAAAAACTGCACTGTGTTATCTTAATTCATCTCACAGAGTTATAGCTTTCCCCTCAAGAAGCCGTTCACTAACACTGTACTTGTGTAATTTGCAAAGTCATATTTCGAAGCCCATAGAGGGATATGGTGAAAAAGGAAATCTCTTCCGTTAAAAACTGGAAAGAAGCTTTCTGAGTAACTGCTTTGTTGTCTGTTAATTAATCTAACAGAGCTACAGCTGTCCCCTCAAGAAGCCTTTCCTTAAGACTGTTCTTGTGGAAGTTGCAAAGTGATATTTGGAAGCCCATAGAGGGCTACAGTGAAAAAGGAAATATCTTCCGTTAAAAACTGGAAACAAGCTTTCTGACAACCTGCTTTGTGTTCTGTTAATTCAACTCACAGAGTTACAGATTTCCCCTAAAAAGCCTGTCTCAAGAAGCCCTTCGCTAAGGCTGTTCTTGTGAAATTTGCAAAGTGATATTTGGAAGTCCATAGAGGGATACGGTGAAAAAGGATATATCTTCCGATATAAACTGGAAATAAGTTTTCTGAGAAACTGCTGTGGGTTCTATTAATTCATTTCACGGAGCTACAGCTTTCCCCTCAAGAAGCCTTTCCCTAAGACTGTTCTTGTGATATTTGCAAAGTGATATTCGGAAGCCCATAGAGAGCTATGCTGAACAAGGAAATATCTTCCATAAAAACTGGAAAGAAGATTTCTGAGAAACTGCTGTGGGTTCTGTTAATTCATCTCACAGAGTTACAGCTTTCCCTTCAAGAAGCATTTCGCTAAGACTGTTCTTGTGGAATTTGCAAAGTGATATTCGGAAGCCCATAAAGGGCTATGGTGGAAAAGGAAATATCTTCCGTTAAAAACTGGAAAGAAGCTTTCTTAGAAACTGCTTTGTGTTCCGTTAGTTCATCTCACAGATTTACAGATTTCCTCTCAAGAAGCTGTTCAGTAAGACTGTTCTTGTGATATTTGCAAAGTGATATTAGGAAGCCCATAGAGGGCTATGGTGGAAAAAGAAATATCTTCCGTTAAAAAGTGGAAAGAAGCTTTCTGAAAAACAGTTTTGTGTCTGTTAATTCATATTACAGATTTAAGCTTTCTCCTCCGAAAGCCTTTCGCTAAGACTGTTCTTGTGGAACTTGAAATGTGATATTTGGAAAACCATCGAGGGCTATGGTGAAAAAGGAAATATCTTCCGTTAAAAACTTGGAAGAAGATTTCTGAGAAACTGCTTGTTTTTTTTTTTTTTTTTTTTTTTTTTTTTTTGGTTAATTGATCCCAGAGAGTTACAGCTTTCCCCTCAAGAAGTCTTTCCCTAAGACTGTTATCCTGGAATTTGCAAAGTGATATTTGGAAGCCCATAGGGGGCTCTGGCGAAAAAGAAAATATCCTAAGCTAAAAACCGAAAGGAAGCTTTATGAGAAACTGTACTGTGTGCTCTTAATTCAACTCACAGATTTATAGCTTTCTCCTCAAGAAGCCGTTCACTAAGACTGTTCTTGTGGAATTTGCCAAGTGATATTTGGAAGCCCATAGAGGGATATGATGAAAAGAAAATATCTCCGTTAAAAACTGGAAAGAAACTTTCTGATTAACTGCTTTGTGGTCTGTTAGTTCTTCTAACAAAGCTACAGATTTCCCCTCAAGAAGCCTTTCGCTAAGACTGTTCTTGTGGAAGTTGTAAAGTGATATTTGGAATCCCATCGAGGGATATGGTGAAAAAGGAAATATCTTCCGTTAAAAACTGGAAAGAAGCTTTCTGAGAAACTGCTTTGTGTTCTGTTAATTCTTCTTACAAAGTTACAACTTTCGCCTCTAGAAGCCTTTTGCTAACACTGTTGGTGTGGAACTTGTGAAGTGATATTTGGAAGCCCATAGAGGGCTGTGGTGAAAAAGGAAATATCCTAAGGTAAAAACTGAAAAGAAGCATGCTGAGAAACTGCTCTGTGCTCTGTTAAATCAGCTCAGATAGTTACAGCTTTCCCTTCAAGAAGCCTCTCTCTAAGGCTGTTTTTGCGGAATTGGCAAAGAGATATTTGGAAGCCCGTAGAGGGCTATGGTGAAAAAGGCAATATCTTCCATTAAAAACTGGAAAGAAGCGTTCCGAGAAACTGCTTCATGTTCTGTTAATTCATCTCACAGAGTTACAGCTTTCCCCTCAAGAAGCCTTTCACCAAGACTGTTCTTGTGGAATTTGCAAAGTGGTCTTTGGAAGTCCAAAGATCGCTATGGTGAAAAAGGATATAGCTTCCGTTAAAAAGTGAAAAGAAGCTTTCTGAGGAACTGCTTTGTGATATGTGATTTCCTGTCACTGAGATACAGCTGTATTTCGTAGAACTGTTGGCTAGCCTTATTTCTGTGGAATCTGAGAAATGTTACTTCGGATCTCTTTGAAGACTATAGGTCCAAAGGAAATATCCGACGCTAAATGTGTGAAAGAAGCTTTCTGAGAAACTTCTTTGTGATCTGTGAATTGATCTCACAGAGCTACAGTTTCCCCTCAAGAAGCCTTTCGCTAAGACTGTTCTCGTGGAAATTGCAAAGTGATATTTGGAAAACAATAGAGGGCTATGGTTAAAAACGAAATATCCTAAGAAATAAACTGAAAAGAAGCTTTCTGAGGAACTGCTTTATGTTCTGTTAATTCATCTCAGAGATTTACAGCTTTCCGTTCAAGAAGCCTTTCGCAAAGACTGTTCTTTTGGAATTGGCATAGAGAGCTATGGTGCTCTCTAAGATAAAATATCCTAAGATATCCTAAGATAAAATATCCTAAGATAAAACTGAAATATCCTAAGATAAAAACTGAAAAGAAGCTTTCTGAGAACTGCTTTATGTTCTTTTAATTCATCTCGGAGATTTACAGCTTTCCGTTCAAGAAGCCTTTCGCAAAGTCTGTTCTTTTGGAATTGGCAAAGGGATATTTGGAAGGCCATAGAGAGCTATGGTGCATATGGAAATATCCTAAGATAAAAACCGAAAAGAAGCTTTCTGAGAAACTGCTTTGTGTTCTGTTAATTCATCTCAGAGAGTTACAGCTTTCTCCTCGAGAAGCCCTTCGCTAAGACTGTTCTTGTGAAATTTGCAAACTGATATATGGAAGCCCATAGAAGGCTATGGTAATAAAGGAAATAACTTCGGTTAAAAACTGGAAAGAAGCTTTCTGAGAAACTACTTTGTGTTCTGTTAATTCATCTCACATTGTTACATCTTTCCCTTCAAGAAGCCTTCCCCTAAGACTGTTCTTGTGGAATTTGCTAAGTGATATGTGGAAGCCCTTAGAGAGCTATGGTGAAAAAGAAAATATCGTAACATAAAAACCGAAAAGATGCTTTCTGAAAAACTGCACTGTGTTATCTTAATTCATCTCACAGAGTTATAGCTTTCCCCTCAAGAAGCCGTTCACTAACACTGTACTTGTGTAATTTGCAAAGTCATATTTCGAAGCCCATAGAGGGATATGGTGAAAAAGGAAATCTCTTCCGTTAAAAACTGGAAAGAAGCTTTCTGAGTAACTGCTTTGTTGTCTGTTAATTAATCTAACAGAGCTACAGCTGTCCCCTCAAGAAGCCTTTCCTTAAGACTGTTCTTGTGGAAGTTGCAAAGTGATATTTGGAAGCCCATAGAGGGCTACAGTGAAAAAGGAAATATCTTCCGTTAAAAACTGGAAACAAGCTTTCTGACAACCTGCTTTGTGTTCTGTTAATTCAACTCACAGAGTTACAGATTTCCCCTAAAAAGCCTGTCTCAAGAAGCCCTTCGCTAAGGCTGTTCTTGTGAAATTTGCAAAGTGATATTTGGAAGTCCATAGAGGGATACGGTGAAAAAGGATATATCTTCCGATATAAACTGGAAATAAGTTTTCTGAGAAACTGCTGTGGGTTCTATTAATTCATTTCACGGAGCTACAGCTTTCCCCTCAAGAAGCCTTTCCCTAAGACTGTTCTTGTGATATTTGCAAAGTGATATTCGGAAGCCCATAGAGAGCTATGCTGAACAAGGAAATATCTTCCATAAAAACTGGAAAGAAGATTTCTGAGAAACTGCTGTGGGTTCTGTTAATTCATCTCACAGAGTTACAGCTTTCCCTTCAAGAAGCATTTCGCTAAGACTGTTCTTGTGGAATTTGCAAAGTGATATTCGGAAGCCCATAAAGGGCTATGGTGGAAAAGGAAATATCTTCCGTTAAAAACTGGAAAGAAGCTTTCTTAGAAACTGCTTTGTGTTCCGTTAGTTCATCTCACAGATTTACAGATTTCCTCTCAAGAAGCTGTTCAGTAAGACTGTTCTTGTGATATTTGCAAAGTGATATTAGGAAGCCCATAGAGGGCTATGGTGGAAAAAGAAATATCTTCCGTTAAAAAGTGGAAAGAAGCTTTCTGAAAAACAGTTTTGTGTCTGTTAATTCATATTACAGATTTAAGCTTTCTCCTCCGAAAGCCTTTCGCTAAGACTGTTCTTGTGGAACTTGAAATGTGATATTTGGAAAACCATAGAGGGCTATGGTGAAAAAGGAAATATCTTCCGTTAAAAACTTGGAAGAAGATTTCTGAGAAACTGCTTGTTTTTTTTTTTTTTTTTTTTTTTTTTTTGGTTAATTGATCCCAGAGAGTTACAGCTTTCCCCTCAAGAAGTCTTTCCCTAAGACTGTTATCCTGGAATTTGCAAAGTGATATTTGGAAGCCCATAGGGGGCTCTGGCGAAAAAGAAAATATCCTAAGCTAAAAACCGAAAGGAAGCTTTATGAGAAACTGTACTGTGTGCTCTTAATTCAACTCACAGATTTATAGCTTTCTCCTCAAGAAGCCGTTCACTAAGACTGTTCTTGTGGAATTTGCCAAGTGATATTTGGAAGCCCATAGAGGGATATGATGAAAAGAAAATATCTCCGTTAAAAACTGGAAAGAAACTTTCTGATTAACTGCTTTGTGGTCTGTTAGTTCTTCTAACAAAGCTACAGATTTCCCCTCAAGAAGCCTTTCGCTAAGACTGTTCTTGTGGAAGTTGTAAAGTGATATTTGGAATCCCATCGAGGGATATGGTGAAAAAGGAAATATCTTCCGTTAAAAACTGGAAAGAAGCTTTCTGAGAAACTGCTTTGTGTTCTGTTAATTCTTCTTACAAAGTTACAACTTTCGCCTCTAGAAGCCTTTTGCTAACACTGTTGGTGTGGAACTTGTGAAGTGATATTTGGAAGCCCATAGAGGGCTGTGGTGAAAAAGGAAATATCCTAAGGTAAAAACTGAAAAGAAGCATGCTGAGAAACTGCTCTGTGCTCTGTTAAATCAGCTCAGATAGTTACAGCTTTCCCTTCAAGAAGCCTCTCTCTAAGGCTGTTTTTGCGGAATTGGCAAAGAGATATTTGGAAGCCCGTAGAGGGCTATGGTGAAAAAGGCAATATCTTCCATTAAAAACTGGAAAGAAGCGTTCCGAGAAACTGCTTCGTGTTCTGTTAATTCATCTCACAGAGTTACAGCTTTCCCCTCAAGAAGCCTTTCACCAAGACTGTTCTTGTGGAATTTGCAAAGTGGTCTTTGGAAGTCCAAAGATCGCTATGGTGAAAAAGGATATAGCTTCCGTTAAAAAGTGAAAAGAAGCTTTCTGAGGAACTGCTTTGTGATATGTGATTTCCTGTCACTGAGATACAGCTGTATTTCGTAGAACTGTTGGCTAGCCTTATTTCTGTGGAATCTGAGAAATGTTACTTCGGATCTCTTTGAAGACTATAGGTCCAAAGGAAATATCCGACGCTAAATGTGTGAAAGAAGCTTTCTGAGAAACTTCTTTGTGATCTGTGAATTGATCTCACAGAGCTACAGTTTCCCCTCAAGAAGCCTTTCGCTAAGACTGTTCTCGTGGAAATTGCAAAGTGATATTTGGAAAACAATAGAGGGCTATGGTTAAAAACGAAATATCCTAAGAAATAAACTGAAAAGAAGCTTTCTGAGGAACTGCTTTATGTTCTGTTAATTCATCTCAGAGATTTACAGCTTTCCGTTCAAGAAGCCTTTCGCAAAGACTGTTCTTTTGGAATTGGCATAGAGAGCTATGGTGCTCTCTAAGATAAAATATCCTAAGATATCCTAAGATAAAATATCCTAAGATAAAACTGAAATATCCTAAGATAAAAACTGAAAAGAAGCTTTCTGAGAACTGCTTTATGTTCTTTTAATTCATCTCGGAGATTTACAGCTTTCCGTTCAAGAAGCCTTTCGCAAAGTCTGTTCTTTTGGAATTGGCAAAGGGATATTTGGAAGGCCATAGAGAGCTATGGTGCATATGGAAATATCCTAAGATAAAAACCGAAAAGAAGCTTTCTGAGAAACTGCTTTGTGTTCTGTTAATTCATCTCAGAGAGTTACAGCTTTCTCCTCGAGAAGCCCTTCGCTAAGACTGTTCTTGTGAAATTTGCAAACTGATATATGGAAGCCCATAGAAGGCTATGGTAATAAAGGAAATAACTTCGGTTAAAAACTGGAAAGAAGCTTTCTGAGAAACTACTTTGTGTTCTGTTAATTCATCTCACATTGTTACATCTTTCCCTTCAAGAAGCCTTCCCCTAAGACTGTTCTTGTGGAATTTGCTAAGTGATATGTGGAAGCCCTTAGAGAGCTATGGTGAAAAAGAAAATATCGTAACATAAAAACCGAAAAGATGCTTTCTGAAAAACTGCACTGTGTTATCTTAATTCATCTCACAGAGTTATAGCTTTCCCCTCAAGAAGCCGTTCACTAACACTGTACTTGTGTAATTTGCAAAGTCATATTTCGAAGCCCATAGAGGGATATGGTGAAAAAGGAAATCTCTTCCGTTAAAAACTGGAAAGAAGCTTTCTGAGTAACTGCTTTGTTGTCTGTTAATTAATCTAACAGAGCTACAGCTGTCCCCTCAAGAAGCCTTTCCTTAAGACTGTTCTTGTGGAAGTTGCAAAGTGATATTTGGAAGCCCATAGAGGGCTACAGTGAAAAAGGAAATATCTTCCGTTAAAAACTGGAAACAAGCTTTCTGACAACCTGCTTTGTGTTCTGTTAATTCAACTCACAGAGTTACAGATTTCCCCTAAAAAGCCTGTCTCAAGAAGCCCTTCGCTAAGGCTGTTCTTGTGAAATTTGCAAAGTGATATTTGGAAGTCCATAGAGGGATACGGTGAAAAAGGATATATCTTCCGATATAAACTGGAAATAAGTTTTCTGAGAAACTGCTGTGGGTTCTATTAATTCATTTCACGGAGCTACAGCTTTCCCCTCAAGAAGCCTTTCCCTAAGACTGTTCTTGTGATATTTGCAAAGTGATATTCGGAAGCCCATAGAGAGCTATGCTGAACAAGGAAATATCTTCCATAAAAACTGGAAAGAAGATTTCTGAGAAACTGCTGTGGGTTCTGTTAATTCATCTCACAGAGTTACAGCTTTCCCTTCAAGAAGCATTTCGCTAAGACTGTTCTTGTGGAATTTGCAAAGTGATATTCGGAAGCCCATAAAGGGCTATGGTGGAAAAGGAAATATCTTCCGTTAAAAACTGGAAAGAAGCTTTCTTAGAAACTGCTTTGTGTTCCGTTAGTTCATCTCACAGATTTACAGATTTCCTCTCAAGAAGCTGTTCAGTAAGACTGTTCTTGTGATATTTGCAAAGTGATATTAGGAAGCCCATAGAGGGCTATGGTGGAAAAAGAAATATCTTCCGTTAAAAAGTGGAAAGAAGCTTTCTGAAAAACAGTTTTGTGTCTGTTAATTCATATTACAGATTTAAGCTTTCTCCTCCGAAAGCCTTTCGCTAAGACTGTTCTTGTGGAACTTGAAATGTGATATTTGGAAAACCATCGAGGGCTATGGTGAAAAAGGAAATATCTTCCGTTAAAAACTTGGAAGAAGATTTCTGAGAAACTGCTTGTTTTTTTTTTTTTTTTTTTTTTTTTTTTTTGGTTAATTGATCCCAGAGAGTTACAGCTTTCCCCTCAAGAAGTCTTTCCCTAAGACTGTTATCCTGGAATTTGCAAAGTGATATTTGGAAGCCCATAGGGGGCTCTGGCGAAAAAGAAAATATCCTAAGCTAAAAACCGAAAGGAAGCTTTATGAGAAACTGTACTGTGTGCTCTTAATTCAACTCACAGATTTATAGCTTTCTCCTCAAGAAGCCGTTCACTAAGACTGTTCTTGTGGAATTTGCCAAGTGATATTTGGAAGCCCATAGAGGGATATGATGAAAAGAAAATATCTCCGTTAAAAACTGGAAAGAAACTTTCTGATTAACTGCTTTGTGGTCTGTTAGTTCTTCTAACAAAGCTACAGATTTCCCCTCAAGAAGCCTTTCGCTAAGACTGTTCTTGTGGAAGTTGTAAAGTGATATTTGGAATCCCATCGAGGGATATGGTGAAAAAGGAAATATCTTCCGTTAAAAACTGGAAAGAAGCTTTCTGAGAAACTGCTTTGTGTTCTGTTAATTCTTCTTACAAAGTTACAACTTTCGCCTCTAGAAGCCTTTTGCTAACACTGTTGGTGTGGAACTTGTGAAGTGATATTTGGAAGCCCATAGAGGGCTGTGGTGAAAAAGGAAATATCCTAAGGTAAAAACTGAAAAGAAGCATGCTGAGAAACTGCTCTGTGCTCTGTTAAATCAGCTCAGATAGTTACAGCTTTCCCTTCAAGAAGCCTCTCTCTAAGGCTGTTTTTGCGGAATTGGCAAAGAGATATTTGGAAGCCCGTAGAGGGCTATGGTGAAAAAGGCAATATCTTCCATTAAAAACTGGAAAGAAGCGTTCCGAGAAACTGCTTCGTGTTCTGTTAATTCATCTCACAGAGTTACAGCTTTCCCCTCAAGAAGCCTTTCACCAAGACTGTTCTTGTGGAATTTGCAAAGTGGTCTTTGGAAGTCCAAAGATCGCTATGGTGAAAAAGGATATAGCTTCCGTTAAAAAGTGAAAAGAAGCTTTCTGAGGAACTGCTTTGTGATATGTGATTTCCTGTCACTGAGATACAGCTGTATTTCGTAGAACTGTTGGCTAGCCTTATTTCTGTGGAATCTGAGAAATGTTACTTCGGATCTCTTTGAAGACTATAGGTCCAAAGGAAATATCCGACGCTAAATGTGTGAAAGAAGCTTTCTGAGAAACTTCTTTGTGATCTGTGAATTGATCTCACAGAGCTACAGTTTCCCCTCAAGAAGCCTTTCGCTAAGACTGTTCTCGTGGAAATTGCAAAGTGATATTTGGAAAACAATAGAGGGCTATGGTTAAAAACGAAATATCCTAAGAAATAAACTGAAAAGAAGCTTTCTGAGGAACTGCTTTATGTTCTGTTAATTCATCTCAGAGATTTACAGCTTTCCGTTCAAGAAGCCTTTCGCAAAGACTGTTCTTTTGGAATTGGCATAGAGAGCTATGGTGCTCTCTAAGATAAAATATCCTAAGATATCCTAAGATAAAATATCCTAAGATAAAACTGAAATATCCTAAGATAAAAACTGAAAAGAAGCTTTCTGAGAACTGCTTTATGTTCTTTTAATTCATCTCGGAGATTTACAGCTTTCCGTTCAAGAAGCCTTTCGCAAAGTCTGTTCTTTTGGAATTGGCAAAGGGATATTTGGAAGGCCATAGAGAGCTATGGTGCATATGGAAATATCCTAAGATAAAAACCGAAAAGAAGCTTTCTGAGAAACTGCTTTGTGTTCTGTTAATTCATCTCAGAGAGTTACAGCTTTCTCCTCGAGAAGCCCTTCGCTAAGACTGTTCTTGTGAAATTTGCAAACTGATATATGGAAGCCCATAGAAGGCTATGGTAATAAAGGAAATAACTTCGGTTAAAAACTGGAAAGAAGCTTTCTGAGAAACTACTTTGTGTTCTGTTAATTCATCTCACATTGTTACATCTTTCCCTTCAAGAAGCCTTCCCCTAAGACTGTTCTTGTGGAATTTGCTAAGTGATATGTGGAAGCCCTTAGAGAGCTATGGTGAAAAAGAAAATATCGTAACATAAAAACCGAAAAGATGCTTTCTGAAAAACTGCACTGTGTTATCTTAATTCATCTCACAGAGTTATAGCTTTCCCCTCAAGAAGCCGTTCACTAACACTGTACTTGTGTAATTTGCAAAGTCATATTTCGAAGCCCATAGAGGGATATGGTGAAAAAGGAAATCTCTTCCGTTAAAAACTGGAAAGAAGCTTTCTGAGTAACTGCTTTGTTGTCTGTTAATTAATCTAACAGAGCTACAGCTGTCCCCTCAAGAAGCCTTTCCTTAAGACTGTTCTTGTGGAAGTTGCAAAGTGATATTTGGAAGCCCATAGAGGGCTACAGTGAAAAAGGAAATATCTTCCGTTAAAAACTGGAAACAAGCTTTCTGACAACCTGCTTTGTGTTCTGTTAATTCAACTCACAGAGTTACAGATTTCCCCTAAAAAGCCTGTCTCAAGAAGCCCTTCGCTAAGGCTGTTCTTGTGAAATTTGCAAAGTGATATTTGGAAGTCCATAGAGGGATACGGTGAAAAAGGATATATCTTCCGATATAAACTGGAAATAAGTTTTCTGAGAAACTGCTGTGGGTTCTATTAATTCATTTCACGGAGCTACAGCTTTCCCCTCAAGAAGCCTTTCCCTAAGACTGTTCTTGTGATATTTGCAAAGTGATATTCGGAAGCCCATAGAGAGCTATGCTGAACAAGGAAATATCTTCCATAAAAACTGGAAAGAAGATTTCTGAGAAACTGCTGTGGGTTCTGTTAATTCATCTCACAGAGTTACAGCTTTCCCTTCAAGAAGCATTTCGCTAAGACTGTTCTTGTGGAATTTGCAAAGTGATATTCGGAAGCCCATAAAGGGCTATGGTGGAAAAGGAAATATCTTCCGTTAAAAACTGGAAAGAAGCTTTCTTAGAAACTGCTTTGTGTTCCGTTAGTTCATCTCACAGATTTACAGATTTCCTCTCAAGAAGCTGTTCAGTAAGACTGTTCTTGTGATATTTGCAAAGTGATATTAGGAAGCCCATAGAGGGCTATGGTGGAAAAAGAAATATCTTCCGTTAAAAAGTGGAAAGAAGCTTTCTGAAAAACAGTTTTGTGTCTGTTAATTCATATTACAGATTTAAGCTTTCTCCTCCGAAAGCCTTTCGCTAAGACTGTTCTTGTGGAACTTGAAATGTGATATTTGGAAAACCATCGAGGGCTATGGTGAAAAAGGAAATATCTTCCGTTAAAAACTTGGAAGAAGATTTCTGAGAAACTGCTTGTTTTTTTTTTTTTTTTTTTTTTTTTTTGGTTAATTGATCCCAGAGAGTTACAGCTTTCCCCTCAAGAAGTCTTTCCCTAAGACTGTTATCCTGGAATTTGCAAAGTGATATTTGGAAGCCCATAGGGGGCTCTGGCGAAAAAGAAAATATCCTAAGCTAAAAACCGAAAGGAAGCTTTATGAGAAACTGTACTGTGTGCTCTTAATTCAACTCACAGATTTATAGCTTTCTCCTCAAGAAGCCGTTCACTAAGACTGTTCTTGTGGAATTTGCCAAGTGATATTTGGAAGCCCATAGAGGGATATGATGAAAAGAAAATATCTCCGTTAAAAACTGGAAAGAAACTTTCTGATTAACTGCTTTGTGGTCTGTTAGTTCTTCTAACAAAGCTACAGATTTCCCCTCAAGAAGCCTTTCGCTAAGACTGTTCTTGTGGAAGTTGTAAAGTGATATTTGGAATCCCATCGAGGGATATGGTGAAAAAGGAAATATCTTCCGTTAAAAACTGGAAAGAAGCTTTCTGAGAAACTGCTTTGTGTTCTGTTAATTCTTCTTACAAAGTTACAACTTTCGCCTCTAGAAGCCTTTTGCTAACACTGTTGGTGTGGAACTTGTGAAGTGATATTTGGAAGCCCATAGAGGGCTGTGGTGAAAAAGGAAATATCCTAAGGTAAAAACTGAAAAGAAGCATGCTGAGAAACTGCTCTGTGCTCTGTTAAATCAGCTCAGATAGTTACAGCTTTCCCTTCAAGAAGCCTCTCTCTAAGGCTGTTTTTGCGGAATTGGCAAAGAGATATTTGGAAGCCCGTAGAGGGCTATGGTGAAAAAGGCAATATCTTCCATTAAAAACTGGAAAGAAGCGTTCCGAGAAACTGCTTCGTGTTCTGTTAATTCATCTCACAGAGTTACAGCTTTCCCCTTAAGAAGCCTTTCACCAAGACTGTTCTTGTGGAATTTGCAAAGTGGTCTTTGGAAGTCCAAAGATCGCTATGGTGAAAAAGGATATAGCTTCCGTTAAAAAGTGAAAAGAAGCTTTCTGAGGAACTGCTTTGTGATATGTGATTTCCTGTCACTGAGATACAGCTGTATTTCGTAGAACTGTTGGCTAGCCTTATTTCTGTGGAATCTGAGAAATGTTACTTCGGATCTCTTTGAAGACTATAGGTCCAAAGGAAATATCCGACGCTAAATGTGTGAAAGAAGCTTTCTGAGAAACTTCTTTGTGATCTGTGAATTGATCTCACAGAGCTACAGTTTCCCCTCAAGAAGCCTTTCGCTAAGACTGTTCTCGTGGAAATTGCAAAGTGATATTTGGAAAACAATAGAGGGCTATGGTTAAAAACGAAATATCCTAAGAAATAAACTGAAAAGAAGCTTTCTGAGGAACTGCTTTATGTTCTGTTAATTCATCTCAGAGATTTACAGCTTTCCGTTCAAGAAGCCTTTCGCAAAGACTGTTCTTTTGGAATTGGCATAGAGAGCTATGGTGCTCTCTAAGATAAAATATCCTAAGATATCCTAAGATAAAATATCCTAAGATAAAACTGAAATATCCTAAGATAAAAACTGAAAAGAAGCTTTCTGAGAACTGCTTTATGTTCTTTTAATTCATCTCGGAGATTTACAGCTTTCCGTTCAAGAAGCCTTTCGCAAAGTCTGTTCTTTTGGAATTGGCAAAGGGATATTTGGAAGGCCATAGAGAGCTATGGTGCATATGGAAATATCCTAAGATAAAAACCGAAAAGAAGCTTTCTGAGAAACTGCTTTGTGTTCTGTTAATTCATCTCAGAGAGTTACAGCTTTCTCCTCGAGAAGCCCTTCGCTAAGACTGTTCTTGTGAAATTTGCAAACTGATATATGGAAGCCCATAGAAGGCTATGGTAATAAAGGAAATAACTTCGGTTAAAAACTGGAAAGAAGCTTTCTGAGAAACTACTTTGTGTTCTGTTAATTCATCTCACATTGTTACATCTTTCCCTTCAAGAAGCCTTCCCCTAAGACTGTTCTTGTGGAATTTGCTAAGTGATATGTGGAAGCCCTTAGAGAGCTATGGTGAAAAAGAAAATATCGTAACATAAAAACCAAAAAGATGCTTTCTGAAAAACTGCACTGTGTTATCTTAATTCATCTCACAGAGTTATAGCTTTCCCCTCAAGAAGCCGTTCACTAACACTGTACTTGTGTAATTTGCAAAGTCATATTTCGAAGCCCATAGAGGGATATGGTGAAAAAGGAAATCTCTTCCGTTAAAAACTGGAAAGAAGCTTTCTGAGTAACTGCTTTGTTGTCTGTTAATTAATCTAACAGAGCTACAGCTGTCCCCTCAAGAAGCCTTTCCTTAAGACTGTTCTTGTGGAAGTTGCAAAGTGATATTTGGAAGCCCATAGAGGGCTACAGTGAAAAAGGAAATATCTTCCGTTAAAAACTGGAAACAAGCTTTCTGACAACCTGCTTTGTGTTCTGTTAATTCAACTCACAGAGTTACAGATTTCCCCTAAAAAGCCTGTCTCAAGAAGCCCTTCGCTAAGGCTGTTCTTGTGAAATTTGCAAAGTGATATTTGGAAGTCCATAGAGGGATACGGTGAAAAAGGATATATCTTCCGATATAAACTGGAAATAAGTTTTCTGAGAAACTGCTGTGGGTTCTATTAATTCATTTCACGGAGCTACAGCTTTCCCCTCAAGAAGCCTTTCCCTAAGACTGTTCTTGTGATATTTGCAAAGTGATATTCGGAAGCCCATAGAGAGCTATGCTGAACAAGGAAATATCTTCCATAAAAACTGGAAAGAAGATTTCTGAGAAACTGCTGTGGGTTCTGTTAATTCATCTCACAGAGTTACAGCTTTCCCTTCAAGAAGCATTTCGCTAAGACTGTTCTTGTGGAATTTGCAAAGTGATATTCGGAAGCCCATAAAGGGCTATGGTGGAAAAGGAAATATCTTCCGTTAAAAACTGGAAAGAAGCTTTCTTAGAAACTGCTTTGTGTTCCGTTAGTTCATCTCACAGATTTACAGATTTCCTCTCAAGAAGCTGTTCAGTAAGACTGTTCTTGTGATATTTGCAAAGTGATATTAGGAAGCCCATAGAGGGCTATGGTGGAAAAAGAAATATCTTCCGTTAAAAAGTGGAAAGAAGCTTTCTGAAAAACAGTTTTGTGTCTGTTAATTCATATTACAGATTTAAGCTTTCTCCTCCGAAAGCCTTTCGCTAAGACTGTTCTTGTGGAACTTGAAATGTGATATTTGGAAAACCATAGAGGGCTATGGTGAAAAAGGAAATATCTTCCGTTAAAAACTTGGAAGAAGATTTCTGAGAAACTGCTTGTTTTTTTTTTTTTTTTTTTTTTTTTTTTGGTTAATTGATCCCAGAGAGTTACAGCTTTCCCCTCAAGAAGTCTTTCCCTAAGACTGTTATCCTGGAATTTGCAAAGTGATATTTGGAAGCCCATAGGGGGCTCTGGCGAAAAAGAAAATATCCTAAGCTAAAAACCGAAAGGAAGCTTTATGAGAAACTGTACTGTGTGCTCTTAATTCAACTCACAGATTTATAGCTTTCTCCTCAAGAAGCCGTTCACTAAGACTGTTCTTGTGGAATTTGCCAAGTGATATTTGGAAGCCCATAGAGGGATATGATGAAAAGAAAATATCTCCGTTAAAAACTGGAAAGAAACTTTCTGATTAACTGCTTTGTGGTCTGTTAGTTCTTCTAACAAAGCTACAGATTTCCCCTCAAGAAGCCTTTCGCTAAGACTGTTCTTGTGGAAGTTGTAAAGTGATATTTGGAATCCCATCGAGGGATATGGTGAAAAAGGAAATATCTTCCGTTAAAAACTGGAAAGCAGCTTTCTGGGAAACTGCTTTGTGGTCTGTTAATTCATCTCACAGAGCTACAGCTTTCCCCTCAAGAAGCCTTTCAATAAGACTGTTCTTGATGAATTTGCAAAGTGACATTTGTAAGCCCATACAGGGCTATGCTGACAAAGGAAATATCCTAAGATAAACACTGAAAAGAAGCTTTCTGAGAAACTGCTTTGTGTTCTGTTAATTCATCTCACAGAGTTACAGCTTTCCCCTCAAGAAGCTTTTCGCTAAGACTGTTCTTGTGGAATTTGCAAAGTGATATTTGGAAGGCCATGGGGGGCTATGGTGAAAATGGAAATATCGTAAGATAAAAACCCAAAAGAAGCTTTCTTGGAAACTGCTTTGTGTTCTGTTAATTCATCTCAGAGGGTTGCAGCTTTCTCCTCAAGAAGCCTTTCGCTACGACTGTTCTTGTGAAATTTGCAAAGTGATGTTTGGAATCCCATAGAGGGCTAAGGTGAAAAAGGAAATAACTTTCGTTAAAAACTGGAAAGAAGATTTCTGAGAAACTGCTTTGTGTTCTGTTAGTTCACCTCACAGTGTTACAGCTTTCCCCTCAAGAAGCTGTTCACTAAGACTGTTTTTGTTAAATTAGCAAAGTGATATTTGGAAGCCCATAGAGGGCTATGGTGAAAAAGGAAATATCCTAGGATAAAAACTGAAAATAAGCTTTCTGAGAAACTGCTTTGTGTTCTGTTAATTTAACTCACAGGGTTACAGTTTCCCCTCAGGAAGCCTTTCTCAGGAAGCCTTTCGCTAAGACTGTTCTTGTGGAATTTGCAAAATGATATTTGGAAACCCATAGAGTGCTATGGTGAAGAAGGAAATATCTTCCGTTAAAAACTGGAAAGAATCTTTCTGAGAAACTGCTTTGTGTTCTGTTAATTCATCTCACAGAGTTACAGCTTTCTCCGCAAGAAACCGTTCACTAAGGCTGTTCTTGTGGAGTTTGCAAAGTTATATTTGGAAGCCCATAGAGGGCTATGTTGAAAAAGGAATTATGCTAAGATAAAGACTCAAAAGAAGGTATCTGAGAAACTGCTATGGGTTCTGTTAATGATCTCACAGAGTTACAGCTTTCCCTTCAAGAAGCCTTTCGCTAAGTCTGTTCTTGTGGAATTTGCAAAGGGATATTGGGAAGCCCACAGAGGGCTACGGAGAATAAGGAAATATCCTAAGACAACAACTGAAAAAAAGCTTTCAGAGAAACTGCTTTGTGTTCTATTAATTCATCTCACAGAGTTACAGCTTTTCCCTCAAGAAGCCTTTCGCTAAGACTGTTCTTGTGGAATTTGCAAAGAGATATTTGGAAGCCCATACAGGGCTCTGGTGAAAAAGGAAATATCTTCCGTTAAAAACTGAAAAGAAAGTTTCAGAGAAACTGCTTTGTGTTCTGTTAATTCATCTCACAGAGTTACAGCTTTCCCCTAAACAAGCCGTTCACTGAGAATGTTCTTGTGGAATTTGCAAAGTGATATTGGAAGCCCATAGAGGATTATTGCGAGAAAGGTAATTTCCTAAGATAAAAACCGAAAAGAAGCTTTCTGAGAAGCTGCATTGTATTCTCTTAATTAATGTCACAGAGTTATAGCTTTCGCCAAAAGAAGCCATTCACTAAGACTGTTCCTGTGGAATTTGCAAGGTGATATTTGGAAGCCGTTAGAAGTCTATGCAGAAAAAGGAAATATCTTCCGTTAAAAACTGGATAGAAGCTTTCTGAGAAACTGCTTTGTGTTCTGTTAATTCATCTCACAGAGTTACAGCTTTCCCCTGAAGAAGCCTTTCGCTAACTTTGTTCTTGTGGAATTTGCAAAGTGATATTTGGAAGCCCATTAGGGCTATGGTGAAAAAGAAATTGTCCTAAGATAAAAACTGTAAAGAAGCTTTCTGAGAAGCTGCTTTGTCTGTTAATTCATCTCACACAGTTACTGCTTTCCCGTCAAGAAGCGGTTCACTGAGACTGTTCTTGTGGAATTTGCAAAGTGATATTTGGAAGCCCATTAGGGCTATGGTGAAAAAGAAATTGTCCTAAGATAAAAACTGTAAAGAAGCTTTCTGAGAAGCTGCTTTGTCTGTTAATTCATCTCACACAGTTACAGCTTTCCCGTCAAGAAGCCGTTCACTGAGACTGTTCTTGTGGAATTTGCAAAGTGATATTGGAAGCCGATAGAGGGTTATGGCGAAAAGGGAAATATCCTAAGATAAAAACCGAAAAGAAGCTTTCTGAGAAACTTCTTTGTGTTGTGTTAAAATATCTTACAGAGTTACAGTTTTCCCCTCATGAAACATTTCGCTGAGACTGTTCTTGTGGGATTGCCAAAGTGATATTTGGAAGCCCACAGAGGGCTATGGTGAAAAAGGAAATGTCTTCCATTAAAAACCGTAAAGAAGCTTTCTGAGAAACTGCTTTGTGTTCTGTTAATTCATCTCACAGTGTTACAGCTTTCCCCTCAAGCCTTTCGCTAAGACTGTTCTGGTGGAATATTTAAAGTGATATTTGGAAGCCCATAGGGGGCTATGGTGAAAAACGAAATATCTTCGTTTACAAACTGGAAAGAAGCTTCTGAGAAACTGCTTTGTGTTCTGTTAAATCATCTTACAGAGTTACAGTTTCCCCTCATGAAGCCTTTCGCTAAGACTTTTCTTGTGGGATTTGCAAAGTGATATTTGGAAGTCCATAGAGGTCTATGGTGAAAAAGGAAATATCTTCCGTTAAAAACTGGAAAGAAACGTTCTGAGAGACTGCTTTGTTTCCCGTTAATTGATCACACAGTGTTACAGCTTTCCCCTCAAGAAGCCTTTCGCAAAGACTGTTCTTGTAGAATTAGCAAAGTGATATTGTGAAGCAAATAGAGGGCTATGTTGAAAAAGGAACTGTCTTCCGTTAAAAACTGGAAAGAAGCTTTCTGAGAAACTGCTTTGTGTTCTGTTAATTCATCTCACAGAGTTATAGCTTTCACAGCAAGAAGCCTTTCGGTAAGATTGTTCTTGTGGAATTTACAAAGTGATATTTGGAAACCCGTAGAGGGTTATGGTGAAAAAGGAAATATCCTAAGATAGAAACTGAAAAGAAGCTTTCTGAGAAACTGCCTTGTGTTCTGTTAATTGATCTCACAGAGTTACAGCTTTCCCCTCAAGAAGCTTTTCGCTAAGGCTGTACTTGTGGAATTTTCAAAGTGATATTTGGAAGCCTATAGAGGGCTATGGTAAAGAAGGAAATATCTTCAGTTAAAAACTGGAAAGAAGCTTTCTGAGAAACTCCTTTGCGTTGTGTTAATTCATCTCTCAGAGTTGCAGCTTTGCCCTGGAGATGCCTTTCGCTAAGACTGCTCTTGTGAAATTTGCAAAGTGATATTTAGAAGCCCTTAGAGGGCTATGGAATAAGGAAATATCCTAAGATAAACACTGAAAAGAAGCTTTCTGAGAAACTGCTTTGTGTTCTGCTAAGTCATCTCACAGAGTTACAGCTTTCCCCTCAAGAGGCCTTTCGCTAAGACTGTTCTTGTGGAATTTGCAAAGTGATATTTGGGAGCCCATAGTGGGCTAAGGTGAAAAACGAAACAACTTCAGTTAAAAAGTGGAAAGAAGCTTTCTGAGAAAATGCTTTGTGTTCTATTAATTCATCTCACAGAATTTCGGCTCTCCCCTCCAGAAGTCTTTCCGTGAGACAGTTCTTGTGGAATTTACAAAGTGATATTTGGAAGCCCATAGAGGGCTATGGTAAAAAAGGAAATATCTTCAGTTGAAAACTGGAAAGAAGATTTCTGACAAACTGCTTTGTGTTCTGTTAATTCATCTCACAGAATTACAGCTTTCCCCTCAAGAAGTCTTTCGCTAAGACTGTTCTTGTGTAATTTGCAAAGTGATATTTGGAAGCCCATAAAGGGATATGGTGAAAAAGAAAATATCCTATGATAAAACCTGAAAAGAAGCTTTCTGAGAAACTGCTTTGTGTTCTGTTAATTCATCTCACAGAGTTATAGCTTTCCCTTCAAGAAGCCTTTCGGTAAGAATCTTCTTGTGACATTTGCAAAGTGATATTTGGAAGCCCATAGAGGGCTATGGTGAAAAAGGAAATGTCTTCCTTTAAAAACTGCAAAGAAGCTTTCTGAGAAACTGCTTTGTGTTCTGTTAATTCATCTCACAGAGTTATAGCTTTCCCATCAAGAAGCCTTTCGGTAAGAATCTTCTTGTGACATTTGCAAAGTGATATTTGGAAGCCCATAGAGTGCTATGGTGAAAAAGGAAATATCCTAAGATAAAAACTGAAAGAAGCTTTCTGAGAAACTGCATTGTGTTCTATTAATTCATCTCACAGAGTTACAGCTTTCTCCACAAGAAGCCTTTCGCTAAGACTGTTCTTGCGGAATATGCAAAGTGATATTTGGAAGCCCATAGGGGGCTATGGTGAAAAAGGAAATATCCTAAGATTGAAACTGAAAAGGAACTTTCTGAGAAACGGCTATGTGTTGTGTTAATTCATCTCACAGAGTTACAGCTTTCCCCTCAAGAAGCCTTTCGCTAAGACTGTTCTTGTGGAATTGGGAAAGTTATCTTTCAAAGACCATAGAGGGCTTTGGTGAAAATGGAATTATTCTGAGATAAAAACCGAAAAGAAGCTTTCTGAGCAACTGCTTTGTGTTCTGTTAATTCATCTCACAGTGTTACAAACTTCTCCTCAAGAAACCTTTAGCAAAGGCTGATCTTGTGGAATTTGAAAAGTGATATTTGGAAGCCCATAGGGGGCTATGGTGAAAAAGGAAGTATCTTCTGTTAAAAACTGGAAAGAAGTTTTCTGAGAAACTTCTTTGTGTTCTGATAATTTATCTTACAGAGTTAAATCTTTCCCCTCAAGAAACCTTTCTCTAAGGCTGTTCTTGTGTAATTTGCAAAGTGATATTTGGAAGCCCATAGTGGGCTATGGTGATAAAGGAAATATCTTCAGTTAAAAACTGGAAAGTAGATTTCTGAAAAACTGCTTTGTGATCTGTTAATTCATCTCACAGAGTTACAGCTTTCCCCTCAAGACGCCTTTCGGGAAGACTGTTCTTGTGGAATTTGCAAACTGATATTTGGACGCCCATAGAGGGCTATGGTGAAAAAGGAAATATCCTCATTTAAAAACTGCAAAGAAGTTTCTGAGAAACTGCTTTGTGTTCTGTTAATTCACATCACGGAGTTACAGCTTTCCCCTCAAGAAGTCTTTCGCTAAGACACTTCTTGTGGAATTTGCAAAATGATATTTGGAAGCCATTAGAGGGCTATAGTGAAAAAGGAAATATCCTCAGTTAAAAAGTTGAAAGAAGATTTCTGAGAGACTGCTTTGTGTTTTGTTAATTCATCTCACAGAGTTACAGCTTTCCGCTCAAGAAGCCTTTCGCTAAGACTGTTCCTCTGGAATATGCAAAGTGTTATTTTGGGGCCCATAGGGGGCCACGGTGAAAAGGAAATATCTTCAGTTTAAAAGTGGAAAGAAGCTTTTTGAGAATCTGCTTTGTGTTCTTTAAATTCATCTCACAGAGTAACAGCTTTCCCCTCTAGAAGTCTTTCGTTAAGACTGTTCTTGTGGAATTTGCAAAGTGATATTGGGAAGCCCATAGAAGGCTATGGTGAAAAAGGAAAAATCTTCCGTTAAAACTCTGAAGAAGCATTCTGTGAAACTGCCGTGTGTTCTGATAATGCATCTCACCGAGTTACAGCTTTCCCCTCAAGAAGCCTTTCGCAAAATCTGTTCTTGTGGGATTTTCTAAGTGATATTTGGAAGCCCATAGAGGGCTGTGGGGAAAACGGAAATATCTTCGGCTGAAAACTGCAAAGAAGCTTTCTGAGAAACAGCTCTGTGTTGTGTTAATTCATTTCAGAGAGTTACAGCTTTCCGCTCCAGAAGCCTTTCACTAAGACTGCTCTTTTGGAATTTGCAAAGTGATATTTGGAAGCCCTTAGAGGGCTATGGTGAAAAAGGAAATATCTTCCATTGAAAACTGGAAAGAAGACTTCTGAGATACTGCCGTGTGTTCTGTTAATACGTCTAACCGAGTTACAGCTTTCCTCTCAAGAAGCCTTTCGCTAAGACTGTTCTTGTGGTATTTGCAATGTGGTATATGGAAGCCCATATAGGGCTATGGTGAAAAAGGAAATATCTTCAGTTAAAAACTTGAAAGAAGCTTTCTGAGAAACTGCTTTGTGTTCTGTTATTTCATCTCACAGAGTTACAGGATTCCCCTCCAGAAGACTTTTGCTAGGACTGTTCTTGTGGAATTTGCAAAATGATGTTTTTAAGCCCAAAGAGAGCTATGGTGAAAAAGGAAATATCCTAAGATAAAAACGGAAAAGAAGCTTTCTGAGGAACTGCTTTGTGTTCTCTTAATTCGTATCCCAGAGTTACAAATTTTTCCTCAAGAAGCCATTCGCTAAGACTGTTCTTGTGCAATTTGCAAAGTGTTATTTGGAAGCCCATAGAGGGCCATGATGAAAAAGGAAATATCTTCAGTTAAAAACTGGAAAGAAACTTTCTGAGAAACTGCTTTGTGTTCTGGTAATTCAACTCACAGACTTACAGCTTTCTTCTCAAGAAGCTTTTCGGTAAGTCTGTTTTGTGGAATTTGCAAAGTGATATTTGGAAGCCCATAGTGGGCTATGGAGAAAAAGGAAATATCTTCCGTTAAAAACTGGGAAGAAGATTTCTGAGACACTGCTTTGTGTTCTGTTAATTTATTTAACAGAGTTACAGCATTCCCCTAGAGAAGTCATTCGCTAAGATTGTTTTTGTGGAATTTGCAAAGTGATATTTGGAAGCCCCTAGAGGGCTTCGGTGAAAAAGGAAATATCTTCAGTTAAAAACTGGAAAGAAGATTTCTGAGAAACTGTTTTGTGTTCTGATAATTCATCTCACAGGATTACAGCTTTCCCTTCAAGAAGCCTTTCGATAAGACTGTTATTGTGGGATTTGCAAAGTGATATTTGGAAGCCCAAATATGGCTATGGTGAAAAAGGAAATTTCTTCAGTTAAAAACTGGAAAGAAGCTTTCTGAGAAACTGCTTTGTGTTCTGTTAATTCAACTCACTGAGTTACAGTTTTCCCCTCCAGAAACCTTTCCCTAAGACTGTTCTTGTGGAATTTGCAAAGTGATATTCGAAAGCCTACAGAGGGCTATAGTGAAAAACAAAATATCTTCCGTTAAATACAGGAAAGAAGCTTTCTGAGAAACTGCCGTGTGTTCTATTAATACATCTCACACAGTTAGAGCTTTGCTCTCAAGAAGACCTTCGCTACGACTGTTCTTGAGGAATTTGCAAAGTGATATTTGGAAGCCCATAGAGGGATATGTTGAAAAAGGAAATATCTTTCGTTAAAAACTGAAAAGAAGCTTTCTTAGAATCTGCTATGTGTTCTGTTAATTTATCTCAACGAGTTACAACTTTCCCCTCAAGAAGCCTTCAGCTATGTCTCCTCTTGTGTAATTTGCAAAATGATATTTGGAAGCCCATAGAGGTCTACTGTGAAAATGGAAATATCCTCAGATAAAAACCGAAAAGAAGCTTTCTGAGAAACTGATTTGTGTTCTGTTAATTCATATGACAGAGTTACAGATTTTCCCTAAAGAAGCCTTTCGCTAAGACTGTTCCTGTGGAATTTGCAAAGTGATATTTGGAAGCCCATAGAGGGCTCTGGTGAAAAAGGAAATATCCTATGATAAAAACTGAAAAGAAGCTTTCTGAGAAACTGCTTTGTGTTCTGTTAATTCAACTCACAGAGTTACAGCTTTCCCCTCAAGAAACCTTTCGCTAAGACTCTTCTTTTAGAATTTGCAAAGTGATATTTGGAAGCCCATAGACGGCTAAGCTGAAAAAGGAAATATCTTCCGTTAAAAACTGGAAAGAAAATTTCTGAGAAACTGCTTTGTGTTCTGTTAATGCATCTCACAGTGTTACAGCTCTCCCATCCAGAAACCTTTCGCTAACACTGTTCTTGTGGAATTTGCAAAGTGATATTTGGAAGCAAAGAGAGAGCTATGGTGAAAAAGGAAATATCCTAAGATAAAAACTGAAAAGAAGTTTTCTGAGAAACTGCTTTGTGTTCTGTTAATTCATCTCACAGAGGTACAGCTTTCCCCTCCAGAAGCCTTTCGCTAAGACTGTTCTTGTGGAATTTGGAAAGTGAAATTTGGAAGCCTGCAGAGGGCTATGGTGAAAAAGGAACTATCTTCTCTTAAAAACTGGAAATAAGCTTTCTGAGAAACCGCCATGTGTTCTCTTAATGCACCTCACCGAGTTACAGCTTTCCCCTCAAGAAGACATTCGCTAGGACTGTTCTTGTGGGATTTGCAAAGTGATATTTGGAAGTCCATAGAGGGCTATGGTGAAAAAGGAAATTTCTTCCGTTAAAAACTGGAAAGAAGATTTCTGAGAAATTGCTATTTGTTCTGTTAATTCATCTCACAGAGTTACAGCTTCACCTCCAGAAGCCTTTCGCTAAGACTGTTCTTGTGGAATTTGCAAAGTCATATTTGGAAGCCAATAGAAGTCTATTTTGAAAAAGGAATTATCCTAAGATAGAAACTGAAAATAAGCTTTCTGAGAAACTGCTTTGTGTTCTGTGAATTCAACTCACTGAGTTACAGCTTTCCCCTCAAGAAGCCTTTTGCTGAGGCTGTTGTTGTGAAATTTTCAAAGTGATATTTGGAAGCCCCTAGAGGGCTATGGTGAAAAAGGAAATATCTTCCGTTAAAAACTGGAAAGAATCTTTCTGAGAATCTGCCGTGTGTTATGTTAATACATCTCACCGAGTTACAGCTTTCCCCACAAGAAGCCTTTCGCTAAGACTGTTCCTGTGGGATTTGCAAAGTGATATTTGGAAGCCCATAGAGGGCTACGGTGAAACTGGAATTATCTTCAGTTAACAACTGGAAAGAAGCTTCTGAGAAACTGCTTTGAGTTCTGTTAATTCTTTTCACAGAGTTACAGCTTTCCCTCAAGAAGCCTTTCACTAAGACTCTTCTTGTGGAATTTGCAAAGTGATCTTTGGAAGCCCATAGAGGGCTACGGTGAAAAAGGAAATATCTTCCGTTAAAAACTGGAAGGAAGTTTTATGAGAATCTGCCGTGTGTTATGTTAATACATCTCACCGACTTACAGCTTTACCCACAAGAAGCCTTTCGCTAAGACTGTTCCTGTGGGATTTGCAAAGTGATATTTGGAAGCCCATAGAGGGCTACGGTGAAAATGGAAATATCTTCAGTTAACAACAGGAAAGAAGCTTCTGAGAAACTGCTTTGTGTTCTGTTAATTCATCTCCAAGAGTTACAGCTTTCCCCTCAAGAAGCCTTTCGGTACGATGGCTCTTGTGGAATTTGCAGAGTGATATTTAGAAGCCCACAGAGGGCTATGGTGAAACAGGAAATAGACTAAGATAAAAATTGAAAACAAGCTTTTTGAGAAGCTGCTTTGTGTTCTGTTAATTCATCTCACAGTGTTCCAGCTTTCCCCTAAAGAAGCCTTTCGCTAAGACTGTTCTTGTGGAATATTCAAAGAGATATTTGGAAGCCCTTAGAGGGCTATGGTAAAAAAGGATATACCTTCAGTTAAAAACTGGAAAGAAGCTTTCTGAGAAACTGCTTAGTGTTCTGTTAATTCATCTCACCGAGTTACAGTTCTCCCTTCAAGAAGCCTTTCGCTAAGACTGTTCTTGTGGAATTGGCAAAGTGATATTTGGAAGACCTTAGAGGGCTATGGTGAAAAAGGAAATATCTTCCGTTAAAAACTGGAAAGAAGCTTTCTGAGAAACTGCTTTGTGTTCTGTTAATTCATCTCACAGAGTTATAGCTTTCCCCTCAAAAAGCCTTTCGCTAAGGCTGTTGTTGTGGAATTTGCAAAGTTGTATTTGGAATCCCAAAGAGGGCTATGGTGAAAATGGAAATATCCTAAGATAAAAACCGAAAAGAACCTTTCTGAGAAACTGCTTTCTGTTCTGGTAGTTCATCTCACAGAGTTACAGCATTCTGCTCAAGGGGCCGTTCACTAAGACTGTTCTTGTGGAATTTGACAAGTGACATTTGGAAGCCCTTAGAGGGCTATGGTGAAAAAGTAAATATCCTAAGATAAAAACTGAAAAGAAACTTTCTGAGAAACTGCTTTGTTTTCTATTAATTCAACTCACACAGTTACAGCTTTACCCTCAAGAAGCCTGTCGCTAAGGCTGCTGTTGTGGTATTTGCAAAGTGATATTTGGAAGCCCATAGAGGGCTACGGTGAAAAAGGAAATATCTTCAGTTAAAAACTGAAAAGAAGCTTTCTGAGAAACTGCTGTGTGTTCTGTCAATTCATCTCAAAGAATTAGAGCTTTCCCCTGAAAACACCTCCCGCTAAGACTGTTCTTGTGGAATTTGCAAAGTGATAATTGGAAGCCCATAGATGGCTATGGTGAAAAAGGAAATATCCTAAGATAAAAACCGAGAAGAAGCTTCCTGAGAAACTGCTTTGTGTTCTTTTAGTTAATCTCACAGTGTTACCGCCTTCCCCTCAAGAAGCCATTCAGTAAGACTGTTCTTGTGAAATTTTCAAAGTGATATTTGGAAGCCCATAGTGGGCTATGGTGAAAAAGGAAATATCTTCCCTTAAAAACTAGAAAGAATCACTCTGAGAAACTGCCACGTGTTCTGTTAATATATCTCACCGAGTTACAGCTTTCTCCACAAGAAGCCTTTCGCTAAGACTGTTCCTGTGGGATTTGCATAGTGATATTTGGAAGCCCATAGAGGGCTATGGTGAAAAAGGAAATATCCTAAGAAAAAAACTGGAAAGAAGATTTCTGAGAAACTGCTTTGTGTTCTGTTAATTCATCTCACTGATTTACAGCTTTCCCCTCAAGAAGCCGTTCACTGAGACTGTTCTTGTGGAATTTACAAAGTGATATTTGGAAGCCCAGAGAGGGCTACTGTGAAAAAGGAAATATCTTCCATTAAAAACTGGAAAGAAGATTTCTGAGAAACTGCTTTGTGTTCTGTTCATTCATCTCACAGAGTTACAGCTTTCCCCTCCAGAAGTCTTTGGCTAAGACTATTCTTGTGGAATTTGCAAACTGATATTTCGAAGCCCTTAGAGGGCTATGGTGAAAAAGGAAATACCCTAAGATAAAAACTGAAAAGAAGCTTTCTGAGCAACTGCTTTGTTTTCTGTTAAATCAAGTCACAGAGTTACAGCTTTCCCCTCAAGAAGCCTGTCGCTAAGGCTGTTTTTGTGGAATTTGCAAAGTGATATTTGGAAGCCCAGAGAGGGCTATGGTGAAAATGGAAATATCCTAAGATAAAAATAGAAAAGAAGCTTTCTGAGAAACTGCCTTGTGTTCTGTTAGTTCATCTCACAGAGTTACAGCTTTACCTTCAAGAAACCGTTCACTAAGACTGTTGTTGTGAAATTTGCAAAGTGATATTGGAAGCCCGTAGAGGGCTATGGTGAAAAAGGAAATAACTTCAGTTTAAAACTGGAAAGAATCTTTCTGAGAAACTACTTTGTGTTCTCTTAATTCAACTCACAGAGTTACAGCTTTCCCTTCAATAAGCCTTTCGCTAAGACAGTTCTTGTGGAATTTGCAAAGAGATATTTGGAGCCCTTAGAAGGCGATGGTGAAAAAGGAAATATCCTAATATAAAAACTGAACAGAAGCTTTCTGAGAAACTGCTTTGTGTACCGTTAATTCATCTCACAGAGTTACAGCTTGTCCCTGCAGAAGCCTTTCACTGAGACTGTTCTTGTGGAATTTGCAAAGAGAAATTTCGAAGCCTATAGAGGGCTATGGTGAAAAAGGGAATATCTTCCGTTAAAAACCGAAAAGAAGCTTTCTGAGAAACTGCTTTGTGTTCTGTTAGTTCATCTCACAGAGTTTGAGCTTTCCTCTCAAGGAGCCGTTCACAAAGACTCTTCTTGTGCAATTTGCAAATTCATATTTGGTAACCCATAGAGGGCTATGGTGAAAAAGAGAATATCTCCTGTTAAAAAGGAGAGAACAGCTTCTTGAGAAACTGGCGTGTTTTCTGTTAATACATCTCACCGAATTAGATCTTTCCCTTCCAGAAGCCTTTCGCTAAGACTGCTCTTGTGGAATTTGCAAGGTGATATTTGGAAGACCATAAAGGGCTATGGTTAAAAAGGAAATAGCCTAAGATAGAAACTGAAAAGAAGCTTTCTGAAAAACTGGTTTGTGTTCTGTTGAATCATCTCAAAGAGTTAGAGCTTTCCCCTTAAGAAGCCTTTCGCTAATACTATTCTTGTGGAATTTGCAAAGTGATATTCGGAAGCCCATAGAGTGCTATAGTGAAAATGGAAATATCCTAAGATAAAAACCGAAAAGAAGCTTTCTGAGAAACTGCCTTGTGTTCTGTTAGTTCATCTCATAGAGTTACAGCTTTATCCTCAAGAAGCCGTTCACTAAGACTGTTCTTGTGAAATTTGCAAAGTGATATTTGGAAGCCCATAGAAGGCTATGGTGAAAAAGGAAATACCTTCAATTAGAAACTAGAAAGAAGCTTTCTGAGAAGCTGCTTTGTGTTCTGTTAATTCATCTCAGAGTGTTACAGCTTTCCCCTCAAGAAGCCTGTCGCTAAGACTGTTCTTGTGGAACTTCCAAAGTGATATTTGGAAGCCCTTAGAGGGCTATGGTGAAAAAGCAATATCTTCCGTTAAAAACCGGAAAGAAGATTTCTGAGAAACTTCTTTGTGTTCTGTTAATTCATCTCACAGAGTTACAGCTTTCACCTCAAGAAGCCTTTCGCTAAGACTCTTCTTGTGGAATTTGCAAAGTGATATTTGGAATCTTATATAGGGCTACTGTGAAAAAGGAAATATGTTCCGTTAAAAACTGAAAAGAAGCTTTCTGAGAAACTGCCTTGTGTTCTGTTAGTTCATCTCACAGAGTTACAGCTTTACCCTCACGAAACCGTTCACTAAGACTGTTCTTGTGAAATTTGCAAGGTGATATTGGAAGCCCTTAGATGGCTATGGTCAAAAAGGAAATAACTTCAGTTTAGAACTGGAAAGAATCTTTCTGAGAAACTACTTTGTGTTCTCTTAATTCAACTCACAGAGTTACAGCTTTTCCTTCAATAAGCCTTTCGTTAAGACAGTACTTGTGGAATTTGCAAAGTGATATTTGGAGCCCTTAGAAGGCGATGGTGAAAAAGGAAATATCCTAATATAAAAACTGAACAGAAGCTTTCTGAAAAACTGCTTTGTGTACTGTTAATTCATCTCACAGAGTTAATGCTTGTCCCTGCAGAAGCCTTTCACTAAGACTGTTCTTGTGGAATTTGCAAAGAGAAATTTCGAAGCCTATAGAGGGCTATGGTGAAAAAGGGATTATCTTCCGTTAAAAACCGAAAAGAAGCTTTCTGAGAAACTGCTTTGTGTTCTGTTAGTTCATCTCACAGAGTTTGAGCTTTCCCCTCAAGGAGCCGTTCACTAAGACTCTTCTTGTGCAATTTGCAAATTCATATTTGGTAACCCATAGAGGGCTACGGTGAAAAAGGAAATATCTCCCGTTAAAAAGGAGAAAACAGTTTCTTGAGAAACTGGCGTGTTTTCTGTTAATACATCTCACCGAATTAGAGCTTTCCCTTCCAGAAGCCTTTCGCTAAGACTGTTCTTGTGGAATTTGCAAGGTGATATTTGGAACACCATAGAGGGCTATGGTGAAAAAGGAAATAGCCTAAGATAGAAACTGAAAAGAAGCTTTCTGAAAAACTGGTTTGAGTTCTGTTGAATCATCTCAAAGAGTTAGAGCTTTCCCCTTAAGAAGCCTTTCACTAATACTGTTCTTGTGGAATTTGCAAAGTGATATTCGGAAGCCCATAGAGTGCTATAGTGAAAATGGAAATATCCTAAGATAAAAACTGAAAAGAAGCTTTCTGAGAAACTGCCTTGTGTTCTGTTAGTTCATCTCATAGAGTTACAGCTTTCCCCTCAAGAAGCCGTTCACTAAGACTGTTCTTGTGAAATTTGCAAAGTGATATTTAGAAGGCCATAGAAGGCTATGGTGAAAAAGGAAATACCTTCAATTAGAAACTAGAAAGAAGCTTTCTGAGAAGCTGCTTTGTGTTCTGTTAATTCATCTCAGAGTGTTACAGCTTTCCCCTCAAGAAGCCTGTCGCTAAGACTGTTCTTGAGGAACTTCCAAAGTGATATTTGGAAGCCCTCAGAGGGCTATGGTGAAAAAGCAATATCTTCCGTTAAAAACCGGAAAGAAGATTTCTGAGAAACTTCTTTGTGTTCTGTTAATTCATCTCACAGAGTTACAGCTTTCAACTCAAGAAGCCTTTCGCTAAGACTCTTCTTGTGGAATTTGCAAAGTGATATTTGGAATCTTCTATAGGGCTACTGTGAAAAAGGAAATATGTTCCGTTAAAAACTGAAAAGAAGCTTTCTGAGAAACTGCTTTGTGTTCTGTTAATTCATCTCACAAAGTTACAGCAAATCCCTCCAGAAGCCTTTCGCTAAGACTGTTCTTGTGGAATTTGTAAAGTGTAATTTGGAAGCCCATGGAGGGCTATGGTGAAATAGGAAATATTTTCCATTAAAAATCGGAAAGAAGCTTTCTGAGAAACTGTTTTGTGTTCTGTTTATTCATCTCACAACGTTACAGCTTTCCCCTCAAGAAGTTAAGTAAGATTGTTTTTGTGGAATTTGCAAAGTGATATTTGGAAGTCCCTAGAGGGCTATTGTGAAAAAGGAAATAGCCTAAGATAAAAACTGATAAGAAGCTTTCTGAAAAACTGACTTGTGTTCTGTCAATTCCACTCACAGTGTTACAGCTTTCCCCTCAAGAAGACTTTCGCTAAGACTGTTGTTGTGGAATTTGCAAAATGATATTTGGAAGCCCATACAGGGCTACGGTTAAAAAAAAAAAAACTTCCGTTAAAAGTGGAAAGAAGCTTTCTGAGAAACTGCTTTGTGTTCTGTTAATTCATCTCACAGAGTTGCAGTTTTCCCCTCTAGAAGCCTTTCACTAAGACTGTCCTTGAGGGATGTGCAAAGTGATATTTGGAAGCCCATGGAGGGCTATGGTGAAAAAGGAAATATCCTCAGTTAAAAACTGGAAAGAAGTTTTCTGAGAAACTGCTTTGTGTTCTGTTAATTTATCTCACAGAGTTACAGCTTTCACCTCAAGAAGTCTTTTGCTAAGACTGCTGTTCTGGCATTTCCAAAGTGATATTTGGAAGCCCATAGAGGGCTATGGCGAAAAAAGAAATATCTTCCGTTAAAAACTGGAAAGAATCTTACTGAGAAACTGCTTTGTGTTCTGTTAATTCATGTCAGAGAGTTACAGCTTTCCCCTCCAGAAACCTTTCGCTAAGACTGTTGTTTTGTAATTTGCAAAGTGATACTTCGAAGCCCATTCAGGGCTATGGTGAAAAAGGAAATATCCTAAGATAAAAACTGAAAAGAAGCTTTCATAGAAACTGCTTTGTGTTCTGTTAATTCATCTCACAGAATTACAACTTTCCCTTCCAGAAGCCTTTCACTAAGACTGTTCCTGTGGAATTTGCAAAGTGATATTTGGAAGCTCATAGAGGGCTATGATGAAAACGGAAATATCTTCAGTTAAAAACTGAAAAGAAGCTTTCTGAGAAACTGCCATGTATTTTGTTAATTATACATCTGACGGAATTACAGATTTCCCCACAAGAAGCCTTCGCTAAGAATGTTCTTGTGGAATATTCAAAATCATATTTGGAAGCCCATAGAGGGCTGTGGTGAAAACGGAAATATCTTCCGATATAAACTGGAAAGAAGCTTTCTGAGAAACTGCTTTGTGGTCTGTTAATTCATCTCACAGTGTTACAGCTTGCCCTTCCAGAAGCCTTTTGCTAAGACTGTTCCTGTGGAATTTGCAAAGTGATATTTGGAAGCCCTTAGAGGTCTATGGGGAAAAAGGAAATATCTTCAATTAAAAACTGGAAAGAAGCTTTCTGAGAGACTCCTTTGTATTCTGTTAATTCATTTCACAGAATTACAGCTTTCGCCTCAAGAAGTCTTTCGCTCAGAATCTTCTTGTGGAATTTGCAAAGTGATATTTGGAAGCCCATAGAATGCTATGGTGAAAAAGGAAATATCTTCCGTTAAAAACTGGATAGAAGATTTCTGAGAAACTGCTTTGTGTTCTGTTAATTCATGTCAGAGAGTTACAGCTTTCCCCTCCAGAAACCTTTCGCTAAGACTGTTGTTTTGTAATTTGCAAAGTGATATTTCGAAGCCCATTCAGGGCTATGGTGAAAAAGGAAATATCCTAAGATAAAAACTGAAAAGAAGCTTTCATAGAAACTGCTTTGTGTTCTGTTAATTCATCTCACAGAATTACAACTTTCCCTTCCAGAAGCCTTTCACTAAGACTGTTCCTGTGGAATTTGCAAAGTGATATTTGGAAGCTCACAGAGGGCTATGATGAAAACGGAAATATCTTCAGTTAAAAACTGAAAAGAAGCTTTCTGAGAAACTGCCGTGTATTTTGTTAATTACACATCTGACGGAATTACAGATTTCCCCACAAGAAGCCTTCGCTAAGAATGTTCTTGTGGAATATTCAAAATCATATTTGGAAGCCCATAGAGGGCTGTGGTGAAAACGGAAATATCTTCCGATATAAACTGGAAAGAAGCTTTCTGAGAAACTGCTTTGTGTTCTGTTAATTCATCTCACAGTGTTACAGCTTGCCCTTCCAAAAGCCTTTTGCTAAGACTGTTCCTGTGGAATTTGCAAAGTGATATTTGGAAGCCCTTAGAGGTCTATGGGGAAAAAGGAAATATCTTCAATTAAAAACTGGAAAGAAGCTTTCTGAGAGACTCCTTTGTATTCTGTTAATTCATTTCACAGAATTACAGCTTTCGACTCAAGAAGTCTTTCGCTCAGAATCTTCTTGTGGAATTTGCAAAGTGATATTTGGAAGCCCATAGAATGCTATGGTGAAAAAGGAAATATCTTCCGTTAAAAACTGGATAGAAGATTTCTGAGAAACTGCTTTGTGTTCTGTTAATTCATCTCAGAGAGTTACAGCTTTCCCTCAAGAAGCCTTTCGCTAAGTCTGTTCTTGTGGAATTTGCAAAGTGATATTTGGAAGACCCTAGAGGGCTATGGTGAAAAAGGAAATATCTTCCGTTAAAAACCGAAAAGAAGATTTCTGAGAAACTGCTTTGTTTTCTGTTAATTCATCTCACAGAGTTACAGCTTTCACCTAAAAGAGGCTTTCACTAAGACAGTTCTTGTGGAATTTGCAAAGTGATATTTTGAAGCCCATAGAGGGCTATGGTGAAAGAGTAAATATCTTCAGCTAAATACTGGAAAGAAGCTGTCTGAGAAACTACTTTGTGTACTGTTAATTCATCTCACAGAGTTACTGCTTTCCCCCCAAGAAGCCTTTCACTAAGACGGTTCTTATGAAATTTGCAAAGTGATATTTGGAAACCCATAGAGGGCTATGGTGAAAAAGGAAATATCTTCCGTTAAAAACTGGAAAGAAGCTTTCTGTGAAACTGCTTTGTGTTCTGTTAATTCTTCTTACAAAGTTACAACTTTCGCCTCTAGAAGCCTTTTGCTAACACTGTTGGTGTGGAACTTGTGAAGTGATATTTGGAAGCCCATAGAGGGCTGTGGTGAAAAAGGAAATATCCTAAGGTAAAAACTGAAAAGAAGCATGCTGAGAAACTGCTCTGTGCTCTGTTAAATCAGCTCAGATAGTTACAGCTTTCCCTTCAAGAAGCCTCTCTCTAAGGCTGTTTTTGTGGAATTGGCAAAGAGATATTTGGAAGCCCGTAGAGGGCTATGGTGAAAAAGGCAATATCTTCCATTAAAAACTGGAAAGAAGCGTTCCGAGAAACTGCTTCGTGTTCTGTTAATTCATCGCACAGAGTTACAGCTTTCCCCTCAAGAAGCCTTTCGCTAAGACTGTTCTTGTGGAATTTGCAAAGTGATATTTGGAAGCCCATAGAGGCCTCACAGAGTTACAGCTTCCCCGCAAGAAGCCTTTCGCTAAGACTGTTCTTGTGGAATTTCCAAAGGGATACTTGGAAGCCCATAGAGGGCTATGGTGAAAAAGGAAATATCTTCCGTTAAAAACTGGAAAGAAGCTTTCTGAGAAACTGCTTTGTGTTCTGTTAATTCATCTCACAGTGTTACTGCTTTGCCCTGAAGAAGCCTTTCGCTAAGACTGTTCTTGTGGAATTAGCAAAGTGATATTTAGAAGCCCATATAGGGCTATGGTCAAAAATGAAATATCTTCCATAAAAAATAGAAAGAAGCTTTCTGAGAAACTGCTTTGTGTTCTTTTAATTCTTCCCACAGAGTTACAGCTTTCCCCTGAAGAAGATTTTCTCTCCGACTGCTCTTGTGGAATTTGAAAGTGATATTTGGAAGCCCATAGAGGGCTATGGTGGAAAAGGAAATATCTTCCGTTAAAAAATAGAAGGAAGCTTTCTGAGAAACTGCTTTGTGTTCTGTTAATTCATCTCACAGAGTTACTGCGTTCCTCTCAAGAAGCCTTTCGCTAAGAATCTTCTTGTGGAATTTGTAAAGTGATATTTGGAAGCCCATAGAGGGTTATGGTGAAAAAGGAAAATCTTGCCTTAAAAACTGGAAAGAAGCTTTCTGAGAAACTGGTTTGTATTCGGTTAATTCATCTTACAGTTACTGCTTTCCCCAAAGAATCCTTTCGCTAAGACTCTTCTTGTGGAATTGGCAAAGTGATATTTGGAAGCCCATAGACGTCTACGGTGAAAAAAGAAATATCTTGCGTTAAAAACTGGAAAGAAGCTTTCTGAGAAACTGCTTTGTGTTCTGTTAATTCATCTCACAGAGTCACTGCTTTCACCTCAAGAAGCCTTTCGCTAAGACAGTTCTTGTGGAATTTTCATAGTGATATTTTCAAGCCCATAGAGGGCTAATGTGAAAAAGGAAATATCCTAAGATAAAAACTGAAATAAGCATTCTGAGAAACTACTGTGTGTTCTGTTAATTCATCTCACAGAGTTACAGCTTTCCCCTGAAGAAGCCTTTCGCGAAGACTCTTCTTGTGGAATTGGCAAGGTGATATTTGGAAGCCTGTAGACGGCTACAGTGAAAAAGGAAATATCTTCCGTTAAAAACTTTAAAGAAGCTTTCTGAGAAACTACTTTGTGTTCTGTTAATTCATCTCACCGAGTTATAGCTTTCACTTCGAAGAACCTTTCGCTAAGACTCTTCTTGTGGAATTGACAAAGTGATATTTGGAAGCCCATAGTGGTCTATGGTGAAAAAGGAAATATCTTCCGTTAAAACCTGAAAAGAAGCTTTCTGAGAAACTGTTCTGTGTTCTGTTAATTCATCTCACAGAGTTACTGCTTTCCCATCAAGAAGCCTTCTGCTAAGTCTGTTCTTGTGGATTTGCAAAGTGATATTTAGAAACCCATTGAGGTCTATGGTGAAAAATAAATTATCTTCCGTTAAAAACTGGAAAGAAGCTTTCTGAGAAACTACTTTGTGTTCTGTTAATTCATCTCACAGAGTTACAGCTTTCCCCTCAAGAAGCCTCTTGCTAAGATTGTTCTTGTGGAATTTTCTAAGTGATATTTGGAAGCTAATAGAGGGCTACGGTGAAAAAGGAAATATCTTCCGTTAATAACTGGAAAGAAGCTTTCTGAGACATTGCTTTGTGTTCTGTTAAATCATCTCACAGAGTAACTGCGTTCCTCTCAAGAAGCCTTTTGCTAAGACTCTTCTTGCGGAATTTGTGAAGTGATATTTGGAATCCCATAGAGGGTTATGGTGTAAAAGGAAAATCTTCCCTTAAAAACTGGAAAGAAGCTTTCTGAGAAACTGCTTTGTGTTCTGTTAATTCATCTCACAGTTACTGCTTTCCCCTCAAGAAGCCTTTCGCTAAGACTCTTCTTGTGGAATTGGCAAAGTGATATTCGGAAGCCCATAGAGGTCTATGGTGAAAAAGGAAATATCTTCCGTTAAAAAATGGAAAGAAGCTTTCTGAGAAACTGCTTTGTGTTCTGTTAATTCATCTCACAGAGTCACTCCTTTCACCTCAAGAATCCTTTCGCTTAGACTGTTCTTGTGGAATTTTCATAGTGATATTTTCAAGCCCATAGAGGGCTAAGGTGAAAAAGGAAATATCCTAAGAGAAAAACTGAAAGGAAGCATTCTGAGAAACTACTTTGTGTTCTGTTAATTCATCTCACAGAGTTACATCTTTCCCCTGAAGAAGCCTTTCCCGAAGATTCTTCTTGTGGAATTTGCAAAGTGATATCTGGAAGCCCATAGAGGGCTATGGTGAAAAAGGAAATATCTTCCGTTAAAAACTGGAAAGAAGCTTTCTGAGAAACTGCTCTGTGTTCTGTTAATTCATCTCACAGGGTTACTGCTTTCAAGCAAGAAGCCATTCTCTAAGATTCTTCTTTTGGATTTTGCAAAGTGATATTGGAAGCCCATAGAGCGTTATGGTGAAAAAGGAAATATCTTAAGTTAAAAACTGGAAAGAACCTTTCTGAGAAACTACTTTGTGTTCTGTTAATTCATCTCACAGAGTTACAGCTTTCCCCTCAAGAAGCCTTTCGCTAAGAGTGTTCTTGTGGAATTTGCAAAGGTATATTTGGAAGACCTTAGAAGGCTAAGGTGAAAAAGGAAATATACTAAGATAAAAACTGAAAAGAAGCTTTCTGAGAAACTGCTTTGTGTTGTGTTAAATCATCTCAGAGAGGTACAACTTTCCCCTCGAGAAGTCTTTCTCTAAGACTGATCTTGTGAAAATTGCAAAGTGATGTTTGGAAACTCATAGGGGCTATGGTGAAAAAAGAAATATACTAAGATAAAAACCGAAAAGAAACTTTCTGAGAAACTGCTTAGTGTTCTGTTAGTTCTTCTCACAGAGTTACAGCTTTCCCCTCAGGAAGCCGTTCATTAAGACTGTTCTTTTGAAATTTGGAAAGTAATATTTGGAAGCCCTTAGAGGGCTAAGGTGAAAAAGAAAATATCTTCCATTAAAAACTGTAAAGAATCTTTCTGAGAAACTGCCTTGTGTTCTGTTAATTCATGTCACAGAGTTACAGCTTTCCACTCAAGAAGCCTTTCCCTAAGACTGTTCTGGTGGAATTTTCAAAGAGATATTTGGAAGCCCATAGAGAGCTATGGTGAAAAAGGAAAGATCTTCCTTAAACAGCTGGAAAGAAGCTTTCTGAGAGACAGCTTTGTGTTCCATTAATTCATCTCACAGAATTACAGCTTTCCTCTCAAGAAGCCTTTCGCTAGGACTGTTCTTGTGGAATTTGCAAAGTGATATTTGGAAGCCCTTAAAGGGCCATGGTGAAAAAGGAAATATCTTCAGTTAAAAAGTGGAAAGGAGCTTTCTGAGAGACTGCTTTGTATTCTCTTAATTCATCTCACACAATTACAGCTTTCCTCTCAAGAAGCCTTTCGCTAAGACTGCTCTTGTGGAATTTGCAGAGTGATATTTGGAAGCCCATAGAGGACTATGGTGAAAAAGGAAATATCTTCCGTTCAAAACTGGAAAGACGCTTTCTGAGAAACTGCTTTGTGTTCTGTTAATTCATCTCACAGAATTACATCTTTCCCCTCAAGAAGCCTTTCGCTAAGACTGTTCTTGTGGAATTTGCAAAGTGATATTTCAAAAACCGTAGAGAACTATGGTGAAAATGGAAATATCCTAAGATAAAAACCGAAAAGAAGCTTTCTGAGAAACGGCTTTGTGTTCTGTTAATTCATTTCACAGTGTTACAAATTTCTCCTCAAGAAACTTATAGCTAAGTCTGATCTTCGGGAATTTGAAAAGTGATACTTGGAAGCCCCTAGGGGGCTATGGTGAAAAAGGAAGTATCTTCCGTTAAAATCTGGAAAGAAGATTTCTGAGAAACTACTTTGTGTTCTGTTATTTCATCTCAGAGACCTACAGCTTTCCCCTCAGGAATCCTTTCGCTAAGACTGTTCTTGTGGAATTTGCATAGTGATATTTGGAATCTCATAGAGGGCTATGTTGAAAAAGGAAATATCTTCCGTTAAAAACTGGAAAGAATCTTTCTCAGAAACCCCTTTGTGTTCTGTTAATTCATGTCACAGAGTTACAGCTTTCTCCTCAAGAAGCCTTTCACTAAGAATGTTCTCGTGGAATTTGCAAAGTGATATTTGGAATCCCTTAGGGGGCTATGGTGAAAAAGGAAATATCCTAAGATAAAAACTGAAAAGAAGCTTTCTGAGGAAATGCTTTCTGTTATTTTAATTCATCTCAGAGATTTACAGATTTCCGTTCAAGAAGCCTTTCGCAAAGACTCTTCTTTTGTAATTGGCAAAGTGATATTTGGAAGCCCATAGGGAGTTATGGTGCAAATGGAAATATTCTAAGATAAAAACCGAAAAGAAATTTTCCGAGAAACTGCTTTGTCTTCTGTTAATTCATCTCACAGAGTTACATCTTTCCCCCCAAGAAGCCTTTCGCTAAGTCTGTTCTTGTGAATTTGTAAAGTGATATTTGGAAGCCCATCGAGGGCTAAGGTGAATATGGAAATATCCTAAGATGAAAACCGAAAAGAAGCTTTCTGGGAAACTGTTTTGTGTTCTGTTAGTTCATCTCACAGAGTTACAGCTTTCCCCTCAAGAAGCCGTTCACTAAGACAGTTTTTGAGAAATTTACAAACTGATATTTGGAAGCCCATAGAGGGCCATGGTGAAAAAGGAAATATCTTCAGTTAAAAACTGAAAGAAGCTTCCTGAGAAACTGCTTTGTGTTCTGTAAATTCATCTCACAGAGTTACAGCTTTCCCCTCAAGAAGCCTTTCGCTGAGGTTGTTCTTGTGGAATTTGCAACGTGATATTTGGAAGCCCATAGAGGGCTACGGTGAAAAAGGAAATATCTTCCTTTAAAAACTGGAAAGATGCTTTCTGAGAAACTGTTTTGTGTTCTCTTAATTCATCTCACACAGTTAGAGCTTTCTCCTCAAGAATTCTTTCGCTAAGACTTTTCTTGGGGAATTTGCAAAGTTATATTTGGAAGCCCACAGAGGGCTAAGGTGAAAAAGGAAATATCATAAATAAAAAAACAAAGGAATCTTACTGAGAAACTGTTTTGTGTTCTGTTAATTCATCTCAGAAAGTTACAGCTTTTCCTTTAAGAAACTTGTCTCTAAAACTGTTCTTGTGGAATTTACAAAGTGATATTTGGAAGCCCATAGAGGGCTATGGTGAAAAAGGATATATCTTCCGTTAAAAACTGGAAATAATCTTTCCATGAAACTGCTTTGTGTTTTTTTTTTTAATTCATCTCAGAGAGTTACAGCTTTTCCTCAAGAAGCCATTCGCTGAGACTGTTGTGTGGAATTTACAACGTGATATTTGGAAACCCTTAGAGGGCTATGGTGAAAAAGGAAATATCCTAAGATAAAAACTGAAAAGAAGCTTTCTGAGAAACTGCTTTGTGTTCTGTTAATTCATCTCACAGAGTTACAGCTTTCCCTTCAAGAAGCCTTTCGCTAAGTCGGTTCTTGTGAATTTGCAAAGTGATAGTTGGAAGCCCGTAAGTGGCCATGTTGTAAAAGGAAATATCTTCAGTTAAAAACTAGAAAGAAGATTTCTGAGAGACTGCTTTGTGTTCTGTTAATTCATCTCACAGAGTTACAGCTCTCCCCTCAAGAATTCTTTCGTGAAGGCTGTTGTTGTTTAACTTGCAAAGTGATATTTGCAAGCCCGTAGAGGGCTATGGTGAAAAAGGAAATATCTTCAGTTTAAAACTGAAAAGAAGCCTTCTGAGAAACTCCTTTTTGCTCTGTTAATTCGTCTCAGAGGGTTACAGCTTTCTCCTCAAGAAGTCTTTCGCTAGGACTGTTCCTGTGGAATTTGGAAAGTGATATTTGGACGCACATAGAGTGCTATGGTGAAAAAGGAATTATCTTAAGTTAAAAACTGGAAAGAAGCTTTCTGAGAAAGTATTTTGTGTTCTGTTAATTCATCTCACGGAATTACAGCTTTCTCCACAAGAAGCCTTTCGCTAAGACTGTTCTTGTGGAATTTGCACTGTGATATTTGAAAGCCCAAAGAGGTCTATGGTGAAAAAGGTAATATCTTCAGTTAAAAACTGTAAAGAAGTCTTCTGAGAAAACGCTTTGTGTTCTGTTAATTCATCTCACAGAGTTACAGCTTTCCCCTCATGAAACCTTTCGCTAAGACTTTTCTTGTGGAATTTGCAAAGTGATATTTGGAAGCCCTTGGAGAACTATGGTGAAAAAGGAAATATCCTAAGATAAAAACTGAAAAGAAGCTTTCTGAGGAACTGCTTTCTGTACTTTTAACTCATCTCAGAGATTTACAGCTTTCTGTTCAAGAAGCCTTTCGCAAAGACTGTTCTTTTGGAATTTGCAGAGTGATATTTGGAAGCCCATAGAGAGCTATGGTGAAAATGGAAATATCCTAAGATAAAAGCCGAAAAGAAGCTTTCTGAGAAACTGCTTTGACTTCTGTTAATTCTCCTCACAGAGTTACAGCTTTCCTCTCAAGAAGCCTTTCTCTAGACTATTTTTGTGGAATATGCAAAGTGATATTTGGAAGCCCTTGGAGAACTATGGTGAAAAAGGAAATATCCTAAGATAAAAACTGAAAAGAAGCTTTCTGAGGAACTGCTTTCTGTACTTTTAACTCATCTCAGAGATTTACAGCTTTCTGTTCAAGAAGCCTTTCGCAAAGACTGTTCTATTGGAATTTGCAGAGTGATATTTGGAAGCCCATAGAGAGCTATGGTGAAAATGGAAATATCCTAAGATAAAAGCCGAAAAGAAGCTTTCTGAGAAACTGCTTTGTCTTCTGTTAATTCTCCTCACAGAGTTACAGCTTTCAACTCAAGAAGCCTTTCTCTAAGACTGTTCTTGTGGAATATGCAAAGTGATATTTGGAAGCCCATAGAGGTCTAAGCTGAAAATGGAATTATGCTAAGATAAAAACTGAAAAGTAGCTTTCTGTGAAACTGCTTTGTGTTCTGTTAATTCATCTCACAGAGTTACAGCTTTCCCCTCAAGAAGCCTTTCGCTAAGGCTGTTCTTGTGGAATTTGCAAAGTGATATTTGGAATCCCATAGAGGGCTATGGTGAAAAAGGAAATATTTTACTTTAAAAACTGGAAAGAAGCTTTCTGAGAAACTGTTTTGTGTTCTGTTAATTCATCTCACAGAGTTACAGCTTTCTCCTCAAGAAGCCTTTCGGTAAGACTTTTCTTGTGGAATTTGCAAAGTGATATTTGGAAGCCCACAGAGGGCTAAGGAGAAAAAGGAAATATCTTCCATTAAAAACTGGAAATAAGATATCTGAGAAACTGATTTGAGTTCTGTTAATTCACCTCACAGAGTTATAGCTTTCCCCTCAAGAAACCTTTCCCGAAAACTGTTCTTGTGGAATTTGAAAAGTGATATTTGGAAGCCCATAGAGAGCTATGGTGAAAAAGCAAATATCCTAAGATAAAAACCCAAAGGAATCTTTCTGAGAAACTTCTTTGTGTTCTGTTAATTCATTTCAGAGAATTACAGCTTTCCCCTCAAGAAGCCTTTCAATAACGCAGTTGTTGTGGAATTTGCAAAGTCTTCCTTGGAAACCTTTACAGGGCTATGGTGAAAATGGAAATATCCTAAGATAAAAACCGAAAAGAAGCGTTCTGAGAAACTGCTTTGTGTTCTGTTAGTTCATCTCACGGAGTTACACCTTTTCCCTCAGGAAGGCTTTCCCTAAGACTGTTCTTGTGGAATTTGCAAAGTGATATTGGAAGCCCTGAAGGGATATGCTGAAAAAGGAAATATCTTCCGTTAAAAACTGGAAAGAAGATTTCTGAGAAACTGCTGTGGGTTCTGTTAATTCATCTCACAGAGTTACAGCTTTCCCTTCAAGAAGCCTTTCGCTAAGACTGTTCTTGTGGAATTTGCAAAGTGATATTTGGAAGCCCATAGAGGACTATAGTGGAAAAGGAAATATCTTCCATTAAAAACTGGAAAGAAACTTTCTGAGAAACTGCTTTGTATTCTGTTAATTCATCTCATAGAGTTACAGCTTTCTCCTAACGAAGATTTTCGCAAAGGCTGTTCTTGTGGAATTTGCACAGTGATATTTGAAAACCCATAGAGAGCTATCGTGAAAAAGAAAACATCTTCCATTAAAAACTGAAAAGAAGATTCCTGAGAAACTGTTTTGTGTCTGTTAATTCATCTTACAGATTTACATCTTTCTCCTCAAAAAGCCTTTCGCTAAGTCTGTTCTTGTGGAATTACAAATGTGATATTTGAAAGCCCTTAGAGGGCTCTGGTGAAAAAGAAAATATCTTCCGTTAAAAACTTGAGAGAAGATTTCTGAGAATCTGTTTTGTGTTTTCTTAAGTGATCTCACAGAGTTACAGCTTTCCCCTCAAGAAGCCTTTCCCTAAGACTGTTCTTGTGGAATTTGCAAAGAGATATTTAGAAGCCCATAGAGAGCTGTGGCAAAAAAGAAAATATCTTCCGTTAAAAACTGAAAAGAAGATTTCTGAGAAACTGCTTTGTCTTTGTTAATTCATCTCACAGAGTTACAGCTTTCCCCTCAAGAAGCCTTTCCCCAAGACGGTTTTTGTGGAATTTGAATGTGTTTTTTGAAAGCCCATTGAGGTCTATGGTGAAAAAGGAAATATCCTAAGATAAAAACTGAAAAGAGGCTTTCTGAGAAACTGTTTTGTGTTCTGTTAATTCATCGCACAGAGTTTCAGCTTTCCCCTCAAGAAGACTTTCTCTAAGACTGTTCTTGTGGAATTTGCAAAGTGATATTTGGAAGCCCATAGAGGGCTACGGTGAAAAAGGAAATATCATAAGATAAAAACTGGAAAGAAGCTTTCAGAGAAACAGTTTTGTGTCTGTTAATTCATCTTACAGATTTACAACTTTCTCCTCAAAAAGCCTTTCGCTAAGACTGTTCTTGTGGAACTTGAAATGTGGTATTTGGAAACCCATAGAGGGCTATAGTGAAAAAGGAAATATCTTCCGTTAAAAACTTGAAAGAAAAATTCTGAGAAACGGCTTTGTGTTTTGTTAATTGATCTCAGAGAGTTACAGCTTTCCCCTCAAGAAGTCTTTCCCTAAGACTGTTCTTGTGGAATGTGCAAAGTGATATTTGGAAGTACATAGGGGGCTCTGGCGAAAAAGAAAATATCCTAAGCTAAAAACCGAAAGGAAGCTTTCTGAGAAACTGCACTGTGTTCTCTTAATTCATCTCACAGAGTTATATCTTCCCCTCAGGAAGCTGTTTACTAAGACTGTTCTTGTGGAATTTGCAAAGTGATATTTGGAAGCCCATAGAGGGATATGGTGAAAAGAAAATATCTTCCGTTAAAAACTGGAAAGAAACTTTATGATTAACTGCTTTGTTGTCTGTTAATTCGTCTAACAAAGCTACAGATTTCCCCTCAAGAAGCCTTTCGCTAAGACTGTTCTTGTGGAAGTTGCAAAGTGATCTTTGGAATCCCATAGAGGAATAGGGTGAAAAAGGAAATATCTTCCGTTAAAAAATGAAAACAAGATTTCTGAAAAACTGACTTGGGTTCTTTTAATTCATCTCACAGAGTAACACCTTTCCCCTCAATAAGCCTTTCCCTAAGACTTTTCTTGTGGAATTTGCAAAGTGATATTTGGAAGCCCATAGAGAGCTATGGTGAAAAAGGAAATATCCTAAGATAAAAACTGAAAAGAAGTTTTCTGAGAAACTGCTTAGTGTTCTGTTAATTCATCTCACAGAGTTACAGCTTTCCCCTCAAGAAGCCGTTCACTAAGACTGTTCTTGTGAAATTTGGAAATTGATAATTGGAAGCCCATAGGGGGCTATGGTGAAAAAGAAAATATTCTGAGATAATAAATGAAAAGAAGCTTTCTGAGAAACTGCTTTTTATTCTGTTATTTCTTTTCACAGGGTTACAGCTTTCACCTCAAGAAGCCTTTCGCTAAGACTGTTCTTGTGGAATTTGCAAATTGATATTTGGAAGCCCATAGAGGGCTATGGTGAAAAAGGAATTATCTTACGTTAAAAACTGGAAAGAAGCTTTCTGGAAACTGTTTTGTGTTCTGTTAATTCATCACACAGAGTTACAGCTTTCTTCTCAAGAAGCCTTTCGCTAAGACTCTTCTTGTGGAATTTACAAAGTGAAATTTGAAAGCCCATAGAGGTCAAAGGCGAAAAAGGAAATATTTTCCGTTAAAAAATGAAAAGAAGATTTCTGAGAAACTGCTTTGGGTAGTTTTAATTCATCTCACAGAGTTACACTTTTCCCGTCAAAAAGCCTTTCCCTCAGACTGTTATTGTGGAATTTGAAAAGTGATATTTGGAATCCCATAGAGGGCTATGGTGAAACAGGAAATATCCTCCGTAAAAACTGGAAAGAATCTTTCGGAGAAACTGTTTTGTGTTCTGTTAATTCATCTCACAGAGTTACAGCTTTCCTCTCAAGAAGTCTTTCATAAACGCTGTTCTTGTTAAATTTGCAAAGTGATATTTGGAAGCCCATAGAGGGCTATGGTGAAATAGGAAATATCTTCAGTTACAAACTGAAAAGAAGCTTTCTGAGAAACTGCTTTTTGTTCTGTTAATTCATCTCAGAGAGTTACAGCTTTCTCCTCAAGAAGCCTTTCGCTAGGACTGGTCTTGTGGAATTTGCAAAGCGATATTTGGAAGCCCATAGAGTGCTATGGTGAAAAAGGAAATATCTTCAGTTAAAAACTGGAAAGAAGATTTCTGAGAAACTTTTTTGTGTTCTCTTCTTTCATCTCACAGAGTTTCAGCTTTCTCCATAAGAAGCCTTCCGCTAAGACTGTTCTTGTGGAATTTGCAAAGTGATATTTGAAAGCCTAAAGAGGTCTATGGTGAAAAAGGAAATATCTTCAGTTAAAAACTGGAAAGAAGTTTTCTGAGAAAATGCTTTGTGTTCTGTTAATTCATCTCAGAGATTTACAGATTTCCGTTCAAGAAGCCTTTCGCAAAGACTCTTCTTTTGTAATTGGCAAGGTGATATTTGGAAGCCCATAGGGAGCTATGGTGCAAATGGAAATATTCTAAGATAAAAACCGGAAAGAAATTTTCTGAGAAACTGCTTTGTCTTCTGTTAATTCATCTCACAGTGTTACAGCTTTCCCCCGAAGAAGCCTTTCGCTAAGACTGTTCTTGTGGAATTTGTAAAGTGATATTTGGAAGCCCATCGAGGGCTAAGGTGAAAATGGAAATATCCTAAGATGAAAACCGAAAAGAAGCTTTTTGGGAAACTGTTTTGTGTTCTGTTAGTTCATCTCACAGAGTTACAGCTTTCCCCTCAAGAAGTCTTTCCCTAAGACTGTTCTTGTGGAATGTGCAAAGTGATATTTGGAAGCACATAGGGGGCTCTGGCGAAAAAGAAAATATCCTAAGCTAAAAACCGAAAGGAAGCTTTCTGAGAAACTGCACTGTGTTCTCTTAATTCATCTCACAGAGTTATATCTTCCCCTCAGGAAGCTGATCACTAAGACTGTTCTTGTGGAATTTGCAAAGTGATATTTGGAAGCCCATAGAGGGATATGGTGAAAAGAAAATATCTTCCGTTAAAAACTGGAAAGAAACTTTCTGATTAACTGCTTTGTTGTCTGTTAATTCGTCTAACAAAGCTACAGATTTCCCCTCAAGAAGCCTTTCGCTAAGACTTTTCTTGTGGAAGTTGCAAAGTGATCTTTGGAATCCCATAGAGGAATAGGGTGAAAAAGGAAATATCTTCCGTTAAAAACTGGAAAGCAGCTTTCTGAGAAACTGCTTTGTGGTCTGTTAATTCATCTCACAGAGCTACAGCTTTCCTCTCAAGAAGACTTTCGCTTAGACTGTTCTTGTGGGATTTGCAAAGTGACATTTGTAGGCCCATACAGGGCTATGCTGACAAAGGAAATATTCTAAGATAAAAACTGAAAAGAAGCTTTCTGAGAGACTGCTTTGTGTTCTGTTAATTCATCTAACAGAGTTACAGCTTTCCCCTCAAGAAGCCTTCCGCTAAGACTGTTCTTGTGGAATTTGCAAAGTAATATTTGGAAGCCTATAGAGGGCTATGGTGAAAATGGAAATATCCTAAGATAAAAACCGAAAAGAAGCTTTCTGAGAAACTGCTTTGGGTTCTGTTAGTTCATCTCCCAGAGTTACAGCTTTCCCCTCAAGAAGCCGTTCACTAGACAGTTCTTGTGAAACTTGCAAAGTGATTTTTGGAAGCCCATAGAGGGCTATGGTGAAAAAGGAAATATCTTCCGTTAAAAACTGGAAAGAAGCTTTCTGGAAACTGTTTTGTGTTCTGTTAATTCATCTCACAGAGTTACAGCTATCTCCTCAAGAAAACTTTCACTAAGACTGTTCTTGTGGAATTTGCAAAGTGATATTAGGAAACACATAGAGGTCAGTTGTGAAAAAGGAAATATTTTCCGTTAAAAAATGAAAACAAGATTTCTGAAAAACTGCCTTGGGTTCTTTTAATTCATCTCACAGAGTAACACCTTTCCCCTCAATAAGCCTTTCCCTAAGACTTTTCTTGTGGAATTTGCAAAGTGATATTTGGAAGCCCATAGAGAGCTATGGTGAAAAAGGAAATATCCTAAGATAAAAACTGAAAAGAAGTTTTCTGAGAAACTGCTTAGTGTTCTGTTAATTCATCTCACAGAGTTACAGCTTTCCCCTCAAGAAGCCGTTCACTAAGACTGTTCTTGTGGAATTTGGAAATTGATAATTGGAAGCCCATAGGGGGCTATGGTGAAAAAGAAAATATTCTGAGATAATAAATGAAAAGAAGCTTTCTGAGAAACTGCTTTTTATTCTGTTATTTCTTTTCACAGGGTTACAGCTTTCACCTCAAGAAGCCTTTCGCTAAGACTGTTCTTGTGGAATTTGCAAATTGATATTTGGAAGCCCATAGAGGGCTATGGTGAAAAAGGAATTATCTTACGTTAAAAACTGGAAAGAAGCTTTCTGGAAACTGTTTTGTGTTCTGTTAATTCATCACACAGAGTTACAGCTTTCTTCTCAAGAAGCCTTTCGCTAAGACTCTTCTTGTGGAATTTACAAAGTGAAATTTGGAAGCCCATAGAGGTCTAAGGTGAAAAAGGAAATATTTTCCGTTAAAAAATGAAAAGAAGATTTCTGAGAAACTGCTTTGGGTTATTTTAATTCATCTCACAGAGTTACACTTTTCCCGTCAAAAAGCCTTTCCCTCAGGCTGTTATTGTGGAATTTGAAAAGTGACATTTGGAATCCCATAGAGGGCTTTGGTGAAACAGGAAATATCCTCCGTAAAAACTGGAAAGAATCTTTCGGAGAAACTGTTTTGTGTTCTGTTAATTCATCTCACAGAGTTACAGCTTTCCTCTCAAGAAGTCTTTCATAATCGCTGTTCTTGTTAAATTTGCAAAGTGATATTTGGAAGCCCATAGAGGGCTATGGTGAAATAGGAAATATCTTCAGTTACAAACTGAAAAGAAGCTTTCTGAGAAACTGCTTTTTGTTCTGTTAATTCATCTCAGAGAGTTACAGCTTTCTCCTCAAGAAGCCTTTCGCTAGGACTGGTCTTGTGGAATTTGCAAAGCGATATTTGGAAACGCGTAGAGGGCTATGGTGAAAAAGGAAATATCTTCAGTTAAAAACTGGAAAGAAGATTTCTGAGAAACTTTTTTGTGTTCTCTTCTTTCATCTCACAGAGTTTCAGCTTTCTCCGTAAGAAGCCTTCCGCTAAGACTGTTCTTGTGGAATTTGCAAAGTGATATTTGAAAGCCTAAAGAGGTCTATGATGAAAAAGGAAATATCTTCAGTTAAAAACTGGAAAGAAGTTTTCTGAGAAAATGTGTTGTGTTCTGTTAATTCATCTCAGAGATGTACAGATTTCCGTTCAAGAAGCCTTTCGCAAAGACTCTTCTTTTGTAATTGGCAAAGTGATATTTGGAAGCCCATAGGGAGCTATGGTGCAAATGGAAATATTCTAAGATAAAAACCGGAAAGAAATTTTCTGAGAAACTTCTTTGTCTTCTGTTAATTCATCTCACAGAGTTACAGCTTTCCCCCCAAGAAGCCTTTCGCTAAGACTGTTCTTGTGGAATTTGTAAAGTGATATTTGGAAGCCCATCGAGGGCTAAGGTGAAAATGGAAATATCCTAAGATGAAAACCGAAAAGAAGCTTTTTGGGAAACTGTTTTGTGTTCTGTTAGTTCATCTCACAGAGTTACAGCTTTCCCCTCAAGAAGCCGTTCACTAAGACAGTTTTTGTGAAATTTACAAACTGATATTTGGAAGCCCATAGAGGGCCATGGTGAAAAAGGAAATATCTTCAGTTAAAAACTGAAAGAAGCTTCCTGGGAAACTGCTTTGTGTTCTGTAAATTCATCTCACAGAGTTACAGCTTTCCCCTCAAGAAGCCTTTCGCTGAGGTTGTTCTTGTGGAATTTGCAACGTGATATTTGGAAGCCCATAGAGGGCTACGGTGAAAAAGGAAATATCTTCCTTTAAAAACTGGAAAGAAGCTTTCTGAGAAACTGTTTTGTGTTCTGTTAATTCATCTCACAGAGTTAGAGCTTTCTCCTCAAGAATTCTTTCGCTAAGACTTTTCTTGGGGAATTTGCAAAGTGATATTTGGAAGCCCACAGAGGGCTAAGGTGAAAAAAGAAATATCCTAAAATAAATAAACAAAGGAATCTTACTGAGAAACTGTTTTGTGTTCTGTTAATTCATCTCAGAGATGTACAGATTTCCGTTCAAGAAGCCTTTCGCAAAGACTCTTCTTTTGTAATTGGCAAAGTGATATTTGGAAGCCCATAGGGAGCTATGGTGCAAATGGAAATATTCTAAGATAAAAACCGGAAAGAAATTTTCTGAGAAACTGCTTTGTCTTCTGTTAATTCATCTCACAGAGTTACAGCTTTCCCCCGAAGAAGCCTTTCGCTAAGACTGTTCTTGTGGAATTTGTAAAGTGATATTTGGAAGCCCATCGAGGGCTAAGGTGAAAATGGAAATATCCTAAGATGAAAACCGAAAAGAAGCTTTTTGGGAAACTGTTTTGTGTTCTGTTAGTTCATCTCACAGAGTTACAGCTTTCCCCTCAAGAAGCCGTTCACTAAGACAGTTTTTGTGAAATTTACAAACTGATATTTGGAAGCCCATAGAGGGCCATGGTGAAAAAGGAAATATCTTCAGTTAAAAACTGAAAGAAGCTTCCTGGGAAACTGCTTTGTGTTCTGTAAATTCATCTCACAGAGTTACAGCTTTCCCCTCAAGAAGCCTTTCGCTGAGGTTGTTCTTGTGGAATTTGCAACGGATATTTGGAAGCCCATAGAGGGCTACAGTGAAAAAGGAAATATCTTCCTTTAAAAACTGGAAAGAAGCTTTCTGAGAAACTGTTTTGTGTTCTGTTAATTCATCTCACAGAGTTAGAGCTTTCTCCTCAAGAATTCTTTCGCTAAGACTTTTCTTGGGGAATTTGCAAAGTTATATTTGGAAGCCCACAGAGGGCTAAGGTGAAAAAGGAAATATCATAAATAAGAAAACAAAGGAATCTTACTGAGAAACTGTTTTGTGTTCTGTTAATTCATCTCACAAAGCTACAGCGTTTCCTTTAAGAAACTTTTCTCTAAGACTGTTCTTGTGGAATTTACAAAGTGATATTTGGAAGCCCATAGAGGGCTATGGTGAAAAAGGATATATCTTCCGTTAAAAACTGGAAATAATCTTTCTAAGAAACTGCTTTGTGTTTTTTTTAAATTCATCTCAGAGAGTTACAGCTTTTCCTCAAGAAGCCATTCGCTAAGACTGTTGTGTGGAATTTACAACGTGATATTTGGAAACCCTTAGAGGGCTATGGTGAAAAAGGAAATATCCTGAGATAAAAACTGAAAAGAAGATTTCTGAGAAACTGCTTTGTGTTCTGGTAATTCATCTCAAAGAAATACAGCTTTTCCCTCAAGAAACCTTTCGCTAAGACTGTTCTTGTGCTATTTTCATGGTGGTATTTGGAAGCCAGAAGAGGGCTATGGTGAAATAGGAAATATCTTCAGTTAAAAAGTGGAAATAAGCTTTCTAAGAAACTGTTTGTGTTCTGTGAATTCATCTCACAAAGTTACAGATTTCCCTTCAAAAAGCCTTTCATTAAGTCTGTTCTTCTGGAATTTGCAAAGTGATATTTGGAAGCCGATAGAGGGCTATGGTGAAAGAAGAAATATCTTCTGTCAAAAACTGGAAAGAAGCTTTCTGAGAAACTGCTGTGTGTTCTGTTAATTTATCTTAGAGAGTTAAAGCTTTCCCCTCAAGAAACCTTTCTGTAAGGCTGTTCTTGTGTAATTTGCAAAGTGATATTTGGAAGCCCATAGAGGGCTATTGTGAAAAAGGAAATATCTTCAGTTAAAAACTGGAAAGATGATTTCTGAAAAACTGCTTTGTGATCTGTTAGTTCATCTCACAGAGTTACAGCTTTCCCCTCAAGAATCCTTTCGCGAAGACTGTTCTTGTGGAATTTGCAAAGTGATATTTGGACGCCCATAGAGGTCTATCGTGAAAAATGAAATATCCTCAGTTAAAAACTGGAAAGAAGCTTTCTGAGAAACTGCTTTGTGTTCTGTTAATTCACATCATGGAGTTACAGCTTTCCCCTCAAGAAACCTTTCGCAAAGAAACTTCTTGTTGAATTTGCAAAGTGATATTTGGAAGCCATTAGAGGGCTATAGTGAAAAAGGAAATATCCTCAATTAAAAAGTGGAAAGAAGATTTCTGAGAAACTGCTTTGTGTTTTGTTAATTCATCTCACAGAGTTAGAGCTTTCCGCTCAAGAAGCCTTTCGCTAAGACTGTTCCTCTGGAATATGCAAAGTGTTATTTTGGAGCCCATAGGGGGCTACGATGAAAAGGAAATATCTTCAGTTTAAAACTGGAAAGAAGCTTTTTGAGAATCTGCTTTGTGTTCTTTTAATTCATCTCACAGAGTAACAGCTTTCCCATCTAGAAGCCTTTCGTTAAGACTGTTCTTGTGGATTTAGAAAAGTGATATTGGGAAGCCCATGGAAGGCTATGGTGAAAAAGGAATTATCTTCCATTAAAACTCTAAAGAAGCAATCTGTGAAATTGCCGTGTGTTCTGTTAATACATCTCACCGAGTTACATCTTTCACATCCAGATGCCTTTCGCTAAGACTGTTCTTGTGGGATTTGCAAAGTGATATTTGGAAGCCCATAGAGGGCTATGGTGAAAAAGTAAATATCTTCAGTTAAAAACTGGAAAGAAGCTTTCTGAGAAACTACTTTGTGTTCTCTTAATTCATCTCACAGAGTTACAGATATTCCCTCATGAAGCTTTTCATTAAGAGTGTCTTTGTGGCATTTGCAAAGTGATAATTGGAAGCCCTTAGAGGGCTATGGTGAAAAAGGAACTATTTTCAGTTAAAAACTGGAAAGAAGCTCTCAGATAAACTGCCGTGTGTTCTGTAAATACATCTCACCGAGTTACAGCTTTCCCCTCAAGAAGCCTTTCGCAAAGACTGTTCTTGTGGGATTTTCTAAGTGATATTTGGAAGCCCATAGGGGGCTATGGGGAAAAAGGAAATATCTTCGGTTGAAAACTGGAAAGAAGCTTTCTGAGAAACAGCTCTGTGTTCTGTTAATTCATTTCAGAGAGTTACAGCTTTCCGCTCCAGAAGCCTTTCGCTAAGACTGCTCTTTTGGAATTTGCAAAGTGATATTTGGAAGCCCTTAGAGGGTTATGGTGAAAAAGGAAATATCTTCCGTTAAAAACTGGAAAGAAGCATTCTGAGATACTGCCGTGTGTTCTGTTAATACATCTAACCGAGTTACAGCTTTAACCTCAAGAAGCCTTTCGCTAAGACTGTTCTTGTGGCATTTGCAATGTGATATTTGGAAGCCCATAGAGGGCTAGGGTGAAAAAGGAAATATCTTCCGTTAAAAACTGGAAAGAAGCTTTCTGAGAAACTGCTTTGTGTTCTGTTAATTCATCTCACATAGTTAGAGGTTTCCCCTCCAGAAGCCTTTCGCTTAGACTGTTCTTGTGGAATTTGCAAAGTGATATTTGGAAGCCCATAGAGGGCTATGGTGAAAAAGGACATATCTTCCATTAAAAACTGGAAAGAAGATTTCTGAGAAACTGCTTTGTGTTCTGTTAATTCATCTCACAGTGTTAAAACTTTCCCCTACAGAAGCTTTTCGCTAAGACTGTTCTTGTGCAATTTGCAGAATGATAATTGGAAGCCCAAAGAGAGCTGTGGTGAAAAAGGAAATATCCTAAGATAAAAACTGAAAAGAAGCTTTCTGAGGAACTGCTTTGTGTTCTCTTAGTTCGTATCACAGACTTACAGATTTTCCCTCAATAAGCGATTCGCTACGACTGTTCTTGTGCAATTTGCAAAGTCATATTTGGAAGCCCATTGAGGGCCATGATGAAAAAGGAAATATCTTCAGTTAAAAACTGGAAAGAAACTTTCTGAGAAACTGATTTGTGTTCTGGTAATTCATCTCACAGAGTTACAGCTTTCTTCTCAAGAAGCTTTTCCGTAAGTCTGTTTTGTGGAATTTGCAAAGTGATACTTGGAAGACCATAGTGGGCTATGGAGAAAAAGGAAATATCTTCCGTTAAAAACTGGGAAGAAGATTTCTGAGATACTGCTTTGTGTTTTGTTAATTTTTCTAACAGAGTTACAGCATTCCCCTACAGAAGTCATTCGCTAAGAGTGTTTTTGTGGAATTTGCAAAGTGATATTTGGAAGCCCCTAGAGCGCTTCGGTGAAAAAGGAAATATCTTCAGTTAAAAACTGGAAAGAAGCTTTCTGAGAAACTGCTTTGTGTTCTGATAATTCATCTCACAGAATTACAACTTTCCCTTCAAGAAGCCTTTCGATAAGACTGTTCTTGTGGGATTTGCAAAGTGATATTTGGAAGCACAAATAGGGCTACGGTGAAAAAGGAAAATTCTTCAGTTAAAAACTGGAAAGAAGCTTTCTGAGAAACTGCTTTGTGTTCTGTTAATTCAACTCACTGAGTTACAGCTTTCCCCTCCAGAACCATTTCTCTAAAACTGTTCTTGTGGAATTTGAAAAGTGATATTTCGAAGCCCATAGAGGGCTTTGGAGAAAAAGGAAATATCTTAAGATAATAACTGAAAATAAGTTTTCGGAGAAACTGCTGTGTGGTCTGTTAATTTAACTCACAGAGTTACAGCTTACCCCTCAAGAAGCCTTTCGCTAAGGCTCTTCTTGTGCAATTTGCAAAGTGATATGTGAAAGCCCGTAGAGGGCTACGGTGAAAAACAAAATAACTTTCGTTAAAAACTGGAAAGGAGATTTCTGAGAAACTGACGTGTGTTCTATTAATTCATCTCACACAGTTACAGCTTTCCTCTCAAGAAGACCTTCGCTAAGACTGTTCTTGAGGGATTTGCAAAGTGATATTTGGAAGCCCACAGAGGGCTATGTTTGAAAAGGAAATATCTTCTGTTAAAAACTGGAAAGAAGCTTTTTGAGAAACTGCCGTGTGTTCTGTTAATATATCTCACCAAGTTACAGCTCTCCCCTGAAGAAGCCTTTCGCTAAGACTGAACTTGTGGGATTTGCAAAGTGATATTTGGAAGTCTATAGCGGGCTATGGTGAAAAAGGAAATATCTTTCGTTAAAAACTGAAAAGAAGCTTTCTGAGAAACTGCTATGTGTTCTGTTAATTCATCTCAAAGAGTTACAACATTCCCCTCAGGTAGCCTTCAGCTAAGGCTCCTCTTGTGTAATTTGCAAAATGATATTTGGAAGCCGATAGAGGTCTACTGTGAAAATGGAAATATCCTCAGATGAAAAACGAAAAGAAGTTTTCTGAGAAACTGCTTTGTGTTCTGTTAGTTCATCTCACAGAGATACAGCTTTCCCCTCAAGAAGCTGTTCACTAAGATTGTTTTTGTGAAATTTGCAAAGAGATAGTTGGAAGCCCATAGAGGGCTACGGTGAAAAAGGAAATATCCTAAGATAAAAACTGAAAAGAAGCTTTCTGAGAAACTGCTTTGTGTTCTGTTAATTCATCCCACAGAGTTACAGCTTTCCAATCAAGAAGACTTTAGCTAAGACTGTTCTTGTGTAATTTGGAAAGTGATATTTAGAAGCCCCTACAGGGCTATGGAGAAAAAGGAAATATCTTCCGTTAAAAACTGGAAAGAAGCTTTCTGAGAAACTGCTTTGTGTTCTGTTAATTCATATCGAAGAGTTAGAGTTTCCCCTCAAGAAGCCTTTCGCTAAGACTGTTCTTGTTGAATTTGCAAAGTGATATTTGGAAGACCATAGAGAGCAATTCTGAAAAAGGAAATATCCTAAGAAAAAAACTGAAAAGAAGTTTTCTGAATAACTGCTTTGTGTTCTGTTAATTCATCTCAAAGAGTTAGAGCTTTCCTCTCAAGAAGCCTTTCGCTAAGACTCTTCTGGTGGAATTTGCCAAGTGTTATTTGGAAGCCCATAGAGGGTTATAGTGAAATTGGAAATATCCTAAGATAAAAACCAAAAACAAGCTTTCTGAGAATCTGCTTTGTGTTCTGTTAGTTCATCTCACAGAGTTACAGCTTTCCCCTCAAGAAGCCGTTCACGAAGGCTGTTCTTGTGTAATATGCAAAGAGATATTTGGAAGACCATAGAGGGCTATGTTGAAAAAGGAAATATCTTCCGTTAAAAACTGGAAAGAAGCATTCTGAGAAACTGCCATGTGTTCTGTTAATACATCACACCGAGTTACAGCTTTCCCCTCAAGAAATTTTTCGCTAGGTGTGTTCTTGTGGAATATGCAAAGTGATATTTGGAAGCCCATAGAGGGCTACGGTGAAAAAGGAAATATATTCCGTTAAAAACTGGAAAGAAGATTTCTGAGAAACTACTTAGTGTTCACTTAATTCATCTCACAGTGTTACAGCTTTCCCCTCAAGAAGCCTTTTGCTAAAACTTTTCTTGGTGAATTTGCAAAGTGATATTTGGAAGCCCATAGAGGGCTACAGTGAAAAAGGAAATATCTTCGGTGTAAAACTGGAAAGAAGTTTTCTGAGAAACTGATGTGTGTTCTGTTAATTCATCTCACAAAGTTACAGATTTTCCAACAAGAAGGTTTTCTCAAAGACTGTTCTGGTGGAATTTGCATAGTGATATTTGGAAGCCCCGAGAAGTCTATGGTGAAAAAGGAAATATCCGTTAAAAACTGGAAAGAAGATTTCTGAGAAACTGCTTTGTGTTTTGTTAATTCATCTCATAGTGTTAGAGATTTCCCCTCCAGAAGCCCTTCGCTAAGACTGTTCTTGTGGAAATTGCATAGTGATATTTGGAATCCCATAGAGAGCTATGGGGTAAACGGAAATATCTTCCGTTAAAAACTGGAAAGAAGCTTTCTGAGAAACTGCTTTGAGTTCTGTTTATTCATCTCACAGAGTTACAGCTTTCCCTGAAAGAAGCCTTTCGCTAAGACAGTTCTTGTGGAATTTGCGAAGTGATATTTGGAAGACTCTAGAGGGCTAGGGTGAAAAAGGAAATATTTTCCATTAAAAACTGGAAAAAAGATTTCTGAGAATCAGTTTTGTGTTCTGTTAATTCATCTAACAGAGTTACAGCTGTCCCCTACAGAAGCCTTTCGCTAAGACTTTTCTGTGGGATTTGCAAAGTGATATTTGGAAGCCCTTAGAAGGCTATGGTGAAAAAGGAAATATCCTAAGATGAAAACTGAAAAGTAGCTTTCTGAGAAACTACTTTGTGTTCTGTTAATTCATCTCACAGAGTTACAGCTTTCCCCTCAAGAAGCCTTTGGCTATGACTGTTCTTGTGGAATTTGAAAAGTGATATTTGGAAGCCCGTAGAAGGCTATGGTGAAAAAGGAAATATCTTCAGTTAAATACGTGAAAGAAGCTTTCTGAGAAACTGCTTTGTGTTCTGTTAATTCATCTCTAAGAGTTACAGTTTCTCCTCAAGAAGCCTTCCGCTAAGACTGTTCTTGTGGAATTTGCAAAGTGATATTTGGAAGCCCATAGAGGGCTATGGAGAAAATGGAAATATCCTAAGTTAAAAACCGAAAAGAAGCTATCTGAGAAAGCACTTTGTGTTCTGTTAGTTCATCTCAAGGAGTTACAACCTTCCCCTAAAGAAGCCGTTCTCTAAGACTGTTCTTGTGAAATTTGCAAAGTGATATTTGGAAGCCAATAGAGGGCTATGGTGAAAAAGGAAATATCTTCAGTTAAAAACTGGAAAGATGCTTTCTGAGAAATTGCGTTGTGCTCTGTTATTTCATCTCACAGAGTTACAGCTTTCCACTCAAGAAGCCTTTCTTACGACAGTTCTTGTGGAATTTGCAAAGTGATATTTGGAAGCTCCTAGAGGGCTTCGGTGAAAAAGGAAATATCTTCAGTTAAAAACTGGAAAGAAGCTTTCTGAGAAACTGCTTTGTGTTCTGTGAATTCATCTCACAGCGTTACAGGTTCTCCCTCAAGAAGCCTTTCGCTAAGACTGTTCTTGTGGAATTTGCAAAGTGATATATGGAAGCCCATAGAGGGCTATTTGAAAAAGGAAATATCTCCAGTTTAAAACTGGAAATAAGCTCTCTGAGAAACTTCCTTGTGTTCTCTTAATTCATCTCACAGAGTTACAGCTTTCCCCACAAGAAGCCTTTCGCGAAGACTGTTCTTGTGGAATTTACAAAGTGAAATTCGTTATCCCTTAGATGGCTATGGTGAAAAAGGAAATATCTTCCGTTAAAAAGCGAAAAGAAGCTTTCTGAGAAACTGCTTTGTGTTCTGTTATTTCATCTCACAGAGTTACAGCTTTCCCCTCAAGAAGCCGGTCACTAAGACTATTCTTGTGAAATTTTCAAAGTGATATTTGGAAACCCATAGAGGGCTATGGTGAAAAAGGAAATATCCTAAGATAAAATCTGAAAAGAACCTTTATGAGAAACTGCTTTGTGTTCTGATAATTCATTTCACAGAGTGACAGCTTTCTCCTGAATAAGCCATTCGCTAATGCTGTTCTTGTGGAATTTGCCAAGTGATATTTGGAAGCCCATAGAGGGCTACGGTGAAAAAGGAAATTCTTCCGTTAAAAAGTGGAAAGAATCTTTCCGAGAAACTGCTTTGTGTTCTGTTAATTCATCTCACAGAGTTACAGCTTTCCACTGAAGAAGCCTTTCTTTACGACAGTTCTTGTGGAATTTGCAAAGTGATATTTGGAAGCCCATAGAGGGCTACGATAAAAAAGGAAATATCTTCAGTTAAAAACTGGAAAGAACCTTTCTGAGAAACTGCTTTGTGTTCTGTTAATTCATTTCACAGAGTTACAGCTTTCCCCTCAAGAAGTATTTTGCTAACACTGTTCTTGTGTAATTTGTAAAGTGATATTTGGAAGCCCAAAGACAGCTTTGGTAAAAAGGGAAATATCTTCCATTAAACACTGAAAAGAACATTCTGAGAAAATACTTTGTGTTCTGTTAATTCATCGCACAGAGTTACAGCTCTCCCCTCAAGAAGCCTTTCGTTAAGACTGTTCTTGTGGAATTTGAAAAGAGATATTTGGAAGCCCATAGCGGGCTATGGTGAAAAAGGAAATATCTTCCCTTAAAAACTGGAAAAATGATTTCTTTCTTTTTTTTTTTTTTTTTTTTTTTTTGAGACGGAGTCTTGCTCTGTAGCCCGGACTGGAGTGCAGTGGCCGGATCTCAGCTCACTGCAAACTCCGCCTCCCGGGTTCAAGCCATTCTCCTGCCTCAGCCTCGGCAGTAGCTGGGAATACAGGCACCCGCCACCTCGCTCGGCTAGTTTTTTGTATTTTTAGTAGAGACGGGGTTTCACCGTGTTAGCCAGGATGGTCTCGATCTCCTGACCTCGTGATCCACCCGTCTCGGCCTCCCTAAGTGCTGGGATTACAGGCTTGAGCCACCGGGTCCGGACGAAAAAGAAACTGCTTTGTGTTCTGTTATTTCAGCTCACAGAGTTACAGCTTTCCCCTCAAAAAACCTTTCCCTAAGACTGTTCTTGTGGTATATGGAAAGTGTTATTTAGAACGACATAGAGGGCTATGGTGAAAAAGGAAATATTCTCCGTTAAAAACTGGAAAAAAACTTTCTGAGAAACTTCTTTGTGTACTGTTAATTCAGCTCACAGAGTTACAGCTTTCCCGTCAAGAAGCCTTTCGATAAGACTGTTCTTGTGGAATTTAGAACGTGATATTAGAAGCCCATAGAGGGCTATGGTGAAAAAGGAAATATCCTCCGTTAAAAATTGGAAAGAAGCTTTCTGAGAAACTGCTTTGTGTTCTGTTTATTCAGCTCACAGAGTTACAGCTTTTCCCACAATAAGCGTTTCGCTAAGACTCTTCTTGTGGAATTTGCAAAGTGATATTTGAAAGCCCATAGAGGGCTATGGTGAAAAAGTTAGCATCCTAAGATAAAAAATGAAAAGAAGCTTTCTGACATACTACTTTGTGTTATGATAATTCATCTCACAGAGATACAGCTTTCCCCTCAAGATGCCTTTCACTAAGACTGTGCTTGTGGAATTTGCAAAGTGATATTTGGAAACCCTTAGAGGGCTATCGTGGAAAAGGAAATATCTTCCGTTAAAAACTGAAAAGAGGCATTCTGAGAAACTGCTTTGTGTTCTGATATTTCATTTCACAGAGTTACAGCTTTCTAATCAAGAAGCCTTTCGCTAAGGCTCTTCTTGTGGAATTTGCTAAGTGATATTTGGAAGCCCATAGAGGTCTATTGTGAAAAAGGAAATTCTTCCGATAAAAAGTGGAAAGAGGCTTTCCAGGAAACTGCTTTGTGTTCTGTTAATTCATCTCACAGAGTTACAGCTTTCCCTTCAAGAAGCCATTCGCTAAGATTGTTCTTGTGGAATTTGCAAAGTGATATTTGGAAGCCCATAAACGGCTATTGTGAAAAAGGAAATATCTTCTGTTAAAAACTGGAAAGAAGCTCTCTGAGAAACAGCTTTGTGTTCTTTTAATTCATCTCACTGTTATAGCTTTCTCCTCAAAAAGCCTTTCGCTAAGACTGTTCTTGTGGAATTTTCAAAGTGATCTTTGAAAGCCAATTGACGGCTACGGTGAAAAAGGAAATATCTTCAGTTAAAAACTGGAAAGAAGGTTTCTGATTAACTGCTTTTGTCCTGTTAATTCATCTCACAGAGTTACAGATTTTCCCTCAAGAAGCCTTTCGCTAAGACTGTTCTTTTGGAATTTGAAAAGTGATATTTGGAAGCCCATAGAGGGGTTTGGTGAAAAAGGAAATATCTTCCGTTAAAAACTGGAAAGAAGCTTTCTGTGAAACTGCTTTGTGTTCTGTTAATTCATCTCACAGAGTTACAGCTTTCCCCTCAAGAAGACTTTCGCTTAGAGTGTTCTTGTGGAATTTGGAAGGTGATATTTGGTAACCCATAGAGGGCTTTGGTGAAAAAGGAAATATCTTTAGTTAAAAACTGGAAAGAAGCTTTCTGAGAAACTGCTTTGTGTTCTGTTAATTCATCTCACAGAATTACAGCTTTCTCCACAAAAATCCTTTCGCTAATATGTTGATGTGGAATTTTGAACGTGATATTTAGAAGCCCATAGAGGGCTATGGTGAAAAAGGAAATATCTTCAGTTAAAACTGGAAAAAGCTTTCTGTGAAACTGATTTGTGTTCTGTTAATTCATCTCACAGAGTTACAACTCGCCCCTCAAGAATCCTTTCGCTAAGACTGTTCTTGTGGAATTTGCAAAGTCTTATTTGGAAGCACATAGAGGGCTATGGTGAAAAAGGAAATATGCTAAGACAAAAACTGGAAAGAATCTTTCTGAGAAACTGCTTTTTGTTCTGTTAATGCTTCTCAGGAAGTTACAGCTTTCCCCTCAAGAAGCCTTTCGCTAAGACTGTTCTTGTGGAGTTTGGAAAGTAATATTTAGAAGCCCTTAGACGTCTTTGATGAAAAAGGAAATAGCCTAAGATAAAAACTGAAAATAACTTTTCTGAGAAACTGCTTTGTGTTCTGTTAATTCATCTCACAGAGTTACAGATTTCCCCTCAAGAATCCTTTCGCTAAGACTGTTCCTGTGGAATTTGCAAAGTGATATTTGGAAGCCCATAGAGGGCTATGGAGAAAAAGGAATTATCTTCAGTTAAAAACTGGGAAGAAGCTTTCTGAGAAACTGCTTTGTGTTCTGTTAATTCATTTCAAAGAACTACAGCTTTCACTCAAATAAGGCTTTTGCTAAGACTGTTCTTGTGGAATTATAAAAGTATTATTTAGAAGCCCATAGAGGGCTTTGTTGAAAAAGGAAATATCTTCCGTTAAAAACTGGAAAGAAACTTTCTGAGAAACTACTTTGTGTTTCGCTATTTCATCTCAAAGAGTTACAGCTTTCCCCCAAGAAGCCTTTCGCTAAGACTGTTCTTGTGTCATTTGGAAAGTGATATTTGGAAGCCCATAGAGGGCTAAATGAAAAAGGAAATATCTTCGTTAGAAACTGAAAATAAGGTTTCTGAGAAACTTCTTTGTATTCTGTTAATTCATCTCACAGAGTTACAGCTTTCCCCTTAAGAAGCCTTTTGCTAAGACTGTTCTTGTGGAATTTAGAAAGTGATATTTAGAAGCCCCTAGAGGACTATGGTGAAAAAGGAAATATCTTCCGTTAAAAAGTGGAAAGAAGCTTTCTGAGAAACTGCTTTGTGTTCTGTGAATTCATCTCACAGAATTACAGCTTTCCCCTCAAGAAGCCTTTCGCTAAGACTGTTCTTGTGGAATATGCAAAGTGATATTTGGAAGCCGATAGAGGGGTACGGTGAAAACTGAAATATCTTTAATTAAAAACTGGAAAGAATCTTTCTGAGAAACTGCTTTGTGCTCTGTTAATTCATCTCACAGAGTTACAGCTTGCCCCTCAAGAAGCCTTTTGCTAAGACTGTTCTTGTGGAATTTAGAAAGTGATATTTAGAAGCCCATAGAGGACTATGGTGAAAAAGGAAATAACTACAGTTAAAAACTGGAAAGAAGCTTTCTGAGAACCTGCTTTGTGTTCTGGTAGTTCATCTCAAAGAGTTACAGCTTTTCCCTCAAGAAGCCTTTCGCTAAGACTGTTCTTGTTTAATTTGCAAAGTGATATTTGGAAGCCCATAGAGAGCTTTCGTTAAAAAGGAAATATCTTGAATTAAAAACTGGATAGAAGCTTTCTGAGTAACTGCTTTGTGTTCTCTTATTTCGTTTCACAGAGTTACAGCTTTCCCCTCCGGAAGCCTTTCGCTAAGGCTGTTCTTGAGGAATTTACAAAGTGATATTTGGAAGCCCATAGAGGGTTATGGCGAAAAAGGAAATATCCTAAGATAAAAACCGTAAAGAAGCTTGCTGAGAAACTGCTTTGTGTTCTGTTAATTCAACTCAGAGAGTTACAGCTTTCCCCTCAAGAAGTCTTTCACAAAAACTGTTCTTGTGTAATTTGCAAAGTGATATTTGGAAGACCATAGAGGGCTATGTTAAAAAACGAAATATAGTAAGATAAAATCCGAAAAGGAGCTATCTGAGAAACTGCTTTCTGTTCTGTTAATTCATCTCAAAGAGTTATAAATTTCCCCTCATGAGGCCGTTCACTAAGACTGTTCTTCTGAAATGTGGAAAGTGATATTTAGAATCTCATAGAGGGCTATGGTGAAAAAGGAAATATTTTCCGTTAAATAGTGTAAAGAAGCTTTCTGATAAACTGCTTTGTGTTCTGTTAGTTCATCTCACAGAGTTACAGCTTTCCCTTCAAGAAGCAGTTCACTGAGACTATTCTTGTGAAATTTGCAAAGTGATATTAGAAAACTCATAGAGGGCTATGGTAAAAAAGGAAATATCTTCCGTTAAAAACTTGAAAGAAGATTTTTGAGAAACTGCCGTGTGTTCTGTTAAAGCATCTCACTGAGTTACAGATTTCCCCTCAAGAAGGCTTTTGCTAAGACTATTCTTGTGGGATTTGCAAAGTGATATTTGGAAGCCCATAGAGGTCTATGGTGAAAAAGGAAATATCTTTCATTAAAAACTGGAAAGAAGATATCTGAGAAACTGATTTGTGTTCTGTTAATTCATCTCACAGAGTTACAGTTTTCCCCTCCGGAAGTCTTTCGCTTACACTGTTCTTGTGGAATTTGCAAAGTGATATTTGGAATCCCATAGAGGGCTATAGTGAAAAAGGAAATATCCTCCGTTAAAAACTGGAAACAAGATTGCTGAGAAACAGCTTCGTGTTCTGTTAATTCATCTCACAGAGTTACACCTTTCCCCTCCAGAAGCCGTTCACTAAGACTGTTCCTGTGGAATTTGCAAAGTGATATTTGGAAGCCCATAGAGGGCTATGGTGAAAAAGGAAACGTCCTAAGATAAAAACTGAAAAGAAGCTTTCTGAGAAACTGCTTTGTGTTCTGTTAATTCGTCTCAGAGAGTTGCAGCTTTCCCCACCAGAAAACTTTCACTAACACTGTTCTTGTGGAATTTGCAAAGTGGTATTTGGAAGCCCATAGAGGGCTATGGTGAAAAAGGAAATATCTTCCGTTAAAAACTGAAAAGAAGCTTTCCAAGAAACTGCTTTGTGTTCTGTTAATTCATCTCAAAGAGTTACAGCTTTCCCCTCAAGAAGCCTTCCGCTAAGACTGTTTTTGAGGAATTTCCAAAGTGATATGTGGAAGCCCATAGAGAGTTATGGTGAAAATGGAAATATCCTAAGTAACTAACCGAAAAGAAGCTGTCTGAAAAATTGCTTTGTGTTCTGCTAGTTCTTCTCAAAGAGCTACAGCTTTCCCCTCAAGAAGCCGTTCACTAAGACTATTTTGTGAAATTTGCGAAGTGATATTTGGAAACCCATAGAGGACTATGGTGAAAAAGGAAATATCTTCCGTTAAAAACTGAAAAGAAGCATTCTGAGAAAATGCCGTGTGTTCTGTGAATACGTCTCACTGAGTTACAGCTTTCCTCTCAAGAAGCCTTTCGCTAAGACTGTTCTTGTGGGATTTGAAAAGTGATATTTGGAAGCCCATAGAGGACTATTGTGAGAAAGGAAATATCTTCCGTTAAAAACTGGAAAGAAGGTTTGTGAGAAAATGCTTTGTGTTCTGTTAATTGAACTCACAGAGTTAGAGCTTTCCCCTCAAGAAGCCTTTCGCTAAGACTGTTCTTGTAGAATTTGCAAAGTAATATTTCGAAGCTCAAAAGGTCTATGGTGAAAAAGGAAATATCCTCAGTTAAAAACTGGAAAGAATCTTTCTGAGAAACTGGTTTGTGTTCAGTTATTTCCTGTCACAGAGTTACAGCTTTCCCCTCAGGAAGCCGTTCACTAAGACTGTTCTTGTGGAATTGCAAAGTGATATTTTAGGCACACAGAGAGCAATGGTGAAAAAGGAAACATCCTAAGATAAAAACTGAAAAGAAGCTTTCTGAGAAACTGCTTTGTGTTCTGTTAATTCATCTCAAAGAGTTACAGCTTTTGCCTCAAGAATCCTTCCGCTAAGACTGTTTTTGTGGAATTTCCGAGGTGATATTTGGATGCCCATAGTAGGCTATGGTGAAAATGCAAATATCCTAAGATAAAAATCGAAAAGAAGCTGTATGAAAAGCTGCTTTGTGTTTTGTTAGTTCACTCAAAGAGTTAAAGCTTTTCCCACAAGAAGCCGTTCACTAAGACTGTTTTCTGAAATTTGCATAGTGACATTTGGAAGCCCATAGAGGGTTAAGGTGAAAAAGGAAATATCTTCCGTTAAAAACTGGAAAGAACCATTCTGAGAAAATGCGGTGTGTTCTGTTAGTACATATCACCGAGTTACAGCTTTCCTCTCAAGAAGCCTTTAGCTAAGACTGTGCTTGTGGGATTTCCAAAGTGATATTTGGAACCCCTAGAGGGCTATAGTGAAAAAGGAAATATCTTCAGTTAAATACTGGAAAGAAGCTTTCTGAGAGACTGTTTTGTGTTCTGTTAATTCATCTCACAGACTCACAGCTTCCCCCCTCAAGAAGCCTTTCGCTAAGACTGTTCTTGTGGAATTTGCAAAGTGATATTTGGAAGCCCATAGAGAGCTATTTTGAAAATGGAAATATCCTAAGATAAAAACCGAAAAGAAGCTGTCTGAGAAACTGCTTTGTGTTGTGTTAGTTCATCTCACAATGTTACAGCATTCCCCTCAAGAAACCCTTCACTAAGACTGTTCTTGTGAAATTTGCAAACTGATACTTGTAATCCCATTGAGGGCTATGGTGAAAAAGGAAATATCTTCCTTTAAAAACTGGAAAGAAGCTTTTTGAGAAACTGCTTTGTGTTCTGTTAATTTTTCTCACAAAGTTACGGTTTTCCCCTCCAGAAGTTTTTCGCTAACACTGTCCTTGTGGAATTTGCAAAGTGATATTTTGAAGCCCATAGTGGGCTATGGTAAAAAAGGAAATATCTTCCGTTAAAAACTGGAAAGAACCTTTCTGAGAAACTGCTTTGTGTTTTGTTAATTTATCTCACAGAGTTACTACTTTCCTATCATGAAGCCGATCACTAAGACTGTTCTTTTGGAATATGCAAAGTGATGTTTGGAAGCCCATAGAGGGCTACGGTGAAAAAGGAAATATCCTAAGATAAAAACTGAAAAGAAGCTTTCTGAGAAACTGCTTTGTGTGCTGTTAATTCCTCTCCAGCGTTACAGCTTTGCCCTCAAAAAGCCTTTCGCTAAGAATGATCTTGTGGAATTTGCAAAGTGATGTTAGAAGCCCGTAGAGGGCTATGGTGAAAAAGGAAATAACTTACGTTAAAAATTGGAAAGAAGCTTTCTGAGAAACTGCATTGTGTTCTGTTAATTCATCGCACAGAGTTACAGCTTTCCCCTCCAAAAGCCTTTCGCTAACACTGTTCTTGTGGAATTTCCAAAGTGATATTTGGAAGCCCATGGAGGACTATGGTGAAAAAGGAAATATCTTCCGTTAAAAACTGGAAAGAAGATTTCTGAGAACCTGCTTTGTGTTCTGTTAATGCATCACACAGAGTTACAGATTTCCCCTCCAGAAGCCTTTCGCTAAGACTGTTCTTGTGGAATTTGCAAAGTGATATTTGGAAGCCCATGGAGGGCTATGGTGAAAAGGGAAATAACTTCCGTTAAAAACTGGAAAGAAAGTTTCTGAGAAACTGCCGTGTGTTCTGTTAATACATCTCACAGAGTTACAGATTTCCCCTCAAGAAGCCTTTCGCTGGGACTGTTCTTGTGGAATTTGCAAAGTGGTATTTGGAAGCCCGTATTGGGCTATGGTGAAAAAGAAAATATCTTCCGTTAAAAACTGGAAAGAACCTTTCTGAGAAACTACGTTGTGTTCTGTTAGTTACCCTCACAGAGTTACAGCTTTCCTCTCATGAAGACTTTCACTAAGACTGTTCTTGTGGAATTTGCAAAGTGATATTGGAAGCCCATAGACGGCTATGGTGAAAAGGAAATCTCCTAAGATAAAAATTGAAAAGAAGCTTTCTGAGAAATTGCTTCGTGTTCTGTTAATTCAACTCACAGAGTTACAGCATTCCCCTAAAGAAGCCTAACGCTAAGGGTCTTTCTGTGGAATTTGCGAAGTGGTATTTGGAAGCACATAGAGGGCTATGGTGAAAACGGAAAATCCTAAGATAAAATCTGAAAAGAAAATTTCTGAAAAACTGCTTTGTGTTGTTTTAATTCATCTCACAGAGTTACAGTTTTCCCCTCACGAAGTCGTTCACTAAGACTGTTCTTGTGTAATTTGCAAAGTGATATTTGGAAGCCCTTTGAGGCCTATGGTGAAAAAGAAAATATACTAAGAAAAAAACTGAAAAGAAGCTTTCTGAGAAACTGATTTGTGTTCTGTTAATTCCTCTCACAGATTACAACTTTCCCTTTAAGAAGACTTTCCCTAGGACTGTTCTTGTGGGATTTGCAAAGTGATATTTGGAAGTCCATAGAGGGCTATGGTGAAAAAGGAAATTTCTTCCGTTAAAAACTGGAAAGAAGATTTCTGAGAAATTGCTATTTGTTCTGTTAATTCATCTCACAGATTTACAGCTTCACCTCCAGAAGCCTTTCGCTAAGACTGTTCTTGTGGAATTTGCAAAGTGATATTTGGAAGCCCATAGAAGGCTATTTTGAAAAAGGAATTATCCTAAGATAGAAACTGAAAAGAAGCTTTCTGAGAAACTGCTTTGTGTTCTGTTAATTCAACTCACAGAGTTACAGCTTTCCCCTCAAGAAGCCTTTTGCTAATGCTGTTGTTGTGAAATTTTCAAAGTGATATTTATAAGCCCATAGAAGGCTATGGTGAAAAAGGAAATATCTTCCGTTAAAAACTGGAAAAAATCTTTCTAAGAATCTGCCGTGTGTTATGTTAATATATCTCACCGAGTTACAGCTTTCCCCTCAAGAAGCCTTTCGCTAAGACTGTTCTTGTGGGATTTACAAAGTGATATTTGGAGGCTCATAGAGGGCTACGGTGTAAAAGTAAATATATTCCGTTAAAGACTGGAAAGAAGATTTCTAGGAAACTGCTTTGAGTTCTGCTAAATCATCTCACAGAGTTACAGCTTTTCCCTCAAGAAGCCTTTCGATAAGACTGTTTTTGTGTAATTTGCAAAGTGATATTTGGAAGCCCTTTGAGGGCTTTGGTGAAAAGGAAATATCCTAAGATAAAAACTAAAAAGAAGCTTTCTGAGAAACTGCTTTGTGTTCTATTAATTCATCTCACAGAGTTACAGCTTATCCCTGCAGAAGACTTTCGCTAATACTGTTCTTGTGGAATTTGCAAAGTGTAATTTGGAAGCCCATGAAGGGCTATGGTGAAATAGGAAATATTGTCCGTTAAAAACTGGAAAGAAGCTTTCTGAGAAACTCTTTTGTGTTCTGTTAATTCATCTTACAACGTTACAGCTTTGCCCTCAAGAAGCCGTTAACTATGACTGTTCTTGTTGAATTTGCAAAGTGAAATTTGGAATCCCATAGAGGTCTATGGTGAAAAAGGAAATATCTTCCGTTAAAAACCGAAAAGAAGCTCTCTGAAAAACTGCTTTGTGATCTGTTAGTTTATCTCACAGAGTTACAGCTTTTGCCTGAAGAAGCCTTTCGCTAAAACTGTTCTTGTGGAATTTGTAAAGTGATGTTTGGAAGCCCATAGAGGGCTATGGTGAAAAAGGAAATATGTTCAGTTAAAAACTGAAAAGAAGCTTTCTGAGAAACTGCTTTGTGTTATCTTAGTTCATCAGACAGTGTTACAGCTTTCCTCTCAAGAAGTCGTTCACTAGGACTGTTCCTGTGAAATTTGCAAAGTGATATTTGGAAGCCCATAGAGGGCTATGGTGAAAAACGATATATCTTCAGTTAAAAACTGGAAAGAAACTTTCTGAGATACTGCTTTGTGTTCTGTTAATTCATCTCAGAGAGTTACAGCTTTCCCCTCAAGAAGCCTTTCGCTAAGACTGTTCTTGTGGAATTTGCAAAGTGATATTTGGAAGACCATAGATGGCTATGAAGAAAAAGGAAATATCCTTAGATAAAAAAAGAAAAGAAGCTTTCTGAGAAACTGCCTTGTGTTCTGTTAATTCATTACACTGAGTTACAGCTTTTCCCTCAAAAAGTCTTTCGATAAGACTGTTCTTGTGGGATTTGCAAAGTGATATTTGTAAGACCACAGATTGCTATGGTGAAAAAGGAAATATCTTCAGATAAAAACTGGAAAGAAGCTTTCTGAGAAATTGGTTTGTGTTCTGTTAATTAATCTCGAAGAGTTACAGCTTTCCCGTCAGGAAGCCTTTCGCTTAGCCTGTTCTTGTGGAATTTGCACAGTGATATTTGGAAGTCCACAGAGGGCTACGGTGAAAAAATAAATATCTTCCGTTAAAAACTGGAAAGAAGATTTGTGAGAAACTGCTTTGTGTTCTGCTAATTCATCTCACAGAGTTACAGCTTTCCCCTCAAGAAGCCTTTCGCTAAGACGCTTCTGTGGAATTTCCAAAGTGATATTTTCTTTAATCCTCTAGAGGGCTACGGTGAAAAAGGAAATATCATCCGTTAAAAACTTTAAAGAAGCTTTCTGAGAAACTGTTTGTGTTCTGCTAATTCATCTCACAGAGTTTCAGTTATCACCTCAAGAAGCCATTCACTAAGGCTCTTCTTGTGGAATTTACAATGTGATATTTGGAAGCCCATAGAGGGCTATGGTGAAAAACGAAATATCTTAAGATAAAAACTGAAAAGAATCTTTCTGAGAAACTGCTTTGGTTCTGTTATTTCAACTCACAGAGGTACAGCTGTCTCCTCAAGAAGCCTTTCGCTAAGGTTGTTGTTGTGGAATTTGCAAAGTGATATTTGGAAGCTCCTAGAGGGCTATGGTGAAAAAGGAAGTATCCTAAGATAAAAACTTAAAACAAGCTTTCTGAGAAACTGCACTCTGTTTTCTTAATTGATCTCACGGAGTTATAGATTTCCCCTCCAGAATCCTTTCGCTAAGACTGTTCTTGTGGAATTTGCAACATGATATTTGGAAGCCCGTAGAGGGCTATGGTGAAAAAGGAAATATCTTTCGTTAAAAACTGGAAAGAAGATTTCTGAGAAACTCCTTTGTGTTTTGCTAATATATCTCATAGAGTTACAGCTTTCCCCTCAATAAGCCGATCACTAAGACTGTTCTTGTGGAATTTGTAAAGTTATACTTGGAAGCCCATAGAGGGCTGTGGTGAAAAAGGAAATATCTTCCCTTAAAAACTGGAAATAAGCTTTCTGAGAATCTGCCGTGTGTTATGTTAATACATCTCACCGAGTTACAGCTTTACCCTCAAGAAGTCTTTCGCTAAGACTGTTGTTGTGGGATTTGCAAAGTGATAATTGGTGGCCCATAGAGGGCTACGGTGCAAAAGTAAATATATTCCGTTAAAAACTGGAAAGAAGATTTCTGAGAAACTGCTTTGAGTTCTGTTAAATCATCTCACAGAGTTACAGCTTCACCTCCAGAAGCCTTTCGCTAAGTCAGTTCTTGTGGAATTTGCAAAGTGATACTTGGAAGCCCATTGAGGGCTTTGGTGAAAAAGGAAATATCCTAAGATAAAAACTAAAAAGAAGCTTTCTGACAAACTGCTTTGTGTTCTGCTAAAACATCTCACAGAGTTACAGCTTATCCCTCAAGAAGACTTTCGCTAAGACTGTTCTTGTGGAATTTGCAAAGTGAAATTTGGAAGCCCCTGAAGGGCTATGGTGAAATAGGAAATATTTTCCATTAAAAACTGGAAAGAAGCTTTCTGAGAAACTGTTTTGTGTTCTGTTTATTCATCTCACAACGTTACAGCTTTCCCCTCAAGAAGCCGTTAACTAAGACTGTTCATGTGGAATTTTCAAAGTGAAATTTGGAATCCCATAGAGGGCTATGGTGACAAAGGAAATATCTTCCGTTAAAAACCGAAAAGATGCTCTCTGAGAAATTGCTTTGTGGTCTGTTAGTTCATCTCACAGAGTTACAGCTTTCGCCTGAAGAAGCCTTTCGCTAAGACTGTTCTTGTGGAATTTGTAAAGTGATATTTGGAAGCCCATAGAGGGCTATGGTGAAAAAGGAAATACCTTCAGTTAAAAACTGAAAAGATGCATTCTGAGAAACTGCTTTATGTTGTGTTAATTCATCTCACAGACTTACATCTTTCTCCTCAAGAAGCGTTTCACTAAGACTGTTCTTGTTAAATTTGCAAAGTGATATTTGGAAACCCATAGAGGGCTATGGTGAAAAAGGAAACGTCTTCAGTTAAAAACTGCAAAGAAAATTTCTGAGAAACTGCCCTGTGTTCTGTTAATTCATCTCACAGAGTTACAGTTTCCCCTCAAGAAGCCTTTCGCTAAGACTGTTCTTATGGAATTTCCAAAGTAATATTTGGAAGCCCATAGTGTGCCATGGTGAAAAAGGAAATATCTTCAGTTAAAACTGGAAAGAAGCTTTCGGGGAAATTCCTTTGTGTTCTGTTAATTCATCTCACAGAGTTAAAGCTTCCCCCTCAAGTAGCTTTTCGCTAAGACTGCTCTTGTGGAATTTGCAAAGTGATATTTGGAAACCCCTAGAGGGCTATTGTGAAAAAAGAAATATCCTAAGATAAAAACTGAAAAGAAGCTTTCTGAAAAACTGCTTTGTGTTCTCTTAATTCATCTCAGAGAGTTACAGCTTCCCCCTCAAGAAGCCTTTCGCTAATACTCTTCTTGTGGAACTTGCAAAGTGATATTTGGAAGCCCATAGAGGGCTATGGTGAAAAAGGAAATATCTTCAGCTGAAAACTGGAAAGAAGCTTTCTGAGAAACTGCTTTCTGTTCTGTCAATTCATCTCACAGATTTGCAGCTTTACCCTCAAGAAGCCGTAGACTAAGACAGTTCTTGTGAAATTTGGAAAGTGATATTTGGAAGCCTATAGAGGGCTATGGTGAAAAAGAAAATATCTTCCGTTTAAAAATGAAAAGAAGCTTTCTGGGAAACTTCTTTGTGTTCTGTTAATTCATCGCAGACACTTACAGCTTTCCCTTCAAAAAGCCATTCGCTAAGACTGTTCCTGTGGAATTTGCAAAGTGATAATTGGAAGCCCATAGAGGGCTACGGTGAAATTGAAATATCTTCCATTAAAAACTGGAAAGAAGCTTTCTGAGAAACTGCTTTGTGTTCTGTTAATTCATCTCAGAGAGTTACACCTTGCCCCTCAAGAAGGCGTTCACTAAGTCTGTTCTTGTGAAATATGGAAAGTGATATTTGGAAGCCCAAGGAGTGCTATTGTGAAAAAGGAAATATCTTCAGTTTGAAACTGCAAAGAACTTTCTGAGAAACTCCTTTGTGTTCTGTGAATTCATCTCACAGAGTTACAGCTTTCCCTCCAGAAGCCTTTCCCTAAGACTGTTCTTGTGGAATTTGCGAAGTGATATTTGGAAGCCCATAGAGGGCTATGGTGAAAATGGAAATATCTTCAGTTGAAAATTTGAAAGAAGCTTTCTGAGAAACTGCTTTGTGTTCTGTTAATTCATCCAACAGAGTTACATCTTTCCCCTCAAGAAGCCTTTCCCTAAGAATGTTCTTGTAGAATTTGCAAAGTGATATTTGGAAGCCCATTGAAGGCTATGGTGAAAATGAAATACCTTTCCTTAAAAACTGGAAAGAAGCTTTCTGAGACTGCTTTGTGTTCTGCTAATTCATCTTAGAGTGTTACAGCATTCCCCTCAAGAAACGGTTCACTAAGTCTCATCTTGTGAAATTTGCAAAGTGATATTTGGAAGCCCATAGAGGGCTATGGAGAAAAAGGAAATATCTTCAGTTAAAAACTGCAAAGAAGCTTTCTGAGAAACTGCTTTGTGTTCCGTTAATTCATCTCAGAGAGTTATAGCTTTCCCCTCAAGAAGCCATTTGCTAAGACTGTTCTTCTGGAATTTGCAAAGTGATATTTGGAAGCCCATAGAGGGTTATGGTGAAAATGAAATATCTTTTTTAAAAACTGCAAAGAAGCTGTCTGAGAAAATGCTTTGGTTTCTTTTAATTCGTCTCACAGAGTTACAGCTTTCCCCTCAAGAAGACGTTCACTAAGACTGTTCTTGTGAAATTTGCAAAGTGATATTTCGAAGCCCATAGAAGTCTACGGTGAAAAAGGAAATATCTTCCGTTTAAAACTGCAAAGAAGCTTTCTGAGAAACTGCGTTGTGTTCTGTTAATTCATCTCCCAGAGTTGCAGCTTTCCCCTAAAGAAGCCTTTCGATAAAGGTGTTCTTGTGGAATTTGCAAAGTGATACATGGAAGCCTATAGAGGGCTATGGTGAAAAAGGAAATATCTTCAGTTAAAAATTGGAAAGAAGCTTTCTGAGAAACTTCTTTGTGTTCTGTTAATTCATCTCACAGAGTTACAGCATTCCCCTCAGGAAGCCTTTCGATGTGACTGTTCTTGTGGAATTTGCAAGGTGATATTTGGAAACCCCTGAAGAGCTATGGTGTTTAAGGAAATATCTTCAGGTAAAAACTCCAAAGAAGATTTCTGAGAAAGCGCTTTGTGTTCTGTTAGTTCATCTCACACAGTTACAGCTTTTCCCACAAGAAGCCTTTCGCTAAGACTATTCTTGTGGAATTTGCAAAGTGATATTTGAAAGCCCATAGAGGGCTATGGTGAAAAAGGAAATATCTTCCGTTAAACACTGGAAAAGAGGTTTCTGAGAAACTGGTTTGTGTTCTGTTAATTCATCTCACAGAGTTACAGCTTTATCCTAAAGAAGCCGTTCACTAAGACTGTTCTTGTGAAATTAGCAAGGTGATATTTTAAGCCCTTAGAGGGCTATGGTGAAAAAGGAAATATCTACAGTTAAAAACTGCAAGGAAGATTTCTGAGACACTGCTTTGTGTTCTGTTAATTCATCTCACAATTTACAGCTTTCCCTTCAAGAAGCCTTTCACTAAGACTGTTCTTTTGGAATTTGCAACGTCATATTTGGAAGCCCATAGAGGGCTATGGCACAGAGTTACAGCTTTCCCCTCAAGAAGCCGTTCACTAAGACTGTTCTTGTGGAATTTGCAAAGTGATATTTTAAACCAATAGAGGGCTATGGTGAAAAAGGAAATATATTCCGTTAAAACCTGGAAAGAAGCTTTCTGAGAAACTGCTTTGTGTTCTCTTAATTCATCTCGGAGAGTTAGAGCTTTCCCCTCAAGAAGCCTTTCGCTAAGTCTGTTCTTGTGGAATTTACAAAGTGATATTTGGAAGCCCATAGAGGGCTACGGTGAAAAAGGAAATATCTTCCGTTAAAAACTGAATAGAAGTTTTCCGAGAAACTGCTTTGTGTTCTGTTAATACATCTCACAGAGTTACAGCTTTGCCCTCAATAAGCCGTTCACGAAGACTGTTCTTGCAAATTTGAAACGTGATATTTGGTAGCCCATGGAGGGCTATGGTGTAAAAGGAAATATCTTCAGTTAAAAACTGCAAAGAAGATTTCTGAGAAACTACTTTGTGTTCTGTTAATTCATTTCACAGAGTTACAGCTTTCCCCTCAAGAAGCCATTCGCTAAGACTGTTCTTGTATAATTTGCAAAGTGATATTTCTGAAGTCCATAGAGGGCTATGGTGAAAAGGATATATCTTCCGTTAAAAACTGCAAAGAAGCTTTCTGATTAACTGCTTTGTGTTCTGTTAATTCATTTCACAGAGTTATAGCTTTCCCCTAAAGAAGCCATTCGCTAAGACTGTTATTGTGGAATTTGCAAAGTGATATTTGGAAGCCCATAGAGGGCTAGGGTGAAAATGAGATATCTTCCGTTAAAATCTGCAAAGAAGATTTCTGAGAAACTGCTTTATATTCTGCTAATTCATCTCACAGTGTTACAGCTTACCCCTCAAGAATCCTTTCGCTACGGTTGTTCTTGTGGAATTGGCAAAGTGATATTTGGAAACTCACAGAGGGCTATGGTGAAAAAGTAATTATATTCAGTTAAAAACTGGAAAGAAGCTTTCTGAGAAACTGCTATGTGTTCTGTTAATTCATCTCACAGAGTTGCAGCTTTCCCCTCAGGAAGCCTTTCGCTAAGAGTGTTCTTGTGGAATTTGCAAAGTGATATTTGGAAGCCCATAGAGGAATATGGTGAAAAAGGAACTATCCTAATATAAGAACTGAAAAGAAGCTTTCTGAGAACCTGCTTCGTGTTCTGTTAATTCATCTCACAGGGTTACAGCTTTCCAGTCAAGATGTCTTTCGCCAAGAAAGATCTTGTGGAATTTTCAAAGTGATATTTGGAAGCCCATAGAGGGTTATGGTGAAAAAGGAAATATCTTCAGTTAAAAACTGAAGAGAAGCTTTCTGAGAAACTGCTTGGTGTTCGGTTAATTCATCTCACAGAGTTGCAGTTTTCTCCTCAAGAAGCCGTTCGCTAAGACTGTTCTTGTGGAATTTGCAAAGTGATATTTGTAAGCCCGTAGAGGGCTATGGTGAAAAAGGAAATATCTTCAGTTAAAAACTGGAAAGAAGCTTTCTGAGAAACTGCTTTATGTTCTGTTAATTCATCTCACAGAGTTACAGCCTTCAACTCAAGAAGCCTTTCGCTAAGACTGTTCTTGTGGAATTTGCAATGTGATATTTGGAAGCCCATGGAGGGCTATGGTTAAAGAGGAAATATCTTCCAATAAAATCTGGAAAGAATCTTTCTGAGAATCTGCCTTGTGTTCTGTTATTTCAGCTCACGGAGTTACAGCTTCCCCCTCAAAAAGCCTTTCGCTAAGACTGTTCTTGTGGAATTTGCAAAGTGATATTTGGAAGCTCCAGGGGGCAATGTTGAAAATGAAATATCTTCCGTTAAAAACTGGATAGAAGCTTTCTGAGAAACTGCTTTGTGTAATGTTAATTCATTTCACAGAGTTGCAGCTTTCCCCTCAAGAAGCCATTCGCTAAGACGGTTCTTGTGGAATTTGCAAAGTGATATTTGGAAGCCCATAGAGGGCTATGGTGAAAAACGAAATATCGTAAGATAAAAACTGAAAAGAAACTTTCTGAGAAACTGCTTTGTGTTTTGTTAATTCATCTCACAGAGTTACAACTTTCCCCTCAAGAAGCCTTTCGCTAAGAATGTTCTTGGGGAATTTGCAAACTGATATTTGGAAGACCATAGAAGGCTATGGTGAAAAAGGAAATATCCTAAAATAAAAACTGAAAAGAAGCTTTCTGAGAAACTGCTTTGTGTTCTATTAATTCATTTCACAGTGTTACAGCTTTCCCCTTAAGAAGCCTTTCACTAAGACTATTCTTGTGGAATTTGCAAAGAGATTATTGGAAGCCCATTGAGGGATATGGTAAAAAAGGAAATATCTTCCGTTAAAAACTGGATGGAAGCTTTCTGAGCAACTGCTTTGTGTTCTGTTAATTCATCTCACAGAGTTACAGCTTCCCCCTCAAGAAGCTGTTGGCTAAGATTCTTCTTGTGGAATTTACAAAGTGATATTTGGAAGACCATAGCGGGCTATGGTGAAAAAGGAAACATCTTCAGTTAAAGACTGGAAAGAAGCTTTCTTAAAACTGCTTTGTGTTCTGTTAGTTCATCTCACAGAGTTACAACTTTCCCCTCAAGACGCCTTTCGCTAAGACTGTTCTTTTGGAATTTGCAAAGTGATATTTGGAAGCCCAAAGGGGTCTATGTTGAAAAAGGAAGTATCCTAAGATAAAAACTGATAAGAAGCTTTCTGGTAAAGTGTTTTGTGTTCTGCTAATTCATGTCACAGTGTTACAGCTTTAACCTCAAGAAGCCTTTCGCTAAGACTGTTCTTGTTGAATTTACAAAGTGATATTTCGGAGCCCTTAGAGGGCTATAGTGAAAAAGGAAATATCTTTAGTTAAAACTGCAAAGAAAATTTCTGAGAAACTGCCCTGTGTTCTGTTAATATCATCTCACAGACTTACAGCTTCCCCTCAAGAAGCCTTTCGCTGAGACTGTTCTTGTGGAATTTCCAAAGTAATACTGGGAAGCCCAAAGTGGGCCATGGTGAAAAAGGAAATATCTTCATTTAAACTGGAAAGAAGCTTTCTGGGAAATTGCTTTGTGTTCTGTTAATTCATCTAACAGAATTACAGCTTCCCCCTCAAGTAGCTTTTCGCTAAGACTGTTTTTGTGGAATTTTCAAAGTGATATTTGGAAGCCCCTAGAGGGCCACGGTGAAAAAAGAAATATCCTAAGATAAAAATTGAAAAGAAACTTTCTGAGAAACGGCTTTGTGTTCCGTTAATCATCTCACAGAGTTACAGCTTTCCCCACATGAAACGTTTCGCTAAGACTGTTCTTGTGGAATTTGGAAAGTGATACTTGGAAGCCCATAGAGGGCTATGGTGAAAAAGGAAATATCTTCCGTTAAAAACTGGAAAGAAACTGTCTGAGAAACTGCTTTGTGTTCTGTTAATTCATCTCACAGAGTTACAGCTTTCCCCTTAATACTCCTTTCGCTAAGTTTGGTCTTGTGGAATTTGCAAAGAGATTTTTGGAAACCCCTAGAGGTCTAGGGTAAAAAAGGAACCATCTTCCGTTAAAAACTGGAAAGAAGCTTTTTGAGAGACTGCTTTGTGTTCTGTTATTTCATCTCACAGAGCTAAACTTTCCCCTCAAGAAGGCGTTCCCTAAAACTGTTCTTGTGGAATTAGCGAAGTGATATTTGGAAGCCCATAGAGGGCTATGGTGAAACAGGAAATATCTTCCGTTAAAAACTGGAAATAAGCTTTCTGAGAAACTGCTTTGTGTTTTGTTAGTTCATCTCACAAAGTTACAGCTTCCCCCTCAAGAAGCCTTTCGATAAGATTCTTCTTGTGGAATTTCCAAAGTGATATTTGAATGCCCATAGAGTGCTACCGTGAAAAAGGAATTATCTTCAGTTAAAGACTGAAAAGAAGCTTTCTGAAAACTGCTTTGTGTTCTGTTAATTCATCTCACAGTGTTACAGCTATCATCTCAGGAAGCCATTCGCTAACTCTGTTGTTGTGTAATTTCCAATGTGATATTTGAAAGCCCAAGAGGGCTATGGTGAAAAAGGAAATATCCTAAGGTAAAAACTGAAAAGAATCTTTCTGAGAAACTGCTTTGTGTTCTGTTAATTTTTCTGACAGAGTTACAGCTTTCCCCTCAGGAAGCCTTTCGCTAAGACTGTTCTTGTGGAATGTTCAAAGTGATATTTGGAAGCCCATAGAGAGCTATGATAAAAAGGAAATATCTTCCGTTAAAAACTGGAAAGAATCTATCAGAGAAACTGCTTTGTGTTGTGTTAATTCATCTCACAGTTACAGAGTTACAGCTTTCCCCTCAGATAGCCGTTAACTAAGACTGTTCTTTTGAAATTTGCAAAGTGATAATTCGAAGCCCATAGAGGGTTATGGTGAAAAAGGAAATATCTTCAGTTAAAAACTGGAAAGAAGCTTTCTGAGAAACTGCTTTGTGTTCGGTTAATTCATCTCACAGTGTTGCAGCTTTCCCCTCAAGAAGCCTTTCGCTAAGAGTGTTCTTGTGGAATTTGCAAAGAGATTTTTGGAAACCATTAGAGAGCTAGGGTAAAAGGGAACCATCTTCCATTAAAAACTGGAAAGAAGCTTTTTGAGAAACTGCTTTGTGTTGTGTTAATTCATCTCACAGAATTACAGCATTCCCCTCAGGTAGCCGTTAACTAAGACTGTTCTTTTGAAATTTGCAAAGTGATAATTAGAAGCCCATAGAGGTTTATCGTGAAAAAGGAAATATCTTCAGTTAAAAAGTGGAAAGAAGCTTTCTGAGAAACTGCTTTGTGTTCGGTTAATTCATCTCACAAAGTTACGGCTTTCCCCTCAAGAAGCCGTTAACTAAGACTGTTCTAGTGGAATTTGCAAAGTGATATTTGTAAGCCCATAGAGGGAAATGGTGAAAAAGAAAATATCTTCAGATAAAAACTGGAAAGAAGCTTTCTGAGAAACTGCTTTGTCTTCTCTTAGTTCATTTCACAGATTTACAACTTTCCCCTCAAGAAACCTTTCGCTAAGACTGTTCTTGTGGAATTTACAAAGTGATATTTGGAAGCCCAGAAAGGGCTACGATGAAAAAGGAAATATCCTAAGTTAAAAACTGAAAAGAAGCTTTCTGAGAAACTGCTTTGTCTTCTCTTAGTTCATTTCACAGATTTACAACTTTCCCCTCAAGAAGCCTTTCGCTAAGACTGTAATTGTGGAATTTGCAAAGTGATATTTGGAAGCCCACAGAGGGCAATGGCGAAAAAGGAATTATCTTCTGTTAAAAACTGGAAAGAAGAATTCTGAGAAACTGCTTTATGTTCTGTTAATTCGTCTCACAGAGTTACTGCTTTCCCCTCAAGAGGCCTATCTCTAAGACTTTTCTTGTGCAATTTGCAAAGTGATATTTGTAAGACCATAGAGGGCTATGGTGAAAAAGGAATTATCTTCCGATAAACACTGGAAGGAAGCTTTCTGAGAAACTGCTTTGTGTTCTGTTAATTTAACTCACAGAGTTACAGCTTTCCCCTCAAGAAGCGTTTTGCTAAGACTGTATTTGTGGAATTTGCAGAGAGATATATGGAAGAACATAGAGGGCTGTGTTGAAAAAGGAAATACCTTTCATAAAAAACTGGAAAGAAGCTTTCTTAGAAACTGCTTTGTGTTCTCTTAATTCATCTCACAGAGATACAGCTTTCCCTTCAAGAAGCCTTTCACTAAGGCTGTTCTCGTGGAATATGCAAAGTGATATTCGGAAGCCCTTAGAGTACAATGGTGAAAAAGGGATTATCTCCAGTTAAAAACTGGTAAGATCCTTTCTGAGAAACTGCTTTGTGTTCTGTTAATTCATCTCACAGAATTACAGCTTTACCATGAAGAAGCCTTTCGCTAAGACTGTTCTTGTGGAATTTGCAAAGTGATATTTGGAAGCCCATAGAGGGCTATTTTGAAAAAGGAAATATCTTAAGTTAAAAACTGGAAAGAAGCTGTCTGAGAAACTTCTTTCTGTTCTGTTAATGCATCTCACAGAGTTACAGCTTTCCCCTTAAGAAGCCTTTCGCTACGACTGTTTTTGTAGAATTTGCAACGTGATATTTGTAAGCCCTTAGAGGGCTACGGTGAAAAAGGAAATATCTTCCGTTATAAACGGGAAAGAAGATTTCTAACAAACTGCTTTGTGTTCTGTTAATTCATCTCACAGAGTTACAGATTTCCCCTCAAGAAACCTTTCGCTAAGACTGTTCTTGTGGAATTTGCAAAGCAATATTTGGAAGCCCATAGAAGGCTATGGTGAAAAAGGAAATAGCCTCCGTTAAAATCTGGATAGAAATTTTCTGAGAAACTGCTTTGTGTTCTCTGAACAGCCTTCCTTAATGAAGCCTTTCTCTACGGTTGTTCTTGCGGAACTTGCAAAGTGATATTTGGAAGCCCAAAGGGGGCTATGAAGAAAAAGGAAATATCTTCAGTTAAAAACTGGAAAGAAGCTGTCTGGGAAACAGCTTTGTGTTGTTTTCATTCATCTCACAGAGTTACACCTTTCCCCTCAAGAAGAGTTTCGCTAAGACTGTTCTTCTGGAATTGGAAAAGTGATATTTGGAAGCCCATAGAGGGCTACGGTGAAAAAGGAATATTTTCAGTTAAAAACTGGCAAGAAGCTGTCTGAGAAACTGCTTTGTGTTCTGTAAATTCACCTCACAGAGTTACAGCTTTCCCCTCAAGAAGCCTTTAGCTAAAACAGTTCTTGTGTAATTTTCAAAGTGATATTTGGAAGCCCATAGAGGGGTTGGCGAAAAAGGAAATATATTCCGTTAAAAACGGGAAAGAAGCTTTCTGAGAAACTACTTTGTGTTCTGTTAATTTATCTCGCAGAGTTACACATTTCCCCTCAAGAAGCCTTTCACTAAGACTGTTCTTGTGAAATTTGCAAAGTGATATTTGGAAGCCCATAGAGGGCTATCGTGAAAATGATAATATCCTAAGATAAAAAACGAAAAGAAGCTTTCTGAGAAACTACTTTGTGTTCTGTTAGTTCATCTCACAGAGTTACAGCATTCCCCTCAAGAAGCCCTGCACTAAGACTTTTCTTGTGGAATTTGCAAAGTGATATTTGGATGCCCATAGGGGGCTAAGGTGAAAAAGGAAAAATATTCTGTTAAAAACTGGAAAGAAGATTTCGGAGAAACTGTTTTGTGTTCTGTTGATTCATCTCACAGAGTTACAGCTTTCCCCACCAGAAACCTTTCGCTAAGACTGTTCTTGTGGAATTTGCGAAATGGTATTTGGAAGCCCATAGAGAGCTACGGTGAAAAAGGAAATATCCTCAGATAAAAACTGAAAAGAAGCTTTCTGAGAAACTGCCTTGTGTTCTGTTAATTCATCTCTCATAGTTACAGATTTCCCTTTAGTAAGCCTTTCGCTAAGACTGTTTTGTGGAATTTGCAATGTGATATTTGGAAGCCCATAGTGGGCTATGATGAAAAAGGAAACATCCTAAGATAAAAACTGGAAAGAAGCTTTCTGAGAAACTGCTTTGTGTTCTGTTAATTCATCTCACAGAGTTACAGATTTCCCCTGAAGAAGACTTTCGATAAGACTGTTCTTGTGAAATTTGCAAAGTGATATTTGGAATCCCGTAGAGGGCTATGGTGAAAAAGAAAATATCTTCCGTTAAAAACTGGAAAGAAGCTTTCTAAGAAACCGCTCTGTGTTCTGTTAATTTATCTCAAAGAGTTACAGCTTCCACCTCAAGAATCCTTTTGCTAAGATTGTTCTTGTAGAATTGGCAAAGTGATATTTGGAAACCCATAGAGCGCTATGGTGAAAAAGGAAATATCTTCAGTTAAGAACTGCAAAGAAGCTTTCTGAGAAACTGCTTTGTGTTCTGTTAATTCATCTCACAGAGTTACATCTTTCCTCTTAAGAAGCATTTCGCTAAGACTGTTCTTGTGTAATTTGCAAAGTGATATTTGGGAGCCCCTAGAGGTCTATGGTGAAAAAGTAAATATCTTCAGTAAAAAACTAAAAAGGAACTTTCTGAGAAACTGCTTTGTGTTCTGTTAATTCAGCTGACAGAGTTACAGCTTTCCCCTCAAGAAGCCCTTCGCTAAGGGTGTTCTTGTAGAATTTGCAAAGTGATATTTGGAAGCCCTAGAGGTCTCTAGTGAAAAAGGATATATACTAAAATAAAAACTGTAAAGAAGCTTTCTGAGAAACTGCTTTGTGTTCTGTTAATTCATCTCACAGAGTTACAGTTTTCCCCTCAAGAAGCCTTTCGCTGAGACTGTTCTTTTGGAATTTGCAAAGTAATATTTGAAAGCCCATAGAAGGCTATGGTGAAAAAGGAAATAGTTTCAGTTAAAAACTGGAAAGAAGCTTTCTGAGAAACATATTTGTGTTCTGTAAATTCATCTCACACAGTTACAGCTTTACTCCCAAGAAGCCTTTGGCTAATAATGTTCTTGTGGAATTTCCAAAGTGATATTTGTAAGCCCACAGAGGGCTATGGCGAAACAGGAAATATTTTCTGTTAAAAACTGGAAAGAAACTTTCTGAGAAACTGCTTTGTGTTTTGTTAATTCTTCTCACATAATTACAGCTTTCCCTTCAAGAAGCCTTTCGCTAAAGCTGTCTTGTGGAATTTGCAAAGTGATATATTGAAGCACATAGAGGTCTATGGTGCAAAAGGAAATATCCTAAGGTAAACCTGAAAAGAAGCTTTCTGAGAAACTGCTCTGTGTTCTGTTAATTCATCTCAGAGAGTTAAAGCGTTCCCTCAAGAAACCTTTCGCTAAGACTGTTCTTGTGGCATTTGCAAAGTGATATATTGAAGCACATAGAGGGCTATGGTGCAAAAGGAAATATCCTAAGATAAAAACTGAAAAGAAGCTTTATGAGAAACTGCTTTGTGTTCTGCTAATTCATCTCAGAGAGTTACAACTTTCGCCTCAAGAAGCCTTTGGCTAAGACTGTTCTTTTGGAATTTGAAAAGTGATATTTGTAAACCCATAGAGGGCTATGGTGAAAAAGGAAATACCTTCAGTTAAAAACTGAAAAGAAGATTTCTGTCAAACTGCTTTGAGTTCTGTTAATTCATCTCACAGAGTTACAGCTTTCCCTCAAGAAGCCTTTCGCTAAGACTGTTCTTGTGGAATTTGCAAAGTTATATTTGGAAGCCCATAGCGGGCTATGGTGTAAAAGGAAATATATTCGGTTAAAAACAGGAAAGAAGCTTTCTGAGAAACTGCTTTGTGTTCTGTTAATGCATCTGACAGAGTTACAGCTTTCCCCTAAAGAAGCCTTTCGCTAAGAATGTTCTTGTGGAATTTCCAAAGTGATATTTGGAAGCCCGTAGAGGGCTATGGTGAAAAAGGAAATATCCTAAGATAAAAACAGAAAAGAAACTTTATGAGAAAGTGCTTTCTGTTCGGTTAATTCATCTCACAGAGTTTCAGATTTCCCCTCAAGAAGACATTTTCGAAGACTGTTCTTGTGGAATTTGCAAAGTGATACTTGGAAGCCCTACAGGGTTATGGTGAAAAAGGAAATATCTTCCGTTAAAAACTGGAAAGACGCTTCCTGAGAAACTGCTTTTTGTTCCGTTAATTCATCTCACAGAGTTACAGGATTCCCCTAAAGAAGCCTTTCGCTACGACTGTTCTTGTGGAATTTGCAAAGTGATATTTGAAAGCCCATAGAGTGCTATTTTGAAAAAGGAAATATCCTAAGATAAAACTGAAAAGAAGTTTTATGAGAAACGGCTTTGTGTTCTGTTAATTCATCTCACAGACTTACAGCTTTCCCCTCAAGAAGTCATTTGCTAAGTCTGTTCTTGTGGAATTTGCAAAGTGATATTTGGAAGCCCCTAGAGGGCTATGATGAAAAAGGAAATATCCTAAGATAAAAACTGAAAAGAAGCTTTCTGAGAAACTGCCTTGTGTTCTGCTATTCACTTCACAGAGATACAGCTTTCCCCTCTAGAAACCTTTTGCTAAGACTGTACTTGTGGAATTTGCAAAGTGATATTTGGAAGCACATAGAGGGCTACGGTAAAAAAGGAAATATCTTCAGTTAAAAACCTGAAAGAAGCATTTTGAGAAACTGCTTTGTGTTCTGTTAATTCATTTCACAGAGTTACATCTTAACCCTCAGGAACCCTTTCGCTAAGACTGTCCTTGTGGAATTTGCAAAGTGATATTTGGAAGCCCTTAGAGGGCTATGGTGAAAAAGGAAATATCTTCCGTTAAAAACTGTAAAGAAGCTTTCTGAGAAACTGGTTTGTGTTCTGTTAATTCATCTCATAGAGTTACAGATTTCCCGTCAAGAAGACTTTCGCTAAGATTGTTCTTGTGGAATTTCCTTAGTGATATTTGGAAGCCCATAGAAGGCTATGGTGAAAATGAAATATGTCCCTTTAAAAACTGGAAAGAAGCTTTCTGAGAAACTGATTTGTGTTCTGTTAATTCATCTCTCATAGTTACACATTTCCCTTCAGGAAGCCTTTGCTAAGACTGTTTTGTGGAATTTGCATTGTGATATTTGGAAGCCCATAGTGGGCTATGGTGAAAAAGGAAATATACTAAGATAAAAACTGGAAAGAAGCTTTCTGAGAAACTGCTTTGTGTGAAGAAGACTTTCGATAAGACTGTTCTTGTGAAATTTGCAAAGTGATATTTGGAAGCCCATAGAGCGCTGTGGTGAAAAACTAAATATCTTCAGTTAAGAACTGCAAAGAAGCTTTCTGAGAAACTGCGTTGTGTTCTGTTAATTCATCTCACAGAGTTACATCTTCCCTCTTAAGAAGCATTTCGCTAGGACTGTTCTTTTGGAATTTGCAAACTGATATTTGGGAGCCCTTAGAGGTCTATGGTGAAAAAGGAAATATCTTCAGTTAAAAACTGAAAAGAAACTTTCTGAGAAACTGATTTGTCTTCTGTTAATTCATGTGACAGAGTTACAGCTTTCCCCTCAAGAAGTCCTTCGCTATGGGTGTTCTTGTAGAATTTGCAAAGTGATATTTGGAAGCCCATTGAGCGCTCTGGTGAAAATGGAATTATCCTAAGATAAAAACTGTAAAGAAGCTTTCTGAGAATCTGTTTTGTGTTCTGTTAATTCAACTTACCGGGTTACAGCTTTTCCCTCAATAAGCCTTTCGCTGAGACTGTTTTGTGGAATTTGCAAAGTGATATTTGGAAGCCCATAGAAAGCTATTGTGAAAAAGGAAATATCCTAAGATAAAAACTGAAAAAAAGTTTTCTGAGAAACTGCTTTGTGTTCTTTTATTTCATCTCATAGAGTTACAGCTTTCCCCTCAAGAAGCCTTTCAGTAAGACTGTTCTTGTGGTATTTGCAAAGTGATATTTGGAAGCTCATAGAGGGCTTTGGTGAAAAAGGAAATATCTTCAGTTAAAAACCGGAAAGAAGCTTTCTGAGAAACTACTTTGTTTTCTGTTAATTCATCTCACAGTGTTACAGATTTCCCTCCAGGAAGCCTTTCGATAAGACTGTTTTGTGGAAATTGCAAGGTGATATTTGGAAGCCAATAGAGGGCTATGGTGAAAAAGGAAATATACTTAGATAAAAACTGCAAGGAAGCTTTCTGAGAAACTGCTTTGTGTTCTGTTAATTCATCTCAGAGAGTTACAGCTTTCCCCTCAAAAAGCCTTTGGCTACGACTGTTCTTGTTTAATTTGCAAAGAGATTATTGGAAGCCCATAGAGGGCTATGGTGAAAAAGGAAATATCTTCCGTTAAAAACTGGAAGGAAGCTTTCTGAGAAACTGCTTTGTGTTCTCTTAATTCATCTCACAGAGTAACAGCTTCCCCCTAGAGAAGCCTTTGGCTAAGATTCTTCTTGTGGAATTTACAAAATGATATTTGGAAGCCCATAGAGGGCTACGGTGAAAAAGGAAATATCTTCAGTTAAAGACTGAAAAGAAGCTTTCTGAAAATGCTTTGTGTTCTGTTAGTTCATTTCAGAGAGCTACAGCTCTCCCCTCAAGAAGCCATTCGCTAAGACTGTTCTTTTGGAATTTGCAAAGTGATATTTGAAAGCCCAAAGTGGGCTATGGTGAAAAAGAAAATATCTTCAGTTAAAAACTGAAAGGAAGCTTTCTGAGAAAGTGCTCTGTGTTCTGTTAATTCATCTCACAGAGTTACAGCTTTCCCCTCAAGAAGTCTTTCGCTAAGACTGTTCTTGTGGAATTTGCAAAGTGATATTTGGAAGCCCAAAGAGGGCTATGGTGAAAAAGGAAGTATCCTAAGAGAAAAACTGATAAGAAGCTTTCTGATAAAGTGTTTTGTGTTCTGCTAATTCATCTCACAGAGTTACAGCTTTCATCTCAAGAAGCCTTTCGTAAGACTAGTCTTGTGGGTTTTGCAAAGTGATATTTTGGAGCCCTTAGAGGGCTATGGTGGAAAAGGAAATATCTTTAGTTAAAAACTGGAAAGAAGCTTTCTGAGAAACTGCTTTTTGTTTTTTTAATTCATCTCACAGAGTTACAGCTCTCCACTCAAGAAACCATTCGCTGAGACTGTTCCTTTGGAATTTCCAAAGTGATATTTGGAAGCCCATTGAAGGCTATGGTGAAAAAGGAAGTATCCTAAGATAAAAACTGAAAAGAAGCTTTCTGAGAAACTGCTTCATGTTGTGTTAATTCAACTCACATTCTTACAGTTTTCTCCTCAAGAAGCCGTTCACTAAGACTGTTCTTGTGAAATTTGCAAAGTGATATTTGGAAGCCCATAGAGGCCTATGGTGAAAAAGGAAATATCCTCAGTTAAAAACTGGAAAGAAGCTTTCTGAGAAACTGTCCTGTGTTCTGTTAATTTATCTCACAGAGTTACAGTTTTCCCGTTAAGAAGTCTTTCGCTAAGATAGTTCTTGGGGAATTTCCAAAGTGATATTTGGAAGCACATATTGGGCAGTGGTGAAAAAGGAAATAACTTCAGATAAAACTGGAAAGAATCTTTCTGAGAAACTGCTTTGTTTTGTGATAATTCACCTCACAGAGTTACCGCTTTCCCCTCAAGAAGCCGTTCACTAAGACTGTTCTTGTGAAATTTGCAAAGTGATATTTGGAAGAACAAAGAGGGCTATGGTGAAAAAGGAAATATCTTCCGTTAAAAACTGGAAAGAAACTTTCTGAGAAACTTCTTTGTGTCCTCTTTTTTCATCTCACTGAGTTACAGCTTTTAACTCAAGAAGGCTTTCGCTACGTATGTTCTTGTGGAGTTTGCTACGTGATATTTGGAAGCCCATAGACGGCTATGGTGAAATAGAAAATATCTTCAATTAAAAACTGCAAAGAAGATTTCTGAGAAACTGCTTTGTGTTCTGTTAATTCATGTCAAGGAGTTACAGCTTTACCCTCAAGAAGCCATTCGCTAAGACTGCTCTTGTGGAATTTGAAAAGTGATATTTGGAAGCCCCTGCATGGTTATGGTGAAAATGAAATATCTTCCGTTCAAAAATGGAAAGAAGCTTTCTGAGAAACTGCTTTGTGTTCTGTTAATTCATCTCCAAGAGTTACAGCTTCCCCCTCAATAAGCCTTTCGATAAGACTGTTCTTGTTGAATTTGCAAAGTGATATTTGGAAGCCCATAGAGGGCTATGATGAAAAAGGAAATATCTTCAGTTAAAAACTGAAAAGAAGCTTTCTGAGAAACTGCTCTCTGTTCCGTTACGTCATCTCACAGAGTTACAGCTTTCCCCTCAAGAAGCCTTTCGCGAAGACTGTTCTTGTGGAATTGGCAAAGTGATATTTGGAAGCCCATAGAGGGCTATGGTGAAAAAGGAAATATCCTATGATAAAAACTGAAAAGAAGCTTTGTGAGAAAATGCTTTGTGTTCTGCTAATTCATCTCACAGAGTTACAGCTTTCCCCTCAAGAAGACTTTCACTAAGACTGTTCTTGTGGAATTTGCAAAGTGATAATTGTGAACCCATAAAAGGCTATGGTGAAAAAGGAAATATCTTTAGTTAAAAACTGGAAAGAAGCTTTCTGAGAAACTGCATTGTGTTCTGTTAATTCATCTCACAGAGTTACAGCTTCCCAATCAGAAGCCTTTCCCTAAGACTCTTCTTGTGGAATTTGCAAAGTGATATTTGGAAGACAATAGAGGGCTATGGTGAAAAAGGAAATATCTTCAGTTAAATACTGAAAAGAAGCTTTCTGAGAAACTGCTTTGTATTCTGCTAATTCATCTCACAGAGTTTCAGCTCTCCCCTCAAGAAGTCATTCGCTAAGACTGTTCTTGTGGAATTTCCAAAGTGATATTTGGAAGCCCATAGAGGGCTACGGTGTAAAAGGAAATATCCTAAAATAAAAACTGAAAAGAATCACTCTGATAAACTGCTTTGTGTTCTGTTATTTCTTCTCACAGAGTTACAGTTTTTCCCTCAAGAAGTCTTTCCCTAAGTCTGTTCTTGTGTAATTTGCAAAGTGGTATTTGGAAGCTCATAGAGGTCTATGGTGAAGAAGGAAATATCTTCCGTTAAAAACTGGAAAGAAGCTTTCTGAGAAACTGCTTTATGTTGTTTTAATTCATTTCACCGACTTACATCTTTCTCCTCAAGAAGCGTTTCACTAAGACTGTTTTTGTGAAATTTGCAAAGTGATATTTGGAAGTCCATAGAGGGCTATGGTGAAAAAGGAAATATCTTCGGTTAAAAACTTCAAAGAATGTTTCTGAGAAGCTGCCCTGTGTTCTGTTAATTCTTCTCACAGAGTTACAGTTTCCCCTCAAGAAGCCTTTCGCTAAGACTGTTCTTGTGGAATTCCCAAAGTAATATTTGGAAGCCCATAGTGGGCCATGGTGAAAAAGGAAATACCTTCAGTTAAAACTGGAAAGAAGCTTTCTGGGAAATTGCTTTGTGTTCTGTTAATTCATATCACAGAATTACAGCTTCCCCCTCAAGTAGCTTTTTACTAAGACTGTTCTTGTGGAATTTGCAAAGTGATGTTTGGAAACCCCTAGAGGGCTATTGTGAAAAAAGAAATATCCTAAGATAAAAACTGAAAAGCAGCTTTCTGAGAAACGGCTTTGTGTTCTGGTAATTCAACTCACAGAGTTACAGCTTTCCCCTCAAAAATCCATTCTCTAAGACTATTCTTCTGGAATTTACAAAGTGATATTTGGAAGCCCATAGAGGGCTATGGAGAAAAAGGAAATATCCTGAGATAAAAACTGAAAAGAAACTTTCTGAGAAACTGCTTTGTGTTCTGTTAATTCATTTCACAGAGTTACAGCTTTCCCCACGAGAAGTTTTTCGCTAAGACTGTTCTTGTGGAATTTGCAGAGTGATATTTGGAAGCCCATAGAGGGCTATGGTGAAAAAGGAAATATCGTTAGATAAAAACTGAAAAGAAACTTTCTGAGAAACGGCTTTGTGTTCTGTTAATTCATCTCACAGAGTTACAGCTTTCTCCTCAAAAAGCCATTCGCTAAGACTGTTGTTGTGGAATTTCAAAGTGATATTTTGAAGCCCATAGAGGGCTATGGAGAAAAAGGATATATCCTAAGATAAAAACTGAAAAGAAGCATTCTGAGAAACTCCTTTGTGTTCTGTTAATTCATCTCACAGAGTTACAGCGGTCCCCTCAGGAAGCCTTTCGCTAAGACTGTTCTTGTGGAATTTTCAAAGTGATATTCGGAAGCTCTTAGAGGGCTATGGTGAAAAATGTAATATCTTCCGATTAAAACTGGTAAGAAGCTTTCTGAGAAACTACTTAGAGTTGTGTTAATTCATCTCACAGAGTTACAGCTTTCACCTAAAGAAGCCTTTCTCTAAGACTGTTCTTTTGGAATTTGCAAAGAGATATTTGGAAGCCCATAGAAGTCTATGGTGAAAAAGGAAATAGCTTTAGTTACAAACTGGAAAGAAGCTTTCTGAGAAACTGCTTTGTGTTCTCTTAATTCATCTCACAGAGTTACAGCTTCCCTCTCAAGAAGCCTTTCGCTAATACTCTTCTAGTGGAATTTGCAAAGTGATATTTGGAAGCCCATAAAGGGCTATGGTGAAAAAGGAAATATCTTCAGTTAATACTGAAAAGAAGCTTTCTGAAAAACTGCTTTGTGTTCTGTTAATTCATCTCACAGAGTTGCAGCTCTCCCCTCAGGAAGCCATTCGCTAAGACTGTTCTTGTGAAATTTCCTAACTGATATTTGGTAGCCCATAGAGGGCTATGGTGAAAAAGGAACTATCCTAAAATAAAAAGTGAAAAGAAGTTTTCTGAGAAACTGCTTTGTGTTCTGTTAATTCTTCTCACAAAGTTACAGCTTTTCCATCAAGAAGCCTTTTGCTAAGACTGTTCTTGTGGAATTTGCAAAGTGATATTTTGAGGCCCAAAGAGGGCTATGGTGAAAAAGGAAATATAATCAGTTCAAAACTACAAAGAAGTTTTCTGAGAAACTCCTTTGTTTTCTGTGAATTCATCACACAGAGTTACAGTTTTCCCTCAAGACGCTATTCGCTAAGACTGTTTTTCTGGAATTTGCGAAATGATATTTGGAAGTGCATAGAGGGCTGTGGTGAAAAAGGAAATATCCTGAGATAAAAACGGAAAAGAAGATTTCTGAGAAACTGCTTTGAGATCTGTTAAGTCATCTCACAGAGTTCCAGCATTCCCCTCAAGAAGCCTATCGCTAACACTGTTCTTGTCGAATTTGCAAAGTGATATTTGGAAGCCAATAGATGGCTATGGGAAAAAGGAAATATCTTCAGTTGAAAACTGGAAAGAAGCTTTCTGAGAAACGGCTTTCTGTTCTGTCAATTCATCTCACAGATTTGCAGCTTTCCCCTCAAGAAGCCGTAGACTAAGACAGTTCTTGTGAAATTTGGAATGTGATATTTGGAAGCCCATAGAGGGCTATGGTGAAAAAGGAAATATCTTCCGTTAACAACTGAAAAGAAGCTTTCTGGGAAACTGCTTTGTGTTCTGTTAATTCATCTCAGAGAGTTACAGCTTTCCCTTCAAAAAGCCATTTGCTAAGACTGTTCCTGTGGAATTTGCAAAGCGATAATTGGAAGCCCTTAGAGGGCTATGGTGAAATTGAAATATCTTCCATTAAAAACCGGAAAGAAGCTTTCTGAGAAACTGCTTTGTGTTCTGTTAATTCATCTCACAGAGTCAAACCTTGCCCCTCAAGAAGCGGTTCACTAAGTCTGTTCTTGTGAAATTTGCAAAGTGATATTTCGAAGCCCAAGGAGTGCTATTGTGAAAAAGGAAATATCTTCAGTTTAAAACTGCAAAGAAGCTTTCTGAGAAACTCCTTTGGTTTCTGTGAATTCATCTCACAGAGTTACAGCTTTCCCTCCACAAGCCATTCGCTAAGACTGTTCCTGTGGAATTTGCGAAGTGATATTTGGTAGTGCATAGAAGTCTGGTGAAAAAGGAAATATCTGAAGATAAAAACCGCAAAGAAGCTTTCTGAGAAACTGCTGTGTGTTCTGTTAATTCATCCAACATAGTTACAGCTTTCCCCTCAAGAAGCCTTTCCCTAGGAATGTTCTTTTAGAATTTGCAATGTGATATTTGGAAGCCCATTGAAGGCTATAGTGAAAATGAAATATCTTTTGTTAAAAACTGGAAAGAAGCTTTCTGAGACTCCTTTGTGTTCTGTTAATTCATCTCAGAGAGTTACAGCATTCCGCTCAAGAAGCGGTTCACTAAGACTCTTCTTGTGAAATTTGCAAAGTGATATTTGGAAGCCCATAGAGGGCTATAGAGAAAAAGGAAATATCTTCAGTTAAAAACTGCAAAGAAGCTTTCTGAGAAACTGCTTTGTGTTCTGTTAATTCACCTCAGAGAGTTATAGCTTTCCTCTTAAGAAGCCATTCGCTAAGACTGTTTTTCCGGTATTTGCAAAGTGATATTTCTAAGCCCATAGAGGGTTATGGTGAAAATGAAATATCTTTCCTTAAAAACTGCAAAGAAGCTGTCTGAGAAACTGCTTTGTGTTCTTTTAATTCGTCTCACAGAGTTACAACTTTCCCCTCAAGAAGAGTTTCACTAAGACTGTTCTTGTGAAGTTTGCAAAGTGATATTTCGAAGCCCTTAGAAGGCTATAGTGAAAAAGGAAATATCTTCAGTTTAAAACTGCAAAGAAGCTTTCTGAGAAACTGCGTTGTGTTCTGTTAATTCATCTCCCAGAGTTACAGCTTTCCCCTTAAGAAGCCTTTCGATAAGGCTGTTCTTGTGGAATTTGCAAATTGATCTTTGGGTGCCCTTAGAGGTCTATGGTGAAAAAGAAAATATCTTCCGTTAAAAACTTTAAAGAAGCTTTCTTAGAAAGTTCTTTCTGTTCTGATAATTCATCTCACAAAGTTACAGTTTTCCCTTCAAGAAGCCTTTCGATAAGACTGTTCTTGTCGAATTTGCAAGGTGATATTTGGAAGCCCATAGAGGGCTACGCTGAAAAAGTAAATACCTTCAGTTAAAAACTGGAAAGAAGCTTTCTGAGAAACTTCTTTGTGTTCTGTTAATTCATCTCACAGAGATACAGCTTTCCGCTCAAGAAGCCTTTGGATAAGACTGTTCTTGTGGATTTGCAAAGTGATATTTTAACGACCATAGAGGGCTATAGTGAAAAAGGAAATACCTTCCGTTAAAAACTGGAAAGAAGCTTTCTGAGAAACTGCTTTGTGTTCTGTTAATTCATCTCACAGAGTTACAGCTTTCCCCTCAAGAAGCCTGTTGCTAAGACTGTTCTTGTGGAATTTGCAAAGTGATATTTGGAAAACCTTGGAGGGTTATGGTGAAAATGAAATATCTTCCTTTAAAAACTGGAAAGAAGCTTTCTGAGAAACTGCTTTGTGTTCTGATAATTCATCTGACAGAGTTACAGCTTTCCCCTCAAAAAGCCATTCGCTAAGACTGTTCTTGTGGAAATTGCAAAGTGGTATTTGGAAGCCCATAGAGTGCTATGGTGATAAAGGAAATATCTTCAGTTAGAAACTGGAAAGGAGCTTACCGAGAATCTGCTTTCTGTTCCGTCAATTCATCTCACAGAATTCCAGATTTCCCCTCAAGAAGTCGTAGACTAAGACAGTTTTTGTGAAAATTGGTAGGTAATATTTGGAAGCCCATAGAGGGCTAAGGTGAAAAAGGAAATATCTTCAGTTAAAAATTGGAAATAAGATTTCTGTGAGACTGCTTTGTGTTCTGTTAATTCATCTCACAGAGTTACAGCTTTCCCCTCAAAAAGCCTTTCGCTAAAACTGTTCTTATGGAATTTGCAAAGTGATATTTGGAAGCCCCTAGAGGGCTATGGTGAAAAAGGAAATCTCGTAAGATAAAAACTGAAAAGAAGCTTTATGAGAAACTGCTTTGTGTTCTGTTAATTCATCTCACAGTGTTACATCTTTCCACTTGAGAAGCCTTTTGCTAAGACTGTTCTTGTTGCATCTCCAAAGTGATATTTGGAAGCCAATAGAGGGCTATGGCAAAAAAGGAAATACCCTGCGTTAAAAATTTCAAAGAAGTTTTCAGAGAAACTGCATTGTGTTTTGTTGATTCATCTCACAGAGTTACAGCTTTCCCCTCAAGAAGCCTTTCGCTAAGTCTGTTCTTGTGGAATTTTCATTGTGATATTTAAAAGCCCATAGAGGGCTCTGGTGAAAATGAAATATCTTCCGTTAAAAACTGGAAAGAAGCTTTCTGAGAAACTGCTTTGTGTTCTGTTAATTCATCTCACAGAGTTACAGCTTTTCCCTAAAGAAGCCTTTCGATAAAACTGCTCTTTTGGAATTTGCAAAGTGATATTTGCAAGCCCTTAGAAGGCTGTGGTGAAAAAGGAAATATCCTAAGATAAAAACTGGAAAGAAGTTTTCTGAGTAACTGCTTTGTGTTCTGTTAATTCATTTCACAGAGTTACAGCTTTCCCCTCAAGAAGCCTTTGGCTACGTCTGTTCTTGGGGAATTTGCAAAGTGATATTTGGAAGCCCATAGAGAGCTATGGTGAAAAAGTAAATATCTGTAGTTAAAAACTGAAAAGAAACTTTCTGAGAAACAGCTTTGTGTTCTGTTAATTCATCTCATACAGTTACAGCTTTCCCCTCAAGAAGCCATTCGCTAAGACTGTTCTTGTGGAATTTTCAAAGTGATATTTGGAAGCCCATAGAGGGCTATGGTGAAAAACGAAATATCCTAAGATAAAAACTGAAAACAAGCTTTCTGAGAAACTGCTTTGTGTTCTGTTAAATCATCTCACAGGGTTACAGCTTTCTCCTAAAGAAGCCTTGTGCTAATACTGTTCTTGTGGAATTTACAAAGTGATATTTTGAGGCCCCTAGAGGGCTATGGTGAAAAAGGAAATAGCTTCAGTTAAAAACTGGAAAGAAGCTTTCTGAAAAAGTGCTTTGTGTTCTGTTAATTCATCTCAGAGTGTTACAGCTTCCCCCTCAGGAAGCCTTTCGCTAAGACTGTTCTTGTGGAATTTGGAAAGTGATATTTGGAAGCCCTTAGAGGGCTATGGTGAAAAAGAAATATCTTCAGTTAAAAACTGAAAACAAGGTTCCTGAGAAACTCCTTTGTGTTCTGTTAATTCATCTCACATAGTTACAGCTTTCCCCTCAAGAAGCCATTCCCTAAGACTGTTCTTATGGAATTTGCAAAGTGATATATGAAAGCGCGTAGAGGGCTATGGTGAAAAAGGAAATATCCTAAGATAAAAATTGAAAAGAAGCTTTCTGAGAAACTGCTTTGTGTTATGTTAATTCATCTCACAGAGTTACAGCTTTCCCCTCAAGTAGCCTTTCACTAAGACTGTTCTTGTGTAATTTACAAAGTGATATTTGGAGGCCCATAGAGGGCCAAGGTGAAAAAGGAAATATCTTCCGTAAAAAACTGGAAAGAGGCTTTCTGAGAAACTGCTTTGTGTTCTGTTAATTCATCTTACAGAGTTACAGCTTTCCTCTCAAACAGCCATTCCCTAAGACTGCTTTTGTGGAATTTGCAAAGTGATATTTGGAAGCCCTTAGAGGGCTATGGTGAGGAAGAAAACATCCTAAGATAAAAATTGAAAAGAAGCCTTCGGAGAAAGAGCTTTGTGTTTTGTTAATGCATCTCACAGAGTTACAGCTTCTCCCTCAAGAAGCCTTTCACTAAGGCTGTTCTTGTGGAATTTGTAAAGTGATATTTGGAAGCCCATAGAAGTCTATGGTGAAAAGGAAATGAATTCAGTTAAAAACTGGAAAGAAGCTTTCTGAGAAACTGTTTTGTGTTCTGTTAATTTCATCTCACAGAGTTACAGCTTTCCACTCAAGAAGCCTTTCGCTATGACTCTTCTTGTGGATTTTGCAAAGCGATATTTGGAAGCCCATAGAGAGCTATGGTGAAAAAGGAAATATCTTCAGTTAAAAACTGCAAAGAAGTTTTCTGAGAAACTGCTTTGTGTTCTGTTAATTCATTTCACAGAGTTACAGCTTTCCCCTCAAGAATCCATTCGCTAAGACTGTTCTTGTGGAATTTCCTAAGTGATATTTGGAAGCCCATAGTGGGCTAGGGTGAAAATGAGATATCTTCCGTTAAAATCTGCAAAGAAGATTTCTGAGAAACTGCTTTATATTCTGCTAATTCATCTCACAGAGTTGCAGCTTACCCCTCAAGAATCCTTTCGATAAGGTTGTTCTTGTGGAATTTGCAAAGTGATATTTGAAAGCTCACAGAGCGCTATGGTGAAAAAGGAAATATGTTCAGTTAAAAACTGGAAAGAAGCTTTCTGAGAAACTGCTTTGTGTTCGGTTAATTCATCTCACAGAGTTGCAGCTTTCCCCTCAAGAAACCTTTCGCAAAGATGTTCTTGTGGAATTTGCAAAGTGATATTTGGAAGCCCATAGAGAAATATGGTGAAAAAGGAAATATCCTAAGATACGAACTGAAAAGAAGCTTTCTGAGAAACTGCTTCGTGTTCCGTTAATTTATCTCACAGAGTTACAGCTTTCCCGTCAAGAAGTCTTTCTCTAAGACTGTTCTTGTGTAATTTGCAAGGTGATATTTGGAAGCCCAGAGAGTGCTATGGTGAAAAAGGAAATATCCTAAGATAAAAACTGAAAAGAAGCTTTATAGAAAGTGCTTTGTGTCTGTTAATTCATCTCACACTGTAACAGCTTGGCCCTGAAGAAGTCTTTCACTAATACTGTTCTTGTGGAATTTGTAAAGTGATATTTGCAAGCCAATAGAGGGCTACGGTGATAAAGGAAATATCTTCAGTAATAACTGAAAAGAAGCTTTCTGAGAAACTGATTTCTCTTCTGTTAATTCATCTCACAGAGTTACAACTTTCCCCTCAAGAAGCCATTCGCTAAGAGTGTTCTTGTGGAATTTGCAAAGTGATATTTGGAAACCCATAGAGGACCATGTTGAAAAAGGAAATATCGTAAGAGAATAACTGACAAGAAGCTTTCTGAGAACCTGCTTTGTGTTCTGTTAATTCATCACACAGAGTTACAGCTTTCCCCTAAAGAAGCCTTTCGCTAAAGTGGTGTTGTGAAATTTGCAAAGTGATAGTTGCAAGCCCAAAGACGGCTATGGTGAAAAAGGAAATATCTTCAGTTAAAAACTGGAAAGAAGCTTTCTGAGAAACTGCTTTGTGTTCTGTTAATTCATCTCACAGAGTTACACCCTGCCATGAAGAATCCTTTCACTAAGACTGTTCTTGTGGAATTTGCAAAGGGATATTTGGAAGTCCATAGCGGGTATGGTGAAAAATTAAATATCTTCCGTTAATAACTGTAAAGAAGCTTTCTGAGAAACTGTTTTGTCTTCTGTTAATTCATCTCACAGATATACAGCTTTCCACTCAAGGAGCCGTTCACTAAGACTGTTCTTGTGGAATTTGCAAAATGATGTTTGGAAGCCCGTAGAGGACTATGGTGAAAATGAAATATGTTCCGTTAAAAACTGCAAAGAAGATTTCTGAGAAACTGCTTTGTGTTCTGTAAATTGATCTCACAGAGTTACAGCTTTCGCCTCAAGAAGCCTTTCGCTAAGACTGTCCTTGTCTAATTTGCAAAGTGATATTTGGAAGCCCATAGAGGGCTATGGTGAAAAAGGAAATATCCTAAGATAAAAACTGACAAGAAGGTTTCTGAGAACCTGCTTTGTGTTCTGTTAATTCATCCCACAGTGTTACAACTTTCCCCTCAAGAAATCTTTTGCTAAGGTGTTCTTGTGGAATTTGCAAAGTGATATTTGGAAGCCCATAGAAGACTATGGTGAAAAAGGAAATATCCTAAGATAAAAATTGAAAAGAACCTTTCTGAGAAACTGCTTTGTGTTATGTTAGTTCATATCACACAGTTACAGCTTTCCCCACAAGATGCCTTTCGCTAAGACTGTTCTTGTGGAATTTGCCAAGTAATATTTGGAAGCCCTTAGATGGCTACGGGGAAAAAGGAAATATCTTCCGTTAAAACTGGAGAGAAGTTTCTGAGAAGCTGCTTTGTGTTCTGTTAATACATCTCACAGAGTTACAGCTTTCCCCTCAAGAAGCCTTTCGCTAAGACTGTTCTTGTGGAATTTACAAAGTGATATTTGGAAGCCCATAGAGAGCTATGGTGAAAAAGTAAATATCTGTATTTAAAATCTGAAAAGAAGCTTTCTGAGAAACTGCTTTGTGTTCTGTTAATTCATCTCATACGGTTACAGCTTTCCCCTCAAGAAGCCATTCGCTAAGACTGTTCTTGTGGAATTTGCAAAGTGATATTTGGAAGCCCCTAGAGGGCTATGGTGAAAAACGAAATATCCTAAGATAAAAACTGAAAACAAGCTTTCTGAGAAACTGCTTTGTGTTCTGTTAAATCATCTCACAGGGTTACAGCTTTCCCCTAAAGAAGCCTTTGCTAATACTGTTCTTGTGGAATTTACAAAGTGATATTTTGAGGCCCATAGAGGGCTATGGTGAAAAAGGAAATAGCTTCAGTTAAAAACTGGAAAGAAGCTTTCTGAAAAAGTGCTTTGTGTTCTGTTAATTCATCTCAGAGTGTTACAGTTTCCCCCTCAGGAAGCCTTTCGCTAAGACTGTTCTTGTGGAATTTGGAAAGTGATATTTGGAAGCCCTTAGAGGGCTATGGTAAAAAAGGAAATATCTTCAGTTAAAAACTGAAAAGAAGCTTCCTGAGAAACTGCTTTGTGTTCTGTTAATTCATCTCACAGAGTTACAGCTTCCCCTCAAGAAGCCATTCCCTAAGACTGTTCTTCTGGAATTTGCAAAGTGATATATGGAAGCCCATAGAGGGCTATGGTGTAAAAGGAAATATCCTAAGAAAAAAATTGAAAAGAAGCTTTCTGAGAAACTGCTTTGTGTTCTGTCAATGCATCTCACAGAGTTACAGCATTCCCCTCAAGAAGCCTTTCACTAAGACTGTTCTTGTGTAATTTGCAAAGTGATATTTGGAAGCCCATAGAAGGCTATGGTGAAAAATGAAATATCTTCTATAAAAAACTGGAAAGAGGCTTTCTGAGAAACTGCTTTGTGTTCTGTTAATTCATCATACAGAGTTACAGCTTTCTTCTCAAAAAGCCATTCCCTAAGACTGCTTTTGTGGAAATTGCAAAGTGATATTTGGAAGCCCATAGAGGGCTATGGTGAAGAAGAAAACATCCTAAGATAAAAATTGGAAAGAAGCCTTCGGAGAAACCGCTTTTTGTTTTGTTAATGCATCTCACAGAGTCACAGCTTTTCCCTCAAGAAGCCTTTCGCTAAGACTGTTCTTGTGTAATTTGTAAAGTGATATTTGGAAACCCATAGAGGTCTATGGTGAAAATGAAATATCTTCCGTTAAAAACTGCAAAGAAGATTTCTGAGAAACTGCTTTATGTTCTGTTAATTCATCTCACAGAGTTACAGCTTTCCCCTCAAGAACCTTTCGCTAAGACTGTTCTTGTGGAATTTGCAAAGTGATATTTGGAAGCCCACTGAGGGCTATGGTGGAAAAGGAAATATCCTAAGATAAAAATTGAAAAGAAGCTTTCTGAGAATCTGTTTTGTTTTCTGTTAATTCATCTCACAGAGTTACAGCTTTCCCCTTAAGAAGCCTTTCGCTAAGACTGTTGTTGTGGAATTTACAAAGTGATATTTGGAAGCCCATAGAAGTCCATGGTGGAAAAGGAAATAGCCTAAAATAAAACTGAAAAGAAACCCTCTGAGAAACTGCTTTGCATTCTGTTAATTCATGTCAACGAGATACAGCTTTCCCCTCAAGAAGCCTTTTGCTAAGACTGTTCTTGTGGAATTTACAAATTGATATTTGGAAACCCATAGAGGGCTATGATGAAAAAGGAAATATCCCAAGATAAAAACAGAAAAGAAGCTTTGTGAGAAACTACTTTGTGTTGTGTTAGTTCATCTCTCAGAGTTACTGCTTTTCAATCAAGAATCCATTCGCTAAGAATGTTCTTGTGGACTTTGCAGAGAAATATTCGGAAGCCCATAGAGGGATTTGGTGAAAAAGGAAATATCTTCAGTTAAAAAATTGAAAGAAATTTTCTGTGAAACTGCTTTGTGTTCTATTAATTCATCTCACAGAGGTACCGCTTTTCCATCCAGGAGCCGTTCACTAAGACTATTCTTGGGAAATTTGCAAAGTGATATTTCGAAGCCCATAGAGGGCTATGGTGAAAATGGAAGTATCCTAAGATAAAAACCGAAAAGAAGCTTTCTGAGAAACTACTTTGTGTTCTTCTAATTCACGTGACAGAGTTACAGCTTTCCCCCTAAAGAAGCATTTCCTTAAGACTGTTCTTGTGGAATTTTCAAGGTGATATTTGGAAGCCCTTAGAGGGCTATGGTAAAAATAGAAATATCTTCCGTTAAAAACTGGAAAGAATCTTTTTGAGAAACTGCTTGGTGTTCTGTTAATTCATTCACTGAGTTACAGCGTTCCCCTCAAAAAGCCTTTTGCTAAGACTGTTCTTGTGGAAATTGCAAAGTGATATTTGGAACCCCTAGAGGGCTAAGGTGAAAAAGGAAATATCTTCCGTTAAAATCTGAAAAGATGCTTTCGAGAAACTGCTTTGTGTTCTGTTAATTCATCTCACAGAGTTACAGATTTCTCCTCCAGAAGCCTTTCGCTAAGAACGTTCTTGTGGAATTTGCAAAGTGATATTTGGAAGCCCATAGAGGGCTATGGTGAAAAAGGAAATATCCTAAGATAAAAACTGAAAAGAAGCTTTCTGAGAATCTACTTTGTGTTCTGTTAATTCATCTCACAGAGTAACAGCTTTCACCTCAAGAAGCCTTTCGCTAAGTCTGTTCTTGTAGAATATTCAAAGTGATATTTGTAAGCCCATAGAGGGCTAAGGTAGAAAAGGAAATATCCTAAGATAAAAACTGAAAAGAAACTTTCTGAGAAACTGCTTCGTGTTCTGTTAATTCATCTCACAGAGTTACCGCTTTCCCCTCAAGAGGCCTTTCGCTAAGACTGTTCTTGTGGAATTTCCAAATTGATATTTGGAAGCCCATAGAAGGCAATGGTGATAAAGGAAATATCTTCTGTTAAAAACTGGAAAGAAGCTTTCTTAGAAACTGCTTTGTGTTCTGTTAATTCATCTCAAAGAGTTATAGCTTTCCCCTCAAGTAGGCTTTCGCAAAGACTGTTCTTGTAGAATTTAAAAATGATATTTGGAAGCCCATAGTGGGCTACGGTAAAAAAGGAATATCTTCAGTTAAAAACTGGAAAGAAGCTTTCTGAGAAACTGCTTTGTGTTCTGTTAATTCAACTCACAGAGTTACAGCTTCCTCCTCAAGAAGCCTTTGGCCAAGGCTCTTCTTTTGGAATTCGCAAAGTGATATTTGTAAGCCCATAGAGGGCTATTGTGAAAATGGAAGTATCCTAAGATAAAAACCGATAAGAAGCTTTCTGAGAAACTACATTGTGTTCTGAAAGTTCATCTCACAGGGTTACAGCTTTCCTTTCAGGTGGCCGTTCACTAAGACTCTCCTTGTGAAATTTGCAAAGTGATATTTGGAAGCCCATAGAGGGCTATGGTGAAAAAGGAAATATCTATCGTTGAAAACTGGAAAGCTTTCTGAGAAACTGTCTTGTCTTCTGTTAATTCATCTCAAAGAGTTACAGCTTTCCCCTCTAGAAGCCTTTCGCTAAGACTGCTCTTGTGGGATTTGCAAAGTGATATTTGGAAGCCCCTAGAGGACTATGGTGAAAAAGGAATTTTCTTCAGTTAAAAACAGGAAAGAAGCCCTCTGGGAGACGGCTTTGTGATCTGTTAATTGATCTCACAGTGTTAGAGCTTTCCCCTCAAGAAGCCTTTCACTCAGGCTGTTCTTGTTTAATTTTCAAAGTGATATTTGGAGCCCATAGAGGGACATGGTGAAAAAGAAAATATCATCTGTTAAAAACTGGAAGTAAGCTTTCTCAAAAACTGCTTTGTGTTCTGCTAATTCATCTCACACAGTTACAGCTTTCCCCTCAAGAGGCCTTTCGCTAAGACTGTTCTTGTGGAATTTGCAAAGTGATATTTGGAAGCCCATAGAGGGCTATGGTGAAAAAGAAAATATCTTCAGTTAAAAACTGGAAAGAAGCTTTCTGAGAAACAGCTTTGTGTTCTGTTAATTCATCTCTCAGAGTTACGGCGTTCCACTCATGAAGCCTTTCGCTAAGACTGTTCTTGGGGAATTTGCAAAGTGATAATTGGAAGCCCATAGAGGTCTATGGTGAAAAAGGTAATATCTTTAGTGAAAAACTAGAAAGAAGCTTTCAGACACACTGCTTTGTGTTCTGTTAATATATCTCTCAGTCGTACAGCTTTCCCCTCAAGAAGCCTTTCGCTAAGACTGTTCTTGTTGAATTTCCAAAGTGATATTTGTAAGACCTTAGAGTTCTACGGTGAAAAAGGAAATATCCTAAGATGAAAAACGAAAAGAGGCTTTCTGAGATACTGCTTTGTGTTCCGTTAGTTCATCTTCAGAGTTACAGCTTTCCCCTCAAGTAGCCATTCTCTAAGACTGTTCTTGTGGAATTTGCAAAGAGATATTTGGGTGCCCATAGAGGGCTATGGTGAAAAACGAAATCTCTTCTATTAAAAGGGGAAAGAAGCTTTCGGTGAAACTGCTTTGTGTTCTGTTAATTCATCTCAGAGAGTTACAGCTTTCCCCTCAAGAAGCCTTTGGCTAAGACTGTTCTTGTGGAATATACAAAGTGATATTTGGAAGCCCATAGAGGGTTATGGTCAAAAAGAAAATATCTTCAGTTAAAAACTGGAAAGAAGCTTTCTGAGAAACTGCTTTGTGTTCTGTTAATTCATCTCACAGAGTTATAGCTTTCCTCTCAAGAACACTTTCGCTAAGACTGTTCTTGTGGAATTTGCAAAGTAATATTTTGAAGTCCATAGAGGGCTACGGTGAAAAAGAAAATATCTTCAGTTGAAAACTGGAAAGGAGCTTTCTGAGAACCTGCTTTGTATTCTGTTAATTCATCTCAAAGAGTTACATCTTTCCCCTCAAGAAACCTTTCGCTAAGACTGTTCTTGTGGAATTTGCAAAGTGATATTTGGAAGCCCATAGAGGGCTATGGTGAAAAAGGAATTCTCTTCCGTTAAAAACTGGAAAGAAGTTTTCTGAGAAACGGCTTGGTGTTCTCTTAATTCATCTCACAGAGTTACAGCTTTCCCCTCAAGAAGCCTTTCGCTAAGACTCTTCTTGTGGAATTTACAAAGTGATATTTGGAAGCCCATAGAGGGCTATGGTGAAAAAAGAAATATCCTAAGATAAAAACAGAAAAGAAGCTTTCTGAGAAACTGCTTTGTGTTTTGTTAATTCATCTCACAGAGTTATAGCTTTCCTCTCAAAAATCCTTTCGCTAAGACTCTTCTTGTGGAATTTGCAAAGTGATATTTGGAAGCCCTTAGAGGGCTACGGTGTTAAAGGAAGAATCTTCAGATAAAAACTGGAAAGAAGTTTTTTGAGAAACTGCATTGTGTTCTGTTAATTCATCTCACAGAGTTACAGCTTTCCCCTCAGGAAGCCTTTCGCTAAGATTGTTCTTGTTTAATTTGCAAAGTGATATTCGGAAGCCTATAGAGAGTTACTGTGAAAAACGAATTATCTTCATTTAAAAAGTGGAAAGAATTTTTCTGAGAAATTGCTTTGTGTTCTGTAATTCATGTCACAGAGTTACAGCTTTCCCCTCAAGAAGCCCTTTGCTAAGACTGTTTTTGTGGATTTTGCAAAGTGATATTTGGAAGCCCATAAAGGGCTATGGTGAAAAAGGAAATCTCTTCCGTTAAAAACTGGAAAGAAGCTTTCTGAGAAACGGCTTTGTGTTCTGTTAATTCATCTTGCAGAGTTAAATCCTTCCCCACAAGTAGCCTTTCGCTAAGTATGTTCTTGTGGAATTTTCAAAGTGATATTTGGAAGCCTGTAGAGGGCTATGGTGAAAAAGGTAATGTCTTCAGGTAAAAACTGGAAAGAAGATCTCTGAAAAACTGTTTTGTGTTCTGTTAATTCATCTCAAAGAGTTACAGCTTTCCCCTGGAGAAACCTTTCGCTAAGGCTGTTCTTGTGGAATTTGCAAAGTGATATTTGGAAGGCCATGGAGGGCTATGGTGAAAAGGGAAATATCTTCACTTTAAAACTGGAAAGAAGCGTTCTGAGAAACTGCTTTGTGTTCTGTTAATTCATCTCACAGAGTTACAGCTTTCCCCTCGAGAAGCCTTTCGCTAAGACTGTTCTTGTGTAATTCGCAATGTGATATTTGGAAGCCCTTATAGGGTTATGGTGAAAAAAGGAATATCTTCAGTTAGAAACTGTATAGAAGCTTTCTGAGAAACTGCTTTGTTTTCTCTTAATTCATCTCACAGAGTTACAGCATTCCCCTCAAGAAGTCTTTCGCTAAGACTTTTCTTGTGGAATTTGCAAAGTGATATTTGGAAGCCCTTAGAGGGCTATGGTGAAAAAGGAAATGTCCTCAGATGAAAACTAGAAAGAAGGTTCTTGAGAAACTGCTTTGTGTTTCGTTAATTCATCTCACAGAGTTACAGCTTTGCCCTCCAGAAACCGTTCACTAAGACCATTCTAGTGGAATTTTCAAAGTGATACTTGGAAACCCTAGGGGGCTATGGTGAAAAAGGAAATATCGTCAGTTATAAGCTGGAAAGAAGTTTTCTGAGAAACTGCTCTGTGTTCTTTTAATTCATCTCACAGAGTTACATCTTTCCCTTCAAGAAGCATTCCGCTAAGGCTGTTTTTGTGGAATTTGCAAAGTGATATTTGGAAGCCCATAGAAGGCTACGGTGAAAAAGGAAATATGTTCAGTTAAAAGCTGGAGAGAAGCTTTCTGAGAAACTGCTTTGTGTTCTGTAAATTCATCTCACAGCGTTACAGCTTTTCCCTAAAGAAGCCGTTCGCTAAGACTGTTCTTGTGGAATTTGCTAAGTGATATTTGGAAGCCCATAGTGCGCTACGGTGAAAAAGGAATATCTTCAGTTAAAAACTGGAAAGAAACTTTCTGAGAAACTGCTTTGTGTTCAGTCAATTCATCTCACAGAGGTACAGCTTTCCCCTCCAGATGCCTTCCGCTAAGACTGTTCTTGTGGAATTTGCTAAGTGATATTGGAAGCCCATAGTGGGCTATGGTGAAAAAGGATATATCTTCTGTTAAAAACTGAAAAAAAGGTTTCAGAAGAACTGCTTTGTTATATGTGACTTCCACTCACTGAGCTACAGCTGTATTTCGTAGAGCTGTTTGCCAGCCTTATTTCTTTGTAATATGAGAACTGTTATTTTGTATCCCTTTGAATACTATAAGATTAAAGAAAATATCCACCGCTAAATGTGAGAAAGAAGCTTTCTGAGAAACTTATTTGTGATCTGTGAATTCATGTCTCCGAGTTTCGGCTTTCCCCTCAAGAAGGCTTTCGGTGAGACTGTTCTTGGGGACTTTACAAAGTGATATTTGGAAGCCCATAGAGGGCTACGGTGAAAAGGAAATATCTTCAGATAAAAACAGGAAAGTAGCTTTTTGAGAAACTGCTTTGTGTTCTGTTAATTCATCTCACAGAGTTACAGCTTGGCCCTCAAGAAGCCGTTCATAAAGACTGTTCTTGCGGAATTTGCAAAATGATATTTCGTAGCCCAAAGAGGGCTAAGTGTGTAAAAGAAAATATTTTCAGTTAAAAAATGGAAACAAGCTTCTGAAAAACGGCTTTGTGTTCTGTTAATTCATCTCACAGATTTCCTCCTTTCCCCGCAAGAAGTGGTTCACTAAGACTGTTCTTATGGAATTTGCAAAGTGATATTTGGAAATACACAGAGGGCTAGAGAGAAAAAGGAGATATCTTCAGTTAACAACTGGAAAGAAGCTTTCTGAGAAACCGCTTTGTGTTCTGTTAATTCATCTCACAGTGATACAGCTTTCCCCTCAAGGAGCCCTTCAACTAAGACTGTTTGTGTGGAATTTGAAATGTGATATTTGGATGCCCATAGAGGGCTATTTTGGAAAAGGAAATAACTTCAGTTAAAAACTGGAAAGAATATTTCTGAGAGACTACTTTGTGTTCTGTTATTTCAACTCACAGAGTTACAGCTTTCCCCTCTAGAAGCCTTTCGCTAAGTCTGCTCTTGTGGAATTTGCAAAGTGATATTTGAAAGCGCTTAGAGAACTATGGTGAAAAAGGAAATATCCTAAGATAAAAATTGAAAGGAAGCTTTCTGAGAAACGGCTTTGTGTTCTGTTAATTCTTCTCACAGAGTTACAGCTTTACCCTAAGGAAGTCGTTCACTAAGACTGTTCTTGTGGAATCTGCAAAGTGATATTGTAATGCCCTTAGAGGGCTACGGTGAAAAAGGAAGTGTCCTCAGATAAAAACCGCAAAGAAGCTTTCTGAGAAACTACTTTGTGTTCTGTTAATTCATCTCACAGAGTTACAGGTTTCCTCTCAAGAAATCGATCACTAAGACTGCTCTTGTGGAGTTTGCAAAGTGATATTTGAAGCCAATAGAGGGCGATTGTGAAAAGGAAATATCTTCAGATAAAAACTGGAAAGAAACTTTCAGAGAAACTGCTTTGTGTTTTGTTAATTCATCTCACAGATTTACAGCTTTCCCCTCAAGAAGCCTTTCGCTAAGAATGTTCTTGTGGAATTTGGAAAGTGATATTTGGAAGTCCTTAGTGGGCTAAGGTGAAAAAGGAAATATCTTCAGTTAAAAAACTGGAAAGAAGCTTTCTGAGAAACTGCTTTGTGTTCCGTTAATTCATTTCATAGAGTTACAGCTTTCCCCTCAAGAAGCCTTTCGCAAAGACTCTTCTTGTGGAATTTGCAAAGTAATATATGGAAGCCCATTGTGGGCTATGGTGAAAAAGGAAACATTCTAACATAAAAACTAGAAAGAAGCTTTTGAGAAACTGATTTGTGTTTTGTTAATTCATCTCACAGAGTTACAGCATTCCCCTCAAAAAGGCTTTCGCTAAGACTGTTCTTGTGGGATTTGCAAAGTGATATTTGGAAGCTAATAGAGAGCTAAGGAGAAAAAGGATATATCTTCTGATAAAAACTGAAAAGAACCTTTCTGAGAAACTGCTTTGTGATATGTGACTTCCACTCACTGAGTTACAGCTGTATTTCGTAGAGCTGTGTGCTAGCCTTATTTCTGTGGAATCTGAGGACTGTTATTTCGAATCCCTTTGAAGACTATAGGGATAAAGGAAATATCCGCTGCTAAAAGTGAGAAAGAAGCTTTCTGAGAAACTTCTTTGTGATCTGTGAATTCATCTCACAGAGTTACAGCTTTCCCCTCAAGAAGTTTTTCGCTAACACTTTTCTTGGGGAATTTGCAAAGTGATATTTGGAAGTCCACAGAGGGCTTTGGTGCAAAATTGAATATCCTAAGATAAAAACTGAAAAAGAGCTTTCTGAGACACTGCTTTGTGTTCTGTTAATTCATCTCACAGAGTTACAGCTTTCCCATCAAGGAGAACTTTACTAAGTCTGTTCTTGTGGAATTTGGAAAGTGATATTTAGAAGACCATATAGGGCTATGGATAAAAAGGAAACATCTTCAGTTGAAAACTGGAAAGAAGCTTTCTGAGAAACTGCATTTTGTTCTGTTAATTCATCTCACAGAGTTACACCTTTCCCCTCAAGAAGTCTTTCGCTAGGACTCTTCTTGTGTCATTTGGAAAGTGGTATTTAGAAGGTCATAGAGGGCTATGGTGAATAAGGAAATATCTTCCGTTATAAATTTGGAAAGAAGCTTTCTGAGAAAGTGCTTTGTGTTCTGTTAATTCCTCTCACAGAGTTACAGCTTTCTCCTCAAGAAGACTTTCGCTAAGACTGTTCTTGTGGAATTTGCAAAGTGATATTTGGAAGCTCATAGAGGGCTGTGTTATAAAATGAAATATCTTCAGTTAAAAACTGGAAAGAAGCTTTCTGAGAAACTGCTTTGTGTATTATTAATGTATCTCACAGATTTACATCTTTCCCCTCAAGAATCCTTTCGCTAAGACTGTTCTTGTGGAATTTGGAAAGTGATATTTAGAAACCTTAGAGGGCTATGGTGAAAAAGGAAATATCTTCCATTAAAAATCGGAAAGAAGCTTTCTGAGAAACTGCTTTGTGTTCTGTTATTTCATCTCACAGAGTTACAGCTTTCCCTTCGAGAATCCATTCATTAAGAATGTTCTTGTGGAATTTGCAAAGTGGTATTTGGAAGAACTTAGAGGGCTATGTTGAAAAAGGAAATATCCTACGACAAAAACCGAAAAGAAACTTTCTGAGAAACTGCATTGTGTTCTCTTAACTCATCTCACGGAGTTATAGCTTTCCCCTCAAGAAGTCGATCACTACGACTGTTCTTGTGGAGTTTGCAAAGTGATATTTGGAAGTTCATAGAGGGCTATGGGGAAAAAGGAAATATCTTCAGTTAAAAACTGGATAGAAGCTTTCTGAGAAACTGCTTTGTGTTCTGTTAATTCATCTCACAGAGTTACAGCTTTCCCCTTAAGAAGCCATTCCCTAAGACTGTTCTTGTGGAATTTGGAAAGTGATATTTAGAAGCCCGTAGAGGTCTATGGTGAAAAATGAAATAGCCTAAGATAAAAACTGAAAACAAGCTTTCGGAGAAACTGCTTTCTGTTCTGTTAATTCATCTCACAGAGTTACAGCTTTCCCCTCAAGAAGCCTTTCACTAAGACTGTTCTTGTGGAATTTGCAAAGTGATATTTGGAAGCCCATAGAGGTCTATGGTGAAAAAGGAAATATCCTAACTTAAAAACTGAAAAGAAGCTTTCTGAGAAACTGCTTTGCGTTCTGTTTATTCATTTCACAGAGTTTCAGCTTTCCCCTCAAGAAGCCCTTTGCTAAGGCTGTTCTTGTGGATTTTTCAAAGTGGTATTTGGAAGCCCATCGAGGGCTATGGTGGAAAAGGAAATATCTTCAGTTAAAAACTGGAAAGAGGCTTTCTGAGAAACTGCTTTGTGTTCTGTTAATTCATCTCACAGAGTTACAGCTTTCTCCTCAAGAAACCTTTCGCTAAGACTGTTCTTTTGCAATTTGCAAAGTGGCATTTGGAAGTCCTTAGAGGGCTATGGTGTAAAAGGAAATATCTTCAGTTAAAAACTCGAAAGAAGCTTTCTGATTACAGCTTTTACCTCAAGAAGCCTTTCGCTACGACTCTTCTTGTGGAATTCGCAAAGTGATTTTAGAAGCCCATTGAGGGTTATGGCAAAAAGGAAATATTCTAAGACAAAAACCGAAATGAAGCTTTCTGAGAAACTGCATTATGTTCTCTTAATTCATCTCACAGATTTATAACTTTCTCCTCAAGAAGCCGTTCACTAAGGTTGTTCCTGTGGAATTTTCAAGGTGATATTTGGAAGCCCCTAGAGGGCTATGATGAAAAAGGAAATATCTTCCGTTAAGAACTGTAAAGAGTGTTTTTTAGAAACTGCTTTGTGTTCTGTTAATTCATCTCACAGATTTACAGCTTTCCCCTCAAGATGCCTTTCGCTAAGACTGTTCTTGTGGAATTTGCAAAGTGATATTTGGAAGCCCATAGAGGGCTACGGTGAAAATGGAAATATCCTAAGATAAAAACCGAAAAGAAGCTTTCTGAGAAACTGCTTTGTGTTCTGGTAATTCATGCACAGAGTTACACCTTTCTTCTCAAGAAGCCTTTCGCTAAGACTGTTCTTGTGGAATTTGAAAAGTGGTATTTCGAAGCCCATGGCGGCTATGGTGATTAAGGAAATATCTTTCATTAAAAACTGGAAACAAGATTTCTGAGAAAGTGCTTTGTGTTCTGTTAATTCATCTCACAGAGTTACAGCTTTCCCCTCAAGAAGCCATTCACTAAGATTGTTCTTCTGAAATTTGCAAAGTGATATTTGGAAGCCCATAAGGGCTGTGGTGAAAAAGGAAATATCTTCCTTTAAAAACCAGAGGCAGATAAAGCCACAAAGATGGGGAAATAGCAGGGCAGAAAAGCTGGAATTTCAAAACATAAGAGCGCATCTCCTCCGGCAAAGGAGCGCAGCTCATCGCCAGCAACGGATCAAAGCTGGATGGAGAATGACTTTGACGAGATGATAGAAGAAGGCTTCAGTCCATCAAATTTCTCAGAGCTAAAGGAGGAATTACGTACCCAGCGCAAAGAAACTAAAAGTCTTGAAAAAAAAGTGGAAGAATTGATGGCTAGAATAATTAATGCAGAGAAGTTCATAAACGAAATGAAAGAGATGAAAACCATGACACAAGAAATACGTGACAAATGCACAAGCTTCAGTAACCGACTCGATCAACTGGAAGAAAGAGTATCAGTGATTAAGGATCAAATGAACGAAATGAAGCGAGAAGAGAAATCAAAAGAAAAAAGAAAAAAAGAAATGAACAACGCCTGCAAGAAGTATGGGATTATGTAAAAAGACCAAATCTACGTCTGATTGGGGTGCCTGAAAGTGAGGGGGAAAATGGAACCAAGTTGGAAAACACTCTTCAGTATATCATCCAGGAGAACTTCCCCAACCTAGTAGGGCAGGCCAACATTCAAATCCAGGAAATACAGAGAACAACACAAAGATATTCCTCGAGAAGAGCAACTCCAAGACACATAATTGCCAGATTCACCAAAGTTGAAATGAAGAAAAAAATCTTAAGGGCAGCCAGAGAGAAAGGTCGGGTTACCCACAAAGGGAAGCCCATCAGACTAACAGCAGATCTCTCGGCAGAAACTCTACAAGCCAGAAGAGAGTGGGGGGCCAATATTCAACATTCTTAAAGAAAAGAATTTTCAACCCAGAATTTCATATCCAGCCAAACTAAGTTTCATAAGTGAAGGAGAAATAAAATCCTTTACAGATAAGCAAATGCTTAGAGATTTTGTCACCACTAGGCCTGCCTTACAAGAGACCCTGAAGGAAGCACTAAACATGGAAAGGAACAACCGGTACCAGCCATTGCAAAAACATGCCAAAATGTAAAGACCATCAAGGCTAGGAAGAAACTGCATCAACTAACGAGCAAAATAAACAGTTAATATCATAATGGTAGGATCAAGTTCACACATAACAATCTTAACCTTAAATGTAAATGGACTAAATGCTCCAATTAAAAGACACAGACTGGCAAACTGGATAAAGAGTCAAGACCCATCAGTCTGCTGTATTCAGGAGACCCATCTCACATGCAGAGACATACATAGGCTCAAAATAAAGGGATGGAGGAAGATTTACCAAGCAAATGGAGAACAAAAAAAAGCATGGGTTGCAATACTAGTCTCTGATAAAACAGACTTTAAACCATCAAAGATCAAAAGAGACAAAGAAGGCCATTACATAATGGTAAAGGGATCAATTCAACAGGAAGAGCTAACTATCCTAAATATATATGCACCCAATACAGGAGCACCCAGATTCATAAATCAAGTCCTTAGAGACTTACAAAGAGACTTAGACTCCCATACAATAATAATGGGAGACTTAAACACTCCACTGTCAACATTAGACAGATCAACGAGACAGAAAATTAACAAGGATATCCAGGAATTGAACTCATCTCTGCAGCAAGCAGACCTAATAGACATCTATAGAACTCTCCACCCCAAATCAACAGAATATACATTCTTCTCAGCACCATATCGCACTTATTCCAAAATTGACCACATAGTTGGAAGAAAAGCACTCCTCAGTAAATGTACAAGAACAGAAATGGTAACAAACTGTCTCTCAGACCACACTGCAATCAAACAAGAACTCAGGACTAAGAAACTCAATCCAAACCGCTCAACTACATGGAAACTGAACAACCTGCTCCTGAATGACTACTGGGTACATGACGAAATGAAGGCAGAAATAAAGATGTTCTTTGAAACCAATGAGAACAAAGATACAACATACCAGAATCTCTGGGACACATTTAAAGCAGTGTGTAGAGGGAAATTTATAGCACTAAATGCCCACAAGAGAAAGCAGGAAAGATCTAAAATTGACACTCTAACATCGCAATTAAAAGAACTAGAGAAGCAAGAGCAAACTCATTCAAAAGCTAGCAGAAGGCAAGAAATAACTAAGATCAGAGCAGAACTGAAGGAGATAGAGACACAAAAATCCCTCCAAAAAATCAATGAATCCAGGAGTTGGTTTTTTGAAAAGATCAACAAAATTGACAGACCGCTAGCAAGACTAATAAAGAAGAAAAGAGAGAAGAATCAAATAGATGCAATTAAAAATGATAAAGGGGTTATCACCACCGACCCCACAGAAATACAAACTACCATTAGAGAATACTATAAACACCTCTACGCAAATAAACTAGAAAATCTAGAAGAAATGGATAATTTCCTGGACACTTACACTCTTCCAAGACTAAATCAGGAAGAAGTTGAATCCCTGAATAGACCAATAGCAGGCTCTGAAATTGAGGCAATAATTAATAGCCTACCAACGAAAAAAAGTCCAGGATCAGGTGGATTTACAGCTGAATTCTACCAGAGGTACAAGGAGGAGCTGGTACCATTCCTTCTGAAACTATTCCAATCAATAGAAAAACAGGGAATCCTCCCTAACTCATCTTATGAGGCCAACATCATCCTGATACCAAAGCCTGGCAGAGACACAACAAAAAAAGAGAATTTTAGACCAATATTCCTGATGAACATCGATGCAAAAATCCTCAATAAAATACGGGCAAACCGGATTCAACAGCACATCAAAAAGCTTATCCACCATGATCAAGTGGGCTTCATCCCTGGGATGCAAGGCTGGTTCAACATTCGCAAATCAATAAACATAATCCAGCATATAAACAGAACCAAAGACAAGAACCACATGATTATCTCAATCGATGCAGAAAAGGCTTTTGACAAAATTCAGCAGCCCTTCATGCTAAAAACGCTGAATAAATTCGGTATTGATGGAATGTACCTCAAAATCATAAGAGCTATTTATGACAAACCCACAGACAATATCATACTGAATGGGCAAAAACTGGAAAAATTCCCTTTGAAAACTGGCACAAGACAGGGATGCCCTCTCTCACCACTCCTATTCAACATAGAGTTGGAAGTCCTGGCTAGGGCAATCAGGCAAGAGAAAGAAATCAAGGGGATTCAGTTAGGAAAAGAAGAAGTCAAATTGTCCCTGTTTGCAGATGACATGATTGTATATTTAGAAAATCCCATTGTCTCAGCCCGAAATCTCCTTAAGCTGATAAGCAACTTCAGCAAAGTCTCAGGATACAAAATTAATGTGCAAAAATCCCAAGCATTCGTATACACCAGTAACAGACAAACAGAGAGCCAAATCATGAATGAACTTCCATTCACAATTGCTTCAAAGAGAATAAAACACCTAGGAATCCAACTTACAAGGGATGTAAAGGACCTCTTCAAGGAGAACTACAAACCACTGCTCAATGAAATAAAAGAGGACACAAACAAATGGAAGAACATACCATGCTCATGGATAGGAAGAATCAATATTGTGAAAATGGCCATACTGCCCAAGGTTATTTATAGATTCAATGCCATCCCCATCAAGCTACCAATGAGTTTCTTCACAGAATTGGAAAAGACTGCTTTAAAGTTCATATGGAACCAAAAAAGAGCACGCATTTCCAAGACAATCCTATGTCAAAAGAACAAAGCTGGAGGCATCACGCTACCTGACTTCAAACTATACTACAACGCTACAGTCACCAAAACAGCATGGTACTGGTACCAAAACAGAGATATAGACCAATGGAACAGAACAGAGTCCTCAGAAACAATACCACACACCTACAGCCATCTGATCTTTGACAAACCTTAGAGAAACAAGAAATGGGGAAAGGATTCCCTATTTAATAAATGGTGCTGGGAAAATTGGCTAGCCATAAGCAGAAAGCTGAAACTGGATCCTTTCCTTACTCCTTATACGAAAATTAATTCAAGATGGATTAGAGACTTAAAGGTTAGACCTAATACCATAAAAACCCTAGAGGAAAACCTAGGTAGTACCATTCAGGACATAGGCATGGGCAAAGACTTCATTTCTATAACAGCAAAAGCAATGGCAGCAAAAGCCAAAATTGACAAATGGGATCTCATTAAACTAAAGAACTTCTGCACAGCAAAAGAAACTACCATCAGAGTGAACAGGCAACCTACAGAATGGGAGAAAATTTTTGCAATCTACTCATCTGACAAAGGCTAATATCCAGAACCTACAAAGACCTCAAACAAATTTACAAGAAAAAAACAAACAACCCCATCAAAAAGTGGGCAAAGGATATGAACAGACATTTCTCAAAAGAAGACATTCATACAGCCAACAGACACATGAAAAAATGCTCATCATCACTGGCCATCAGAGAAATGCAAATCAAAACCACACTGAAATACCATCTCACACCAGTTAGAATGGCGATCATTAAAATGTCAGGAAACAACAGGTGCTGGAAAGGATGTGGAGAAATAGCAACACTTTTACACTGTTGGTGGGATTGTAAACTAGTTCAATCATTATGGAAAACTGTATGGCGATTCCTCAAGGATCTAGAACTAGACGTACCATATGACCCAGCCATCCCATTACTGGGTATATACCCAAAGGATTATAAATCATGCTGCTATAAAGACACATGCACACGTATGTTTATTGCGGCACTATTCACAATAGCAAAGACTCTGAATAAACCCAAATGTCCATCAGTGACAGACTGGATTAAGAAAATGTGGCACATATACACCATGGAATACTATGCAGCCATAAAAAAGGATGAGTTTGTGTCCTTTGTAGGGACATGGATGCAGCTGGAAACCATCATTCTTAGCAAACTATCACAAGAACAGAAAACCAAACACCGCATGTTCTCACTCATAGGTGGGAACTGAACAATGAGATCACTTGGACTCAGGAAGGGGAACATCACACACCGGGGCCTATCATGGGGAGGGGGGAGGGGGGAGGGATTGCATTGGGAGTTATACCTGATGTAAATGACGAGTTGATGGGTGCTGACGAGTTGATGGGTGCAGCACAGCAACAGGGCACAAGTATACATATGTAACCAACCTGCACGTTATGCACATGTACCCTAGAACTTAAAATATATTTAAAAAAAAAAAAAAAAAGAAGCAACCAACCACATCCCTCCTTCCTACTAGAGGCTTCCAGGCTGAAACAGGTTGATACAGGGAGGGGAGGAGAAGATACGCAACTAAGCCACATTTTGAGATCTGTTTAATAATAATTCTAATTTCATGTTCTCACTTATTTGTGAGATCTAAAAATCAAAACAATTGAACTCATGGAGATAGAGAGTAGAAGCATGGTTACCAGAGGCTGGGAAGGGTAGTGTGGGTTTGAGGCAAAGCTGGAGATGGTTAATGGGTACAAAAAAACAGAAAGAATAAATAAGATCTAGTATTTGATAGCACAACAAGGCGACTATAGTCAGGAATAATTTAACTGTGCATTTTAAAATAACTAAAAGAGTCTAATTGGATTGCTTGTAACACAAAGGATAAATGCTTGAGAGAATGGATACCCCATTTTACATGATGTGATTATTATTCATTGCATGCCTGAATCAGAACATCTCATGCACCCCATAAATACATACATCTACTATATACCAACAAAATTGTAATAAATAATTTTAAAAAATAAAACATAAAAAATAATCTTCCACTTATTTTTTAGGAAAAGCACATAACTAAATTGTTACAAAAGGATTGACCAAACAATCCTTTGAACGGTTTGAGTCCGCAGTTGTGGCAGGAATGCGGTTGGGGGAAATGGGGAGAAGTGAGTGAAGATAAAAGGAATTGGACAAGTGCTGATGTTGGTGAAATGAATGATGAGTACCTAGAGGTAATCCACTATTGTATGCATTTGGAATTTATCATAAAAATATTTTTGAAAGAACATATTCACTACTGAAAATTCAAAAAAGGGGAATAAATTAAAGACCACTTATCCTATAATTTCAAACATTAAAAAGACTTATTATTTTATGAGAAATTTATAGCATTATTATATAAATATGGCATATTAATTTTTAAATAGCATTATACCTGAGCATTTTGCTGTTATTGTAATGTATCAAATATATATTTTACTTATTTTTATAAAAGTGAGACATAAAGTATGCCTACAAGAGATATACTAGAATAATAAGTACTAGAAATATAAAATAATTCTATATAAAATGATTAAATATAAATATGAAAAGAATTATAATTTAATTGCACCAGGAAAAATCATACTTGATTTAAAAAAACTTGTAAAGTAAAATAGAATTCAAAAAGCTTTAATTGTATTTGTATTTGACACTGTTATACTTAGTTTTTTAGCATGATATAATTATGAAAAATATTGAAAGCAATGTTATTACCTGTGTAAGACATCCGAGTTCTGGAGACATTGGCGGCGAATCTGTATAGGTTTGCAGCACCCTCCATTCTTGCTTCCTCAGAAGGAATTCCACTAAGGGACATAAGGCAGAAAGTGAGACAGAGGTAATTCTCAGAGCAGGAGTGAAGGATTATTAAAAGGCTTTAAAACAGAAAGGAAAAGAAGGGAATTACAACCTGGAAGAGGGCCAAGTGGGAGACTTGAGAAGCCAAGTGCACAGCTTGACTTCTTGACTTGGGGTTTTATACATTGGCATACTTCCGGGATCTTGCCTTACTTCTCCTCACTCCTGAGATCTCATTGGGAAGTTGCTGATCAGTTTCAGGTGTTTTCTATTAGAAGCCTGCCTTCCCTTGACACCAGGTATGACCAATTACTACTTTAGAGAAACAGTTAACAACCCCTTGACCATCACCTGAGGGTCTCCCACCACATTTGGTGTGTGGAAGAGGGGAGCCCTCTCCTGCCCTGCTCATACTTGACTAGCTTTCTATTGCAACAATATTTGTTGAATATTCTTTATGTAGTAAGTAATAAGAATTCTGATATTTCATGAGTGATTGTTACACAAAATTATATAAATAAAAAAGAAATTAAGCATGTAATATTTAAAAAAAAGTGAAAAGAAGCTTTCTGAGAAACTGCTTTGTGTTCTGTTAATTCATCTCACAGAGTTACAGCTTTCCCTTCAAGAAGCCTTTCGGTAAGAGTGTTCTTGTGGAATTTGCAAAGGGATATTTGGAAGACCTTAGAAGGCTACGGTGAAAAAGGAAATATCCTAAGATAAAAACTGAAAAGAAGCTTTCTGAGAAACTGCTTTGTGTTCTGTTAATTCATCTCAGAGAGGTACAGCTTTCCCCTCAAGAAGTCTTTCTCTAAGACTGATCTTGTGAAAATTGCAAAGTGATGTTTGGAAGCTCATAGGGGCTATGGTGAAAAAGGAAATATACTAAGATAAAAACAGAAAAGAAACTTTCTGAGAAACTGCTTAGTGTTCTGGTAGTTCATCTCACAGAGTTACAGCTTTCCCCTCAGGAAGCCGTTCACGAAGACTGTTCTTGTGAAATTTGGAAAGTAATATTTGGAAGCCCATAGAGGGCTATGGTGAAAAAGAAAATATCTTCCATTAAAAACTGTAAAGAATCTTTCTGAGAAACTGCCTTGTGTTCTGTTAATTCATGTCACAGAGTTACAGCTTTCCCCTCAAGAAGACTTTTGCTAACACTGCTCTTGTGGAATTTGCAATGTGATATTTCGAAAACCGTAGAGGGCTATGGTGAAAATGGAAATATCCTAAGATAAAAACTGAAAAGAAGCTTTCTGAGAAACTGCTTTGTGTTCCGTTAATTCATCTAACAGTGTTACAAATTTCTCCTCAAGAAACCTTTAGCTAAGTCTTATCTTGTGGAGTTTGAAAAGTGATATTTGGAACCCCATAGGGGGCTATGGTGAAAAAGGAAGAATCTGCCATTAAAATCTGGAAAGAAGATTTCTGAGAAACTACTTTGTGTTCTGTTAATTCATCTCAGATATTTACAGCTTTCCCCTCAGGAAGCCGTTCACTAAGACAGTTCTTGTGAAATTTGGAAAGTAATATTTGGAAGCCCATAGAGGGCTATGGTGAAAAAGGAAATATCCTAAGGTAAAAACTGAATGAAGCTTTCTGAGAAACTGATTTGTGTTCTGTTAATTTATCTCACATAGTTACATCTTTCCCCTCAAGAAGCCTTTCGCTAAGAGGGTTCTTGTGGAATTTGCAAAGTGATATTTCGAAGTCCATAGAGGGCTATGGTGAAAATGGAATTATGCTAAGATAAAAACAGAAAAGAGGCTTTCTGAGAAACTGCTTTGTGTTCTGTTAATTCATCTCACAGAATTACAGCTTTCTCCACAAGAAGCCTTTCGCTAAGACTGTTCTTGTGGAATTTGCAAGGTGATATTTGGAAGCCCATAGAGAGCTATGGTGAAAAAGGAAATATACTAAAATAAAAACCCAAAGGAATCTTACTGAGAAACTGCTTTGTGTTCTGTTAATTCATCTCACAGAGTTACAGCTTTTCCCTAAAGAAACTTTTCTCTAAGACTGTTCTTGTGGAATTTGCAAAGTGGTATTTCGAAGCCCATAGAGGGCGATGGTGAAAAAGGATATATCTTCCGTTAAAAACTGGAAAGAATCTTTCTAAGAAACTGCTATGTGTTTTTTTAAATTCATCTCAGAGAGTTACAGCTTTTCCTCAAGAAGCCTTTCGCTAAGACTATTGTGTGGAATTTGCAAAGTGATATTTGGAAGCCCATAAACGGCCATGTTGAAAAAGGAAATATCTTCAGTTAAAAACTGGAAAGATTTCTGAGAGACTGCTTTGTGTTCTGTTAATTCATCTCACAGAGTTACAGCTTTCCCCTCAAGAATTCTTTCGCGAAGGCTGTTCTTGTTTAACTTGCCAAGTGATATTTGCAAGCCCGTAGAGGGCTTTGGTGAAAAAGGAAATATCTTCAGTTTAAAACTGAAAAAAAGCCTTCTGAGAAACTCCTTTTTGTTCTGTTAATTCATCTCAGAGGGTTACAGCTTTCTCCTCAAGAACCCTTTCGCTAGGACTGTTCTTGTGGAATTTGAAAAGTGATATTTGGACGCACATAGAGTGCTATGGTGAAAAAGGAACTATCTTAAGTTAAAAACTGGAAAGAAGCTTTCTGAGAATCTTCTTTGTGTTCTGTTAATTCATCTCACAGAATTACAGCTTTCTCCACAAGAAGCCTGTCGCTAAGACTGTTTTTGTGGAATTTGCAATGTGATATTTGAAAACCCAAAGAGGTCTATGGTGAAAAAGGAAATATCTTCAGTTAAAAACTGGAAAGAAGTCTTCTGAGAAAACGCTTTGTGTTCTGTTAATTCATATCACAGAGTTACAGCTTTCTCCTCAAGAAGCCTTTCGCTAAGACAGTTCTCGTGGAATTTGCAAAGCGATATTTGGAAGCCTTTAGGGGGCTATGGAGAAAAAGGAAATATCCTAAGATAAAAACTGAAAAGGAGCTTTCTGAGGAACTGCTTTCTGTTCTGTTAATTCATCTCAGAGATTAACAGCTTTCCGTTTAAGAAGCCTTTCGGAAGGACTCTTCTTTTGTAATTGGCAAAGTGATATTTGGAAGCACATAGAGAGCTATGGTGCAAATGGAAATATCCTAAGATAAGAACCGAAAAGAAATTTTCTGAGATACTGCTTAGTCTTCTGTTAATTCATCTCCCAGTGTTACAGCTTTCCCCCCAAGAAGCCTTTCGCTAAGACTGTTCTTGTGGAATTTGTAAAGTGATATTTGGAAGCCCATCGAGGGCTAAGGTGAAAATGGAAATATCCTAAGATGAAAACTGAAAAGAAGCTTTCTGGGAAATTGTTTTTGTGTTCTGTTAATTCATCTCAGAGAGTTACAGCTTTCCCCTCAAGAAGCCTTTCACTGAGGTTGTTCTTGTGGAATTTGCAACGTGATATTTGGAAGCCCATAGAGGGATACGATGAAAAAGGAAATATCTTCCTTTAAAAACTGGAAAGAAGCTTTCTGAGAAACTGTTTTGTGGGGGAATTTGCAAAGTGATATTTGGAAGCCCACAGAGGGGTAAGGTGAAAAAGGAAATATCTTCCATTAAAAACTGGAAGGAAGATTTCTCAGAGACTGCTTTGGGTTCTGTTAATTCATCTCACAGAGTTACAGCTTTCCCCTCAAGAAGCCTTTCCCTAAGACTGTTCTTGTGGAATTTGCAAGGTGATATTTGGAAGCCCATAGAGAGCTATGGTGAAAAAAGAAATATACTAAAATAAAAACCCAAAGGAATCTGACTGAGAAACTGCTTTGTGTTCTGTTAATTCATCTCACAGAGTTACAGCTTTCCCCTCAAGAATTCTTTCGCGAAGGCTGTTCTTGTTTAACTTGCAAAGGAATATTTGCAAGACCGTAGAGGGCTATGGTGAAAAAGGAAATATCTTCAGTTTAAAACTGAGAAGAAGCCTTCTGAGAAACTCCGTTTTGTTCTGTTAATTCATCTCAGAGGGTTACAGCTTTCTCCTCAAGAAGCCTTTCGCTAGGGCTGTTCTTGAGGAATTTGAAAAGTGATATTTGGACGCACATAGAGTGCTATGGTGAAAAAGGAAATATCTTAAGTTAAAAACTGGAAAGAAGCTTTCTGAGAAATTTTTTTGTGTTCTGTTAATTCATCTCACAGAATTACAGCTTTCTCCACAAGAAGCCTTTCGCTAAGACTGTTCTTGTGGAATTTGCAATGTGATATTTGAAAGCCCAAAGAGGTCTATGGTGAAAAAGGGAATATCTTCAGTTAAAAAATGGAAGGAAGTCTTCTGAGAAAACGCTTTGTGTTCTGTTAATTCATCTCATAGAGTTACAGCTTTCCCTCATGAAAACTTTCGCTAACACTGTTCTTGTGGAATTTGCAAAGTGATATTTGGAAGCCCTGGAGCACTATGGAGAAAAAGGAAATATCCTAAGATAAAAACTGAAAAGAAGCTTTCTGAGGAACTGCTTTCTGTTGTGTTAACTCATCTTAGAGACTTACAGCTTTCCGTTCAAGAAGCCTTTCGCAAAGACTGTTCTTTTGGAATTGGCAAAGTGATATTTGGAAGCCCATTGAGAGCTATGGTGCAAATGAAAATATCCTAAGATAAAAACCGAAAAGAAGCTTTCTGAGAAACTGCTTTGTCTTCTGTTAATTCATCTCACAGAGTTTCAGCTTTCCCCTCAAGAAGCCTTTCTCTAAGACTGTTCTTGTGGAATATGCAAAGTGATATTTGGAAGCCCATAGAGGTCTAAGCTGAAAATGGAATTATGCTAAGATAAAAACTGAAAAGAAGCCTTCTGGGAAATTGCTTTGTGTTCTGTTATTTCATCACACAGAGTTACAGCTTTGCCCTCAAGAAGCCGTTCACTAAGACAGTTTTTGTGAAATTTGCAAACTGATATTTGGAAGCCCATAGAGGGCTATGGTGAAAAAGGAAATATCCTAAGATATAAACTGAAAAGTAGCTTTCTGAGAAACTGCTTTGTGTTCTGTTAATTCATCTCACAGAGTTACAGCTTTCCCCTCAAGAAGCCTTTCGCTATGGCTGTTCTTGTGGAATTTGCAAAGTGATATTTGGAAGCTCATAGAGGGCTATGGTGAAAAAGGAAATATTTTACTTTAAAAACGGGAAAGAAGCTTTTTGAGAAACTCTTTTGTGTTCGGTTAATTCATCTCACAGAGTTACAGCTTTCTCCTCAAGAATCCTTTCGCTAAGACTTTTCTTGTGGAATTTGCAAAGTGATATTTGGAAGCCCACAGAGGGTTAAGTTGAAAAAGGAAATATCTTCCGTTAAAAATTTGAAATAAGATATCTGAGAAACTGATTTGGGTTCTGTTAATTCACCTCACAGAGTTACAGCTTTTCCCTCAAGAAACCTTTCCCGAAGACTGCTCTTGTGAAATTTGCAAGGTGATATTTAGAAGCCCAGAAAGAGCTATGGTGAAACAGCAAATATCGTATGATAAAAACCCAAAGGAATCTTTCTGAGAAACTTCTCTGTGTTCTGTTAATTCATTTCAGAGAATTACAGCTTTCCCCTCAAGAAGCCTTTCAATGACGCAGTTGTTGTGGAATTTGCAAAGTCTTATTTGGAAACCCTTACAGGGCTATGGTGAAAATGGAAATATCCTAAGATAAAAACCGAAAAGAAGCGTTCTGAGAAACTGCTTTGTGTTCTGTTAGTTCATCTTACGGAGTCACAGCTTTTCCCTCAAGAAGGCTTTCCCTAAGACTGTTCTTGTGGAATTTGCAATGTGATATATGGATGCCCATAGAGGGCTATGCTGAAAAAGGAAATATCTTCCGTTAAAAACTGGAAAGAAGATTTCTGAGAAACTGCTGTGTGTTCTGTTAATTCATCTCACAGAGTTACAGCTTTCCTTTCAAGAAGCCTTTCGCTAAGACTGTTCTTGTGGAATTTGCAAAGTGATATTTGGAAGCCCATAGAGTTCTATGGTAGAAAAGGAAATATCTTCCATTAAAAACCGGAAAAAAAATTTCTGAGAAACTGCTTTGTGTTCTGTTAATTCATCTCACAGAGTTACAGCTTTCTCCCAATGAAGATTTCCGCTAAGGCTGTTCTTGTGGAATTTGCCCAGTGATATTTGAAAGCCCATAGAGGGCTATCGTGAAAAAGAAAACATCTTCCATTAAAAACTGAAAAGAAGATTTCTGAGAAACTGTTTTGTGTCTGTTAAATCATCTTACAGATTTACATCTTTCTCCTCAAAAAGCCTTTCGCTAAGACTGTTCTTGTGGAATTTCAAATGTGATATTTGGAAGCCCTTAGAGTACTCTGGTGAAAAAGAAAATATCTTCCGTTAAAAACTTGAGAGAAGATTTCTGAGAATCTGCTTTGTATTTTCTTAAATGATCTCACAGAATTACAGCTTTACACTCAAGAAGCCTTTCCCTAAGACTGTTCTTGTGGAATTTACAAAGTGATATTTGGAAGCTCATAGAGAGCTGTGGCAAAAAAGAAAATATCTTCCGTTAAAAACTGAAAAGAAGATTTCTGAGAAACTGCTTTGTGTTTGTTAATTCATCTCACAGAGTTACAGCTTTCCCGACAAGAAGCCTTTCCCCAAGACTGTTTTTGTGGAATTTGAAAGTGATTTTTGGAAGCCCATAGAGGTCTATGGTGAAAAAGGAAATATCCTAAGATAAAAACTGAAAAGAGGCATTTCTGAGAAACTGTTTTGTGTTCGGTTAATTCATCGCACAGAGTTTCAGCTTTCCCCTCAAGAAGCCTTTCTCTAAGACTGTTCTTGTGGAATTTGCAAAGTGATATTTGGAAGCCCATAGAGGGCTACGGTGAAAAAGGAAATATCCTAAGACAAAAACTGGAAAGAAGCTTTCTGAGAAACAGTTTTGTGTTTGTTAATTCATCTTACAGATTTACAGCTTTCTCCTCAAATAGCCTTTCGCTAAGACTGTTCTTGTGGAACTTGAAATGTGGTATTTGGAAACCCATAGAGGGCTATGGTGAAAAAGGAAATATCTTCCGTTAAAAACTTGAAAGAAGAATTCTGAGTAACTGCTTTGTTGTCTGTTAATTAATCTCAGAGAGTTACAGCTTTCTCCTCAAGAAGCCCTTCGCTAAGACTGTTCTTGTGAAATTTGCAAATTGATATATGGAAGCCCATAGAGGGCTATGTTAATGAAGGAAATAACTTCCGTTAAAAACTGGAAAGAAGCTTTCTGAGAAACTACTTTGTGTTCTGTTAATTCATCTCACAGTGTTACAGCTTTCTCTTCAAGAAGCCTTCCCCTAAGACTGTTCTTGTGGAATTTGCAAAGTGATATTTCGAAGCCCATAGAGGGATATGGTGAAAAAGGAAATCTCTACCGTTAAAAACTGGAAAGAAGCTTTCTGAGTATCTCCTTTGTTGTCTGTTAATTAATCTCACAGAGCTACAGCTTTCCCCTCAGGAAGCCTTTCGCTAAGACTGTTCTTGTGGATGTTGCAAAGTGATATTTGGAAGCCCATAGAGGGATACGGTGAAAAAGGAAATATCTTCCGTTAAAAACTGTAAACAAGCTTTCTGATAACCTGCTTTGTGTTCTGTTAATTCATCTCACAGAGTTACAGCTTTCCCCTAAACAGCCTGTCTCAAGAAGACCTGTGCTAATGCTGTTCTTGTGAAAATTGCAAAGTGATATTTGGAAGCCCATTGAGGGATATGGTGAAAAAGGAAATATCTTCCGATATAAACTGGAAAGAAGTTTTCTGAGAAACTGATTTGTGTTCTATTAATTCATCTCACAGAGCTACAGCTTTCACCTCAAGAAGCCTTTTCCTAAGACTGTTCTTGTGGAATTTGCAAAGTGATATTTGGAAGCCCATAGAGGGCTATGCTGAAAAAGGAAATATCTTCCGTTAAAAACTGGAAAGAAGATTTCTGAGAAACTGCTGAGGGTTCTGTTAATTCATCTCACAGAGTTACAGCTTTCCTTTCAAGAAGCCTTTCCCTAAGACTGTTCTTGTGGAATTTGCAAAGTGATATTCGGAAGCCCTTAGAGGGCTATGGTGGAAAAGGAAATATCTTCCGTTAAAAACTGGAAAGAAGCTTTCTGAGAAACTGCTTTGTGTTCTGCTAGTTCATCTCACAGAGTTACAGCTTTCCTCTCAAGAAGCCATTCAGTAAGACTGTTCTTGTGATATTTGCAAAGTGATATTTGGAAGCCTATTGTGGGCCATGGTAAAAAAAGGAAATATCTTCCGTTAAAAAGTGGAAAGAAGCGTTCTGAAAAACAGTTTTGTGTCTGTTAATTCATATTACAGATTTAAGCTTTCTCCTCCAAAAGCCTTTCACTAAGACTGTTCTTGTGGAACTTGAAATGTGATATTTGGAATCCCATAGAGGGCTATGGTGAAAATGGAAATATCTTCCGTTAAAAATTTGAAAGAAGATTTCTGAGAAACTGCTTTTTTTTGTTGTTAATTGATCAGAGAGTTACAGCTTTCCCCTCAAGAAATCTTTCCCTAAGACTATTCTTGTGGAATTTGCAAAGTGATATTTGGAAGCCCATAGGAGGCTCTGGCGAAAAAGAAAATATCCTAAGATAAAAACCGAAAGGAAGCTTTATGAGAAACTGCGCTGTGTTCTCTTAATTCATCTCACAGAGTTACAGCTTTCCTCTAAACAAGCCGTTCACTGAGACTGTTCTTGTGGAATTTGCAAAGTGATATTGGAAGCCCATAGAGGATTATCACGAAAAAGGTAATTTCCTAAGATAAAAACCGAGAAGGAGCTTTCTGAGAAACTTCATTGTATTCTCTTAATTCATCTCACAGAATTATAGCTTTCACCACAACAAGCCATTCACTAAGACTGTTCCTGTGGAATTTGCAAGGTGATATTTGGAAGCCGTTAGAAGTCTATGCAGAAAAAGGAAATAACTTCCATTAAAAACTGGATAGAAGCTTTCTGAGAAACTGCTTTGTGTTCCCTTAATTCATCTCACAGAGTTACAGCTTTCCCCTGAGGAAGCCTTTCGCTAACTTTGTTCTTGTGGAATTTGCAAAGTGATATTTGGAAGCCCATATAAGGCTATGGTGAAAAAGAAATTGTCCTAAGATAAAAACTGAAAAGAAGCTTTCTGAGAAAGTGCTTTGTTTGTTAATTCATCTCACACAGTTACAGCTTTCCCGTCAAGAAGCCGTTCACTGAGACTGTTCTTGTGGAATTTGCAAAGTGATATGGAAGCCGATAGAGGATTATGGTGAAAAGGGAAATATCCTAAGATAAAAACCGAAAATAAGCTTTCTGAGAAACTGCTTTGTGTTCTGTTAAATCATCTTACAGAGTTACAGTTTTCCCCTCATGAAGCCTGTCGCTAAGACTGTTCTTGTGGGATTGGCAAAGTGATATTTGGAAGCCCACAGAGGGCTATGGTGAAAAAGGAAATCTCTTCCGTTAAAAACCGGAAAGAAGCTTTCTGAGAAACTGCTTTTTGTTCTGTTAATTTATTTCACAGAGTTAGAGCTTTCCCCTCAAGAAGCCTTTCGCTGAGACTGTTTTGGTGGAATATTCAAAGTGATATTTGGAAGCCCATAGGGGGCTATGGTGAAAAACGAAATATCTTCGGTTACAAACTGGAAAGAAGCTTTCTGAGAAACTGCTTTGTGCTGCGTTAAATCATCCTACAGAGTTACAGTTTCCCTTCATGAAGCCTTTCGCAAAGACTTTTCTTGTAGGATTTGCAAAGTGATATTTGGATGTCCTTAGAGGTCTATGGTGAAAAAGGAAATATCTTTCGTTGAAAACTGGAAAGAAACGTTCTGAGAGACTGCTTTGTTTTCCGTTAATTGATCACACAGTGTTACAGCTTTCCCCTCAGGAAGCCTTTCGCAAAGACTGTTCTTGTAGAATTAGCCAAGTGATATTGTGAAGCAAGTAGAGGGCTATGGTGAAAAAGGAACTGTCTTCCGTTAAAAACTGGAAAGAAACTTTCTGAGAAACTGCTTTGTGTTCTGTTAATTGATCTCACAGAGTTATAGCTTTCACACCAAGAAGCCTTTCGGTAAGACTGTTCTTGTGGAATTTGCAAAGTGATATTTGGAAACCCGTAGATGGTTATGGTGAAAAAGGAAATATCCTAAGATAGAAACTGAAAAGAAACTTTCTGAGAAACCGCTTTGTGTTCTGTTAATTGATCTCACGGCGTTACAGCTTTCCCCTCAAGAAGCCTTTCGCTAAGGCTGTTCTTGTGGAATTTTCAAAGTGATATTTGGAAGTCTATAGAGGGCTATGGTAAAGAAGGAAATATCTTCAGTTAAAAACTGGAAAGAAGCTTTCTGAGAAACTCCTTTGCGTTCTGTTAATTCATCTCTCAGAGTTACAGCTTTCCCCTGGAAAAGACTTTCGCTAAGACTGCTGTTGTGAAATTTGCAAAGTGATATTTAGAAGCCCTTACAGGGCTATGAAAAAAGGAAATATCCTAAGATAAAAACTGAAAAGAAGCTTTCTGAGAAACTGCTTTGTGTTCTGTTAATTCATCTCACAGAGTTACAGCTTTCCCCTCAAGAGGCCTTTCGCAAAGACTGTTCTTGTGGAATTTGCAAAGTGATATTTGGGAGCCCATAGGGGCCTATGGTGAAAAAGGAAACACCTTCAGTTAAATAGTGGAAAGAAGCTTTCTGAGAAACTGCTTTGTGTTCTGTTAATTCATCTCACAGAGTTACAGCGTTCTCCTGAAGAAGCCTTTCGCTAAGGCTATTCTTGTGGAATTTGCTAAGTGATATTTGGATGCCCGTAGAGGGCAATGGTGAAAAAGGAAATATGCTAAGATAAAAACTGAAAAGAAGCTTTCTGTGAAACTGGTTTGCGTTCTGTTAATTGATCTCACAGAGCTACAGCTTTCCGCTCAAGAAGCCTTCCGCTAAGGCTGTTCTTGTGGAATTTGCAAAGTGATATTTGGAAGCCTACAGAGGGCTATGGTGAGAAAGGAAATACCTTCAGTTTAAAACTGGAAAGAAGTTTTCTGAGAAACTGCTTTGTGTTCTGTTAATTCATCTCACAAGGTCACAGCTGTACCCTCAAGAAGCCTTTCGCTAAGACTGTTGTTTTGGAATTTGCAAAGTGATATTTGAAAGCCCTTAGAGGGCTATGGTGAAAACTGAAATATCTTCTGTAAAAAACTGGAAAGAATCTTTCTGAGAAGCTGCTTTGTGTTCTGTTAATTCATTCTCACAGAGTTACAGCTTTCCCCTGAAGAAGCCTTTCACTAAGTCTGTTCTTGTGGTTTTTGCAAAGTGATATTTGGAAGCCCATAGAAGGCTATGGTGAAAAAGGAAATGTCCTAAGATAAAAACTGAAAAGAAGCATTCTGAGAAACTGATTTGTGTTCTGTTAATTCTTCTCACACAGTTACAGCTTTCCCGTCAAGAAGCCATTCACTGAGACTGTTCTTGTGGAATTTGCAAAGTGATATTGCAAGCCGATAGAGGGTTGTGGCGAAAAGGGAAATATCCTAAGATAAAAACCCAAAAGAGGCTTTCTGAGAAACTGCATTGTGTTTTCTTAATTCATCTCACAGTGTTATAGCTTTCCCCTCAAGAAGTTATTCACTAAGACTGTTCCTGTGGAATTTGCAAGGTGATATTTCGAAGCCCTTATAGGGCTATTTTGAAAAAGGAAATGTCTTCCGTTAAAAACTGGAAAGAATCTTTCTGAGAAACTGCTTGATGCTATGATAATTCATGTCACAGAGTTTCAGCTTTCCCCTCAAGAAGCCGTTCACTAAGACTGTTCCTGTGGAATTTTCAAAGTGATATATGGAAGCCCATAGAGGGCTATGGTGAAAAAGGAAATATCCTAGGATAAAAACTGAAAAGAAGCTTTCTGAGAAACCGCTTTGTGTTCTGTTAATTCAACTCACAGTGTTAAAGCTTTCTCCTCAAGAAGCGTTTCGCTAAGACTGTTCTTGTGGAATTTGCAAAGTGATATTTAGAAGCCCATAGAGGGCTATGGTGAAACTGGAAATATACTAAGATAAAAACCGAAAAGAAGCTTTCTGTGAAACTGCTTTGTGATCTGTTAATTCATCTCCAGAGTTAAAGTTTTCCCCTCAAGAAACCTTTCATGAAGACTGTTCTTGTGAAATTTTCAAAGTGATATTTGGAAGCCCATAGAGGGCTACGGTGAAAAAGGAAAGATCTTCAGATAAAAAATGGAAAGAAGCTTTCTGAGAAACTGCTTTGTGTTCTGTTAATTCATCTCACAGGGTTACAGCGTTCACCTCAAGAAGCCTTTCACTAAGGTTGTTCTTCTGGAATTTGGTAAGTGATATTTGGAAGCCCGTAGAGGACTATGGTCAAAAAGGAAATATCTTCAGTTAACTACTTGAAAGAAGCTTTTTGAGAAACTGCTTTGTGTTTTATTAATTCATCTCACAGAGTTACAGCTTTCTCCTCAAGAATCCTTTCGCTAAGACTTTTCTTGTGGAATTTGCAAAGTGATATTTGGAAGCCCATACAGGGCTATGGTGAAGAAGGAATTATCCTAATATAAAACCTGAAAAGAAGCTTTCTGAGAAACTGCTTTGTGTTCTGTTAATTCAACTCAGAGAGTTACAGCTTTCCCCTCAAGAAGCGTATCTCAAGAAGACTTTCGCTTAGACTGTTCTTGTGAAATTTGCAAAGTAATACTTGGAAGCCCATAGTGCGCTATGGTGAAAAGGGAAATTCCTTCCGTTAAAAACTGGAAGGAAGTTTTCTGAGAAAATGCTTTGTTTTCTATTAAATCCTCTCACAGAATTACAGCTCTCCCCTCAAGAAGCCTTTCCCTGAGACAGTTCTTGTGGAATTTGCAAAGTGATACCTGGAAGCCCATAGAGGGCTATGGTTAATAAGGAAATATCTTCAGTTGAAAACTGGAAAGAAGATTTCTGACAAACTGCTTTGGGTTCTGTTAATACATCTCACAGAGTTGCAAATTTCCCCTCAAGAAGCCTTTTGCTAAGACTGCTCTTGTGGAATTTGCAAAGTGATATTTGGAAGCCCGTAAAGGGATATGGTGAAAAAGCAAATATCCTAAGATAAAAACTGAAAAGAAGCTTTGTGAGAAACCACTTTGTGTTCTGTTAATTCATCTCACAGAGTTATAGGTTTCCCATCAAGAAGCCTTTCGGTAAGAATGTTTTTGTGAACTTTGCAAATTGATATTTAGAAGCCCAGAGAGGGCTATGAAAAAAGGAAATATCCTAAGATAAAAACTGAAAGAAGCTTTCTGAGAAACTGGTTTGAGTTCTGTTAATTCATCTCACAAAGTTACAGCTTTCCCTTCAAGAAGCCTTTCGCTAAGACAGTTCTTGTGGAATTTGCAAAGTGATATTTGGAAGCCCATGGAGGCTATGGTGAAAATCGAAACAAGTTCAGTTAAAAACAGGAAAGAAGCTTTCTGAGAAACTGCTTTGTGTTCTGTTAATTCATCTCACAGAGTTACAGCATTCTCCTCAAGAAACCTTTCGCTAAGGCTGTTCTTGTGGAATTTGCAAAGTGATATTTGGAAGCCCGTAGAGGTCTATGGTGAAAAAGGAAATATCTTCAATTAACTACTTGAAAGAAGCTCTCTGAGAAACTGCTATGTGTTCTGTTAATTCATCTCACAGAGTTACAGCTTTCCCGTCCAGAAGCCTTTCACTAAGACTGTTTTTGTGGAATTTGCAAAGTGATATTCGGAGGCCCATAGAGGGGTATGGTGAAAATGGAGATATCCTAAGATAAAAACCGAAAAGAAGCTTTCTGAGAAACTGCTTAGTGTACTGTTAGTTTAACTCACAGAGTTACAGCTTCTTCCTCAGGAAGCCTTTCACTAAGACTGTTCTTGTGGAAGTTGCAAAGTGATATTTCGAATCCCATAGAGGGATATGGTGAAAAAGGAAATATCTTCTGTTAAAAACTGGAAAGCAGCTTTCTGAGTAACTGCTTTTGGTCTGTTAATTCATCTCACAGGGCTACAGCTTTCCCCTCAAGAAGCCTTTCGCAAGACTGTTCTTGATGAATTTGCAAAGTGACATTTGTAAGCCCATACAGTGCTATGCTGACAAAGGAAATATCCTAAGATAAAAACTGAAAAGAAGCTTTATGAGAAACTGCTTTGTGTTCTGTTAATTCATCGGACAGAGTTACAGCTTTCCCCTCAAGAAGCTTTTCGCTAAGACTGTTCTTGTGGAAATTGCAAAGTGATATTTGGAAGGCCATAGGGGGCTGTGGTGAAAATGGAAATATCCTAAGATAAAAACCTAAAAGAAGCTTTCTGAGATACTGCTTTGTGTTCTGTTAATTCATCTCAGAGAGTTACAGCTTTCTGCTCAAGAAGCCTTTCGCTAAGACTGTTCTTGTAAAATTTGCAAAGTGATGTTTGGAATCCCATAGAGGGCTTTGGTGAAAAAGGAAATAGCTTTTGTTAAAAACTGGAAAGAAGATTTCTGAGAAACTGCTTTGTGTTCTGTTAGTTCAATTCACAGATTTACAGCTTTCCCTTCAAGAAGCTGTTCACTAAGATTGTTTTTGTGAAATTAACAAAGTGATATTTGGAAGCCAATAGAGGGCTATGGTGAAAAAGGAAATATCCTAGGATAAAAACTGAAAATAAGCTTTCTGAAAAACTGCTTTGTGTTCTGTTAATTCAACTCACAGAGTTATAGTTTCACCTCAAGAAGCCTTTCTCAAGAAGTCTTTCGCTAAGACTGTTCTTGTGGAATTTGCAAAGTGATATTTGGAAGCCCATAGAGGGCTATGCTGAAAAAGGAAATATCTTCCGTTAAAAACGGGAAAGACTCTTTCTGAGAAACTGCTTTGTGTTCTGTTAATTCATCTCACAGAGTTACAACTTTCTTCGCAAGGAACCGTTCTGTAAGGCTGTTCTTGTGGAGTTTGCAAAGTGATATTTGGAAGCCCATAGAGGGCTATGTTAAAAAAGTAAATATGCTAAGATAAAAACTGAAAAGAAGGTATCTGAGAAACTGCCATGTGTTCTGTTAATGATCTCACAGAGTTACAGCTTTCCATTCAAGAAACCTTTCGCTAAGTCCGTTCTTGTGGAAATTGCAAAGGGATATTTGGAAGCCCATAGAGGGCTATGGTGAAAAAGAAAATATCTCTGGTAAAAAACTGGAAAGAAGCTTTCTGAGAAACTGCTTTGTGTTCTGTTAATTCATCTCACAGAGTTACAGCTTTTCCCTCAAGAAGCCTTTTGCTAAGACTGTTCTTGTGGAATTTGCAAAGAGATATTTGGAAGCCCATTCAGGGCTATGGTGAAAAAGGAAATATCGTCCGTTAAAAACTAGAAAGAAGCTTTCTGAAGGACTGCTTTGTGTTCTTTTAATTCATGTCACAGAGTTACAGCTTTCCCCTCAAGAAGCCTTTCGCTAAGACTGTTCTGCTGGAATTTGTAAAGTGATATTTGGAAGCCCATAGAGGGCTATGGTGAAAAAGGAAATATCTTCTGTGAAAAACTGAAAAGAAACTTTCTGAGAAACTGCTTTGTGTTCTGTTAATTCATCTCACAGAGTTACAGCTTTCCCCTGAACAAGCTGTTCACTGAGACTGTTCTTGTGGATTGTGCAAAGTGATATTGGAAGCCCATAGAGGATTATCGCGAAAAAGGTAATTTCCTAAGCTAAAAACCGAAAAGGAGCTTTCTGAGAAACTGCATTGTATTCTCTTAATTCAGCTCACAGTGTTATAGCTTTCACCACAACAAGCCATTCACTAAGACTGTTCCTGTGGAATTTGCAAAGTGATATTTGGAAGCCCATAGAGAGCTATGGTGAAAAAGGGAACATATTCAGTTAAAAACTGGAAAGAAGCTTTCTGAGAAACTGCTTTGTTTTCTGTTAATTCAACCCACCGAGTTACACTTTTCCACTCAAGAGGCCTTTCGCTAAGACTGTTCTTGTGGAATCTGCAAAGTGCCATTTGAAAGCCCATAGAGGGTTATGGTGAAAAAGAAAATATCCTAACATAAAAAGTGCAAAGAATCTTTCTGAGAAACTGCTTTGTGTTCTGTGAATTCAACTCCCAGAATTAAAGCTTTCTCCTCTAGAAGGTTTTCGCTAAGAATGTTGTTGTGGAATTTTCAAAGTGATATTTGGAAGCCCATAGAGGGCTATGGTGAAAAAGGAAGTAGCCTAAATTAACAACTGAAAAGAAGCCCTCTGAGAAACTGTTTTATTTTCTGTTAATTCATCTCACAGAGATACAGCTTTCCCCTCAAGAAGCCTTTCGCTAAGACTGTTGTTGTGGAATTTGAAAAGTGATATTCGGAAGCCCATTGATGGCAGTGGTGAATAAGAAAATATCCTATAATAAAAACTGAAGAAATCTTTCTGAGAAACTGCTTTGTATTCTGTTAATTCATCTCAAAGAGTTACATCTTTAAACTCAAGAAGTCTTTCCTTAAGATTGTTCTTGTGGAATTAGCAAAGTGATATTTGGAAGCCCATCGTGGGCTATGATGAAAAAGAAATTATCTTCCGTGAAAAACTGGAAAGAAGCTTTCTGAGAAACTACATTGTTTTCTATTATTTCGTCTCACAGAGTTACAGCTTTCCCCTCAAGAAGCCTCTCGCTAAGACTGTTCTTGTGGAAATTGCAAAGTGATATTTGAAAGCCCATAGAAGGCTATTGTAAAAAAGGAAATATCTTCCGTTAAAAACTGGAAAGAGGCTTTCGAGAAACTTCTTTGTGTTCTGTTAATTCATCTCACAGAGTTACAGTTTTCCCCTCCAGAATCCTTTCGTTAAGACTGTTCTTGTGGAATTTGCAAAGTGATATTTGGAAGCCCATAGAGGGCTGTGGTGAAAAAGGAAATATCTTCCGTTAAAAACAGGAAAGAAGCTTTCGAGAAACTGCTTTGTGTTCTGTTAATTCATCTCACACTGTTACAGTTTTCCCCTCCAGAAGCCTTTCACTAAGAATGTTCTTGTGGAATTTGCAAAGTGATATTGGAAGCCCATAGAGCGTTATGGTGAAAAAGGAAATATCCTTAGATAAAACCCGAATAGAACATTCTGAGAAACTGCATTGTGTTCTCTTTATTCATCTCACAGTGTTGTAGCTTTCCCTGCCAGAAACAGTTCATTAAGACTGTTCCTGTGGAATTTGCAAGGTGATATTTGGAAGCCCTTAGAGGGCTTTTTGAAAAAGGAAATATCTTCCGTTAAAAACTGGAAAGAAGCTTTCTGAAAAACTGCTTTGTGTTCTGCTAATTCATCTCAGAGAAATACAGCTTTCCCCTCAATAAGCCGCTCACTAAGAATGTTCTTGTGGGCCGGGCGCGGTGGCTCAAGCCTGTAATCCCAGCACTTTGGGAGGCCGAGACGGGCGGATTACGAGGTCAGGAGATCGAGACCATCCTGGCTAACACGGTGAAACCCCGTCTCTACTAAAAATACAAAAAACTAGCCGGGCGAGGTGGCGGGCGCCTGTAGTCCCAGCTTCTCCGGAGGCTGAGGTAGGAGAATGGCGTAAACCCGGGAGGCGGAGCTTGCAGTGAGCTGAGATCCGGCCACTGAAGTCCAGCCCGGGCTACAGAGCAAGACTCCGTCTCAAAAAAAAAAAAAAAAAAAAAAAGAATGTTCTTGTGGAATTTGCAAAGTGATATTTGGAAGCCCATAGAGGGCTATACTGTAAGAGGAAATATCTTCAGTTAAAAACTGAAAAGAAACTTTCTGAGAAACTGCTTTGTGTTCCGTTAATTCATCTCACAGAGTTGCACCTTTCCCCTCCAGAAGCCTTTCGTTAAGAATGTTCTTGTGGAATTTGCAAAGTGATATTTAAAAGCCCATAGAAGGCTATGGTGAAAAAGGAAATATGACAAGATAAAAACTGAAAAAAAGCTTTTTGAGAAACTGCTTTTTGTTCTGTTAGTTCATGTCTCAGAGTTACTGCTATTCAATCAAGAAGCCTTTCGCTAAAACTGTTCTTGTGGAATTTGCAGAGAGATATTTGGAAGCCCATAGAGGGCTATGGTAAAAAGGGAAGTATCTTCCGTTAAAAAATGCAAAGAAGTTTACTGTGAAACTGCTTTTTGTTCTATTAATTCATCTCACAGAGGTACAGCTTTCCCCTCCAGGAGCCGTTCACTAAGACTGTTCTTGTGGAATTTGCAAAGTGATGTTGGAAGTCCATAGAGGGCTATGTTGAAAAAGGAAATATCTTCAGTTAAAAACTGGAAAGAAGCTTTCTGAGAAACTACTTTGGGTTCTGTTAATTCATCTCACAGAGTTTCAGCTTTCCCCTCAAGGAGCCCTTCGCTAACAGTGTTCTTGTGGAATTTGCAAAGTGATATTAGGAAGCCCATAGAGGGCTATTGTGAAAAAAGAAATATCTTAAGATAAAAACTGAAAAGAAGCTTTTTGAGAAACTGCTTTGTGTTGTGTTAATACATCTCACAGAGTTACAGCTTTGCCCTCCAGAAGCCTTTAGCTAAAACTGTTCTTGTGGAATTTGCAAAGTGTTATTTGGAAGCCCATAGAGGGCTGTGGCGACAAAGGAAATATCCTAAGATAAAAACTGAAAAGAAGCTTTCTGAGAAACATCTTCGTGTTCTGTTAATTCATCTCACAGTGTTACAGCTTCCCCTCAAGAATTCTTTAGCTATGACTGTTCTAGTGGAATTTAAAAATTGATATTTGGAAGCCCAATGAGGGAAACCAAAAAGAAGCTTTCAGAGAAACGGCTTTTTGTTCTGTTAATTCATATCACAGAGTTACACCTTTCCCCTTAAGAAGCCTTTGGCTAAGACTGTTGTTGTGGAATTTGCAAAGTGATATTTCGAAGCCCACAGAGGCCTATGGTGAAAAAGGAAATATCTTCAGTTAAAAACTGGAAAGAAGATTTCTGAAAAACTGCTTTGTGTTCTTTTAATTCATCTCACAGAGTTACAGCTTTCCCCTCAAGACGCCCTTCGCGAAGACTGTTCTTGTGGAATTTGCAAAGTGATATTTGGACGCCCATAGAGGGCTATGGTGAAAAAGGAAATATCCTCAGTTAAAAACTGGAAAGAAGCTTTCTGAGAAACTGCTTTGTGTTCTGTTAATTAATATCACGGAGTTACAGCTTTCCCCTCAAGAAGCCTTTTGCTAAGACACTTCTTGTGGAATTTGCAAAGTGATATTTGGAAGCCATTAGAGAGCTATAGTGAAAAAGGAAATATCCTCAGTTAAAAAGTGGAAAGAAGATTTCTGAGAAACTGCTTTGTGTTTCGTTAATTCATCTCACGGAGTTACAGCTTTCCGCTCAAGAAGCCTTTCGCTAAGACTCTTCCTCTGGAATATGCAAAGCGTTATTTTGGAGCCCATAGGGGGCTACGGTGAAAAGGAAATATCTTCAGTTTAAAACTGGAAAGAAGCTTTTTGAGAATCTGCTTTGTGTTCTTTTAATTCATCTCACAGAGTAACAGCTTTTCCCTCTAGAAGCCTTTCGTTAAGACTGTTCCTGTGGAATTGGCAAAGTGATATTGGGAAGCACTTAGAAGGCTATGGTGAAAAAGGAAATATTTTCCGTTAAAACTCTAAAGAAGCATTCTGTGAAGCTGCCGTGAGTACTGTTAATACATCTCACTGAGTTACAGCTTTCCCATCAAGATGCCTTTCACTAAGACTGTTCTTGTGGGATTTGCAAAGTGATATTTGGAAGCCCATAGAGGGCTACGGTGAGAAAGGAAATATCTTCAGTTAAAAACTGGAAAGAAGCTTTCTGAGAAACTGCTTTGTGTTCTCTTAATTCATCTCACAGAGTTACAGGTCTTCCCTCAAGAAGCCTTTCACTAAGAGTGTCTTTGTGGGATTTGCAAAGTGATAATTGGAAGCCCATAGAGGGCTATGGTGAAAAAGGAACTATTTTCAGTTAAAAGCTGGAAAGAAGCTTTCAGATAAACTGCCGTGTGTTCTGTAAATACATCTCACAGAGTTACAGGTTTCCCTTCCAGAAGCCTTTCGCTAAGACTGTTCTTGTGGAATTTGCAAAGTGATATTTGGAAGCCCATAGAGGGCTACGGTGAAAAAGGACATATCTTCCGTTAAAAACTGGAAAGAAGATTTCTGAGAAACTGCTTTGTGTTCTGTTAATTCATCTCACAGTGTTAAAACTTTCCCCTCCAGAAGCCTTTCGCTAAGACTGTTCTTGTGGAATTTGCAAAATGATATTTGGAAGCCCAAAGAGAGCTAGGGTGAAAAAGGAAATATCCTAAGATAAAAACTGAAAAGAAGCTTTCTGAGGAACTGCTTTGTGTTCTCTTAATTCGTATAACAGAGTTACAGATTTTCCCTCAAGAAGCCATTCGCTAAGACTGCTCTTGTGCAATTTGCAAAGTGATATTTGGAAGCCCATAGAGGGCCATGATGAAAAAGGAAATATCTTCAGTTAAAAACTGGAAAGAAACTTTCTGAGAAACTGCTTTGTGTTCTGGTAATTCATCTCATAGAGTTACAGCTTTCTTCTCAAGAAGCTATTCGGTAAGTCTGTTTTGTGGAATTTGCAAAATGATATTTGGAATTCCATAGAGGGCTATTGTGAAAAACGAAATTTCTTCAGTTAAAAACTGGAAAGAAGTTTTCTGAGAAACTGCTTTGTGTTCTGTTAATTCATCTCACAGAGTTAAAATTTTCCCCTCCAGAAGCCTTTCGCTAAGACTGTTCTTGTGGAATTTGCAAAATGATATTTGGAAGCCCAAACAGAGCTATGGTAAAAAAGGAAATATCCTAAGATAAAAACTGAAAAGAAGCTTTCTGAGGAACTGCTTTGTGTTCTCTTAATTCGTATCACAGAGTTACAGATTTTCCCTCAAGAAGCCTTTCCCTAAGACTGTTCTTGTGGAATTTGCAAAGTGATATTTGGAAGCCCATAGAGGGGTTTGCAGAAAAAGGAAATATCTTAAGATAATAACTTAAAAGTAGTTTTCTGAGAAACTGCTGTGTGGTCTGTTAATTCAACTCACAGAGTTACAGTTTTCCCCTCAAGAAACCTTTCTCTAAGGCTCTTCTTGTGAAATTTGCAAAGTGATATTTGAAAGCCCATTGAGGGCTATGGTGAAAAACAAAATATATTCCGTTAAAAACTGGAAAGAAGCTTTCTGAGAAACTGACGTGTGTTCTATTAATACATCTCACACAGTTACAGCTTTCCTCTTAAGAAGACCTTCACTAAGACTGTTCTTGAGGGATTTGCAGAGTGATATTTGGAAGCCCACAGAGGGCTATGTTGAAAAAGGAAATATCTTCCGTTAAAAACTGGAAAGAAGCTTTCTGAGAAACTGCCGTGTGTTCTGTTAATATATCTCACCGAGTTACAGATTTCCCCTCAAGAAGCCTTTCGATAAGACTGTTCTTGTGGGATTTGCAAAGTGATATTTGGAAGTCTATAGAGGGCTATGGTGAAAAAGGAAGTATCTTCAGTTAAAAACTGGAAAGAAGCTCTGAGAAACTGCTTTGTGTTCTGTTAATTCATCTCACAGAGTTACAGCCTACCTCTCAAGAAGGCTTTCGCTAAGAATGTTCTTGTGGAATTTGCAAAGTGATATTTGGAAATCCACAGAGGGCTATGGTGAAAAAGGAAATATCTTTCGTTAAAAACTGGAAAGAAGCTTTCTGAGAAACTGCTATGTGTTCTGTTAATTCATCTCAAAGAGTTACAACTTTCCCCTCAAGAAGCCTTCTGCTAAGGCTCCTCTTGTGTAATTTGCAAAATGATATTTGGAAGCCCTTAGAGGTCTACTGTGAAAATGGAAATATCCTCAGATAAAAACCGAAAAGAAGCTTTCTTAGAAACTGCTTTGTGTTCTGTTAGTTCACCTCACAGAGTTACAGGTTTCCCCTCAAGAAGCCGTTCACTAAGATTGTTTTTGTGATATTTGCAAAACGATAGTTGGAAGCCCATAGAGGGCTACGGTGAAAAAGGAAATATCTTAAGATAAAAACTGAAAAGAAGCTTTCTGAGAAACTGCTTTGTGTTCTGTTAATTAATTCCACAGAGTTACAGCTTTCCCCTCAAGAAGACTTTCGCTAAGACTGTTATTGTGTATTTTGGAAAGTGATATTTAGAAGCCCCTACAGGGCTATGGAGAAAAAGGAAATATCTTCCGTTAAAAACTGGAAAGAAGCTTTCTGGGAAACTTCTTTGTGTTCTGTTAATTCATCTCACAGAGTTACAGTTTTCCCCTCAAGATGCCTTTCGCTCAGACTGTTCTTGTGGAATTTCAAAGTGATATTTGGAAGCCCATAGTGGGCTATGGCGAAAAAGGAAATATCTTAAGATAAAAACGGAAAAAAAGCTTTCTGATAAACTGATTTGTATTCTGTTAATTCATCTCACAGAGCTACAGTTTTTCCCTAAAGAAGCCTTTCGCTAAGACTGTCCCTGTGGAATTTGCAAAGTGATATTTGAAAGCCCATAGAGGGCTATGGTGAAAAAGGAAATATCCTATGATAAAAACTGAAAACAAGCTTTCTGAGAAACTCCTTTGTGTTCTGTTAATTCATCTCACAGAGTTACAGCTTTCCCCTCAAGAAGCCTTGCGCTAAGACTGTTCTTGTGGAATTTGCAAAGTGATATTTGGAAGACTCTAGAGGGCTAGGGTGAAAAAGGAAATATTTTCCGTTAAAAACTGGAAAGAAGATTTCTGAGAATCAGGTTTGTGTTCTGTTAATTCATCTATCAGAGTAACAGCTGTCCCCTACAGAAGCCTTTCTCTAAGACTTTTCTTGTGGAATTTGCAAAGTGATATTTGGAAGCCCTTAGAAGGCTATGATGAAAAAGGAAATATCCTAAGATAAAAACTGAAAAGAATCTTTCTGAGAAACTGTTTTGTGTTCTGTTAATTCATCTCACAGAGTTACAGCATTTACCTCAAGATGCCTTTCGCTAAGATTGTTCTTGTGCAAATTGCAAAGTGATATTTGGAAGCCCATAGAGAGCTATGTTGAACAATTAAAATCTTCCGTTAAAAACTGGAAAGAAGCTTTCTGAGAAACTGCTTTGTGTTCTGTTAATTCATCTCAGAGAGTTACAGCTTTCCCCTCAAGAAGTCTTTCACAAAGACTGTTCTTGTGTAATTTGCAAACTGATATTTGGAAGACCATAGAGGGCTATGTTGAAAAAGGAAATATAGTAAGATAAAATCCGAAAAGAACCTTTCTGAGAAACTGCTTTCTGTTCTGTTAATTCATCTCAAAGTGTTACAGATTTCCCCTCATGAGGCCGTTCACTAAGACTGTTCTTCTGAAATTCGGAAAGTGATATTTAGAATCTCATAGAGGGCTATGTTGAAAAAGGAAATATTTTACGTTAAAAACTGTAAAGAAGCTTTCTGATATACTTCTTTGTGTTCTGTTAGTTCGTCTCACCGAGTTACAGCTTTGCTTTCAATAAGCAGTTCACTGAGACTATTCTTGTGAAATTTTCAAAGTGATATTAGAAAACTCATAGAGGGCTAGGGTGAAAAAGGAAGTATCTTCCGTTAAAAACGTGAAAGAAGCTTTTTGAGAAACTGCTGTGTGTTCTGTTAAGGCATCTCACTGAATTACAGCTTTCCTGTCAAAAGGCTTTCGCTAAGACTGTTCTTGTGTGATTTGCAAAGTGATATTTGAAAGCCCTTAGAGGGCTATGGTGAAAAAGGAAATATCTTTCGTTAAAAACTGGAAAGAAGATATCTGAGAAACTGCTTTGTGTTCTGTTAATTCATCTCACAGAGTTACAGTTTTCCCCTCCAGAAGTCTTTCGCTTACACTGTTCTTGTGGAATTTGCAAAGAGATATTTGGAATCCCACAGAGGGCTATGCTGAAAAAGGAAATATCCTCCGTCAAAAACTGGAAAGAAGATTGCTGAGAAACAGCTTTGTGTTCTGTTAATTCATCTCACAGAGTTACAGCTTTCCCCTCAAGAAGCCGTTCACTAAGACTGTTCTTGTGGAATTTGCAAAGTGATATGTGGAAGCCCATAGAGGGCTATGGTGAAAAAGGAAACATCCTAAGATAAAAACTGAAAAGAAGCTTTCTGAGAAACTGCTTTCTGTTCTGTTAATTCGTCTAACAGAGTTACAGCATTCCTCTCCAGAAACCTTTCGCTAACACTGTTCTTGTGGAATTTGCAAAGTGATATTTGGAAGCCCAGAGAGAGCTATGGTGAAATAGGAAATATCTTCAGTTAAAAAATGAAAACAAGCTTTCCGAGACACTGATTTGTGTTCTGTTAATTCATCTCAAAGAGTTACAGCTTTTCCCTCAAGAAGCCTTCCGCTAAGACTGTTTTTGAGGAATTTCCAAAGTGATAAGTGTAAGCCCATAGAGGGCTATTGTGAAATTGGAAATATCCTAAGATACTAACCGAAAAGAAGCTGTCTGAAAAACTGCTTTGTGTACTGTTAGTTCATCTCACAGAGCTACAGCTTTCCCCTCAAGAAGCCGTTCACTAAGACTGTTTTGTGAAATTTGGAAAGTGATATTTGGATACCCATAAAGGACTATGGTGAAAAAGGAAATATCTTCCGTTAAAAACTGGAAAGAATTATTCTGAGAAAATGCCATGTGTTCTGATAATACGTCTCACTGAGTTACAGCTTTCCTCTCAAGAAGCCTTTAGCTAAGACTGTTCTTGTGAAATTTGCAAAGTGATATTTGGAAGCCCAAAAGGGCTGTGGTGAAAAAGGAAATATCCTCAGTTAAAAACTGAAAAGAAGCCTTCTGAGAAACTGCTTTGTGTTCAGTTAGTTCCTCTCACAGACTTACAGCTTTCTCCTCAGGAAGCCGTTCACTAAGTCTGTTCTTGTGGAATTGCAAAGTGATATTTTGAGGCACATATAGGGCAATGGTGAAAAAGAAAACATCCTAAGATAAAAACTGAAAAGAAGCTTTCCGAGAAACTGCTTTGGTTCTGTTAATTCAACTCACAGAGGTACAGCTTTCTCCTCAAGAAGCCTTTCGCTAAGACTGTTCTTGTGGAATTTGCTAAGTGATAATTGGAAGCACATGGAGGGCTATGGTGAAAAAGGAAATATCTTCAGTTAACATCTGAAAAGAAGCTTTCTGAGAAACTGCTTTGTGTTCTGTTAATTCATCTGAAAGAGTTACAGCTTTCCCCTCAAAAAGCCTTCCGCTAAGACTGTTCTTGTGGAATTTGCAAAGTGATATTTGGAAGACCTTAGAGGGCTATGGTGAAAAAGGAAATCTCTTCCGTTAAAAACTGGAAAGAAGCTTTCTGAGAAACCGCTTTGTGTTCTTTTAGTTCATGTCACAGAGTTTCAGCTTTCCCCTGAAGAAGCCGTTCACTAAGACTATTCTTGTGAAATTTGCAAAATAATATTTGGAAACCCATAGAGGACTATGGTGATAAAGGAAATATCTTCCGTTAAAAACTTGAAAGAAGCCTTCTGAGAAACTGCCGTGTGTTGGTGTAATACATCTCACCGAGTTACAGCTTTCCCCTCAAGAAGCCTTTCACTAAGACTGTTCTTGTGGAATTTGCAATGTGATATTTGGAAGCCCATAGAGGCCTATGGTGAAAAAGGAAATATCCTAAGATAAAAACTGAAAAGAAGCTTTCTGAGAATCTACTTTGTGTTCTGTTAATTAATCTCACAGAGTAACAGCTTTCACCTCAAGAAGCCTTTCGCTAAGTCTGTTCTCGTGGAATTTTCAAGGTGATATTTGTAAGCCCATAGAGGGCTAAGGTAGAAAAGGAAATATCCTAAGATAAAACTGTAAAAAAGCTTTCTGAGAAACTGCCATGTGTTCTGTTAATACACCTCACCGAGTTACAGCTTTCTCCTCAAGAAGCTTTTCGTTAAGACTGCTCTTGTGGGATATGCAAAGTGATATTTGAAAGCCCATAGAGGGCTACGCTGAAAAAGGAAATATCATCAGTTAAACTGTGGATAGAAGCATTCTGAGAAACTGCTTCCTGTTCTGTTAATTCATCTCACGGAGTTACAGCTTTCCCCTCAAGAAGCCTTTCATTAAGAGTGTTCTTGTGGGATTTGCAAAGTGGTATTTGGAAGCCCCTAGAGGGCTATGCTGAAAAAGGAAATTTCTTCAGTTAAAAACTTGAAAGAAGCTTTCTGAGAAACTGCTTTGTGTTCTGTTATTTCATCTCACAGAATTACAGCTTTCCCCTCCAGAAACATTTCCCTAAGACTGTTCTTCTGGAATTTGGAAACTGATATTTGAAGCCCGTAGAGGGCTATGGTGAAAAAGGAAATTACCTAAGATAAAAACTGAAAGGAAGCTTTCAGAGAAACTGCATTGTGTTCTGTTAATACATGTCACCGCATTACAGATTTCCCCTCAAGAAGCTGTTGGCTAAGACTGTTCTAGTGGAATTTGCAAAGTGATATTTGGAAGCCCACGGAGGGCTATGGTGAAAAAGGAAATATCTTCCGTTAAAAACTGGAAAGAAGATTTCTGAGAAACTGCTTTGTGTTCTGTTAATACACCTCACCGAGTTACAGCTTTCCCCTCAAGAAGCCTTTCGCTAATACTGTTTTGTGTGATTTGCACAGTGATATTTGGAAGCCCATAGAGGGCTATGGTGAAAAAGGAAATTTCTTCAGTTAAAAACTGGAAAGAAGTTTTCTGAGAAACTGCTTTGTGTTCTGTTAATTCATCTCACAGAGTTACAGCTTTCCCATACAGAAACCTCTCCCTAAGACTGTTCTTTTGTAATTTGCAAGGTGATATTTGGAAGCCCATAGAGGGCTATGGTGAAAAAGGAAATATCTTCTGTTAAAAACTGGAAAGAAGCTGTATGAGAAACTGCTTTGTGTTCTGTCAATTTACCTTAAGAGTTACAGCTTTCCCCTGCAGAAGCCTTTCCCTAAGACTGTTCTTGTGGAATTTGCAAAGCGATATTTGGTAAAAGGCGAAAGATTTATACGATCTGAAGAGAAACCAGAGAATTACAAAGTGATACTTGGAAGCACACAGAGGGCTATGGTGAAAAAGAAAATATCTTCGGTTAAAAACTGGAAAGAAGCTTTCTGAGAAACTGCCGTGTGTTGGTGCAATATATCTCACCGAGTTACAGCTTTCCACTCAAGCAGCCTTTCACTAACACTGTTCTTGTGGAATTTGCAATGTGATATTTGGAAGCCCATAGAGGCCTATGGTGAAAAAGGAAATACCTTAAGATAAAAATTGAAAAGAAGCTTTCTGAGAAACGGCTTTGGGTTCTCTTACTTCATCTCACAGAGTTAGAGCTTTTCCCTCAATAAGTCGTTCACTAAGACTGCTCTTGTGAAATTTGCAAAGTGATATTTGGAAACTCATAGGAGGCTATGGTGAAAAAGGCAATGTCTTCCGTTAAAAACTGGAAGGAAGCTTTCTGAGAAACTGCAATGTGTTCTGTTAATACAACTCACCGAGTTACAGCTTTCCCCTCAAGAAACCTTTCGCTAAGACTGCTCTTGTGGGATTTGCAAAGCGATATTTGGAATCCCATAGAGGGCTACGCTGAAAAAGGAAATACCTTCAGTTAAACTGTGGATAGAAACATTCTGAGAAACTGCTTTCTGTTCTGTTAATTCATCTCACCGAGTTACAGCCTTCCCCTCAAGAAGCTTTTCGCTAAGGGTGTTCTTGTGGGATTTGCAAAGTGGTATTTGGAAGCCCATAGAGGGCTATGCTGAAAAAGGAAATTTCTTCAGTTAAAAACTGGAAAGAAGCTTTCTGAGAAACTGCTTTGTGTTCTGTTAATTCATCTCACAGAATTACAGCTTTCCCCTCAAGAAGCCTTTCGCTAAGACTGTTCTTGTGGAATTTGCAAAGTGATATTTGGAAATCCTTAGAGGGCTATGGTGAAAAAGGAAATATCTTCCGTTAAAAACTGGAAAGAAGCTTTCAGAGAAACTGCTTTGTGTTCTGTTAATTCTTCCCACAGAGTTACAGCTTTCCCCTGAAGAACCCTTTCTCTAAGACTGTTCTTGTGGAATTTGCTAGGTGATATTTGGAAGCCCATAAAGGGCTATGGTGGAAAAGGAAATATCTTCCGTTAAAAACTGGAATGAAGCTTTCTGAGAAACTGCTTTGTATTCTGTTAATTCATCTCACAGAGTTACAGCTTTCCTATCATGAAGCCGAACACTAAGACATTTTTTGTGGAATTTCCAAACTGATATTTGGAAGCCCATAGAGGGCTATGGTGAAAAAAGAAATATCTTCCGAGAAAAACTGGAAAGAAGCTTTCTGAGAAACTGCTCTGTGTTCTGTTAATTCATCTCACAGAATTACTGCTTTCCCATCAAGAAACCTATCACTAAGTCTGTTCCTGTGGATTTTCCAAAGTGATATTTGGAAGCCCAGAGAGGGCTATGGTGAAAAAAGAAATATCTTCCGTTAAAAACTGGAAAGAAGCTTTCTGAGAACCTACTTTGTGTTCTGTTAATTCACCTCACACAGTTACAGCTTTCCCCTCAAGAAGACTGTCGCTAGGACTGTTCTTGAGGAATTTGCAAAGTGATATTTGGAAGCCCATAGAGGGCTATGGTGAAAAAGGAAATATCTTCCTTTAAGATCTGGAAAGAAGCTTTCTGAGAAACTGATTTGTGTTCTGTTAATTCATCTCACAGAGTTACTGTGTTTCCCTCAAGAAGCCTTTCGCTAAGACTGTTCTTGTGGAATTTGCAAAGTGATATTTGGAAGCCAATAGAGGGTTATGGTAAAAAAGGATATATCTTCCGGTAAAAACTGGAAAGAAGCTTTCTGAGAAACTGCTTTGTGTTCTGTTAACTCATCTAACAGAGTTACAGCATTCCCTTCAAGAAGCCTTTCGCTAAATCTGTTTTTTTGGAATTTGCAAAGTGATTTTTGGAAGCCCATAGAGGGCAAGGGTGAAAAAGGAGATATCTTGCGTTAAAAACTGGAAAGAAGGTTTCTGAGAAACTGCTTTGTGCTCTATTAATTCATCTCATAGTTACTGCTTTTCCCTTAGAAGCCTTTCGCTAAGACTGTTCTTGTGGAATTTGCAAAGTGATATTTGGAAGCCCATAAAGGGTTAAGGTGAAAAAGGAAAATCTTCCGTTAAAAACTGGAAAGAAGTTTTCTGAGAAACTGCTTTGTGCTCTATTAATTCATCTCATAGTTACTGCTTTTCCCTTAGAAGCCTTTCGCTAAGACTGTTCTTGTGGAATTTGCAAAGTGATATTTGGAAGCCCATAAAGGGTTAAGGTGAAAAAGGAAAATCTTCCGTTAAAAACTGGAAAGAAGTTTTCTGAGAAACTGCTTTGTGTTCTGTTAATTCATCTCACTGAGTTACAGCTTTACGCTCAAGAAGCCTTTCGCGAAGACAGTTCTTGTGGAATTTGGAAAGGGATATTTGGAAATCTTTAGAGGGCTATGGCGAAAAAGGAAATATCTTCTGTAAAAAACTGGAAAGAAACTTTCTGAGAAACTGCTTTGTGTTCTGTTAGTTCATCTCACAGAGTTACAGCTTTCCCCTCAAAAACCTTTCGTTATGACTGTTCTTGTGGAATTTGCAAAGTGATATTTAGAAGCCCGTAGTGGGCTATAGTGAAAAAGGAAATATCTTCCGTTAAAAATTGAAAAGAAGCTTTCTGAGAAACTGCTTTGTGTTCTGTTAACTCATCTCACAGAGTTACTGCTTTCGCCTCAAGAAGCCTTTTGCTAAGACTGTTCTTGTGGAATTTGCAAAGTGGTATTTGGAAGCCCATAGAGGGCTAATGGGAAAAAGGAAATATCTTCCGTTAAAAACTTGAAAGAAGCTTTCTGAGAAACTGCTTTGTGATCTGTTAATTCATCTCACAGAGTTACAGCTTTCCCCTGAAGAAGCCTTTTGCGAAGACTGTTCTTGTGGAATTTGCAAAGTGATATTTGGAAGTTCATAGAAGGCTATGGTGAAAAAGGATATTTCTTCCTTTAAGAAATGGAAAGAAGGTTTGTGAGAAACTGCTTTGTGTTCTGTCCCTTCATCTCACAGAGTTACAGCTTTCCCCTGAAGAAGCCTTTCGCTAAGACTGTTCTTGTGTAATTTGCAAAGTGATATTTGGAAGCCCATGGAGGGCTATGGTGAAAAAGGATATAACTTCCGTTAAAAACTGGAAAGAAGCTTTCTGAGAAACTACTTTGTGTTCTCTTAATTCATCTCATAGTTACTGCTTTTCCCTTAGAAGCCTTTCGCTAAGACTGTTCTTGTGGAATTTGCAAAGTGATATTTGGAAGTCCATAAAGGGTTAAGGTGAAAAAGGAAAATCTTCCCTTAAAAACTGGAAATAAGCTTTCTGAGAAACTGCTTTGTGTTCGGTTAATTCATCTCACAGTTACTGCTTTCCCCTCAAGAAGCCTTTCGCTAAGACTCTTCTCGTGGAATTTGCAAAGTGATATTTGAAAGCCCATAGAGGGTTAAGGTGAAAAAGGAAATATCTTCCGTTAAAAACTGAAAAGAAGCTTTCTGAGAAACTTCTTTGTGTTCTGTTAATTCATCTCACAGAGTCACTGCTTTCACCTCAAGAAGCCTTTCGCTAAGACTGTTCTTCTGGAATTTTCGTAGTGATATTTTCAAGCCCATAGAGGGCTAAGGTGAAAAAGGAAATATACTAAGATTAAAACTGAAAAGAAGCATTCTGAGAAACTACTTTATGTTCTGTTTATTCATCTCACAGAGATACAGCTTTCCCCTCAAGAAACCTTTCACGAAGACTCTTCTTGTGAAATTTTCAAAGTGATATTTGGAAGCCCATAGAGGGCTACGGTGAAAAAGGAAATATCTTCCGTTAAAAATTAGAAAGAAACTTTCTGATTAACTGCTCTGTCTTCTGTTAATTCATCTCACAGAGTTACTGCTTTCCCAGCAAGAAGCCATTCTCTAAGATTCATCTTGTGGATTTTGCAAAGTGATATTGGAAGCCCATAGAGGGCTATGGTGAAAAAGGAAATATCTTCCCTTAAAAACTGGAAAGAAGCTTTCTGAGAAACTGCTTTGTGTTCTGTTAATTCATCTCACAGAGTTACAGATTTCCCTTCAAGAAGCCTTTCGCTAAGACTCTTCTTGTTGGATTGGCAAAGTGATATTTGGAAGCCCATAGAGGTCTATGGTGAAAAAGGAAATATCTTCCGTTAAAAACTGGAAAGAAGCTTTCTGAGAATCTGTTCTGTGTTCTGTTAATTCATCTCTCAGAGTTACTGCTTTCCCATTAAGAAGCCTTTCGCTAAGACTGTTCTTGTGGATTTGCAGAGTGATATTTGGAAACCCATTGAGCGCAATGGTGAAAAAGGAACTATATTCCGTTAAAAACTGGAAAGAAGCTTTCTGAGAAACTACTTTGTGTTCTGTTAATTCATCTCACAGAGTTACAGCTTACCCCTCAAGAAGCCTCTCGCGAAGACGGTTCTTGTCGAATTTGCAAAGTGATAGTTGGAAGCCCATAGAGGGCTATGTTGAAAAAGGAAATATCTTCCGTTAAAAAGTGGAAAGAAGCTTTCTGAGAAACTGCTTTGTGTTCTGTCAATTCAGCTCACAGAGTTATAGCTTCCCCCTCAAGAAGCCTTTCGCTAAGACTGTTCTTGTGGAATTTGCAAAGTGATATTTGGAAGCCCATAGAGGGCTATATTGAAAAAGGAAATATCTTCCGTTAAAAACTAGAAAGAAGCATTCTGAGAAACTTATTTGTGTTCTGTTAATTCGTCTCACAGAGTTACAGCTTTCCTTTCAAGAAGCCTTTCGCTAAGTCTGTTCTTGCGGAATTTGCAAAGTGATATTTGGAAGCCCATAGAGGGCTATGTTGAACAAGGAAATATCATCCGTTAAATACTGGAAAGAAGCTTTCTGAGGAACTGCTTTGTGTACTGTTAATTCTTCTCACAAAGTTACAGTTTTCTCCTCAGGAAGCCTTTCGCTAAGATTGTTCTTGTAGAATTTGCCAAGTGATATTTGGAAGCCCTTAGAGGGCTATGGTGAAAAAGGAAATATCTTCCGTTAAAAACTGGAAAGAAGCTTTCTGAGAAACTGCTTTGTGTTCTGTTAATTCTTCCCATAGAGTTACAGCTTCCTCGTGAAGAAGATTTTCTCTAAGACCGTTCTTATGGAATTTGCAAAGTGATATTTGGAAGCCCATAGAAGGCTATGGTGGAAAAGAAAATATTTTCCGTTAAAAAAGGAAAGAAGCTTTCTGAGAAACTGCTTCATGTTCTGTTAATTCATCTCACAGATTTACAGCTTTCCCTTCAATAAGCCTTTCGCTAAGACTCTTCTGGTGGAATTTGCAAAGTGATATTTGGAATCCCCTAGAGGACTATGGTGAACAAATAAATATCTTCCCTGAAAAACTGGAAAGAAGCTTTCTGAGAAACTGATTTCTGTTCTGTTAATTCATCTCACAGAGTTACAGCTTTCCCCTCAAGAAGCCTTTCGCTAAGACTGTTGTTGTGGAATTTTCAAAGTGATATTTGGAAGTCCATAGAGGGCTATGGTGAAAAAGGAAATATCTTTCGTTAAAAACTGGAAAGAAGATATCTGAGAAACTGCTTTGTGTTCTGTTAATTCATCTCACAGAGTTACAGTTTTCCCCTCCAGAAGTCTTTCGCTTCCACTGTTCTTGTGGAATTTGCATAGTGATATTTGGAATCCCATAGAGGGCTATGGTGAAAATGGAAATATCTTCCGTTAAAAGCTGTAAAGAAGCTTTCTGAGGAACTGCTATGTGTACGGTTAATCCCTCGCACATAGTTACAGCTTTGCCCTCAAGAAGCCTTTCGCTAAGATTGTTATTGTGGAATTTTCAAAGAGATATTTGGAATCCCCTAGAAGGCTATGGTGAAAAAGGATGTATCTTTCGTTCAAAAATGGAAAGAACCATTCTGTGAATCTGCTTTGTGTTCTGCTAATTGTTCCACAGTGTTACAGCATTCCCCTGAAGAAGCTTTTCGCTCAGACTGTTCTTGTGGAATTCTGAAAGTGATATTTGAAATCCCATAGAGGGCTACGGTGGAAAAGGAAATATCATCCCTTAAAAACTGGAAGAAAGCTTTCTGAGAAACTGCTTTGGGTTCTGTTAATTCATCTCACAGAGTTACAGCTTTCCCTTCAAGAAGCCTTTCAGTAAGGCTTTTCTTGTGGAACTGGCAAAGTGATATTTGGATGCCCTTAGAGGGCTATGGTGGAAAAGGAAATATCTTCAGTTAAACACTGGAAAGAAGCTTTTTGAGAAACTGCTTGGTGTTCTGTCAATTCATCTCACATAGTTACAGCTTACCCTTCAAGAAGCCTTTCGCTAAGACTGTTCTTGTGGAATTTGCAAAGTGATATTTGGAAGCTTATAGAGGGCTATATTGAAAAAGGAAATGAAAAGAAGCTTTCTGAGAAACTGCTTTGTGTTCTATTATTCACTTCACAGAGACACAGCTTTCCCCGCTAGAAACCTTTTGCTAAGACTGTACTTGTGGAATTTGCAAAGTGATATTTGGAAGCACATAGAGGGCTACGGTAAAAGAGGAAATATCTTCAGTTAAAAACCTGAAAGAAGCATTTTGAGAAACTGCTTTGTGTTCTGTTAATTCATTTCACAGAGTTACATCTTAACCCTCAGGAACCCTTTCGCTAAGACTGTCCTTGTGGAATTTGCAATGTGATATTTGGAAGCCATATAGGGCTATGGTGAAAAAGGAAATATCTTCCGTTAAAAACTGTAAAGAAGCTTTCTGAGAAACTGCTTTGTGTTCTGTTAATTCATCTCACAGAGTTACAGATTTCCCCTCAAGAAGACTTTCGCTAAGATTGTTCTTGTGGAATTTCCTAAGTGATATTTGGAAGCCCATAGAAGGCTATGGTGAAAATGAAATATCTCCCTTTAAAAACTGGAAAGAAGCTTTCTGAGAAACTGATTTGTGTTCTGTTAATTCATCTCTCCTAATTACACATTTCCCCTCAGGAAGCCTTTGCTAAGACTGTTTTGTGGAATTTGCAATGTGATATTTGGAAGCCCTTAGTGGGCTATTGTGAAAAAGGAAATATCCTAAGATAAAAACTGGAAAGAAGCTTTCTGAGAAACTGCTTTGTGTTCTGTTAATTCACCTCACAGAGATACAGGATTCCCCTGAAGAAGACTTCCGATAAGACTGTTCTTGTGAAATTTGCAAAGTGACATTTGGAAGCCCATAGAGCGCTGCGGTGAAAAAGTAAATATCTTCAGTTAAGAACTGCAAAGAAGCTTTCTGAGAAACTGCTTTGTGCTCTGTTAATTCATCTCACAGAGTTACATCTTCCCTCTTAAGAAGCATTTCGCTAAGAAAGTTCTTGTGGAATTTGCAAAGTGATATTTGGGAGCCCTTAGAGGGCTACGGTGAAAAAGGAAATATCCTAAAATAAAAACTGAAAAGAATCATTCTGATAAACTGCTTTGGTTCTGTTATTTCTTCTCACAGAGTTACAGCTTTTCCCTCAAGAAGTCTTTCCCTAAGTCTGTTCTTGTGTAATTTGCAAAGTGATATTTGGAAGCCCATAGAGGTCTATGGTGAAAAAGGAAATATCTTCCGTTAAAAACTGGAAAGAAGCTTTCTGAGAAACTGCTTTATGTTTTTTTAATTCATCTCACAAACTTACATCTTTCTCCTCAAGAAGCGTTTCACTAAGACTGTTCTTGTGAAATTTGCAAAGTGATATTTGGAAGCCCATAGAGGGTTATGGTGAAAAAGGAAATATCTTCAGTTAAAAATTGCAAAGAATGTTTCTGAGAAGCTGCCCTGTGTTCTGTTAATTCTTCTCACAGAATTACAGCTTCCCCTCAAGAAGCCTTTCGCTAAGCCTGTTCTTGTGGAATTTCCAAAGTAATATTTGGAAGCCCATAGTGGGCCATGGTGAAAAAGGAAATATCTTCAGTTAAAACTGGAAAGAAGCTTTCTGGGAAATTGCTTTGTGTTCTGTTTATTCATCTCACAGAGTTACAGGTTCCCCCTCAAGTAGCTTTTTGCTAAGACTGTTCTTGTGGAATTTTCAAAGTGATATTTGTTAACCCCTAGAGGGCTATTGGGAAAAAAGAAATATCCTAAGATAAAAACTGAAAAGAAACTTTCTGAGAAACGGCTTTGTGTTCTGTAATTCATCTCACAGAGTTACAGCTTTCCCCTCAAAAAGCCATTCTCTAAGACTGTTCCTGTGGAATTTGCAAAGTGATATTTGAGAGCCCATAGAGGGCTATGGAGAAAAAGGAAATATCCTGAGATGAAAACTGAAAAGAAGCTTTCTGAGAAACTGCTTTGTGTTCTGTTAATTCATTTCACAGAGTTACAGCTTCCCCATCAAGTAGCTTTTTGCTAAGACTGTTCTTGTGGAATTTGCAAAGTGATATTTGTTAACCCCTAGAGGGCTATTGGGAAAAAAGAAATATCCTAAGATAAAAACTGAAAAGAAGCTTTCTGAGAAACGGCTTTGTGTTATGTTAAATCATCTCACAGAGTTACAGCTTTCTCCTCAAAAAGTCATTCGCTAAGACTGCTGTTGTGGAATTTCAAAGTGATATTTGGAAGACCATAGAGGGCTATGGAGAAAAAGGATATATCCTAAGATAAAAACTGAAAAGAAGCTTTCTGAGAAACTGCTTTGTGTTCTGTTAATTCGTCTCACAGTGTTACAGCGTTCCCCTCAGGAAGCCTTTTGCTAAGACTGTTCTTGTGGAATTTGCAAAGTGATATTCGGAAGCTCTTAGAAGGCTATGGTGAAAAATGAAATATCTTCCGATTAAAACTGGTAAGAAGCTTTCTGAGAAACTGCTTTGAGTTGTGTTAATTCATCTCACAGAGTTACAGTTTTCACCTAAAGAAGCCTTTCTCTAAGACTGTTCTTTTGGAATTTGCAAAGTGATATTTGGAAACCATAGAAGTCTATGGTGAAAAAGGAAATATCTTTAGTTACAAACTGGAAAAAAGCTTTCTGAGAAAGTGCTTTGTGTTCTCTTAATTCATCTCACAGAGTTATAGCTTCCCCCTCAAGAACCCTTTCGCTAATACTTTCCTTGTGGAATTTGCAAAGTGATATTTGGAAGCCCATACAGGGCGATGGTGAAAAAGGAAATATCTTCAGTTAATACCGAAAGGAAGCTTTCTGAAAAACTGCTTTGTGTTCTGTTAATTCATCTCACAGAGTTGCAGCTCTCCCCTCAAGAAGCCATTCGCTAAGACTGTTCTTGTGAAATTTCCTAAGTGATATTTGGTAGTCCATAGAGGGCTATGGTGAAAAAAGGAACTATCCTAAAATGAAAAGTGAAAAGAAGCTTTCTGAGAAACTGCTTTGTGTTCTGTTAATTCTTCTCACAAAGTTACAGCTTCTCCATCAAGAAGCCTTTTGCTAAGACTGTTCTTGTGGAATTTGCAAAGTGATATTTTGAGGCCCAAAGAGTGCTATGGTGAAAAAGAAATATAATCAGTTTAAAACTGCAAAGAAGTTTTCTGAGAAACTCCTTTGTTTTCTGTGAATTCATCACACAGAGTTACAGTTTTCCCTCAAGAAGCCATTCGCTAAGACTGTTTTTCTGGAATTTGCGAAATGATATTTGGAAGTGCATAGAGGGCTGCGGTGAAAAAGGAAATATCCTGAGATAAAAACGGAAAAGAAGATTTCTGAGAAACTGCTTTGTGATCTGTTAATTCATCTCACAGATTTCCAGCATTCCCCTCAAGAAGCCTATCGCTAAGACTGTTCTTGTCGAATTTGTAAAGTGATATTCGGAAACTCATAGAGGGCTATGGTGAAAAAGGAAATATCTTCAGTTGAAAACTGGAAAGAAGCTTTCTGAGAAACGGCTTTCTGTTCTGTCAATTCATCTCACAGATTTGCAGCTTTCCCCTCAAGAAGCCGTAGACTAAGACAGTTCTTGTGAAATTTGGAATGTGATATTTGGAAGCCCATAGAGGGCTATGGTGAAAAAGGAAATATCTTCCGTTAAAAACTGAAAAGAAGCTTTCTGGGAAACTGCTTTGTGTTCTGTTAATTCATCTCAGAGAGTTACAGCTTTCCCTTCAAAAAGCCATACGCTAAGACTGTTCCTGTGGAATTTGCAAAGTGATAATTGGAAGCCCATAGAGGGCTATGGTGAAATTGAAATATCTTCCATTAAAAACCGGAAAGAAGCTTTCTGAGAAACTCTTTGTGTTCTGTTAATTCAGCTCATAGGGTTACACCTTGCCCCTCAAAAAGCCGTTCACTAAGTCTGTTCTTGTGATATTTGCAAAGTGATATTTCGAAGCCCAAGGAGTGCTATTGTGAAAAAGGAAATATCTTCAGTTTAAAACTGCAAAGAAGCTTTCTGAGAAACTCCTTTGTTTTCTGTGAATTCATCTCACAGAGTTACAGCTTTCGCTCAAGAAGCCATTCGCTAAGACTGTTCCTGTGGAATTTGCGAAGTGATATTTGGTAGTGCATAGAAGTCTATGGTGAAAAAGGAAATATCCGAAGATAAAAACCGCAAAGAAGCTTTCTGAGAAACTGCTTTGTGTTCTGTTAATTCTTCTCACAAAGTTACAGCTTTTCCATCAAGAAGCCTTTTGCTAAGACTGTTCTTGTGGAATTTGCAAAGTGATATTTTGAGGCCCAAAGAGTGCTATGGTGAAAAAGGAAATTTTATCAGTTTAAAACTACAAAGAAGTTTTCTGAGAAACTCCTTTGTTTTCTGTGAATTCTTCACACAGAGTTACAGTTTTCCCTCAAGAAGCCATTCGCTAAGACTGTTTTTCTGGAATTTGCGAAATGATATTTGGAAGTGCATAGAGGGCTGCGGTGAAAAAGGAAATATCCTGAGATAAAAACGGAAAAGAAGATTTCTGAGAAACTGCTTTGTGATCTGTTAATTCATCTCACAGATTTCCAGCATTCCCCTCAAGAAGCCTATCGCTAAGACTGTTCTTGTCGAATTTGCAAAGTAATATTTGGAAGCTCATAGAGGGCTATGGTGAAAAAGGAAATATCTTCAGTTGAAAACTGGAAAGAAGCTTTCTGAGAAACGGCTTTCTGTTCTGTCAATTCATCTCACAGATTTGCAGCTTTCCCCTCAAGAAGCCGTAGACTAAGACAGTTCTTGTGAAATTTGGAATGTGATATTTGGAAGCCCATAGAGGGCTATGGTGAAAAAGGAAATATCTTCCGTTAAAGACTGAAAAGAAGTTTTCTGGGAAACTGCTTTGTGTTCTGTTAATTCATCTCAGAGAGTTACAGCTTTCCCTTCAAAAAGCCATACGCTAAGACTGTTCCTGTGGAATTTGCAAAGCGATAATTGGAAGCCCATAGAGGGCTATGGTGAAATTGAAATATCTTCCATTAAAAACCCTAAAGAAGCTTTCTGAGAAACTGCTTTGTGTTCTGTTAATTCATCTCACAGAGTTACACCTTGCCCCTCAAGAAGCCGTTCACTAAGTCTGTTCTTGTAATATTTGCAAAGTGATATTTCGAAGCCCAAGGAGTGCTATTGTGAAAAAGGAAATATCTTAAGTTTAAAACTGCAAAGAAGCTTTCTGAGAAACTCCTTTGTTTTCTGTGAATTCATCTCACAGAGTTACAGCTTTCCCTCAAGAAGCCATTCGCTAAGACTGTTCCTGTGGAATTTGCGAAGTGATATTTGGTAGTGCATAGAAGTCTATGGTGAAAAAGGAAATATCCGAAGATAAAAACCGCAAAGAAGCTTTATGAGAAACTGCTTTGTGTTCTGTTAATTCATCCAACATAGTTACAGCTTTCCCCTCAATAAGCCTTTCCCTAAGAATGTTCTTGTAGAATTTGCAATATGATATTTGGAAGCCCATTGAAGGCTACGGTGAAAATGAAATATCTTTCGTTAAAAACCGGAAAGAAGCTTTCTGAGACTCCTTTGTGTTCTGTTAATTCATCTCAGAGAGTTACAGCATTCCCCTCAAGAAGCGGTTCACTAAGACTCTTCTTGTGAAATTTGCAATGTGATATTTGGAAGCCCATAGAGGTCTGTAGAGAAAAAGGAAATATCTTCAGTTAAAAACTGCAAAGAAGTTTTCTAAGAAACTGCTTTGTGTTCTGTTAATTCATCTCAGAGAGTTATAGCTTTCCCCTTAAGAAGCCATTCGCTAAGACTGTTCTTCTGGAATTTGCAAAGTGATATTTCGAAGACCATAGAGGGTTATGGTGAAAATGAAATATCTTTCGTTAAAAACTGCAAAGAAGCTGTCTGAGGACCTGCTTTGTGTTCTGTTAATCCGTCTCACAGAGTTACAGTTTCCCCTCAAGAAGAGGTTCACTAAGACTATTCTTGTGAAATTTGCAAAGTGATATTTCGAAGCCCATAGAAGGCTATAGTGAAAAAGGAAATATCTTCAGTTTAAAACTGCAAAGAAGCTTTCTGAGAAACTGCGTTGTGTTCTGTTAATTCATCTCCCAGAGGTACAGCTTTTCCCTTAAGAAGCCTTTCGATAAGGCTGTTCCTGTGGAATTTGCAAATTGATCTTTGGATGCCCTTAGAGGGCTATGGTGAAAAAGAAAATATCTTCCGTTAAAAAATTTAAAGAAGCTTTCTTAGAAAGTGCTATCTGTTCTGATAATTCATCTCACAGAGTTACAGCTTTCCCCTCAAGAAGCCTTTCGATGAGACTGTTCTTGTGGACTTTGCAAGGTGATATTTGGAAACCCATAGAGGGCTATGGTGAAAAAGTAAATACCTTCAGTTAAAAACTGGAAAGAAGCTTTCTGAGAAACTTCTTTGTGTTCTGTTAATTCATCTCACAGAGATACAGCTTTCCCCTCAAGAAGCCTTTAGATAAGACTGCTCTTGTGGATTTTCAAAGTGATATTTGAAAGACCATAGAAGGCTATAGTGAAAAAGGAAATATCTTCAGTTAAAAACTGGTAAGAAGCTTTCTGAGGAACTGCTTTGTTTTCTGTTAATTCATCTCACAGAGTTACAGCTTTCCCCTCAAGAAGGCTTTCGCTAAGACTGTTCTTGTGGAATTTGCAAAGTGATATTTGGAAAACCCTGGAGGGTTATGGGGAAAATGGAATATCTTCCTTTAAAAACTGGAAAGAAGCTTTCTGAGAAACTGCTTTGTGTTCTGTTAATTCATGTCACAGAGTTACAGCTTTCCACTCAAGACGCCGTTCACTAAGACTGTTCTTCTGGAACGTCCAAAGTGATATTTGGAAGTCCTTAGAGGGCTACGGTGAAAAAGGAATTATCTTCCGTTAAAAACTGGAAAGAAGCTTTCTGAGAAACTGGTTGGTGTTCTGTTAATTCATCTCACAGATTTACAGCTTTCCCCTCAAAAAGCCTTTGGCTACGACTGTTCTTGTTTAATTTGCAAAGAGATTATTGGAAGCCCGTAGAGGGCTATGGTGAAAAAGGAAATATCTTCCGTTAAAAACTGGAAGGAAGCTTTCTGAGAAACTGCTTTGTGTTCTCTTAATTCATCTCACAGAGTTACAGCTTCCCCCTAGAGAAGCCTTTGGCTAAGATTCTTCTTGTGGAATTTACAAAGTGATATTTGGAAGCCCATAGAGGGCTACAGTGAAAAAGGAAATATCTTCAGTTAAAGACTGAAAAGAAGCCTTCTGAATATGCTTTGTGTTCTGTTAGTTCATCTCAGAGAGCTACTGCTCTCCCCTCAAGAAGCCATTCGCTAAGACTGTTCTTTTGGAATTTGCAAAGTGATATTTGGAAACCCATAGTGGGCTATGCTGAAAAAGAAAATATCTTCAGTTAAAAACTGAAAGGAAGCTTTCTGAGAAACTGCTCTGTGTTCTGTTAATCCATCTCACAGAGTTACAGCTTTCCCCTCAAGAAGTCTTTCGCTAAGACTGTTCTTGTGGAATTTGCAAAGTGATATTTGGAAGCCCAAAGAGGGCTATGGCGAAAAAGGAAGTATCCTAACATAAAAACTGATAAGAAGAGTTCTGATAAAGTGTTTTGTGTTCTGCTAATTCATCTCACAGAGTTACAGCTTTCATCTCAAGAAGCCTTTCGCTAAGACTGGTCTTGTGGAATTTGCAAAGTGATATTTTGGAGCCCTTAGAGGGCTATGGTGAAAAGGGAAATATCTTTAGTTAAAAACTGGAAAGAAGCTTTCTGAGAAACTGCTTTGTGTTCTATTAATTCATGTCACAGAGTTACAGCTTCACCTTCAAGAAGCCTTTCGTTAAGACTTTTCCTGTGGATTTTGCTAAGTGGTATTTGGATGCCCATAGAGTGCTAAGGTGAAAAAGGAAATATCTTCAGTGAAAGACTGAAAAGAAGCTTTCTGAGAAACTGTTTTTGTGTTGTTAATTCATCTCACAGAGTTACAGCTCTCCACTTAAGAAGCCATTCGCTAAGACTGTTCCTTTGGAATTTCCAAAGAGATATTTGGAAGCCCATTGAGGGCTATGTTGAAAAAGGAAGTATCCTAAGATAAAAACTGAAAAGAAGCTTTCTGAGAAACTGCTTCATGTTGTGTTAATTCATCTCACAGACTTACAGCTTTCTCCTCAAGAAGCCGTTCACTAAGACTGTTCTTGTGAAATTTGCAAAGTGATATTTGGAAGCCCATAGAGGCCTATGGTGAAAAAGGAAATATCCTCAGTTAAAAACTGGAAAGAAGCTTTCTGAGAAACTGTCCTGTGCTCTGTTAATTCATCTAACAGAGTTACAGGTTTCCCCTCAAGAAGTCTTTCGCTAAGACAGTTCTTGTGGAATTTCCAAAGTGATATTTGGAAGTCCATATTGGGCAGTGGTGGAAAAGGAAATATCTTCAGATAAAACTGGAAAGAATCTTTCTGCGAAACTGCTTTGTTTTGTGATAATTCACCTCACAGAGTTACAGCTTTCCCCTCAAGAAGCCGTTCACTAAGACTGTTCTTGTGAAATTTGCAAAGTGATATTTGGAAGAACAAAGAGGGCTATGGTGAAAAAGGAAATATCTTTGGTTAAAAACTGGAAAGAAACTTTCTGAGAAACTTCTTTGTGTCCTGTTAATTCATCTCACTGAGTTACAGCTTTTTCCTCAAGAAGGCTTTCGCTACGAATGTTCTTGTGGAATTTGCTACGTGATATTTGGAAGCCCATAGACGGCTATGGTGAAAAAGAAAATATCTTCAATTAAAAACTGCAAAGAAGATTTCTGAGAAACTGCTTCGTGTTCTGTTAATTCATGTCACAGAGTTACAGCTTCCCCCTCAATAAGCCTTTCGATAAGACTGTTCTTGTGTAATTTGCAAAGCGATATTTGGGAGCCCATAGAGGGCCATGATGAAAAAGGAAATATCTTCAGTTAAAAACTGAAAAGAAGCTTTCTGAGAAACTGCTCTGTGTTCTGTTAAGTCATCTCACAGAGTTACAGCTTTCCCCTCAAGAAGCCTTTCGCGAAGACTGTTCTTGTGGAATTGGCAACCTGATATTTGGAAGCCCATAGAGGGCAATGGTGAAAAAGTAAATATCCTATGATAAAAACTGAAAAGAAGCTTTCTGGGAAAGTGCTTTGTGTTCTGCTAATTCATCTCACAGAGTTACAGCTTTCCCCTCAAGAAGCCTTTTACTAAGACTGTTCTTGTGGAATTTACAAAGTGATAATTGGGAACCCATAAAAGGCTATGGTGAAAAAGGAAATATCTTTAGTTAAAAACTGGAAAGAAGATTTCAGAGAAACTACATTGTGTTCTGTTAATTTATCTCACAGAGTTACAGCTTCCCAATCGAAGCCTTTCGCTAAGACTCTTCTTGTGGAATTTGCAAAGTGATATTTGGAAGACAATAGAGGGCTATGGTGAAAAAGGAAATATCTTCAGTTAAAGACTGAAAAGAAGCTTTCTGTGAAACTGCTTTGTATTCTGCTAATTCACCTCACAGAGTTTCAGCTCTCCCCTCAAGAAGCCATTCGCTAAGAATGTTCTTGTGGAATTTCCAAAGTGATATTTGGAAGCCCATAGAGGGCTACGGTGAAAAAGGAAATATCCTAAAATAAAAACTGAAAAGAATCATTCTGATAAACTGCTTTGTGTTCTGTTATTTCTTCTCACAGAGTTACAGCTTTTCCCTCAAGAAGTCTTTCCCTAAGTCTGTTCTTGTGTGATTTGCAAAGTGATATTTGGAAGCCCTTAGAGGTCTATGGTGAAAAAGGAAATATCTTCAGTTAAAACTGGAAAGAAGCTTTCTGGGAAATTGCTTTGTGTTCTGTTAATTCATCTCACAGAGTTACAGCTTCCCCCTCAAGTAGCTTTTTGCTAAGACTGTTCTTGTGGAATTTGCAAAGTGATATTTGTTAACCCCTAGAGGGCTATTGGGAAAAAAGAAATATCCTAAGATAAAAACTGAAAAGAAGCTTTCTGAGATACGGCTTTGTGTTCTGGTAATTCATCTCACAGTGTTACAGCTTTCCCCTCAAAAAGCCATTCTCTAAGACTGTTCCTGTGGAATTTGCAAAGTGATATTTGGAAGCTCATAGAGGGCTATGGAGAAAAAGGAAATATCCTGAGATAAAAACTGAAAAGAAGCTTTCTGAGAAACTGCTTTGTGTTCTGTTAATTCATTTCACAGAGTTACAGCTTCCCCCTCAAGTAGCTTTTTGCTAAGACTGTTCTTGTGGAATTTGCAAAGTGATATTTGTTAACCCCTAGAGGGCTATTGGGAAAAAAGAAATATCCTAATAAAAAAACTGAAAAGAAGCTTTCTGAGAAACGGCTTTGTGTTCTGTTAATTCATTTCACAGAGTTACAGCTTTCCCCTCGAGAAGTTTTTCGGTAAGACTGTTCTTGTGGAATTTGCAAAGTGATATTTGGAAGGCCATAGAGGGCTATGGTGAAAAAGGAAATATCGTAAGATAAAAACTGAAAATATGCTTTCTGAGAAACGGCTTTGTGTTCTGTTAATTCATCTCCCAGAGTTACAGCTTTCTCCTCAAAAAGTCATTCGCTAAGACTGTTGTTGTGGAATTTCAAAGTGATATTTGGAAGCCCATAGAGGGCTATGGAGAAAAAGCGTGTATCCTAAGATAAAAACTGAAAAGATGCTTTCTGAGAAACTCCTTTGTGTTCTATTAATTCATCTCACAGAGTTACAGCGTTCCCCTCAGGAAGCCTTTCGCTAAGACTGTTCTTGTCGAATTTGCATAGTGATATTCGGAAGCTCTTAGAGGGCTATGGTGAAAAATGAAATATCTTCCGAATAAAACTGGTAAGAAGCTATCTGAGAAACTGCTTTGAGTTGTGTTAATTCATCTCACAGAGTTACAGCTTTCACCTAAAGACGCCTTTCTCTAAGACTGTTCTTTTGGAATTTGAAAAGTGATATTTGGAAGCCCATAGAAGTCTACGGTGAGAAAGGAAATATCTTTAGTTACAAACTGGAAAGAAGCTTTCTGAGAAACTGCTTTGTGTTCTCTTAATTCATCTCACAGAGTTACAGTTTCCCCCTCAAGAAGCCTTTCGCTAATACTCTTCTTGTGGAATTTGCAAAGTGATATTTGGAAGCCCATACAGGGCTCTGGTGAAAAAGGAAATATCTTCAGTTAATACTGAAAAGAAGCTTTCTGAAAAACTGCTTTGTGTTCTGTTAATTCATCTCACAGAGTTGCAGCTCTCCCCTCAAGAAGCCATTCGCTAAGAGTGTTCTTTTGAAATTTCCTAAGTGATATTTGGTAGCACATAGAGGGCTATGGTGAAAAAGGAACTATCCTAAAATAAAAAGTGAAAAGAAGCTTTCTGAGAAACTGCTTTGTGTTCTGTTAATTCTTCTCACAAAGTTACAGCTTTTCCATCAAGAAGCCTTTTGCTAAGACTGTTCTTGTGGAATTTGCAAGTGATATTTTGAGGCCCAAAGAGTGCTATGGTGAAAAAGGAAATATAATCAGTTGAAAACTACAAAGAAGTTTTCTGAGAAACTCCTTTGTTTTCTGTGAATTCTTCACAGAGAGTTACAGTTTTCCCTCAAGAAGCCATTCGCTAAGACTGTTTTTCTGGAATTTGCGAAATGATATTTGGAAGTGCATAGAGGGCTGCGGTGAAAAAGGAAATATCCTGAGATAAAAACGGAAAAGAAGATTTCTGAGAAACTGCTTTGTGATCTGTTAATTCATCTCACAGATTTCCAGCATTCCCCTCAAGAAGCCTATCACTAAGACTGTTCTTGTTGAATTTGCAAAGTGATATTTGGAAGCTCATAGAGGGCTATGGTGAAAAAGGAAATATCTTGAGTTGAAAACTGGAAAGAAGCTTTCTGAGAAACTGCTTTATGTTCCATTTATCAATCTCACAGAGTTACGGCTTTCCCCTCAAGAAGCCTTTGGCTTAGACTGTTCTTGTGGAATTCGCAAAGTGATATTTGGAAGCCCATAAAGGGCCATGGTGAAAAAGGAAATATCTTCAGTTAAACACTGGAAAGAAGCTTTCTGAGAGACTGCTTTGTATTCTATTAATTCATCTCACACAATTACAGCTTTCCCCTCAAGAAGCCATTCGCTAAGACTGCTCTTGTGGAATTTGCAGAGTGATATTTGGAAGCCCATAGAGGATTATGGTGAAAAAGGAAATATCTTCTTTTAAAACTGGAAAGAAGCTTTCTGAGAAACTGCTTTGTATTCTGTGAATTCATCTCACAGAGTTACATCTTTCCCCTCAAGAAGACTTTCGCTAAGACTGTTCTTGTGGAATTTGCAATGTGATATTTCGAAAACCGTAGAGTGCTATGGTGAAAATGGAAATATCCTAAGATAAAAACTGAAAAGAAGCTTTCTGAGAAACTGCTTTGTGTTCTGTTAATTCATCTCACAGTTTACAAATTTCTCCTCAAGAAACCTTTAGCTAAGTCTTATATTGTGGAATTTGAAAAGTGATATTTGGAACCCCATAGGGGGCTATGGTGAAAAAGGAAGTATCTTCCGTTATAATCTGGAAAGAAGATTTCTGAGAAAATACTTTGTGTTCTGTTAATTCATCTCAGAGATTTACAGCTTTCCCCTCATGAACCCTTTCCCTAAGACTGTTCTTGTGGAATTTGCAATGTGATATTTGGAAGCCCACAGAGGGCTATGGTGAAAAAGGACATATCCTAAGATAAAAACTGAATAGAAGCTTTCTGAGAAACTGCATTGTGTTCTGTTAGTTCATCTCAGAGAGGTACAGCTTTCTCCTCAAGAAGTCTTTCTCTAAGACTGTTCCTGTGGAAATTGCAAAGTGATGTTTGGAAGCTCATAGTGGCTATGGTGAAAAAAGAATTATACTAAGATAAAAACCGAAAAGAAACTTTGTGAGAAACTGCTTAGTGTCCTGTTAGTTCATCTCACAGAGTTACAGCTTTCCCCTCAGGAAGACGTTCACTAAGACTGTTCTTGTGAAATTTGGAAAGTAATATTTGGAAGTCCATAGAGGGCTATGGTGAAAATGGAATTATGCTAAGGTAAAAACAGAAAAGAGGCTTTCTGAGAAACTGCTTTGTTTTCTATTAATTCATCTCACAGTGTTACAGCTTTCCCCTCAAGAAGCCTAACCCTTAGACTGTTCTTGTGGAATTTGCAAAGTGATATTTGGAATCCCATAGAGGGCTATGTTGAAAAACGAAATATCTTCCGTTAAAAACTGGAAAGAATCTTTCTCAGAAACCCCTTTGTGTTCTGTTAATTCATCTCACAGAGTTACAGATTTCTCCTCAAGAAGCCTTTCGCTAAGACTGTTCTCGTGGAATTTGCAAAGCGATATTTGGAAGCCCTTAGGGGGCTATGGAGAAAAAGGAAACATCCTAAGATAAAAATGAAAAGAAGCTTTCTGAGGAACTGCTTTCTGTTCTATTAATTCGTCTCAGAGATTTACATCTTTCCTCCCAAGGAACCTTTCGCTAAGACTGTTCTTGTGGAATTTGTAAAGTGATATTTGGAAGCCCATCGAGGGCTAAGGTGAAAATGGAAATATCCTAAGATGAAAACTGAAAAGAAGCTTTCTGGGAAACTGTTTTTGTGTTCTGTTAATTCATCTCAGAGAGTTACAGCTTTCCCCTCAAGAAGCCTTTCGCTGAGGTTGTTCTTGTGGAATTTGCAACGTGATATTTGGAAGTCCATAGAGGGATACGGTGAAAAAGGAAATATCTTCCTTTAAAAACTGGAAAGAAGCTTTCTGAGAAACTGTTTTGTGGGGGAATTTGCAAAGTGATATTTGGAAACCCACGGAGGGCTAAGGTGAAAAAGGAAATATCTTCCGTTAAAAACTGGAAAGAAGATTTCAGAGACTGCTTTGGGTTCTGTTAATTCATCTCACAGAGTTACAGCTTTCCCCTCAAGAAGCCTTTCGCTAAGGCTGTTCTTGTGGAATTTGCAAAGTGATATTTGGAAGCCCATAGAGGGCTATGGTCAAAAAGGAAATATTTTACTTTAAAAGTGGAAAGAAGCTTTCTGAGAAACTGTTTTGTGTTCTGTTAATTCATCTCACAGAGTTATAGCTTTCTCCTCAAGAAGCCTTTCGCTAAGACGTTTCTTGTGGAATTTGCAAAGTGATATTTGGAAGCCCACAGAGGGTTAAGGTGAAAAAGGAAATATCTTCCGTTAAAAACTGGAAAGAGTCTTTCTAAGAAAATGCTATGTGTTTTTTTAAATTCATCTCAGAGAGTTACAGCTTTTCCTGAAAAGCCTTTCGCTAAGACTGTTGTGTGGAATTTGCAAAGTGATATTTGGAAGCCCATAAACGGCCATGTTGAAAAAGGAAATATCTTCAGTTAAAAACTGGAAAGAAGATTTCTGAGAGACTGCTTTTTGTTCTGTTAATTCATCTCACAGAGTTACAGCTTTCCCCTCAAGAATTCTTTCGCGAAGGCTGTTCTTGTTTAACTTGCAAAGTGATATTGGCAAGCCCGTAGAGGGCTATAGTGAAAAAGGAAATATCTTCAGTTTAAAACTGAAAAGAAGCCTTCTGAGAAACTCCTTTTTGTTCTGTTAATTCATCTCAGAGGGTTACAGCTTTCTCCCCAAGAAGCCTTTCGCTAGGACTGTTCTTGTGGAATTTGGAAAGTGATATTTGGACGCACATAGAGTGCTATGGTGAAAAAGGAAATATCTTAAGTTAAAAACTGGAAAGAAGCTTTCTGAGAAACTTTTTTGTGTTCTGTTAATTCATCTCACAGAATTACAGCTTTTTCCACAAGAAGCCTTTCACTGAGACTGTTCTTGTGGAATTTGCAATGTGATATTTGAAAGCCCAAAGAGGTCTATGGTGAAAAAGGAAATATCTTCAGTTAAAAACTGGAAAGAAGTCGTCTGAGAAAACGCTTTGTGTTCTGTTAATTCATCTCATAGAGTTACAGCTTTCCCCTCATGAAACCTTTCGCTAACACTGTTCTTGTGGAATTTGCAAAGTGATATTTGGAAGCCCTTGAAGCACTATGGAGAAAAAGGAAATATCCTAAGATAAAAACTGAAAAGAAGCTTTCTGAGGAACTGCTTTCTGTTCTGTTAACTCATCTCAGAGATTTACAGCTTTCCGTTCAAGAAGCCTTTCGCAATGACTGTTCTTTTGGAATTGGCAAAGTGATATTTGGAAGCCCATAGAGAGCTATGGTGCAAATGAAAATATCCTAAGATAAAAACCGAAAAGAAGCTTTCTGAGAAACTGCTTTGTCTTCTCTTTATTCATCTCACAGAGTTACAGCTTTCCCCTCAAGAAGCCTTTCTCTAAGACTGTTCTTGTGGAATATGCAAAGTGATATTTGGAAGCCCATTGAGGTCTACGCTGAAAATGGAATTATGCTAAGATAAAAACTGAAAAGAAGCTTTCTGGGAAATTGCTTTGTGTTCTGTTAGTTCATCTCACAGAGTTACAGCTTTCCACTCAAGAAGCCGTTCACTAAGACAGTTTTTGTGAAATTTGCAAACTGATACTTGGAAGCCCATAGAGGGCTATGGTGAAAAAGGAAATATCCTAAGATATAAACTGAAAAGTAGCTTTCTGAGAAACTGCTTTGTGTTCTGTTAATTCATCTCACAGAGTTACAGCTTTCCCCTCAAGAAGCCTTTCGCTAAGGCTGTTCTTGTGGAATTTGCAAAGTGATATTTGGAAGCCCATAGAGGGCTATGGTCAAAAAGGAAATATTTTACTTTAAAAGTGGAAAGAAGCTTTCTGAGAAACTGTTTTGTGTTCTGTTAATTCATCTCACAGAGTTATAGCTTTCTCCTCAAGAAGCCTTTCGCTAAGACGTTTCTTGTGGAATTTGCAAAGTGATATTTGGAAGCCCACAGAGGGTTAAGGTGAAAAAGGAAATATCTTCCGTTAAAAACTGGAAAGAAGATATCTGAGAAACTGATTTGGGTTCTGTTAATTGTGAAATTTGCAAGGTGATATTTGGAAGCCCATAGAGAGCTATGGTGAAAAAGCAAATATCCTAAGATAAAAACCCAAAGGAATCTCTCTGAGAAACTTCTTTGTGTTCTGTTAATTCATTTCAGAGAATTACAGCTTTCCCCTCAAGAAGCCTTTCAATAACGCAGTTGTTGTGGAATTTGCAAAGTCTTATTTGGAAACCCTTACAGGGCTATGGTGAAAATGGAATTATCCTAAGATAAAAACCGAAAAGAAGCGTTCTGAGAAACTGCTTTGTGTTCTGTTAGTTCATCTCACGGAGTCACAGCTTTTCCCTCAAGAAGGCTTTCCCTAAGCCTGTTCTTGTTGAATTTGCAATGTGATATTTGGATGCCCAGAGGGCTATGCTGAAAAAGGAAATTGCTTCCGTTAAAAACTGGAAAGAAGCTTTCTGAGAAACTGCTTTGTGTTCTGTCAATTTATCTCACAGAGTTACAGCTTTCCTTTCAAGAAGCCTTTCGCTAAGACTATTCTTGTGTAATTTGCAAAGTGATATTTGGAAGCCCATAGAGGGCTATGGTGGAAAAGGAAATATCTTCCATTAAAAACTGGAAAGAAACTTTCTGAGAAACTGCTTTGTGTTCTGTTAATTCATCTCACAGAGTTACAGCTTTCTCCCAATGAAGATTTTCGCTAAGGCTGTTCTTGTGGACTTTGCACAGTGATATTTGAAAGCCCATAGAGGGCTCTCATGAAATAGAAAACATCTTCCATTAAAAACTGAAAAGAAGCTTTCTGAGAAACTGCTTTGTGTTCTGTTAATTCATCTCACAGAGTTACAGCTTTCCCCTCAAGAAGCCTTTCGCTAACACTATTCTTGTGGAATTTGCAAAGTGATATTTGGAAACCCATGGAGGGCAATGGTGAAAAAGGAAATATCTTTTTTTAAAATCTTGAAAGAAGCTTTCTGAGAAACTGTTTTGTGTTCTACTAATTCATCTCACAGAGTTACTGCGTTCCCCTCAAGAAGCCTTTCCCTAAGACTGTTCTTGTGGAATTTTCAAAGTGCTATTAGGAAGCCCATAAAGGGTTATGGTGAAAAAGGAAATATCTTCAGTTAAAAACTGGAAAGAAGCTTTCTGAGAAACTGCTTTCTGTTCTGTTAATTCATCCCACAGAGTTACAGCTTTCCCTTCAAGAAGCCTTTCGCTAAGGCTGCTCTTGTGGAATTTGCAAAGTGATATTTGGAAGCCTGTGGAGGGCTATGGTGAAAAAGAAAATATCTTCCGTAAAAAAGTGGAAAGAAGCTTTGTGAGAAATTGCTTTGTGTTCTGTTAATTCATCTAACAGAGTTACAGCTTTGCCTTCAAGAAGCCTTTCACTAACTCTGTTCTTGTGGAATGTGCAAAGTGATATTTGGAAGCCCATAGTGGGCTATGGTGAAAAAGGAAATATCTTCCATTAAAAACTGGAAACAAACTTTCTGAGAAACTGCTTTGTGTTCTGTTAATTCATCTCACAGAGTCACTGCTTTCACATCAAGAAGCCTTTTTGTAAGACTGTTCTTGTGGAATTTTCATAGTGATACTCTCAAGCCCATAGAGGGCTAAGGTGAAAAAGAAATATCCTAAGATCAAAACTGAAAAGAAGCATTCTGAGAAGCTACATTGTGTTCTGTTAATTCATCTCACAGAGTTACAGCTTTCCCCTCAAGAAGCCTTTCACGAAGACTCTTCTTGTGGAATTTGCAAAGTGATATTTGGAAGCCCATAGGGGGCTATGGTGAAAAAGGAAATATCTTCCGTTGAAAACTGGAAAGAAGTTTTCTGAGAAATTGCTTTTTGTTCTGTTAATTCGTCTCACAGGGTTACTGCGTTCTCCTCAAGAAGCCTTTCGCTACGACTGTTCTTCTGGAATTTGTAAAGTGATATTTGGAAGCCCATAGAGGGCTATGGTGAAAAGGAAATATCTTCCGTTAAAAACTGGAAAGAGGCTTTCTGAGAAACTGCCCTGTGTTCTGTTAATTCGTCTCACACAGTTACAGCTTTCCCTTCAAGAAGTCTTTCCCTAAGACAGTTCTTTTGGAATTTGCAATGTGATATTTGGAAGCCCATGCAGGACTATGGTGAAAAAGGAAATATCTTCAGTTAAAAACTGGAAAGAAACTTTCTGAGAAACTGCTTTGTGTTCTGTTAATTCATCTCACAGAATTACAGCTTTCCCTTCAAGAAGCCTCTCCCTAAGACTGTTGTTGTGGAATTTTCAAAGTGATATTTTAAAGCCCTTAGAGAGCTATGGTGAAAAAGGAAATATCCTATAAAAACCTGAAAAGAAGCTTTCTGAGAACCTGCTTTGTGTTCTGTTAATTCATCTCACAGAGTTGCAGCTTTCCCCTCAAGAAGCCGTTTATTAAGGCTGTTCTTGTGGAATTTGCAAAGTGATATTTGGAAGCCCATAGAGGGCGATGGTGAAAAAGGAAACATCCTACGATAAAAACCGAAAAGAAGCTTTCCGAGAAACGGCATTGTGTTCTCTTAATTCATCTCACGGAATTGTAGCTTTCCCCTCAAGAAGCCGATCACTGAGACTGTTCTTGTGGAATTTGCAAATTGATATTTGGAAGCCCATAGAGGTCTATGGGGCAAAAGGAAATATCCTAAGATAAAAACTGAAAAGAAGCTTTCTGGGAAACTGCTTTGTGTTCTGTTGATTCATTTCACAGAGTTACAGCTTTCTCCTCAAGAAGCCTTTTGCAAAGGCTGTTCTTGTGGCATTTGCAAAGTGGTATTTGGAAGCCCATCAAGGGCTAGGGTGAAAAAGGAAATATCTTCCGTTAAAACCTGGAAAGAAGCTTTCTGAGAAACTACTTTGTGTCCTGTTAATTCATTTCACAGAGTTACAGCTTTCCCCTCAAGAAGCCTTTCGCTAAGAATGCTTTGTGGAATTTGTAAGGTGATATTTGGAAGCCAATAGAGGGCTATGGTGAAAAAGGGAATATCTTCAGTTAAAAACTAGAAAAAAGATTTCTGAGAAAGTGCTTTGTGTTCTGTTAATTCATCTCACAGAGTTACACCTTTCCCCTCAAGAATCCTTTCGCTGAGACTGTTCTTGTGGAATTTGCAAAGTGATATTTTAAAGCCCATAGAGGGCTATGATGAAAAAGGAAATATCTTCAGTAAAAAACTGGAAAGAAGCTTTCTGCGAAACTGCTTTGTGTTCTTTTAGTTCATCTCACAGAGTTACAGCTTTCCCTACAAGAAGCCTTTCGCTAAGACTGTTCTTGTGCAATTTGGGAAGTGATATTTAGAAGCCCATAGAGGGCTATGGTGAAAAAGGAAATATCTTAAGATAAAAACTAAAGAGAAGCTCTCTGAGAAACTGCTTTGTGTTCTGTTAGTTCATCTAACAGAGTCACAGCTTGCCCCTCAAGAAGCCGTTCACTAAGACTGTTCTTGTGAAATTTGCCTTGTGTTCTCTTAATTCATCTCTCAGAGTTACAGCTTTCCACTCAAGAAGCCGTTCACTAAGACTGTTCTTGTGTAAATTGGAAAGTGTTATTAGGAAGCCCATAGAGGGCTATTGTGGAAAAGGAAATATTTTCCGTTAAAAACTGGAAAGAAGCTTTATGAGAAACTGACTTGTGTTCTGTTAATTCATCTCTCAGAGTTACAGCTTTCCCCTCAAGAAGCCTTTCGCTAAGGCTCTTCTTGTGGTATTTGCAAAGTGATATTTGGAAGCCCATAGAGGGCTATGGTGAAAAAGGAAATATCTTCAGTGAAAAACGGGAAAGAAACATTCTGAGAGACTGCTTTGTGTTCTCTTTATTCATCATACTGTGTTAGACCTTTCCCCTCAAGAAGCCTTTGGCAAAGACTGTTCTTGTGGAATTTGCAAAGTGATATGTGGAAGCCCCTAATGTGCCATGGTGAAAATTAAAATATCTTCAGTTGAAAACTGGAAAGAAGTTTTCCGAGAGACTGCTTTGTGTTCTGTTAATTCATCTCACAAAGTTACAGCTTTCCCCTCAAGAAGCCTTTCGCTAAGACTGTTCTTGTCTAATTTGCAAAGTGTTATTTGGAAGCCCATAGAGGGCTATGGTGAAAAAGGAAATGTCTTAAGATAAAAACTGAAAAGAAGCTTTCTGAGAAACTGCTTTGTGTTCGGTTAATTCATCTCACAGAGTTACAGATTTCCACTCAAGAAGCCGTTCACTGAGACTGTTCTTGTGGAATTTGCAAAGTGATATTGCTAGCCCATAGAGGGCTTTGACGAAAAAGGAAATATCCTAAGAAAAAAACGGAAAAGAAGCTCTCTGAGAAACTGCATTGTGTTCTCTTAGTTCATCTCACAGAGTTACAGCTTTCCCCTCAAGAAGCCGTTCCCTAAGACTGTTCTTTTGAAATCTGCAGAGTGATATTTCGAAGCCCATAGAGGGCTATTGTGAAAAAGGAAATATCTTCCGTTAAAAACTGGAAAGAATCTTCCTGAGAAACTACCGTGTGTTCTGTGAATACATCTCACCAAATTACAGCTTTCCCCTCAAGAAGCCCTTCGGTGAGACTGTTCTTGTGGAATTTGCAAAGCGATATTTTTGAAGCCTACGGAGAGCTATGGTGAAAAAGGAAATATCTTCTTTAAAAACTGGAAAGAAGATTTCTGAGAAACTACCTTGTGTTCTGTTAATTCACCTCAAAGAATTACAGCTTTCCCCTCAAGAAGACTCTCATTAAGACTGTTCTTGTGGAACTTGCAAGGTGATATTTGAAAGCCCAGAGAGGGCTCTGGTGAAAAAGGAAATATCCTAAGATAAAAACTGAAAAGAAGCTTTCTGAGAAACTGCTTTGTGTTCTGATAATTGATCTCACAGAGTTACAGCTTTCTCCTCAAGAAGCCTTTCGCTAAGGCTGTTCTTGTGGAATTTGCAAAGTGATTTTTTAAGCCTATAGAGGGCTATGGTGAAAAAGGAAATATCTTCCGTTAAAAACTGGAAAGAACCTTGCTGAGAAACGGCTTTGTATTCTGTTACTTCATCTCACAGAGTTACAGCTTTCCCTTCAAGAAGCCTTTCGCTAAGACTGCTCTTGTAGAATTTGCAAAGTGATATTTCTAAGCCCATAGAGGGGTATGGTGAAAAAGGAATACTTTCCATTAAACACTGGAAAGAATCTTTCTGAAAAACTGCTTTGTGGTCTGTTAATTCATCTCACAGGGATACAGCTTTCTCCACAAGAAACCATTCGCTAAGACTGTTCTTGTGTTATTTTAAAGGTGATATTTGGAATCCATAGAGGGCTATGTTGAAAAAGGAACTATCTTCCGTTAACATCTGTAAAGAACTTTCTGAGAAACTGCTTTGTGTTCTGTTAATTCATGTCACAGAGTTCCAGCTTTCGCGTCAAGAAGCCTTTCGCTAAGGCTGTTCTTCTGGAATTTGCTAAGTGATATTTGGAAGCTCCTAAGGGCTACGGTGAAAATGGCAATTTCCTAAGATAAAAACCGAAAAGAAGCTGTCTGAGAAACTACTTTGTGTTCTGTTCGTTCATCTCACAGAGTTAAAGCTTTCCCCTCAAGAGGCCGTTGATTAAGTCTGTTCTTGTGAAATTTGCAATGTTATATCTGGGAGACCATAGAGTGCTATGGTGAAAAAGGAAATATCTTCCGTTAAAAACTGGAAAGAAGCTTTCTGAGAAACTGCTTTGTGTTCTGTTAATTCATCTCACAGAGTTACAGCTTTTCCCTCAAGAAGCCTTTCGCTAAGACTCTTCTTGTGGAATTTGCAAGGTGATATTTGAAAGCCCATAAAGGGCTATGGTGAAAATGGAAATATCCTAAGAGAAAAACCGAAAAGAAGCTTTCTCAGAAACTGCTTTGTTTTCTGTTAGTTTATCTCACAGAGTTAGAGATTTACCCTCAAGCATCCGTTCACTAAGACTGTTCTAGTGAAATTTGCAAAGTGATATTTGGAAGCCCATAGAGGTTTAAGGTGAAAAAGGAAATATCTTCAGTTAAAAACTGGAAAGAAGCTTTCTGAGAAACTGCCTTGTGTTAAGTTAATTAATCTCACAGAGCTACAGGTTTGCCCTCAAGTGGCATTTCGCTAAGACTGTTCTTGTGGAATTTGCAAAGTGATATTTGGAAGCCTATAGAGGGATATGGCGAAAAAGGAAATTTCTTCCGTTAAAAACTGGAAAGAAGGTTTCTGAGAAACTGCTTTATGTTCTGTTACTTCATCCCACAGACTTACAGCTTTCCCCTCAAGAAGCCTTTCGCTAAGACTGTTCTCGTGGAATTTGCAAAGTGATATTTGGAAGCCCATAGAGAGCTATGGTGAAAAAGGAAATATCCTAAGATAAAAACTGAAATGAAGCTTTCTGAGAAACTTCTTGTGTTCTGTTAATTCATCTCACAGAGTTACAGCTTTCCCCTCAGGAAGCCTTTCGCTAAGACTGTTCTTGTGGAAATTGCAAAGTGATATTACGGAACCCTTAGACGGCTATGGTGAAAATGGAAGTATCCTAAGGCAAAAACAGTAAAGAAGCTTTCTGAGAAACTGCTTTGTATTCTGTTAGTTAACTCACAAATTTACAGCTTGCCCCTCAAGTACCTATCGCTAAGGCTGTTCTTGTGGAATTTGCAAAATGATTTTTTAAGCCTAAAGAGGGCTACGGTGAAAAAGGAAATATCTTCAGTTAAATACTGGAAAGAAGCTTTCTGAGAAACTGCTTTGTATTCTGTTACTTCATCTCACAGAGTTACGGCTTTCCCCTCAAGAAGCCTTTCGCTAGGACAGTTCTTGTGGAATTTGCAAAGCGATATTTGGAAGCCCGTAGAGGGATATGGTGAAAAGAAATATTTTCCGTTAAACACTGGAAAGAATCTTTCTGAAAAATTCCTTTGTGGTCTGTTAATTCATCTCACAGAGTTACAGCTTTCTCCTTAAGAAACCATTCGCTAAGACTGTTCTTGTGGAATTTGCAAGGTGATATTTGGAAGTCCTTAGAGGGCTATGGTGAAAAAGGAACAATCTTCCGTTAACAACTCTAAGGTAGCTTTCTGAGAAACTGCTTTGTGTTTTGTTAATTCAACTCACAGAGATACAGCTTTCCCCTTAAGAAGACTTTCGCTAAGACTGTTCTTGTGGAATTTGCAAAGTGATATTTGGAAGCCCATAGGGGGCTACTGTGTAAAAGGAAACATCTTCAGTTAAAAACTGGAAGGAAGCTTTCTGAGAAACTGCTTTGTGTTCTGTTAATTCATCTCAGAGTTACACCGTTCCCCTCAAGACGCCTTTCGCTAAGGCTGTTCTTGTGGAATTTGCTAAGTGATATTTGGAAGCTCGTAAGGGCTATGGTGAAAATGGAAATATCTTCACTTAACTGCTTGAAAGAAGCTTTCTGAGAAAGTGCTTGGTGTTCTGTTAATTCATGTAACAGAGTTACAGCTTTCCCCTCAAGAAGCCTTTCACTAAGTCTATTCTTGTGGAATTTGCAAAGTGATATTTCGAAGCCCATAGAGTGCTACGATGCAAATGGCAATATCCTAAGATAAAAACCGAGAAGAAGCTGTCTGAGAAACTGCTTTGTGTTCTGTTAGTTCATCTCACAGAGTTGCAGCTTTCCCCTCAAGAGGCCATTGACTAAGACTGTTCTTGTGAAATTTGCAATGTTATATTTAGGAGACCATGGAGGGCTATGGTGAAAAAGGAAATATCTTCCGTTAAAAACTGGAAAGAATCTTTCTGAGAAACTGCCTTGTGTTCTGTTAATTAATCTCACTGAGTTACAGCTTTCCCCTCAAGACCCCTTTCGCTAAGACTGTTCTTGTGTGATTTTCAAAGTGATATTTGGAAGCCCTTAGAGGGCTGTGGTGAAAAAGGAAATATCTTCTGTTACAAACTGGAAAGAAGCTTTATGAGAAAGTTCTTTGTGTTCTGTTAATTCATCTCACAGTGTTACAACTTTCCCCTCAAGACACCTTTCGCTAAGACTGTTCTTGTGGAATTCGAAAAGTGATATTTGGAAGCCCATAGAGGGCTATAGTGAAAATGGAAGTATCCTAAGATAAAAACCGAAAAGAAGCTTTCTGAGAAACTGCTTTGTGTTCTGTTATTTCATCTCACAGACTTACAGCTTTCCCCTCAAGAAGCCGTTCACTAAGACTGTTCTTGTGAAATTTCCAAAGTGATATTTGGAAGCCCTTAGAGGGCTAATGTGAAAAAGGAAATATCTTCCATTAAAAACTGGTAATAAGCTTCCTGAGAAACTGCCGTGTGTTCTGTGAATACATCTCACAAAGTTACAGCTTTCCTCTTAAGAAGTCCTTCGCTGAGACTGTTCTTGTGGAATTTGCAATGTGATATTTGGAAGCCCAAAGAGGGCTATGGTGAAAAAGGAAATATCTCCAGTTAAAAACTGGAAAGAAGGTTTCTGAGAGACTGCTTTGTGTTCTGTTAATTCATCTTACAGAGTTACAGCTTTCCCCTCCAGAGGCCTTTCTCTAAGGCTGTTCTTGTGGAATGTGCAAAGTGATAATTGGAGGCCCATAGAGGGTTATGGTGAAAAAGGAAACTTCTTCCGTTAAAAACTGGAAAGAATCTTTCGGAGAAACTGTTTTGTGTTCTCTTAATTCATCTCACAGAGTTACAGCTTACTCCTCAAGAAGCCTTTCGCTAAGACTGTTCTTTTCTAATTTCCAAAGTGATATTTGGAAGCCCATAGAGTGCTATGGAGAAAAAGGAAATATCTTCCGATAAAACAGGTAGGAAGATTACTGAGAAACTGCTTTGTGTTTTGTTAATTCATGTCACAGAAATACCGCTTTCCCCTCAAGAAGCCTTTCGCTAAGACTGTTTTTGTGGTATTCGCAAAGTGGTATTTGGAAGCCCATGGAGGGTTATGGTGAAAAAGGAAATATCTTCCGTTAAAAACTGGAAAGAAGCTTTCTGAGAAACAACTTTATGTTTTGTTAATTCAGCTGACAGACTTACAGCTTTCCTCTCAAGAAGCCTTTCGGTAAGACTGTTCTCGTGGAATTTGCAAAGTGATATTTGGAAGCCCATAGAGAGCTATGGTGAAAAAGGACATATCTTCCATTAAAAACTGGAAAGTAATTTTCTGAGAAACTGCTTTGTTTTCTGTTAATTCATCTCACAGAGTTACAGCTTTCTTCTCAAGAAGCCTTTCGGTAAGACAGTTCTTGTGGAATTTGCAAAGTGATATTTGCAAGCCCATAGAGGGCTATGGTGAAAAAGGACATATCATCCGTTAAAAACTGGAAAGAAGACTTCTGAGAAACTGCTTTGTGTTCTGTTAATTCATCTCAGAGAGTTACAGATTTCCCCTCAAGAGGCCGTTCACTAAGACTGTTCTTCTGAAATTTGGAAAGTGATATTTAGAATCCCATAGAGGGCTATGGTGAAAAAGGAAATATTTTCCGTTAAAAACTGGAAAGAAGCTTTCTGAGAAACTGCTTTGTGTTCTGTTAATTCATCTCACAGAGTTACATTTCCCTCTAAAAGCCTTTCGCTAAGGCTGTTGTCGAATTTGCAAAGTGATATTTGGAAGCCCATAGAGGGCTATGGTGAAAAAGGAAATATCTTCAGTTAAAAACTGGAAAGAAGCTTTCTGAGAAACTGCCATGTGTTCTGATAATAGACCTCACCCAGTTACAGCTTTCCCTTCAAGAAGCCTTTCGCTAAGACTGTTGTTGTGGGAATTGCAAAATGATATTTGGAAGCCCATAGAGCGCTATGGTGAAAAAGGAAATATCTTCTGTTAAAGGGCGGAAAGAAGCTTTCTGAGAAACTCCTTTTTGTTCTGTTAATTCACCTCAAAGAGTTACAGCTTTCCACTCAATAATTCTTTCACTAAGACTGTTCTTTTGGAATTTGCAAAATGAGATTTGGAAGCCCATAGAGGTCTATGGTGAAAAAGGAAATATCGTAAGATAAAAGCTGAAAAGAATCTTTCTGAGAAATTGCTTTGTGTTCTGTTAATTCATCTCACATAGTTACAACATTTCCCTCTAAAAGCCTTTCGCTAAGACTGTTCTTGTGGAATTTGCAAAGTGATATTTGGAAGCCCATACAGGGTTATGTTGAAAAAGGAAATATCTTCGGTTAAAAACTGAAAAGAAGCTTTTTGAGAAACTGCTTTGTGTTCTGTTAATTCATCTCACAGAGTTACAACTTTCCCCTCAGGAAGCCTTTCGCTAAGACTGTTCTTGTGAAACTTGCAAAGTGATATTTGGAAGCCCATAGAGGGCTATGGCTTAAAAGGAAATATCCTCCGTTAGAAACTGGAAAGAAGCTATCTGAGAAACTGCTTTGTGTTCTGTTAATTCATCTCACAGTGTTACAGTTTTCCCCTCAAGAAGCCGTTCACTAAGACTTTCCTTGTGGAATTTGCAAAGTGATATTTGAAGGCACATAGAGGGCTATGATGAAAAAGAAAACATCCAAAGATAAAAACTGAAATGAAGCTTTCTGTGAAACTGCTTTGTGTTCTGTTAATTCATCTCACAGATTTACAGCTTTCTTCTCAAGAAGCCTTTCGGTAACACTGTTCTTGTGGAATTTGCAAAGTGATATTTGGAAGCCCATAGAGGGCTATGGTGAAAAAGGACATATCTTCCGTTAAAAACTGGAAAGAAGCTTTTTGAGAAACTGCCGTGTGTTCTATTAAAGCATCTCACCGAGTTACAGCTTTCCCCTCAAGAAGGCTTTCGCTAAGACTGTTCTTGTGGGATTTGCAAAGTGATATTTGGAAGCCCTTAGAGGACTATGGTGAAAAAGGAAATATCTTTCGTTAAAAACTGGAAAGAAGATATCTGAGAAACTGCTTTGTGTTCTGTTAATTCATCTCACAGCGTTACAGTTTTCCCCTCCCGAAGTCTTTCGCTTCCACTGTTCTTGTGGAATTTGCATAGTGATATTTGGAATCCCATAGAGGGCTATGGTGAAAATGGAAATACCTTCAATTAAAAAATGAAAAGTACTCCATCTCCCAGGGCGAGCGACAGAGAAGACCGGTGATTTCTGCATTTTCAACTGAGGTACTGGGTTCATCTCACTGGGGAGTGCCAGACGATCCGTGCTGGTCAGCTGCTGCAGCCCGACCAGCGAGAGCTGAAGCAGGGCGAGGCATTGCCTCACCTGGAAAGCGCAAGGGGGAAGGGAATCCCTTTTCCTAGCCAGGGGAACTGAGACACACAACACCTGGAAAATCGGTAACTCCCACCCCAAAACTGCGCTTTAAGCAAACAGGCACACCAGGAGATCATATCCCACACCTGGCCGGGAGTGTCCCACACCCACGGAGCCTCCCTCATTGCTAGCACAGCAGTCTGTGATCTACCGGCAAGGCAGCAGCGAGGCTGGGGGAGGGGCGCCCGCCATTGCTGAGGCTTAAGTAGGTAAACAAAGCTGCTGGGAAGCTCGAACTGGGTGGAGCTCACAGCAGCTCAAGGAAACCTGCCTGTCTCTGTAGACTCCACCTCTGGGGACAGGGCACAGTAAACAATAACAAACGCAGCAGCTCTGCAGACGCAAACGACTCTGTCTGACAGCTTTGAAGAGAGCAGTGGATCTCCCAACACGGAGGTTGAGATCTGAGAAGGGACAGACTCCCTGCTCAAGTGGGTCCCTGACCCCTGAGTAGCCTAACTGGGAGACATCCCCCACTAGGGGCAGTCTGACACCCCACACCTCACAGGGTGGAGTACACCCCTGAGAGGAAGCTTTCAAAGCAACAATCAGACAGGTACACTCGCTGTTCAGAAATATTCTATCTTCTGCAGCCTCTGCTGCTGATACCCAGGCAAACAGGGTCTGGAGTGGACCTCAAGCAATCTCCTACAGCTACAACCTACAGCTGAGGATCCTGACTGTTAGAAGGAAAGCTATCAATCAGGAAGGACACCTACACCAAAACCCCATCAGTACATCACCATCATCAAAGACCAGAGGCAGATAAAACCACAAAGATGGGGAAAAAGCAGGGCAGAAAAGCTGGAAATTCAAAAAATAAGAACGCATCTCCCCCGGCAAAGGAGCGCAGCTCATCGCCAGCAACAGATCAAAGCTGGACGGAGAATGACTTTGATGACATGAGAGAAGAAGGCTTCAGTCCATCAAATTTCTCAGAGCTAAAGGAGGAATTACGTACCCAGGGCAAAGAAACTAAAAATCTTGAAAAAAAAGTGGAAGAATTGATGGCTAGAGTAATTAATGCAGAGAAGCTCATAAACGAAATGAAAGAGACGAAAACCATGGCACGAGAAATACGTGACAAATGCACAAGCTTCAGTAACCGACTCGATCAACTGGAAGAAAGAATGTCAGCGATGGAGGATCAAATGAATGAAATGAAGCGAGAAGAGAAACCAAAAGAAAAAAGAAGAAAAAGAAATGAACAAAGCCTGCAAGAAGTATGGGATTATGTAAAAAGACCAAATCTACGTGTGATTGGGGTGCCTGAAAGTGAGGGGGAAAATGGAACCAAGTTGGAAAACACTCTTCAGGATATCATCCAGGAGAACTTCCCCAACCTAGTAGGGCAGGCCAACATTCAAATCCAGGAAATACAGAGAACGCCACAAAGATACTCCTCGAGAAGAGCAACTCCAAGACACATAATTGCCAGATTCACCAAAGTTGAAATGAAGGAAAAAATCTTAAGGGCAGCCAGAGAGAAAGGTCGGGTTACCCACAAAGGGAAGCCCATCAGACTAACAGCAGATCTCTCGGCAGAAACTCTTCAAGCCAGAAGAGAGTGGGGGCCAATATTCAACATTCTTAAAGAAAAGAATTTTAAACCCAGAATTTTATATCCAGCCAAACTAAGTTTCATAAGTGAAGGAGAAATAAAATCCTTTACAGATAAGCAAATGCTTAGAGATTTTGTCACCACTAGGCCTGCCTTACAAGAGACCCTGAAGGAAGCACTAAACATGGAAAGGAACAACCGGTACCAGCCATTGCAAAAACATGCCAAAATGTAAAGACCATCAAGGCTAGGAAGAAACTGCATCAACTAACGAGCAAAATAACCAGTTAATATCATAATGGCAGGATCAAGTTCACACATAACAATCTTAACCTTAAATGTAAATGGACTAAATGCTCCAATTAAAAGACACAGACTGGCAAACTGGATAAAGAGTCAAGATCCATCAGTCTGCTGTATTCAGGAGACCCATCTCACACGCAGAGACATACATAGGCTCAAAATAAAGGGATGGAGGAAGATTTACCAAGCAAATGGAGAACAAAAAAAAGCGGGGGTTGCAATACTAGTCTCTGATAAAACAGACTTTAAACCATCAAAGATCAAAAGAGACAAAGAAGGCCATTACATAATGGTAAAGGGATCAATTCAACAGGAAGAGCTAACTATCCTAAATATATATGCACCCAATACAGGAGCACCCAGATTCATAAAGCAAGTCCTTAGAGCCTTAGAAAGAGACTTAGACTCCCATACAATAATAATGGGAGACTTCAACACTCCACTGTCAACATTAGACAGATCAACGAGACAGAAAGTTAACAAGGATATCCAGGAATTGAACTCATCTCTGCAGCAAGCAGGCCTAATAGACATCTATAGAACTCTCCACCCCAAATCAACAGAATATACATTCTTCTCAGCACCACATCGTACTTACTCCAAAATTGACCACGTAATTGGAAGTAAAGCACTCCTCAGCAAATGTACAAGAACAGAAATTATAACAAACTGTCTCTCAGACCACAGTGCAATCAAATTAGAACTCAGGACTAAGAAACTCAATCAAAACCGCTCAACTACATGGAAACTGAACAACCTGCTCCTGAATGACTACTGGGTACATAACGAAATGAAGGCAGAAATAAAGATGTTCTTTGAAACCAATGAGAACAAAGATACAACATACCAGAATCTCTGGGACACATTTAAAGCAGTGTGTAGAGGGAAATTTATAGCACTAAATGCCCACAAGAGAAAGCAGGAAAGATCTAATATTGACACTCTAACATCGCAATTAAAAGAACTAGAGAAGCAAGAGCAAACACATTCGAAAGCTAGCAGAAGGCAAGAAATAACTAAGATCAGAGCAGAACTGAAGGAGATAGAGACACAAAAAACCCTCCAAAAAATCAATGAATCCAGGAGTTGGTTTTTTGAAAAGATCAACAAAATTGACAGACCACTAGCAAGACTAATAAAGAAGAAAAGAGAGAAGAATCAAATCGATGCAATTAAAAATGATAAAGGGGATATCACCACTGACCCCACAGAAATACAAACTACCATCAGAGAATACTATAAACACCTCTACGCAAATAAACTGGAAAATCTAGAAGAAATGGATAATTTCCTGGACACTTACATTCTTCCAAGACTAAACCAGGAAGAAGTTGAATCCCTGAATAAACCAATAGTAGGCTCTGAAATTGAGGCAATAATTAATAGCCTACCAACCAAAAAAAGTCCAGGACCAGATGGATTCACAGCTGAATTCTACCAGAGGTACAAGGAGGAGCTGGTACCATTCCTTCTGAAACTATTCCAATCAATAGAAAAAGAGGGAATCCTCCCTAACTCATTTTATGAGGCCAACATCATCCTGATACCAAAGCCAGGCAGAGACACAACAAAAAAAGAGAATTTTAGACCAATATCCCTGATGAACATCGATGCAAAAATCCTCAATAAAATACTGGCAAACCGGATTCAGCAGCACATCAAAAAGCTTATCCACCATGATCAAGTGGGCTTCATCCCTGGGATGCAAGGCTGGTTCAACATTTGCAAATCAATAAACATAATCCAGCATATAAACAGAACCAAAGACAAGAACCACATGATTATCTCAATAGATGCAGAAAAGGCTTTTGACAAAATTCAACAGCCCTTCATGCTAAAAACGCTCAATAAATTCGGTATTGATGGAACGTACCTCAAAATCATAAGAGCTATTTATGACAAACCCACAGTCAATATCATACTGAATGGGCAAAAACTGGAAAAATTCCCTTTGAAAACTGGCACAAGACAGGGATGCCCTCTCTCACCACTCCTATTCAACATAGTGTTGGAAGTTCTGGCTAGGGCAATCAGGCAAGAGAAAGAAATCAAGGGTATTCAGTTAGGAAAAGAAGAAGTCAAATTGTCCCTGTTTGCAGACGACATGATTGTATATTTAGAAAACCCCATTGTCTCAGCCCAAAATCTCCTTAAGCTGATAAGCAACTTCAGCAAAGTCTCAGGATACAAAATTAATGTGCAAAAATCACAAGCATTCTTATACACCAGTGACAGTCAAACAGAGAGCCAAATCAGGAATGAACTTCCATTCACAATTGCTTCAAAGAGAATAAAATACCTAGGAATCCAACTTCCAAGGGATGTAAAGGACCTCTTCAAGGAGAACTACAAACCACTGCTCAGTGAAATAAAAGACACAAACAAATGGAAGAACATACCATGCTCATGGATAGGAAGAATCAATATAGTGAAAATGGCCATACTGCCCAAGGTAATTTATAGATTCAATGCCATCCCCATCAAGCTACCAATGAGCTTCTTCACAGAATTGGAAAAAACTGCTTTAAAGTTCATATGGAACCAAAAAAGAGCCCGCATCTCCAAGACAATCCTAAGTCAAAAGAACAAAGCTGGAGGCATCACGCTACCTGACTTCAAACTATACTACAAGGCTACAGTAACCAAAACAGCATGGTACTGGTACCAAAACAGAGATATAGACCAATGGAACAGAACAGAGTCCTCAGAAATAATACCACACATCTACAGCCATCTGAACTTTGACAAACCTGAGAGAAACAAGAAATGGGGAAAGGATTCCCTATTTAATAAATGGTGCTGGGAAAATTGGCTAGCCATAAGTAGAAAGCTGAAACTGGATCCTTTCCTTACTCCTTATACGAAAATTAATTCAAGATGGATTAGAGACTTAAATGTTACACCTAATACCATAAAAATCCTAGAGGAAAACCTAGGTAGTACCATTCAGGCCATAGGCATGGGCAAAGACTTCATGTCTAAAACACCAAAAGCAACAGCAGCAAAAGCCAAAATTGACAAATGGGATCTCATTAAACTAAAGAGCTTCTGCACAGCAAAAGAAACTACCATCAGAGTGAACAGGCAACCTACAGAATGGGAGAAAATTTTTGCAATCTACTCATCTGACAAAGGGCTAATATCCAGAACCTACAAAGAACTCAAACAAATTTACAAGAAAAAAACAAACAACCCCATCAAAAAGTGGGCAAAGGATATGAACAGACATTTCTCAAAAGAAGACATTCATACAGCCAACAGACACATGAAAAAATGCTCATCATCACTGGCCATCAGAGAAATGCAAATCAAAACCACAATGAGATACCATCTCACAGCAGTTAGAATGGCGATCATTAAAAAGTCAGGAAACAACAGGTGCTGGAGAGGATGTGGAGAAATAGGAACACTTTTACACTGTTGGTGGGATTGTAAACTAGTTCAACCATTATGGAAAACAGTATGGCGATTCCTCAAGGATCTAGAACTAGATGTACCATATGACCCAGCCATCCCATTACTAGGTATATACCCAAAGGATTATAAATTATGCTGCTATAAAGACACATGCACACGTATGTTTATTGCAGCACTATTCACAATAGCAAAGACTTGGAATCAACCCAAATGTCCATCAGTGACAGATTGGATTAAGAAAATGTGGCACATATACACCATGGAATACTATGCAGCCATAAAAAAAGGATGAGTTTGTGTCCTTTGTAGGGACATGGATGCAGCTGGAAACCATCATTCTCAGCAAACTATCACAAGAACAGAAAACCAAACACCGCATGTTCTCACTCACAGGCGGGAACTGAACAATGAGATCACTTGGACTCGGGAAGGGGAACATCACACACCAGGGCCTATCATGGGGAGAGGGGAGAGGGGAGGGATTGCATTGGGAGTTATACCTGATGTAAATGACGAGTTGATGGGTGCAGCACACCAACATGGCACAAGTATACATATGTAGCAAACCTGCACGTTGTGCACATGTACCCTACAACTTGAAGTTTAATAATAATAAATAAATTAAAAAAAAAAAGAAAGCAAAAACAAAAACAAAACAAAACAAAAAAAAAATGAAAAGAAGCTTTCTGAGAAACTGCTTTGTGTTCTGTTAATTCATCTCAAAGAATTACAGCTTTCCCCTCAAGAAGCCTTCCGCTAAGACTGTTTTTGAGGAATTTCCAAAGTGATATGTGGAAGCCCATAGAGGGCTATGGTGAAAATGCAAATATCCTAAGATACTTACCGAAGAGAAGCTGTCTGAAAAACTGCTTTGTGTTCTGTTAGTTCATCTCACAGAGCTACAGCTTTTCCCTCAAGAAGCCGTTCATTAAGACTGTTTTGTGAAATTTGGAAAGTGATATTTGGAAACCCATAGAGGACTATGGTGAAAAAGGAAATATCTTCCGTTAAAAACTGGAAAGAAGCATTCTGAGAAAATGCCGTGTCTTCTGTTAATACTCCCACTGAGTTACAGCTTTCCTCTCAAGAAGCCTTTCGCTAAGACTGTTCTTGTGGGATTTGCAATGTGATATTTGGAAGCCCATAGAGGACTATGGTGAGAAAGGAAATATCCTCCGTTAAAAACTGGAAAGAAGATTTGTGAGAAAATGCTTTGTGTTCTGTTAATTCATCTCACAGAGTTAGAGCTTTCCCCTCAAGAAGCCTTTCGCTAAGACTGTTGTTGTGGAATTTGCAAAGTGATATTTGGAAGCCCAAAAGGGCTATGGCGAAAAAGGAAATATCCTAAGGTAAAAACTGAAAAGTAGGTTTCTGAGAAAATGTTTTGTGTTCTGTTAATTCATCTTACAGAGTTACAGCTTTACCCTCAAGAAGCCTTTCGCTAAGACTTTTCTTCTGGAATTTGCAAAGTGATATTTGGAAACAATATAGCCCTATGGTGAAAATGGAAATATCGTAAGATAAAAAACGAAAAGAAGGTTTCTGAGAAACTGCTTTGAATTCTTTTAATTCATCTTACAGATTTACAGATTTTATCTCCAGAATCCTTTCGCTAAGACTGTTCTTGTGGAATTTGCAAAATGTTTTTTGAAGCCCATAGAGGGCTATGCTGAAAAAGGAAATATCCTAAGATAAAAACTGAAAAGAAGCTTTCTGAGAAACTGCTTTGTGTTCTGTTAATTCATCTCAGAGAGTTACAGCTTTCCCCTGAAGAAGTCTTTCACAAAGACTGTTCTTGTGTAATTTGCAAAGTGATATTTGGAAGGCCATAGAGGGCTATGTTGAAAAAGGAAATATAGTAAGATAAAATCCGAAAAGAAGCTTTCTGAGAAACTGCTTTGTGTTCTGTTAATTCATCTCAAAGTGTCACAGATTTCCCCTCATGAGGCCGTTCACTAAGACTGTTCTTCTGAAATTTGGAAAGTGATATTTAGAATCTCATAGAGGGCAATGGTGAAAAAGGAAATATTTTCCGATAAAAACTGTAAAGAAGCTTTCTGATAAACTGCTTTGTGTTCTCTTAGTTCATCTCACAGAGTTACAGCTTTCCCTTCAAGAAGCAGTTCACTGAGACTATTCCTGTGAAATTTGCAAAGTGATATTAGAAAACTCCTAGAGGGCTATGGTGAAAAAGGAAATATCTTCGGTAAAAAATTGGAAAGAAGCTTTTTGAGAAACTGCCGTGTGTTCTGTTAAAGCATCTCACCGAGTTACAGCTTTCCCCTCAAGAAGGCTTTCGCTAAGACTGTTCTTGTGGGATTTGCAAAGTGATATTTGGAAGTCCCTAGAGGGCTATGGTGAAAAAGGAAATATCTTTCATTAAAAACTGGAAAGAAGATATCTGAGAAACTGCTTTGTGTTCTGTTAATTCATCTCACAGCGTTACAGTTTTCCCCTCCAGAAGTCTTTCGCTTCCACTGTTCTTGTGGAATTTGCATAGTGATATTTGGAATCCCATAGAGGGCTATGGTGAAAATGGAAATAACTTCAGTTAAAAAATGAAAAGAAGCTTTCCAAGAAACTGCTTTATGTTCTGTTAATTCATCTCAAAGAGTTACAGCTTTCCCCTCAAGAAGCCTTCCGCTAAGACTGTTTTTGAGGAATTTCCAAAGTGATATGTGGAAGCCCATAGAGGGCTATGGTGAAAATGGAAATATCGTAAGATATTTACCGAAAAGAAGCTGTCTGAAAAACTGCTTTGTGTTCTGTTAGTTCATCTCACAGAGCTACAGCTTTTCCCTCAAGAAGCCGTTCACTAAGACTGTTTTGTGAAATTTGCAAAGTGATATTTGGAAGCCCATAGAGGGCTAAGGTGAAAAAGGAAATATCTTCCGTTAAAAACTGGAAAGAACCATTCTGAGAAAATGCGGTGTGTTCTGTTAGTACATATCACCGAGCTACAGCTTTCCCCTCAGGAAGCCGTTCACTAAGACTGTTCTTGTGGAATTGCAAAGTGATATTTGGAGGCACATAGAGGGCAATGGTGAAAAAGGAAACATCCCAAGATAAAAACTGAAAAGAAGCTTTCTGAGAAACTGCTTTGTGTTCTGTTAATTCAAGTCACAGAGTTACTCTTTTACCTCAGGAAGCCTTTCGCTAAGGCTGTTGTTGTGGAATTTGCAAAGTGATATTTGGAAGCCCAAAAGGGCTATGGTGAAAAAGGAAATATCCTCAGTTAAAAACTGGAAAGAAGCTTTCTGAGAAACTGCTTTGTGTTCAGTTAGTTCCTCTCACAGAGTTACAGCTTTCCCCTCAAGAAGACTTTCGCTAAGACTGTTCATGTGGAAATTTCAAAGTGATAATTGGAATCCCATAGAGGGCTATGGTGAAAAAGGAAATATCCTAAGGTAAAAACTGAAAAGTAGGTTTCTGAGAAAATGTTTTGTGTTCTGTTAATTCATCTTACAGAGTTACAGCTTTACCCTCAAGAAGCCTTTCGCTAAGACTTTTCTTCTGGAATTTGCAAAGTGATATTTGGAAACCCTATAGCCCTATGGTGAAAATGGAAATATCGTAAGATAAAAAACGAAAAGAAGGTTTCTGAGAAACTGCTTTGAATTCTTTTAATTCATCTTACAGATTTACAGCTTTTATCTCCAGAATCCTTTCGCTAAGACTGTTCTTGTGGAATTTGCAAAATGTTTTTGGAAGCCCATAGAGGGCTATGCTGAAAAAGGAAATATCCTAAGATAAAAACTGAAAAGAAGCTTTCTGAGAAACTGCTTTGTGTTCTGTTAATTCATCTCAGAGAGTTACAGCTTTCCCCTCAAGAAGTCTTTCACAAAGACTGTTCTTGTGTAATTTGCAAAGTGATATTTGGAAGGCCATAGAGGGCTATGTTGAAAAAGGAAATATAGTAAGATAAAATCCGAAAAGAAGCTTTCTGAGAAACTGCTTTGTGTTCTGTTAATTCATCTCAAAGTGTCACAGATTTCCCCTCATGAGGCCGTTCACTAAGACTGTTCTTCTGAAATTTGGAAAGTGATATTTAGAATCTCATAGAGGGCAATGGTGAAAAAGGAAATATTTTCCGATAAAAACTGTAAAGAAGCTTTCTGATAAACTGCTTTGTGTTCTGTTAGTTCATCTCACAGAGTTACAGCTTTCCCTTCAAGAAGCAGTTCACTGAGACTATTCTTGTGAAATTTGCAAAGTGATATTAGAAAACTCCTAGAGGGCTATGGTGAAAAAGGAAATATCTTCGGTAAAAAATTGGAAAGAAGCTTTTTGAGAAACTGCCGTGTGTTCTGTTAAAGCATCTCACCGAGTTACAGCTTTCCCCTCAAGAAGGCTTTCGCTAAGACTGTTCTTGTGGGATTTGCAAAGTGATATTTGGAAGTCCATAGAGGGCTATGGTGAAAAAGGAAATATCTTTCGTTAAAAACTGGAAAGAATATATCTGAGAAACTGCTTTGTGTTCTGTTAATTCATCTCACAGAGTTACAGTTTTCCCCACCAGAAGTCTTTCGCTTCCACTGTTCTTGTGGAATTTGCATAGTGATATTTGGAATCCCATAGAGGGCTATGGTGAAAATGGAAATAACTTCAGTTAAAAAATAAAAAGAAGCTTTCCGAGAAACTGCTTTGTGTTCTGTTAATTCATCTCACAGAGTTACAGTTTTCCCCTCCAGAAGTCTTTCGCTTCCACTGTTCTTGTGGAATTTGCATAGTGATATTTGGAATCCCATAGAGGGCTATGGTGAAAATGGAAATAACTTCAGTTAAAAAATGAAAAGAAGCTTTCCGAGAAACCGCTTTGTGTTCTGTTAATTCATCTCAAAGAGTTACAGCTTTCCCCTCAAGAAGCCTTCCGCTAAGACTGTTTTTGAGGAATTTCCAAAGTGATATGTGAAAGCCCATAGAGGGCTATGGTGAAAATGGAAATATCGTAAGATACTTACCGAAAAGAAGCTGTCTGAAAAACTGCTTTCTGTTCTGTTAGTTCATCTCACAGAGCTACAGCTTTTCCCTCAAGAAGCCGTTCACTAAGACTGTTTTGTGAAATTTGCAAAGTGATATTTGGAAGCCCATAGAGGGCTAAGGTGAAAAAGGAAATATCTTCCGTTAAAAATTGGAAAGAACCATTCTGAGAAAATGCGGTGTGTTCTGTTAGTACATATCACCGAGCTACAGCTTTCCCCTCAGGAAGCCGTTCACTAAGAGTGTTCTTGTGGAATTGCAAAGTGATATTTGGAGGCACATAGAGGGCAATGGTGAAAAAGGAAACATCCCAAGATAAAAACTGAAAAGAAGCTTTCTGAGAAACTGCTTTGTGTTCTGTTAATTCAAGTCACAGAGTTACTCTTTTACCTCAGGAAGCCTTTCGCTAAGGCTGTTGTTGTGGAATTTGCAAAGTGATATTTGGAAGCCCAAAAAGGCTATGGTGAAAAAGGAAATATCCTCAGTTAAAAACTGGAAAGAAGCTTTCTGAGAAACTGCTTTGTGTTCAGTTAGTTCCTCTCACAGAGTTACAGCTTTCCCCTCAAGAAGACTTTCGCTAAGACTGTTCATGTGGAATTTTCAAAGTGATAATTGGAATCCCATAGAGGGCTATGGTGAAAAAGGAAATATCCTGAGGTAAAAACTGAAAAGTAGGTTTCTGAGAAAATGTTTTGTGTTCTGTTAATTCATCTTACAGAGTTACAGCTTTACCCTCAGGAAGCATTTCGCTAAGACTTTTCTTCTGGAATTTGCAAAGTGATATTTGGAAACCCTATAGCCCTATGGTGAAAATGGAAATATCGTAAGATAAAAAACGAAAAGAAGGTTTCTGAGAAACTGCTTTGAATTCTTTTAATTCATCTTACAGATTTACAGCTTTTATCTCCAGAATCCTTTCGCTAAGACTGTTCTTGTGGAATTTGCAAAATGTTTTTGGAAGCCCATAGAGGGCTATGCTGAAAAAGGAAATATCCTAAGATAAAAACTGAAAAGAAGCTTTCTGAGAAACTGCTTTGTGTTCTGTTAATTCATCTCAGAGAGTTACAGCTTTCCCCTCAAGAAGTCTTTCACAAAGACTGTTCTTGTGTAATTTGCATAGTGATATTTGGAATCCCATAGAGGGCTATGGTGAAAATGGAAATAACTTCAGTTAAAAAATGAAAAGAAGCTTTCCGAGAAACTGCTTTGTGTTCTGTTAATTCATCTCAAAGAGTTACAGCTTTCCCCTCAAGAAGCCTTCCGCTAAGACTGTTTTTGAGGAATTTCCAAAGTGATATGTGGAACCCCATAGAGGGCTATGGTGAAAATGGTAATATCCTAAGATACTTACGGAAGAGAAGCTGTCTGAGAAACTGCTTTGTGTTCTGTTAGTTCATCTCACAGAGCTACAGCTTATCCCTCAAGAAGCCATTCATTAAGACTGTTTTGTGAAATTTGGAAAGTGATATTTGGAAACCCATAGAGGACTATGTTGAAAAAGGAAATATCTTCCGTTAAAAACTGGAAAGAAGCATTCTGAGAAAATGGCGTGTCTTCTGTTAATACGTTTCACTGAGTTACAGCTTTCCTCTCAAGAAGCCTTTCGCTAAGACTGTTCTTGTGGGATTTGCAATGTGATATTTGGAAGCCCATAGAGGACTATGGTGAGAAAGGAAATATCCTCCGTTAAAAACTGGAAAGAAGATTTGTGAGAAAATGCTTTGTGTTCTGTTAATTCATCTCACAGAGTTAGAGCTTTCCCCTCAAGAAGCCTTTCGCTAAGACTGTTGTTGTGGAATTTGCAAAGTGACATTTGGAAGCCCAAAAGGGCTATGGTGAAAAAGGAAATATCCTCAGTTAAAAACTGGAAAGAAGCTTTCTGAGAAACTGCTTTGTGTTCAGTTAGTTCCTCTCACAGAGTTACAGCTTTCCCCTCAAGAAGACTTTCGCTAAGACTGTTCATGTGGAATTTTCAAAGTGATAATTGGAATCCCATAGAGGGCTATGGTGAAAAAGGAAATATCCTCAGGTAAAAACTGAAAAGTAGGTTTCTGAGAAAATGTTTTGTGTTCTGTTAATTCATCTTACAGAGTTACAGCTTTACCCTCAAGAAGCTTTTCGCTAAGACTTTTCTTCTGGAATTTGCAAAGTGATATTTGGAAACCCTATAGCCCTATGGTGAAAATGGAAATATCGTAAGATAAAAAACGAAAAGAAGGTTTCTGAGAAACTGCTTTGAATTCTTTTAATTCATCTTACAGATTTACAGCTTTTATCTCCAGAATCCTTTCGCTAAGACTGTTCTTGTGGAATTTGCAAAATGTTTTTGGACGCCCATAGAGGGCTATCCTGAAAAAGGAAATATCCTAAGATAAAAACTGAAAAGAAGCTTTCTGAGAAACTGCTTTGTGTTCTGTTAATTCATCTCAGAGAGTTACAGCTTTCCCCTCAAGAAGTCTTTCACAAAGACTGTTCTTGTGAAATTTGCAAAGTGATATTTGGAAGACCATAGAGGGCTATGGTGAAAAAGAAATATCTTTCGTTAAAAACTGGAAAGAAGATATCTGAGAAACTGCTTTGTGTTCTGTTAATTCATCTCACAGAGTTACAGTTTTCCCCTCCAGAAGTCTTTCGCTTCCACTGTTCTTGTGGAATTTGCATAGTGATATTTGGAATCCCATAGAGGGCTATGGTGAAAATGGAAATAACTTCAGTTAAAAAATGAAAAGAAGCTTTCCGAGAAACTGCTTTGTGTTCTGTTAATTCATCTCAAAGAGTTACAGCTTTCCCCTCAAGAAGCCTTCCGCTAAGACTGTTTTTGAGGAATTTCCAAAGTGATATGTTGAAGCCCATAGAGGGCTATGGTGAAAATGGAAATATCCTAAGATACTTACCGAAGAGAAGCTATCTGAAAAACTGCTTTGTGTTCTGTTAGTTCATCTCACAGAGCCACAGCTTTTCCCTCAAGAAGCCGTTCATTAAGACTGTTTTGTGAAATTTGGAAAGTGATATTTGGAAACCCATAGAGGACTATGGTGAAAAAGGAAATATCTTCCGTTGAAAACTGGAAAGAAGCATTCTGAGAAAATGCCGTGTCTTCTGTTAATACGTCTCACTGAGTTACAGCTTTCCTCTCAAGAAGCCTTTGGCTAAGACTGTTCTTGTGGGATTTGCAATGTGATATTTGGAAGCCCATAGAGGACTATGGTGAGAAAGGAAATATCCTCCGTTAAAAACTGGAAAGAAGATTTGTGAGAAAATGCTTTGTGTTCTGTTAATTCATCTCACAGAGTTAGAGCTTTCCCCTCAAGAAGCCTTTCGCTAAGACTGTTGTGGAATTTGCAAAGTGATATTTGGAAGCCCAAAAGGGCTATGGTGAAAAAGGAAATATCCTCAGTTAAAAACTGGAAAGAAGCTTTCTGAGAAACTGCTTTGTGTTCAGTTAGTTCCTCTCACAGAGTTACAGCTTTCCCCTCAAGAAGACTTTCGCTAAGACTGTTCATGTGGAATTTTCAAAGTGATAATTGGAATCCCATAGAGGGCTATGGTGAAAAAGGAAATATCCTAAGGTAAAAACTGAAAAGTAGGTTTCTGAGAAAATGTTTTGTGTTCTGTTAATTCATCTTACAGAGTTACAGCTTTACCCTCAAGAAGCTTTTCGCTAAGACTTTTCTTCTGGAATTTGCAAAGTGATATTTGGAAACCCTATAGCCCTATGGTGAAAATGGAAATATCGTAAGATAAAAAACGAAAAGAAGGTTTCTGAGAAACTGCTTTGAATTCTTTTAATTCATCTTACAGATTTACAGCTTTTATCTCCAGAATCCTTTCGCTAAGACTGTTCTTGTGGAATTTGCAAAATGTTTTTGGAAGCCCATAGAGGGCTATGCTGAAAAAGGAAATATCCTAAGATAAAAACTGAAAAGAAGCTTTCTGAGAAACTGCTTTGTGTTCTGTTAATTCATCTCAGAGAGTTACAGCTTTCCCCTCAAGAAGTCTTTCACAAAGACTGTTCTTGTGTAATTTGCAAAGTGATATTTGGAAGACCATAGAGGGCTATGTTGAAAAAGGAAATATAGTAAGATAAAATCCAAAAAGAAGCTTTCTGGGAAACTGCTTTGTGTTCTGTTAATTCATCTCAAAGTGTCACAGATTTCCCCTCATGAGGCCGTTCACTAAGACTGTTCTTCTGAAATTTGGAAAGTGATATTTAGAATCTCATAGAGGGCAATGGTGAAAAAGGAAATATTTTCCGATAAAAACTGTAAAGAAGCTTTCTGATAAACTGCTTTGTGTTCTGTTAGTTCATCTCACAGAGTTACAGCTTTCCCTTCAAGAAGCAGTTCACTGAGACTATTCCTGTGAAATTTGCATAGTGATATTAGAAAACTCCTAGAGGGCTATGGTGAAAAAGGAAATATCTTCGGTAAAAAATTGGAAAGAAGCTTTTTGAGAAACTGCCGTGTGTTCTGTTAAAGCATCTCACCGAGTTACAGCTTTCCCCTCAAGAAGACTTTCGCTAAGACTGTTCTTGTGGGATTTGCAAAGTGATATTTGGAAGTCCCTAGAGGGCTATGGTGAAAAAGGAAATATCTTTCGTTAAAAACTTGAAAGAAGATATCTGAGAAACTGCTTTGTGTTCTGTTAATTCATCTCACAGAGTTACAGTTTTCCCCTCCCGAAGTCTTTCGCTTCCACTGTTCTTGTGGAATTTGCATAGTGATATTTGGAATCCCATAGAGGGCTATGGTGAAAATGGAAATAACTTCAGTTAAAAAAGGAAAAGAAGCTTTCCGAGAAACTGCTTTATGTTCTGTTAATTCATCTCAAAGAGTTACAGCTTTCCCCTCAGGAAGCCTTCCGCTAAGACTGTTTTTGAGGAATTTCCAAAGTGATATGTGGAAGCCCATAGAGGGCCATGGTGAAAATGGAAATATCGTAAGATACTTACCGAAAAGAAGCTGTCTGAAAAACTGCTTTGTGTTCTGTTAGTTCATCTCACAGAGCTACAGCTTTTCCCTCAAGAAGCCGTTCACTAAGACTGTTTTGTGAAATTTGCAAAGTGATATTTGGAAGCCCATAGAGGGCTAAGGTGAAAAAGGAAATATCTTCCGTTAAAAACTGGAAAGAACCATTCTGAGAAAATGCGGTGTGTTCTGTTAGTACATATCACCGAGCTACAGCTTTCCCCTCAGGAAGCCGTTCACTAAGACTGTTCTTGTGGAATTGCAAAGTGATATTTGGAGGCACATAGAGGGCAATGGTGAAAAAGGAAACATCCCAAGATAAAAACTGAAAAGAAGCTTTCTGAGAAACTGCTTTGTGTTCTGTTAATTCAAGTCACAGAGTTACTCTTTTACCTCAGGAAGCCTTTCGCTAAGGCTGTTGTTGTGGAATTTGCAAAGTGATATTTGGAAGCCCAAAAGGGCTATGGTGAAAAAGGAAATATCCTCAGTTAAAAACTGGAAAGAAGCTTTCTGAGAAACTGCTTTGTGTTCAGTTAGTTCCTCTCACAGAGTTACAGCTTTCCCCTCAAGAAGACTTTCGTTAAGACTGTTCATGTGGAATTTTCAAAGTGATAATTGGAATCCCATAGAGGGCTATGGTGAAAAAGGAAATATCCTGAGGTAAAAACTGAAAAGTAGGTTTCTGAGAAAATGTTTTGTGTTCTGTTAATTCATCTTACAGAGTTACTGCTTTACCGTCAAGAAGCCTTTCGCTAAGACTTTTCTTCTGGAATTTGCAAAGTGATATTTGGAAACCCTATAGCCCTATGGTGAAAATGGAAATATCGTAAGATAAAAAACGAAAAGAAGGTTTCTGAGAAACTGCTTTGAATTCTTTTAATTCATCTTACAGATTTACAGCTTTTATCTCCAGAATCCTTTCGCTAAGACTGTTCTTGTGGAATTTGCAAAATGTTTTTGGAAGCCCATAGAGGGCTATGCTGAAAAAGGAAATATCCTAAGATAAAAACTGAAAAGAAGCTTTCTGAGAAACTGCTTTGTGTTCTGTTAATTCATCTCAGAGAGTTACAGCTTTCCCCTCAAGAAGTCTTTCACAAAGACTGTTCTTGTGTAATTTGCAAAGTGATATTTGGAAGGCCATAGAGGGCTATGTTGAAAAAGGAAATATAGTAAGATAAAATCCGAAAAGAAGCTTTCTGAGAAACTGCTTTGTGTTCTGTTAATTCATCTCAAAGTGTCACAGATTTCCCCTCATGAGGCCGTTCACTAAGACTGTTCTTCTGAAATTTGGAAAGTGATATTTAGAATCTCATAGAGGGCAATGGTGAAAAAGGAAATATTTTCCGATAAAAACTGTAAAGAAGCTTTCTGATAAACTGCTTTGTGTTCTGTTAGTTCATCTCACAGAGTTACAGCTTTCCCTTCAGGAAGCAGTTCACTGAGACTATTCTTGTGAAATTTGCAAAGTGATATTAGAAAACTCCTAGAGGGCTATGGTGAAAAAGGAAATATCTTCCGTTAAAAACTGGAAAGAAGCTTTTTGAGAAACTGCCGTGTGACAGTTTTGTGGGATTTGCAAAGTGATATTTGGAAGCCCATAGAGGGCTATGGTGAAAAAGGAAATATCTTTCGTTAAAAACTGGAAAGAAGATATCTGAGAAACTGCTTTGTGTTCTGTTAATTCATCTCACAGAGTTACAGTTTTCCCCTCCAGAAGTCTTTCGCTTCCACTGTTCTTGTGGAATTTGCATAGTGATATTTGGAATCCCATAGAGGGCTATGGTGAAAATGGAAATAACTTCAGTTAAAAAAGGAAAAGAAGCTTTCCGAGAAACCGCTTTGTGTTCTGTTAATTCATCTCAAAGAGTTACAGCTTTCCCCTCAAGAAGCCTTCCGCTAAGACTGTTTTTGAGGAATTTCCAAAGTGATATGTGGAAGCCCATAGAGGGCTATGGTGAAAATGGAAATATCGTAAGATACTTACCGAAAAGAAGCTGTCTGAAAAACTGCTTTGTGTTCTGTTAGTTCATCTCACAGAGCTACAGCTTTTCCCTCAAGAAGCCGTTCACTAAGACTGTTTTGTGAAATTTGCAAAGTGATATTTGGAAGCCCATAGAGGGCTAAGGTGAAAAAGGAAATATCTTCCGTTAAAAACTGGAAAGAACCATTCTGAGAAAATGCGGTGTGTTCTGTTAGTACATATCACCGAGCTACAGCTTTCCCCTCAGGAAGCCGTTCACTAAGACTGTTCTTGTGGAATTGCAAAGTGATATTTGGAGGCACATAGAGGGCAATGGTGAAAAAGGAAACATCCCAAGATAAAAACTGAAAAGAAGCTTTCTGAGAAACTGCTTTGTGTTCTGTTAATTCAAGTCACAGAGTTACTCTTTTACCTCAGGAAGCCTTTCGCTAAGGCTGTTGTTGTGGAATTTGCAAAGTGATATTTGGAAGCCCAAAAGGGCTATGGTGAAAAAGGAAATATCCTCAGTTAAAAACTGGAAAGAAGCTTTCTGAGAAACTGCTTTGTGTTCAGTTAGTTCCTCTCACAGAGTTACAGCTTTCCCCTCAAGAAGACTTTCGCTAAGACTGTTCATGTGGAATTTTCAAAGTGATAATTGGAATCCCATAGAGGGCTATGGTGAAAAAGGAAATATCCTAAGGTAAAAACTGAAAAGTAGGTTTCTGAGAAAATGTTTTGTGTTCTGTTAATTCATCTTACAGAGTTACAGCTTTACCCTCAAGAAGCCTTTCGCTAAGACTTTTCTTCTGGAATTTGCAAAGTGATATTTGGAAACCCTATAGCCCTATGGTGAAAATGGAAATATCGTAAGATAAAAAACGAAAAGAAGGTTTCTGAGAAACTGCTTTGAATTCTTTTAATTCATCTTACAGATTTACAGCTTTTATCTCCAGAATCCTTTCGCTAAGACTGTTCTTGTGGAATTTGCAAAATGTTTTTGGAAGCCCATAGAGGGCTATGCTGAAAAAGGAAATATCCTAAGATAAAAACTGAAAAGAAGCTTTCTGAGAAACTGCTTTGTGTTCTGTTAATTCATCTCAGAGAGTTACAGCTTTCCCCTCAAGAAGTCTTTCACAAAGACTGTTCTTGTGTAATTTGCAAAGTGATATTTGGAAGGCCATAGAGGGCTATGTTGAAAAAGGAAATATAGTAAGATAAAATCCGAAAAGAAGCTTTCTGAGAAACTGCTTTGTGTTCTGTTAATTCATCTCAAAGTGTCACAGATTTCCCCTCATGAGGCCGTTCACTAAGACTGTTCTTCTGAAATTTGGAAAGTGATATTTAGAATCTCATAGAGGGCAATGGTGAAAAAGGAAATATTTTCCGATAAAAACTGTAAAGAAGCTTTCTGATAAACTGCTTTGTGTTCTGTTAGTTCATCTCACAGAGTTACAGCTTTCCCTTCAGGAAGCAGTTCACTGAGACTATTCTTGTGAAATTTGCAAAGTGATATTAGAAAACTCCTAGAGGGCTATGGTGAAAAAGGAAATATCTTCCGTTAAAAACTGGAAAGAAGCTTTTTGAGAAACTGCCGTGTGTTCTGTTAAAGCATCTCACCGAGTTACAGCTTTCCCCTCAAGAAGGCTCTTGCTAAGACTGTTCTTGTGGGATTTGCAAGGTGATATTTGGAAGCCCATAGAGGGCTATGGTGAAAAAGGAAATATCTTTCGTTAAAAACTGGAAAGAAGATATCTGAGAAACTGCTTTGTGTTCTGTTAATTCATCTCACAGAGTTACAGTTTTCCCCTCCAGAAGTCTTTCGCTTCCACTGTTCTTGTGGAATTTGCATAGTGATATTTGGAATCCCATAGAGGGCTATGGTGAAAATGGAAATAACTTCAGTTAAAAAAGGAAAAGAAGCTTTCCGAGAAACTGCTTTGTGTTCTGTTAATTCATCTCAAAGAGTTACAGCTTTCCCTTCAAGAAGCCTTCCGCTAAGACTGTTTTTGAGGAATTTCCAAAGTGATATGTGGAAGCCCATAGAGGGCTATGGTGAAAATGGAAATATCGTAAGATACTTACCGAAAAGAAGCTGTCTGAAAAACTGCTTTGTGTTCTGTTAGTTCATCTCACAGAGCTACAGCTTTTCCCTCAAGAAGCCGTTCACTAAGACTGTTTTGTGAAATTTGCAAAGTGATATTTGGAAGCCCATAGAGGGCTAAGGTGAAAAAGGAAATATCTTCCGTTAAAAACTGGAAAGAACCATTCTGAGAAAATGCGGTGTGTTCTGTTAGTACATATCACTGAGCTACAGCTTTCCCCTCAGGAAGCCGTTCACTAAGACTGTTCTTGTGGAATTGCAAAGTGATATTTGGAGGCACGTAGAGGGCAATGGTGAAAAAGGAAACATCCCAAGATAAAAACTGAAAAGAAGCTTTCTGAGAAACTGCTTTGTGTTCTGTTAATTCAAGTCACAGAGTTACTCTTTTACCTCAGGAAGCCTTTCGCTAAGGCTGTTGTTGTGGAATTTGCAAAGTGATATTTGGAAGCCCAAAAGGGCTATGGTGAAAAAGGAAATATCCTCAGTTAAAAACTGGAAAGAAGCTTTCTGAGAAACTGCTTTGTGTTCAGTTAGTTCCTCTCACAGAGTTACAGCTTTCCCCTCAAGAAGACTTTCGCTAAGACTGTTCATGTGGAATTTTCAAAGTGATAATTGGAATCCCATAGAGGGCTATGGTGAAAAAGGAAATATCCTGAGGTAAAAACTGAAAAGTAGGTTTCTGAGAAAATGTTTTGTGTTCTGTTAATTCATCTTACAGAGTTACTGCTTTACCCTCAAGAAGCCTTTCGCTAAGACTTTTCTTCTGGAATTTGCAAAGTGATATTTGGAAACCCTATAGCCCTATGGTGAAAATGGAAATATCGTAAGATAAAAAACGAAAAGAAGGTTTCTGAGAAACTGCTTTGAATTCTTTTAATTCATCTTACAGATTTACAGCTTTTATCTCCAGAATCCTTTCGCTAAGACTGTTCTTGTGGAATTTGCAAAATGTTTTTGGAAGCCCATAGAGGGCTATGCTGAAAAAGGAAATATCCTAAGATAAAAACTGAAAAGAAGCTTTCTGAGAAACTGCTTTGTGTTCTGTTAATTCATCTCAGAGAGTTACAGCTTTCCCCTCAAGAAGTCTTTCACAAAGACTGTTCTTGTGTAATTTGCAAAGTGATATTTGGAAGGCCATAGAGGGCTATGTTGAAAAAGGAAATATAGTAAGATAAAATCCGAAAAGAAGCTTTCTGAGAAACTGCTTTGTGTTCTGTTAATTCATCTCAAAGTGTCACAGATTTCCCCTCATGAGGCCGTTCACTAAGACTGTTCTTCTGAAATTTGGAAAGTGATATTTAGAATCTCATAGAGGGCAATGGTGAAAAAGGAAATATTTTCCGATAAAAACTGTAAAGAAGCTTTCTGATAAACTGCTTTGTGTTCTGTTAGTTCATCTCACAGAGTTACAGCTTTCCCTTCAGGAAGCAGTTCACTGAGACTATTCTTGTGAAATTTGCAAAGTGATATTAGAAAACTCCTAGAGGGCTATGGTGAAAAAGGAAATATCTTCCGTTAAAAACTGGAAAGAAGCTTTTTGAGAAACTGCCGTGTGTTCTGTTAAAGCATCTCACAGAGTTACAGCTTTCATCTCAAGAAGGCTTTTGCTAAGACTGTTCTTGTGGGATTTGCAAAGTGATATTTGGAAGCCCATAGAGGGCTATGGTGAAAAAGGAAATATCTTTCGTTAAAAACTGGAAAGAAGATATCTGAGAAACTGCTTTGTGTTCTGTTAATTCATCTCACAGAGTTACAATTTTCCCCTCCAGAAGTCTTTCGCTTCCACTGTTCTTGTGGAATTTGCATAGTGATATTTGGAATCCCATAGAGGGCTATGGTGAAAATGGAAATAACTTCAGTTAAAAAAGGAAAAGAAGCTTTCCGAGAAACTGCTTTGTGTTCTGTTAATTCATCTCAAAGAGTTACAGCTTTCCCCTCAAGAAGCCTTCCGCTAAGACTGTTTTTGAGGAATTTCCAAAGTGATATGTGGAAGCCCATAGAGGGCTATGGTGAAAATGGAAATATCGTAAGATACTTACCGAAAAGAAGCTGTCTGAAAAACTGCTTTGTGTTCTGTTAGTTCATCTCACAGAGCTACAGCTTTTCCCTCAAGAAGCCGTTCACTAAGACTGTTTTGTGAAATTTGCAAAGTGATATTTGGAAGCCCATAGAGGGCTAAGGTGAAAAAGGAAATATCTTCCGTTAAAAACTGGAAAGAACCATTCTGAGAAAATGCGGTGTGTTCTGTTAGTACATATCACCGAGCTACAGCTTTCCCCTCAGGAAGCCGTTCACTAAGACTGTTCTTGTGGAATTGCAAAGTGATATTTGGAGGCACATAGAGGGCAATGGTGAAAAAGGAAACATCCCAAGATAAAAACTGAAAAGAAGCTTTCTGAGAAACTGCTTTGTGTTCTGTTAATTCAAGTCACAGAGTTACTCTTTTACCTCAGGAAGCCTTTCGCTAAGGCTGTTGTTGTGGAATTTGCAAAGTGATATTTGGAAGCCCAAAAGGGCTATGGTGAAAAAGGAAATATCCTCAGTTAAAAACTGGAAAGAAGCTTTCTGAGAAACTGCTTTGTGTTCAGTTAGTTCCTCTCACAGAGTTACAGCTTTCCCCTCAAGAAGACTTTCGCTAAGACTGTTCATGCGGAATTTTCAAAGTGATAATTGGAATCCCATAGAGGGCTATGGTGAAAAAGGAAATATCCTGAGGTAAAAACTGAAAAGTAGGTTTCTGAGAAAATGTTTTGTGTTCTGTTAATTCATCTTACAGAGTTACAGCTTTACCCTCAAGAAGCCTTTCGCTAAGACTTTTCTTCTGGAATTTGCAAAGTGATATTTGGAAACCCTATAGCCCTATGGTGAAAATGGAAATATCGTAAGATAAAAAACGAAAAGAAGGTTTCTGAGAAACTGCTTTGAATTCTTTTAATTCATCTTACAGATTTACAGCTTTTATCTCCAGAATCCTTTCGCTAAGACTGTTCTTGTGGAATTTGCAAAATGTTTTTGGAAGCCCATAGAGGGCTATGCTGAAAAAGGAAATATCCTAAGATAAAAACTGAAAAGAAGCTTTCTGAGAAACTGCTTTGTGTTCTGTTAATTCATCTCAGAGAGTTACAGCTTTCCCCTCAAGAAGTCTTTCACAAAGACTGTTCTTGTGTAATTTGCAAAGTGATATTTGGAAGGCCATAGAGGGCTATGTTGAAAAAGGAAATATAGTAAGATAAAATCCGAAAAGAAGCTTTCTGAGAAACTGCTTTGTGTTCTGTTAATTCATCTCAAAGTGTCACAGATTTCCCCTCATGAGGCCGTTCACTAAGACTGTTCTTCTGAAATTTGGAAAGTGATATTTAGAATCTCATAGAGGGCAATGGTGAAAAAGGAAATATTTTCCGATAAAAACTGTAAAGAAGCTTTCTGATAAACTGCTTTGTGTTCTGTTAGTTCATCTCACAGAGTTACAGCTTTCCCTTCAGGAAGCAGTTCACTGAGACTATTCTTGTGAAATTTGCAAAGTGATATTAGAAAACTCCTAGAGGGCTATGGTGAAAAAGGAAATATCTTCCGTTAAAAACTGGAAAGAAGCTTTTTGAGAAACTGCCGTGTGTTCTGTTAAAGCATCTCACCGAGTTACAGCTTTCCCCTCAAGAAGGCTCTTGCTAAGACTGTTCTTGTGGGATTTGCAAGGTGATATTTGGAAGCCCATAGAGGGCTATGGTGAAAAAGGAAATATCTTTCGTTAAAAACTGGAAAGAAGATATCTGAGAAACTGCTTTGTGTTCTGTTAATTCATCTCACAGAGTTACAGTTTTCCCCTCCAGAAGTCTTTCGCTTCCACTGTTCTTGTGGAATTTGCATAGTGATATTTGGAATCCCATAGAGGGCTATGGTGAAAATGGAAATAACTTCAGTTAAAAAAGGAAAAGAAGCTTTCCGAGAAACTGCTTTGTGTTCTGTTAATTCATCTCAAAGAGTTACAGCTTTCCCTTCAAGAAGCCTTCCGCTAAGACTGTTTTTGAGGAATTTCCAAAGTGATATGTGGAAGCCCATAGAGGGCTATGGTGAAAATGGAAATATCGTAAGACACTTACCGAAAAGAAGCTGTCTGAAAAACTGCTTTGTGTTCTGTTAGTTCATCTCACAGAGCTACAGCTTTTCCCTCAAGAAGCCGTTCACTAAGACTGTTTTGTGAAATTTGCAAAGTGATATTTGGAAGCCCATAGAGGGCTAAGGTGAAAAAGGAAATATCTTCCGTTAAAAACTGGAAAGAACCATTCTGAGAAAATGCGGTGTGTTCTGTTAGTACATATCACTGAGCTACAGCTTTCCCCTCAGGAAGCCGTTCACTAAGACTGTTCTTGTGGAATTGCAAAGTGATATTTGGAGGCACGTAGAGGGCAATGGTGAAAAAGGAAACATCCCAAGATAAAAACTGAAAAGAAGCTTTCTGAGAAACTGCTTTGTGTTCTGTTAATTCAAGTCACAGAGTTACTCTTTTACCTCAGGAAGCCTTTCGCTAAGGCTGTTGTTGTGGAATTTGCAAAGTGATATTTGGAAGCCCAAAAGGGCTATGGTGAAAAAGGAAATATCCTCAGTTAAAAACTGGAAAGAAGCTTTCTGAGAAACTGCTTTGTGTTCAGTTAGTTCCTCTCACAGAGTTACAGCTTTCCCCTCAAGAAGACTTTCGCTAAGACTGTTCATGTGGAATTTTCAAAGTGATAATTGGAATCCCATAGAGGGCTATGGTGAAAAAGGAAATATCCTGAGGTAAAAACTGAAAAGTAGGTTTCTGAGAAAATGTTTTGTGTTCTGTTAATTCATCTTACAGAGTTACTGCTTTACCCTCAAGAAGCCTTTCGCTAAGACTTTTCTTCTGGAATTTGCAAAGTGATATTTGGAAACCCTATAGCCCTATGGTGAAAATGGAAATATCGTAAGATAAAAAACGAAAAGAAGGTTTCTGAGAAACTGCTTTGAATTCTTTTAATTCATCTTACAGATTTACAGCTTTTATCTCCAGAATCCTTTCGCTAAGACTGTTCTTGTGGAATTTGCAAAATGTTTTTGGAAGCCCATAGAGGGCTATGCTGAAAAAGGAAATATCCTAAGATAAAAACTGAAAAGAAGCTTTCTGAGAAACTGCTTTGTGTTCTGTTAATTCATCTCAGAGAGTTACAGCTTTCCCCTCAAGAAGTCTTTCACAAAGACTGTTCTTGTGTAATTTGCAAAGTGATATTTGGAAGGCCATAGAGGGCTATGTTGAAAAAGGAAATATAGTAAGATAAAATCCGAAAAGAAGCTTTCTGAGAAACTGCTTTGTGTTCTGTTAATTCATCTCAAAGTGTCACAGATTTCCCCTCATGAGGCCGTTCACTAAGACTGTTCTTCTGAAATTTGGAAAGTGATATTTAGAATCTCATAGAGGGCAATGGTGAAAAAGGAAATATTTTCCGATAAAAACTGTAAAGAAGCTTTCTGATAAACTGCTTTGTGTTCTGTTAGTTCATCTCACAGAGTTACAGCTTTCCCTTCAGGAAGCAGTTCACTGAGACTATTCTTGTGAAATTTGCAAAGTGATATTAGAAAACTCCTAGAGGGCTATGGTGAAAAAGGAAATATCTTCCGTTAAAAACTGGAAAGAAGCTTTTTGAGAAACTGCCGTGTGTTCTGTTAAAGCATCTCACAGAGTTACAGCTTTCATCTCAAGAAGGCTTTTGCTAAGACTGTTCTTGTGGGATTTGCAAAGTGATATTTGGAAGCCCATAGAGGGCTATGGTGAAAAAGGAAATATCTTTCGTTAAAAACTGGAAAGAAGATATCTGAGAAACTGCTTTGTGTTCTGTTAATTCATCTCACAGAGTTACAATTTTCCCCTCCAGAAGTCTTTCGCTTCCACTGTTCTTGTGGAATTTGCATAGTGATATTTGGAATCCCATAGAGGGCTATGGTGAAAATGGAAATAACTTCAGTTAAAAAAGGAAAAGAAGCTTTCCGAGAAACTGCTTTGTGTTCTGTTAATTCATCTCAAAGAGTTACAGCTTTCCCCTCAAGAAGCCTTCCGCTAAGACTGTTTTTGAGGAATTTCCAAAGTGATATGTGGAAGCCCATAGAGGGCTATGGTGAAAATGGAAATATCGTAAGATACTTACCGAAAAGAAGCTGTCTGAAAAACTGCTTTGTGTTCTGTTAGTTCATCTCACAGAGCTACAGCTTTTCCCTCAAGAAGCCGTTCACTAAGACTGTTTTGTGAAATTTGCAAAGTGATATTTGGAAGCCCATAGAGGGCTAAGGTGAAAAAGGAAATATCTTCCGTTAAAAACTGGAAAGAACCATTCTGAGAAAATGCGGTGTGTTCTGTTAGTACATATCACCGAGCTACAGCTTTCCCCTCAGGAAGCCGTTCACTAAGACTGTTCTTGTGGAATTGCAAAGTGATATTTGGAGGCACATAGAGGGCAATGGTGAAAAAGGAAACATCCCAAGATAAAAACTGAAAAGAAGCTTTCTGAGAAACTGCTTTGTGTTCTGTTAATTCAAGTCACAGAGTTACTCTTTTACCTCAGGAAGCCTTTCGCTAAGGCTGTTGTTGTGGAATTTGCAAAGTGATATTTGGAAGCCCAAAAGGGCTATGGTGAAAAAGGAAATATCCTCAGTTAAAAACTGGAAAGAAGCTTTCTGAGAAACTGCTTTGTGTTCAGTTAGTTCCTCTCACAGAGTTACAGCTTTCCCCTCAAGAAGACTTTCGCTAAGACTGTTCATGCGGAATTTTCAAAGTGATAATTGGAATCCCATAGAGGGCTATGGTGAAAAAGGAAATATCCTGAGGTAAAAACTGAAAAGTAGGTTTCTGAGAAAATGTTTTGTGTTCTGTTAATTCATCTTACAGAGTTACTGCTTTACCCTCAAGAAGCCTTTCGCTAAGACTTTTCTTCTGGAATTTGCAAAGTGATATTTGGAAACCCTATAGCCCTATGGTGAAAATGGAAATATCGTAAGATAAAAAACGAAAAGAAGGTTTCTGAGAAACTGCTTTGAATTCTTTTAATTCATCTTACAGATTTACAGCTTTTATCTCCAGAATCCTTTCGCTAAGACTGTTCTTGTGGAATTTGCAAAATGTTTTTGGAAGCCCATAGAGGGCTATGCTGAAAAAGGAAATATCCTAAGATAAAAACTGAAAAGAAGCTTTCTGAGAAACTGCTTTGTGTTCTGTTAATTCATCTCAGAGAGTTACAGCTTTCCCCTCAAGAAGTCTTTCACAAAGACTGTTCTTGTGTAATTTGCAAAGTGATATTTGGAAGGCCATAGAGGGCTATGTTGAAAAAGGAAATATAGTAAGATAAAATCCGAAAAGAAGCTTTCTGAGAAACTGCTTTGTGTTCTGTTAATTCATCTCAAAGTGTCACAGATTTCCCCTCATGAGGCCGTTCACTAAGACTGTTCTTCTGAAATTTGGAAAGTGATATTTAGAATCTCATAGAGGGCAATGGTGAAAAAGGAAATATTTTCCGATAAAAACTGTAAAGAAGCTTTCTGATAAACTGCTTTGTGTTCTGTTAGTTCATCTCACAGAGTTACAGCTTTCCCTTCAGGAAGCAGTTCACTGAGACTATTCTTGTGAAATTTGCAAAGTGATATTAGAAAACTCCTAGAGGGCTATGGTGAAAAAGGAAATATCCTCCGTTAAAAACTGGAAAGAAGCTTTTTGAGAAACTGCCGTGTGTTCTGTTAAAGCATCTCACAGAGTTACAGCTTTCCCCTCAAGAAGGCTCTTGCTAAGACTGTTCTTGTGGGATTTGCAAGGTGATATTTGGAAGCCCATAGAGGGCTATGGTGAAAAAGGAAATATCTTTCGTTAAAAACTGGAAAGAAGATATCTGAGAAACTGCTTTGTGTTCTGTTAATTCATCTCACAGAGTTACAGTTTTCCCCTCCAGAAGTCTTTCGCTTCCACTGTTCTTGTGGAATTTGCATAGTGATATTTGGAATCCCATAGAGGGCTATGGTGAAAATGGAAATAACTTCAGTTAAAAAAGGAAAAGAAGCTTTCCGAGAAACTGCTTTGTGTTCTGTTAATTCATCTCAAAGAGTTACAGCTTTCCCCTCAAGAAGCCTTCCGCTAAGACTGTTTTTGAGGAATTTCCAAAGTGATATGTGGAAGCCCATAGAGGGCTATGGTGAAAATGGAAATATCGTAAGATACTTACCGAAAAGAAGCTGTCTGAAAAACTGCTTTGTGTTCTGTTAGTTCATCTCACAGAGCTACAGCTTTTCCCTCAAGAAGCCGTTCACTAAGACTGTTTTGTGAAATTTGCAAAGTGATATTTGGAAGCCCATAGAGGGCTAAGGTGAAAAAGGAAATATCTTCCGTTAAAAACTGGAAAGAACCATTCTGAGAAAATGCGGTGTGTTCTGTTAGTACATATCACCGAGCTACAGCTTTCCCCTCAGGAAGCCGTTCACTAAGACTGTTCTTGTGGAATTGCAAAGTGATATTTGGAGGCACATAGAGGGCAATGGTGAAAAAGGAAACATCCCAAGATAAAAACTGAAAAGAAGCTTTCTGAGAAACTGCTTTGTGTACTGTTAATTCAAGTCACAGAGTTACTCTTTTACCTCAGGAAGCCTTTCGCTAAGGCTGTTGTTGTGGAATTTGCAAAGTGATATTTGGAAGCCCAAAAGGGCTATGGTGAAAAAGGAAATATCCTCAGTTAAAAACTGGAAAGAAGCTTTCTGAGAAACTTCTTTGTGTTCAGTTATTTCCTCTTACAGAGTTACAGCTTTCCCCTCAAGAAGACTTTCGCTAAGACTGTTCATGTGGAATTTTCAAAGTGATAATTGGAATCCCATAGAGGGCTATGGTGAAAAAGGAAATATCCTAAGGTAAAAACTGAAAAGTAGGTTTCTGAGAAAATGTTTTGTGTTCTGTTAATTCATCTTACAGAGTTACTGCTTTACCCTCAAGAAGCCTTTCGCTAAGACTTTTCTTCTGGAATTTGCAAAGTGATATTTGGAAACCCTATAGCCCTATGGTGAAAATGGAAATATCGTAAGATAAAAAACGAAAAGAAGGTTTCTGAGAAACTGCTTTGAATTCTTTTAATTCATCTTACAGATTTACAGCTTTTATCTCCAGAATCCTTTCGCTAAGACTGTTCTTGTGGAATTTGCAAAATGTTTTTGGAAGCCCATAGAGGGCTATGCTGAAAAAGGAAATATCCTAAGATAAAAACTGAAAAGAAGCTTTCTGAGAAACTGCTTTGTGTTCTGTTAATTCATCTCAGAGAGTTACAGCTTTCCCCTCAAGAAGTCTTTCACAAAGACTGTTCTTGTGTAATTTGCAAAGTGATATTTGGAAGACCATAGAGGGCTATGTTGAAAAAGGAAATATAGTAAGATAAAATCCAAAAAGAAGCTTTCTGAGAAACTGCTTTGTGTTCTGTTAATTCATCTCAAAGTGTCACAGATTTCCCCTCATGAGGCCGTTCACTAAGACTGTTCTTCTGAAATTTGGAAAGTGATATTTAGAATCTCATAGAGGGCAATGGTGAAAAAGGAAATATTTTCCGATAAAAACTGTAAAGAAGCTTTCTGATAAACTGCTTTGTGTTCTGTTAGTTCATCTCACAGAGTTACAGCTTTCCCTTCAAGAAGCAGTTCACTGAGACTATTCCTGTGAAATTTGCATAGTGATATTAGAAAACTCCTAGAGGGCTATGGTGAAAAAGGAAATATCTTCGGTAAAAAATTGGAAAGAAGCTTTTTGAGAAACTGCCGTGTGTTCTGTTAAAGCATCTCACCGAGTTACAGCTTTCCCCTCAAGAAGACTTTCGCTAAGACTGTTCTTGTGGGATTTGCAAAGTGATATTTGGAAGTCCCTAGAGGGCTATGGTGAAAAAGGAAATATCTTTCGTTAAAAACTTGAAAGAAGATATCTGAGAAACTGCTTTGTGTTCTGTTAATTCATCTCACAGAGTTACAGTTTTCCCCTCCCGAAGTCTTTCGCTTCCACTGTTCTTGTGGAATTTGCATAGTGATATTTGGAATCCCATAGAGGGCTATGGTGAAAATGGAAATAACTTCAGTTAAAAAAGGAAAAGAAGCTTTCCGAGAAACTGCTTTATGTTCTGTTAATTCATCTCAAAGAGTTACAGCTTTCCCCTCAGGAAGCCTTCCGCTAAGACTGTTTTTGAGGAATTTCCAAAGTGATATGTGGAAGCCCATAGAGGGCCATGGTGAAAATGGAAATATCGTAAGATACTTACCGAAAAGAAGCTGTCTGAAAAACTGCTTTGTGTTCTGTTAGTTCATCTCACAGAGCTACAGCTTTTCCCTCAAGAAGCCGTTCACTAAGACTGTTTTGTGAAATTTGCAAAGTGATATTTGGAAGCCCATAGAGGGCTAAGGTGAAAAAGGAAATATCTTCCGTTAAAAACTGGAAAGAACCATTCTGAGAAAATGCGGTGTGTTCTGTTAGTACATATCACCGAGCTACAGCTTTCCCCTCAGGAAGCCGTTCACTAAGACTGTTCTTGTGGAATTGCAAAGTGATATTTGGAGGCACATAGAGGGCAATGGTGAAAAAGGAAACATCCCAAGATAAAAACTGAAAAGAAGCTTTCTGAGAAACTGCTTTGTGTTCTGTTAATTCAAGTCACAGAGTTACTCTTTTACCTCAGGAAGCCTTTCGCTAAGGCTGTTGTTGTGGAATTTGCAAAGTGATATTTGGAAGCCCAAAAGGGCTATGGTGAAAAAGGAAATATCCTCAGTTAAAAACTGGAAAGAAGCTTTCTGAGAAACTGCTTTGTGTTCAGTTAGTTCCTCTCACAGAGTTACAGCTTTCCCCTCAAGAAGACTTTCGTTAAGACTGTTCATGTGGAATTTTCAAAGTGATAATTGGAATCCCATAGAGGGCTATGGTGAAAAAGGAAATATCCTGAGGTAAAAACTGAAAAGTAGGTTTCTGAGAAAATGTTTTGTGTTCTGTTAATTCATCTTACAGAGTTACTGCTTTACCCTCAAGAAGCCTTTCGCTAAGACTTTTCTTCTGGAATTTGCAAAGTGATATTTGGAAACCCTATAGCCCTATGGTGAAAATGGAAATATCGTAAGATAAAAAACGAAAAGAAGGTTTCTGAGAAACTGCTTTGAATTCTTTTAATTCATCTTACAGATTTACAGCTTTTATCTCCAGAATCCTTTCGCTAAGACTGTTCTTGTGGAATTTGCAAAATGTTTTTGGAAGCCCATAGAGGGCTATGCTGAAAAAGGAAATATCCTAAGATAAAAACTGAAAAGAAGCTTTCTGAGAAACTGCTTTGTGTTCTGTTAATTCATCTCAGAGAGTTACAGCTTTCCCCTCAAGAAGTCTTTCACAAAGACTGTTCTTGTGTAATTTGCAAAGTGATATTTGGAAGGCCATAGAGGGCTATGTTGAAAAAGGAAATATAGTAAGATAAAATCCGAAAAGAAGCTTTCTGAGAAACTGCTTTGTGTTCTGTTAATTCATCTCAAAGTGTCACAGATTTCCCCTCATGAGGCCGTTCACTAAGACTGTTCTTCTGAAATTTGGAAAGTGATATTTAGAATCTCATAGAGGGCAATGGTGAAAAAGGAAATATTTTCCGATAAAAACTGTAAAGAAGCTTTCTGATAAACGGCTTTGTGTTCTGTTAGTTCATCTCACAGAGTTACAGCTTTCCCTTCAGGAAGCAGTTCACTGAGACTATTCTTGTGAAATTTGCAAAGTGATATTAGAAAACTCCTAGAGGGCTATGGTGAAAAAGGAAATATCTTCCGTTAAAAACTGGAAAGAAGCTTTTTGAGAAACTGCCGTGTGACTGTTCTTGTGGGATTTGCAAAGTGATATTTGGAAGCCCATAGAGGGCTATGGTGAAAAAGGAAATATCTTTCGTTAAAAACTGGAAAGAAGATATCTGAGAAACTGCTTTGTGTTCTGTTAATTCATCTCACAGAGTTACAGATTTCCCCTCCAGAAGTCTTTCGCTTCCACTGTTCTTGTGGAATTTGCATAGTGATATTTGGAATCCCATAGAGGGCTATGGTGAAAATGGAAATAACTTCAGTTAAAAAAGGAAAAGAAGCTTTCCGAGAAACTGCTTTGTGTTCTGCTAATTCATCTCAAAGAGTTACAGCTTTCCCCTCAAGAAGCCTTCCGCTAAGACTGTTTTTGAGGAATTTCCAAAGTGATATGTGAAAGCCCATAGAGGGCTATGGTGAAAATGGAAATATCGTAAGATACTTACCGAAAAGAAGCTGTCTGAAAAACTGCTTTGTGTTCTGTTAGTTCATCTCACAGAGCTACAGCTTTTCCCTCAAGAAGCCGTTCACTAAGACTGTTTTGTGAAATTTGCAAAGTGATATTTGGAAGCCCATAGAGGGCTAAGGTGAAAAAGGAAATATCTTCCGTTAAAAACTGGAAAGAACCATTCTGAGAAAATGCGGTGTGTTCTGTTAGTACATATCACCGAGCTACAGCTTTCCCCTCAGGAAGCCGTTCACTAAGAGTGTTCTTGTGGAATTGCAAAGTGATATTTGGAGGCACATAGAGGGCAATGGTGAAAAAGGAAACATCCCAAGATAAAAACTGAAAAGAAGCTTTCTGAGAAACTGCTTTGTGTTCTGTTAATTCAAGTCACAGAGTTACTCTTTTACCTCAGGAAGCCTTTCGCTAAGGCTGTTGTTGTGGAATTTGCAAAGTGATATTTGGAAGCCCAAAAGGGCTATGGTGAAAAAGGAAATATCCTCAGTTAGAAACTGGAAAGAAGCTTTCTGAGAAACTGCTTTGTGTTCAGTTAGTTCCTCTCACAGAGTTACAGCTTTCCCCTCAAGAAGACTTTCGCTAAGACTGTTCATGTGGAATTTTCAAAGTGATAATTGGAATCCCATAGAGGGCTATGGTGAAAAAGGAAATATCCTAAGGTAAAAACTGAAAAGTAGGTTTCTGAGAAAATGTTTTGTGTTCTGTTAATTCATCTTACAGAGTTACAGCTTTACCCTCAGGAAGCCTTTCGCTAAGACTTTTCTTCTGGAATTTGCAAAGTGATATTTGGAAACCCTATAGCCCTATGGTGAAAATGGAAATATCGTAAGATAAAAAACGAAAAGAAGGTTTCTGAGAAACTGCTTTGAATTCTTTTAATTCATCTTACAGATTTACAGCTTTTATCTCCAGAATCCTTTCGCTAAGACTGTTCTTGTGGAATTTGCAAAATGTTTTTGGAAGCCCATAGAGGGCTATGCTGAAAAAGGAAATATCCTAAGATAAAAACTGAAAAGAAGCTTTCTGAGAAACTGCTTTGTGTTCTGTTAATTCATCTCAGAGAGTTACAGCTTTCCCCTCAAGAAGTCTTTCACAAAGACTGTTCTTGTGTAATTTGCAAAGTGATATTTGGAAGGCCATAGAGGGCTATGTTGAAAAAGGAAATATAGTAAGATAAAATCCGAAAAGAAGCTTTCTGAGAAACTGCTTTGTGTTCTGTTAATTCATCTCAAAGTGTCACAGATTTCCCCTCATGAGGCCGTTCACTAAGACTGTTCTTCTGAAATTTGGAAAGTGATATTTAGAATCTCATAGAGGGCAATGGTGAAAAAGGAAATATTTTCCGATAAAAACTGTAAAGAATCCCTCCGATAAACTGCTTTGTGTTCTGTTAGTTCATCTCACAGAGTTACAGCTTTCCCTTCAGGAAGCAGTTCACTGAGACTATTCTTGTGAAATTTGCAAAGTGATATTAGAAAACTCCTAGAGGGCTATGGTGAAAAAGGAAATATCTTCCGTTAAAAACAGGAAAGAAGCTTTTTGAGAAACTGCCGTGTGTTCTGTTAAAGCATCTCACCGAGTTACAGCTTTCCAATCAAGAAGGCTTTCGCTAAGACTGTTCTTGTGGGATTTGCAAAGTGATATTTGGAAGCCCATAGAGGGCTATGGTGAAAAAGGAAATATCTTTCGTTAAAAACTGGAAAGAAGATATCTGAGAAACTGCTTTGTGTTCTGTTAATTCATCTCACAGAGTTACAGTTTTCCCCTCCAGAAGTCTTTCGCTTCCACTGTTCTTGTGGAATTTGCATAGTGATATTTGGAATCCCATAGAGGGCTATGGTGAAAATGGAAATAACTTCAGTTAAAAAAGGAAAAGAAGCTTTCCGAGAAACCGCTTTGTGTTCTGTTAATTCATCTCAAAGAGTTACAGCTTTCCCCTCAAGAAGCCTTCCGCTAAGACTGTTTTTGAGGAATTTCCAAAGTGATATGTGGAAGCCCATAGAGGGCTATGGTGAAAATGGAAATATCGTAAGATACTTACCGAAAAGAAGCTGTCTGAAAAACTGCTTTGTGTTCTGTTAGTTCATCTCACAGAGCTACAGCTTTTCCCTCAAGAAGCCGTTCACTAAGACTGTTTTGTGAAATTTGCAAAGTGATATTTGGAAGCCCCTAGAGGGCTAAGGTGAAAAAGGAAATATCTTCCGTTAAAAACTGGAAAGAACCATTCTGAGAAAATGCGGTGTGTTCTGTTAGTACATATCACCGAGCTACAGCTTTCCCCTCAGGAAGCCGTTCACTAAGACTGTTCTTGTGGAATTGCAAAGTGATATTTGGAGGCACATAGAGGGCAATGGTGAAAAAGGAAACATCCCAAGATAAAAACTGAAAAGAAGCTTTCTGAGAAACTGCTTTGTGTTCTGTTAATTCAAGTCACAGAGTTACTCTTTTACCTCAGGAAGCCTTTCGCTAAGGCTGTTGTTGTGGAATTTGCAAAGTGATATTTGGAAGCCCAAAAGGGCTATGGTGAAAAAGGAAATATCCTCAGTTAAAAACTGGAAAGAAGCTTTCTGAGAAACTGCTTTGTGTTCAGTTAGTTCCTCTCACAGAGTTACAGCTTTCCCCTCAAGAAGACTTTCGCTAAGACTGTTCATGTGGAATTTTCAAAGTGATAATTGGAATCCCATAGAGGGCTATGGTGAAAAAGGAAATATCCTAAGGTAAAAACTGAAAAGTAGGTTTCTGAGAAAATGTTTTGTGTTCTGTTAATTCATCTTACAGAGTTACAGCTTTACCCTCAAGAAGCCTTTCGCTAAGACTTTTCTTCTGGAATTTGCAAAGTGATATTTGGAAACCCTATAGCCCTATGGTGAAAATGGAAATATCGTAAGATAAAAAACGAAAAGAAGGTTTCTGAGAAACTGCTTTGAATTCTTTTAATTCATCTTACAGATTTACAGCTTTTATCTCCAGAATCCTTTCGCTAAGACTGTTCTTGTGGAATTTGCAAAATGTTTTTGGAAGCCCATAGAGGGCTATGCTGAAAAAGGAAATATCCTAAGATAAAAACTGAAAAGAAGCTTTCTGAGAAACTGCTTTGTGTTCTGTTAATTCATCTCAGAGAGTTACAGCTTTCCCCTCAAGAAGTCTTTCACAAAGACTGTTCTTGTGTAATTTGCAAAGTGATATTTGGAAGGCCATAGAGGGCTATGTTGAAAAAGGAAATATAGTAAGATAAAATCCGAAAAGAAGCTTTCTGAGAAACTGCTTTGTGTTCTGTTAATTCATCTCAAAGTGTCACAGATTTCCCCTCATGAGGCCGTTCACTAAGACTGTTCTTCTGAAATTTGGAAAGTGATATTTAGAATCTCATAGAGGGCAATGGTGAAAAAGGAAATATTTTCCGATAAAAACTGTAAAGAAGCTTTCTGATAAACTGCTTTGTGTTCTGTTAGTTCATCTCACAGAGTTACAGCTTTCCCTTCAAGAAGCAGTTCACTGAGACTATTCTTGTGAAATTTGCAAAGTGATATTAGAAAACTCCTAGAGGGCTATGGTGAAAAAGGAAATATCTTCCGTTAAAAACTGGAAAGAAGCTTTTTGAGAAACTGCCGTGTGTTCTGTTAAAGCATCTCACCGAGTTACAGCTTTCCCCTCAAGAAGGCTTTCGCTAAGACTGTTCTTGTGGGATTTGCAAAGTGATATTTGGAAGCCCATAGAGGGCTATGGTGAAAAAGGAAATATCTTTCGTTAAAAACTGGAAAGAAGATATCTGAGAAACTGCTTTGTGTTCTGTTAATTCATCTCACAAAGTTACAGTTTTCCCCTCCAGAAGTCTTTCGCTTCCACTGTTCTTGTGGAATTTGCATAGTGATATTTGGAATCCCATAGAGGGCTATGGTGAAAATGGAAATAACTTCAGTTAAAAAAGGAAAAGAAGCTTTCCGAGAAACCGCTTTGTGTTCTGTTAATTCATCTCAAAGAGTTACAGCTTTCCCCTCAAGAAGCCTTCCACTAAGACTGTTTTTGAGGAATTTCCAAAGTGATATGTGGAAGCCCATAGAGGGCTATGGTGAAAATGGAAATATCGTAAGATACTTACCGAAAAGAAGCTGTCTGAAAAACTGCTTTGTGTTCTGTTAGTTCATCTCACAGAGCTACAGCTTTTCCCTCAAGAAGCCGTTCACTAAGACTGTTTTGTGAAATTTGCAAAGTGATATTTGGAAGCCCATAGAGGGCTAAGGTGAAAAAGGAAATATCTTCCGTTAAAAACTGGAAAGAACCATTCTGAGAAAATGCGGTGTGTTCTGTTAGTACATATCACTGAGCTACAGCTTTCCCCTCAGGAAGCCGTTCACTAAGACTGTTCTTGTGGAATTGCAAAGTGATATTTGGAGGCACGTAGAGGGCAATGGTGAAAAAGGAAACATCCCAAGATAAAAACTGAAAAGAAGCTTTCTGAGAAACTGCTTTGTGTTCTGTTAATTCAAGTCACAGAGTTACTCTTTTACCTCAGGAAGCCTTTCGCTAAGGCTGTTGTTGTGGAATTTGCAAAGTGATATTTGGAAGCCCAAAAGGGCTATGGTGAAAAAGGAAATATCCTCAGTTAAAAACTGGAAAGAAGCTTTCTGAGAAACTGCTTTGTGTTCAGTTAGTTCCTCTCACAGAGTTACAGCTTTCCCCTCAAGAAGACTTTCGCTAAGACTGTTCATGTGGAATTTTCAAAGTGATAATTGGAATCCCATTGAGGGCTATGGTGAAAAAGGAAATATCCTGAGGTAAAAACTGAAAAGTAGGTTTCTGAGAAAATGTTTTGTGTTCTGTTAATTCATCTTACAGAGTTACTGCTTTACCCTCAAGAAGCCTTTCGCTAAGACTTTTCTTCTGGAATTTGCAAAGTGATATTTGGAAACCCTATAGCCCTATGGTGAAAATGGAAATATCGTAAGATAAAAAACGAAAAGAAGGTTTCTGAGAAACTGCTTTGAATTCTTTTAATTCATCTTACAGATTTACAGCTTTTATCTCCAGAATCCTTTCGCTAAGACTGTTCTTGTGGAATTTGCAAAATGTTTTTGGAAGCCCATAGAGGGCTATGCTGAAAAAGGAAATATCCTAAGATAAAAACTGAAAAGAAGCTTTCTGAGAAACTGCTTTGTGTTCTGTTAATTCATCTCAGAGAGTTACAGCTTTCCCCTCAAGAAGTCTTTCACAAAGACTGTTCTTGTGTAATTTGCAAAGTGATATTTGGAAGGCCATAGAGGGCTATGTTGAAAAAGGAAATATAGTAAGATAAAATCCGAAAAGAAGCTTTCTGAGAAACTGCTTTGTGTTCTGTTAATTCATCTCAAAGTGTCACAGATTTCCCCTCATGAGGCCGTTCACTAAGACTGTTCTTCTGAAATTTGGAAAGTGATATTTAGAATCTCATAGAGGGCAATGGTGAAAAAGGAAATATTTTCCGATAAAAACTGTAAAGAAGCTTTCTGATAAACTGCTTTGTGTTCTGTTAGTTCATCTCACAGAGTTACAGCTTTCCCTTCAGGAAGCAGTTCACTGAGACTATTCTTGTGAAATTTGCAAAGTGATATTAGAAAACTCCTAGAGGGCTATGGTGAAAAAGGAAATATCTTCCGTTAAAAACTGGAAAGAAGCTTTTTGAGAAACTGCCGTGTGTTCTGTTAAAGCATCTCACAGAGTTACAGCTTTCATCTCAAGAAGGCTTTTGCTAAGACTGTTCTTGTGGGATTTGCAAAGTGATATTTGGAAGCCCATAGAGGGCTATGGTGAAAAAGGAAATATCTTTCGTTAAAAACTGGAAAGAAGATATCTGAGAAACTGCTTTGTGTTCTGTTAATTCATCTCACAGAGTTACAATTTTCCCCTCCAGAAGTCTTTCGCTTCCACTGTTCTTGTGGAATTTGCATAGTGATATTTGGAATCCCATAGAGGGCTATGGTGAAAATGGAAATAACTTCAGTTAAAAAAGGAAAAGAAGCTTTCCGAGAAACTGCTTTGTGTTCTGTTAATTCATCTCAAAGAGTTACAGCTTTCCCCTCAAGAAGCCTTCCGCTAAGACTGTTTTTGAGGAATTTCCAAAGTGATATGTGGAAGCCCATAGAGGGCTATGGTGAAAATGGAAATATCGTAAGATACTTACCGAAAAGAAGCTGTCTGAAAAACTGCTTTGTGTTCTGTTAGTTCATCTCACAGAGCTACAGCTTTTCCCTCAAGAAGCCGTTCACTAAGACTGTTTTGTGAAATTTGCAAAGTGATATTTGGAAGCCCATAGAGGGCTAAGGTGAAAAAGGAAATATCTTCCGTTAAAAACTGGAAAGAACCATTCTGAGAAAATGCGGTGTGTTCTGTTAGTACATATCACCGAGCTACAGCTTTCCCCTCAGGAAGCCGTTCACTAAGACTGTTCTTGTGGAATTGCAAAGTGATATTTGGAGGCACATAGAGGGCAATGGTGAAAAAGGAAACATCCCAAGATAAAAACTGAAAAGAAGCTTTCTGAGAAACTGCTTTGTGTTCTGTTAATTCAAGTCACAGAGTTACTCTTTTACCTCAGGAAGCCTTTCGCTAAGGCTGTTGTTGTGGAATTTGCAAAGTGATATTTGGAAGCCCAAAAGGGCTATGGTGAAAAAGGAAATATCCTCAGTTAAAAACTGGAAAGAAGCTTTCTGAGAAACTGCTTTGTGTTCAGTTAGTTCCTCTCACAGAGTTACAGCTTTCCCCTCAAGAAGACTTTCGCTAAGACTGTTCATGTGGAATTTTCAAAGTGATAATTGGAATCCCATAGAGGGCTATGGTGAAAAAGGAAATATCCTGAGGTAAAAACTGAAAAGTAGGTTTCTGAGAAAATGTTTTGTGTTCTGTTAATTCATCTTACAGAGTTACTGCTTTACCCTCAAGAAGCCTTTCGCTAAGACTTTTCTTCTGGAATTTGCAAAGTGATATTTGGAAACCCTATAGCCCTATGGTGAAAATGGAAATATCGTAAGATAAAAAACGAAAAGAAGGTTTCTGAGAAACTGCTTTGAATTCTTTTAATTCATCTTACAGATTTACAGCTTTTATCTCCAGAATCCTTTCGCTAAGACTGTTCTTGTGGAATTTGCAAAATGTTTTTGGAAGCCCATAGAGGGCTATGCTGAAAAAGGAAATATCCTAAGATAAAAACTGAAAAGAAGCTTTCTGAGAAACTGCTTTGTGTTCTGTTAATTCATCTCAGAGAGTTACAGCTTTCCCCTCAAGAAGTCTTTCACAAAGACTGTTCTTGTGTAATTTGCAAAGTGATATTTGGAAGGCCATAGAGGGCTATGTTGAAAAAGGAAATATAGTAAGATAAAATCCGAAAAGAAGCTTTCTGAGAAACTGCTTTGTGTTCTGTTAATTCATCTCAAAGTGTCACAGATTTCCCCTCATGAGGCCGTTCACTAAGACTGTTCTTCTGAAATTTGGAAAGTGATATTTAGAATCTCATAGAGGGCAATGGTGAAAAAGGAAATATTTTCCGATAAAAACTGTAAAGAAGCTTTCTGATAAACTGCTTTGTGTTCTGTTAGTTCATCTCACAGAGTTACAGCTTTCCCTTCAGGAAGCAGTTCACTGAGACTATTCTTGTGAAATTTGCAAAGTGATATTAGAAAACTCCTAGAGGGCTATGGTGAAAAAGGAAATATCTTCCGTTAAAAACTGGAAAGAAGCTTTTTGAGAAACTGCCGTGTGTTCTGTTAAAGCATCTCACAGAGTTACAGCTTTCCCCTCAAGAAGGCTCTTGCTAAGACTGTTCTTGTGGGATTTGCAAGGTGATATTTGGAAGCCCATAGAGGGCTATGGTGAAAAAGGAAATATCTTTCGTTAAAAACTGGAAAGAAGATATCTGAGAAACTGCTTTGTGTTCTGTTAATTCATCTCACAGAGTTACAGTTTTCCCCTCCAGAAGTCTTTCGCTTCCACTGTTCTTGTGGAATTTGCATAGTGATATTTGGAATCCCATAGAGGGCTATGGTGAAAATGGAAATAACTTCAGTTAAAAAAGGAAAAGAAGCTTTCCGAGAAACTGCTTTGTGTTCTGTTAATTCATCTCAAAGAGTTACAGCTTTCCCCTCAAGAAGCCTTCCGCTAAGACTGTTTTTGAGGAATTTCCAAAGTGATATGTGGAAGCCCATAGAGGGCTATGGTGAAAATGGAAATATCGTAAGATACTTACCGAAAAGAAGCTGTCTGAAAAACTGCTTTGTGTTCTGTTAGTTCATCTCACAGAGCTACAGCTTTTCCCTCAAGAAGCCGTTCACTAAGACTGTTTTGTGAAATTTGCAAAGTGATATTTGGAAGCCCCTAGAGGGCTAAGGTGAAAAAGGAAATATCTTCCGTTAAAAACTGGAAAGAACCATTCTGAGAAAATGCGGTGTGTTCTGTTAGTACATATCACCGAGCTACAGCTTTCCCCTCAGGAAGCCGTTCACTAAGAGTGTTCTTGTGGAATTGCAAAGTGATATTTGGAGGCACATAGAGGGCAATGGTGAAAAAGGAAACATCCCAAGATAAAAACTGAAAAGAAGCTTTCTGAGAAACTGCTTTGTGTTCTGTTAATTCAAGTCACAGAGTTACTCTTTTACCTCAGGAAGCCTTTCGCTAAGGCTGTTGTTGTGGAATTTGCAAAGTGATATTTGGAAGCCCAAAAGGGCTATGGTGAAAAAGGAAATATCCTCAGTTAGAAACTGGAAAGAAGCTTTCTGAGAAACTGCTTTGTGTTCAGTTAGTTCCTCTCACAGAGTTACAGCTTTCCCCTCAAGAAGACTTTCGCTAAGACTGTTCATGTGGAATTTTCAAAGTGATAATTGGAATCCCATAGAGGGCTATGGTGAAAAAGGAAATATCCTGAGGTAAAAACTGAAAAGTAGGTTTCTGAGAAAATGTTTTGTGTTCTTTTAATTCATCTTACAGAGTTACTGCTTTACCCTCAAGAAGCCTTTCGCTAAGACTTTTCTTCTGGAATTTGCAAAGTGATATTTGGAAACCCTATAGCCCTATGGTGAAAATGAAAATATCGTAAGATAAAAAACGAAAAGAAGGTTTCTGAGAAACTGCTTTGAATTCTTTTAATTCATCTTACAGATTTACAGCTTTTATCTCCAGAATCCTTTCGCTAAGACTGTTCTTGTGGAATTTGCAAAATGTTTTTGGAAGCCCATAGAGGGCTATGCTGAAAAAGGAAATATCCTAAGATAAAAACTGAAAAGAAGCTTTCTGAGAAACTGCTTTGTGTTCTGTTAATTCATCTCAGAGAGTTACAGCTTTCCCCTCAAGAAGTCTTTCACAAAGACTGTTCTTGTGTAATTTGCAAAGTGATATTTGGAAGGCCATAGAGGGCTATGTTGAAAAAGGAAATATAGTAAGATAAAATCCGAAAAGAAGCTTTCTGAGAAACTGCTTTGTGTTCTGTTAATTCATCTCAAAGTGTCACAGATTTCCCCTCATGAGGCCGTTCACTAAGACTGTTCTTCTGAAATTTGGAAAGTGATATTTAGAATCTCATAGAGGGCAATGGTGAAAAAGGAAATATTTTCCGATAAAAACTGTAAAGAAGCTTTCTGATAAACTGCTTTGTGTTCTGTTAGTTCATCTCACAGAGTTACAGCTTTCCCTTCAGGAAGCAGTTCACTGAGACTATTCTTGTGAAATTTGCAAAGTGATATTAGAAAACTCCTAGAGGGCTATGGTGAAAAAGGAAATATCTTCCGTTAAAAACTGGAAAGAAGCTTTTTGAGAAACTGCCGTGTGACTGTTCTTGTGGGATTTGCAAAGTGATATTTGGAAGCCCATAGAGGGCTATGGTGAAAAAGGAAATATCTTTCGTTAAAAACTGGAAAGAAGATATCTGAGAAACTGCTTTGTGTTCTGTTAATTCATCTCACAGAGTTACAGTTTTCCCCTCCAGAAGTCTTTCGCTTCCACTGTTCTTGTGGAATTTGCATAGTGATATTTGGAATCCCATAGAGGGCTATGGTGAAAATGGAAATAACTTCAGTTAAAAAAGGAAAAGAAGCTTTCCGAGAAACCGCTTTGTGTTCTGTTAATTCATCTCAAAGAGTTACAGCTTTCCCCTCAAGAAGCCTTCCGCTAAGACTGTTTTTGAGGAATTTCCAAAGTGATATGTGGAAGCCCATAGAGGGCTATGGTGAAAATGGAAATATCGTAAGATACTTACCGAAAAGAAGCTGTCTGAAAAACTGCTTTGTGTTCTGTTAGTTCATCTCACAGAGCTACAGCTTTTCCCTCAAGAAGCCGTTCACTAAGACTGTTTTGTGAAATTTGCAAAGTGATATTTGGAAGCCCCTAGAGGGCTAAGGTGAAAAAGGAAATATCTTCCGTTAAAAACTGGAAAGAACCATTCTGAGAAAATGCGGTGTGTTCTGTTAGTACATATCACCGAGCTACAGCTTTCCCCTCAGGAAGCCGTTCACTAAGACTGTTCTTGTGGAATAGCAAAGTGATATTTGGAGGCACATAGAGGGCAATGGTGAAAAAGGAAACATCCCAAGATAAAAACTGAAAAGAAGCTTTCTGAGAAACTGCTTTGTGTTCTGTTAATTCAAGTCACAGAGTTACTCTTTTACCTCAGGAAGCCTTTCGCTAAGGCTGTTGTTGTGGAATTTGCAAAGTGATATTTGGAAGCCCAAAAGGGCTATGGTGAAAAAGGAAATATCCTCAGTTAAAAACTGGAAAGAAGCTTTCTGAGAAACTGCTTTGTGTTCAGTTAGTTCCTCTCACAGAGTTACAGCTTTCCCCTCAAGAAGACTTTCGCTAAGACTGTTCATGTGGAATTTTCAAAGTGATAATTGGAATCCCATAGAGGGCTATGGTGAAAAAGGAAATATCCTGAGGTAAAAACTGAAAAGTAGGTTTCTGAGAAAATGTTTTGTGTTCTGTTAATTCATCTTACAGAGTTACTGCTTTACCCTCAAGAAGCCTTTCGCTAAGACTTTTCTTCTGGAATTTGCAAAGTGATATTTGGAAACCCTATAGCCCTATGGTGAAAATGGAAATATCGTAAGATAAAAAACGAAAAGAAGGTTTCTGAGAAACTGCTTTGAATTCTTTTAATTCATCTTACAGATTTACAGCTTTTATCTCCAGAATCCTTTCGCTAAGACTGTTCTTGTGGAATTTGCAAAATGTTTTTGGAAGCCCATAGAGGGCTATGCTGAAAAAGGAAATATCCTAAGATAAAAACTGAAAAGAAGCTTTCTGAGAAACTGCTTTGTGTTCTGTTAATTCATCTCAGAGAGTTACAGCTTTCCCCTGAAGAAGTCTTTCACAAAGACTGTTCTTGTGTAATTTGCAAAGTGATATTTGGAAGGCCATAGAGGGCTATGTTGAAAAAGGAAATATAGTAAGATAAAATCCGAAAAGAAGCTTTCTGAGAAACTGCTTTGTGTTCTGTTAATTCATCTCAAAGTGTCACAGATTTCCCCTCATGAGGCCGTTCACTAAGACTGTTCTTCTGAAATTTGGAAAGTGATATTTAGAATCTCATAGAGGGCAATGGTGAAAAAGGAAATATTTTCCGATAAAAACTGTAAAGAAGCTTTCTGATAAACTGCTTTGTGTTCTGTTAGTTCATCTCACAGAGTTACAGCTTTCCCTTCAGGAAGCAGTTCACTGAGACTATTCTTGTGAAATTTGCAAAGTGATATTAGAAAACTCCTAGAGGGCTATGGTGAAAAAGGAAATATCTTCCGTTAAAAACTGGAAAGAAGCTTTTTGAGAAACTGCCGTGTGACTGTTCTTGTGCGATTTGCAAAGTGATATTTGGAAGCCCATAGAGGGCTATGGTGAAAAAGGAAATATCTTTCGTTAAAAACTGGAAAGAAGATATCTGAGAAACTGCTTTGTGTTCTGTTAATTCATCTCACAGAGTTACAGTTTTCCCCTCCAGAAGTCTTTCGCTTCCACTGTTCTTGTGGAATTTGCATAGTGATATTTGGAATCCCATAGAGGGCTATGGTGAAAATGGAAATAACTTCAGTTAAAAAAGGAAAAGAAGCTTTCCGAGAAACCGCTTTGTGTTCTGTTAATTCATCTCAAAGAGTTACAGCTTTCCCCTCAAGAAGCCTTCCGCTAAGACTGTTTTTGAGGAATTTCCAAAGTGATATGTGGAAGCCCATAGAGGGCTATGGTGAAAATGGAAATATCGTAAGATACTTACTGAAAAGAAGCTGTCTGAAAAACTGCTTTGTGTTCTGTTAGTTCATCTCACAGAGCTACAGCTTTTCCCTCAAGAAGCCGTTCACTAAGACTGTTTTGTGAAATTTGCAAAGTGATATTTGGAAGCCCCTAGAGGGCTAAGGTGAAAAAGGAAATATCTTCCGTTAAGAACTGGAAAGAACCATTCTGAGAAAATGCGGTGTGTTCTGTTAGTACATATCACCGAGCTACAGCTTTCCCCTCAGGAAGCCGTTCACTAAGACTGTTCTTGTGGAATTGCAAAGTGATATTTGGAGGCACATAGAGGGCAATGGTGAAAAAGGAAACATCCCAAGATAAAAACTGAAAAGAAGCTTTCTGAGAAACTGCTTTGTGTTCTGTTAATTCAAGTCACAGAGTTACTCTTTTACCTCAGGAAGCCTTTCGCTAAGGCTGTTTTTGTGGAATTTGCAAAGTGATATTTGGAAGCCCAAAAGGGCTATGGTGAAAAAGGAAATATCCTCAGTTAAAAACTGGAAAGAAGCTTTCTGAGAAACTGCTTTGTGTTCAGTTAGTTCCTCTCACAGAGTTACAGCTTTCCCCTCAAGAAGACTTTCGCTAAGACTGTTCATGTGGAATTTTCAAAGTGATAATTGGAATCCCATAGAGGGCTATGGTGAAAAAGGAAATATCCTGAGGTAAAAACTGAAAAGTAGGTTTCTGAGAAAATGTTTTGTGTTCTGTTAATTCATCTTACAGAGTTACTGCTTTACCGTCAAGAAGCCTTTCGCTAAGACTTTTCTTCTGGAATTTGCAAAGTGATATTTGGAAACCCTATAGCCCTATGGTGAAAATGGAAATATCGTAAGATAAAAAACGAAAAGAAGGTTTCTGAGAAACTGCTTTGAATTCTTTTAATTCATCTTACAGATTTACAGCTTTTATCTCCAGAATCCTTTCGCTAAGACTGTTCTTGTGGAATTTGCAAAATGTTTTTGGAAGCCCATAGAGGGCTATGCTGAAAAAGGAAATATCCTAAGATAAAAACTGAAAAGAAGCTTTCTGAGAAACTGCTTTGTGTTCTGTTAATTCATCTCAGAGAGTTACAGCTTTCCCCTCAAGAAGTCTTTCACAAAGACTGTTCTTGTGTAATTTGCAAAGTGATATTTGGAAGGCCATAGAGGGCTATGTTGAAAAAGGAAATATAGTAAGATAAAATCCGAAAAGAAGCTTTCTGAGAAACTGCTTTGTGTTCTGTTAATTCATCTCAAAGTGTCACAGATTTCCCCTCATGAGGCCGTTCACTAAGACTGTTCTTCTGAAATTTGGAAAGTGATATTTAGAATCTCATAGAGGGCAATGGTGAAAAAGGAAATATTTTCCGATAAAAACTGTAAAGAAGCTTTCTGATAAACTGCTTTGTGTTCTGTTAGTTCATCTCACAGAGTTACAGCTTTCCCTTCAGGAAGCAGTTCACTCAGACTATTCTTGTGAAATTTGCAAAGTGATATTAGAAAACTCCTAGAGGGCTATGGTGAAAAAGGAAATATCTTCCGTTAAAAACTGGAAAGAAGCTTTTTGAGAAACTGCCGTGTGACTGTTCTTGTGCGATTTGCAAAGTGATATTTGGAAGCCCATAGAGGGCTATGGTGAAAAAGGAAATATCTTTCGTTAAAAACTGGAAAGAAGATATCTGAGAAACTGCTTTGTGTTCTGTTAATTCATCTCACAGAGTTACAGTTTTCCCCTCCAGAAGTCTTTCGCTTCCACTGTTCTTGTGGAATTTGCATAGTGATATTTGGAATCCCATAGAGGGCTATGGTGAAAATGGAAATAACTTCAGTTAAAAAAGGAAAAGAAGCTTTCCGAGAAACCGCTTTGTGTTCTGTTAATTCATCTCAAAGAGTTACAGCTTTCCCCTCAAGAAGCCTTCCGCTAAGACTGTTTTTGAGGAATTTCCAAAGTGATATGTGGAAGCCCATAGAGGGCTATGGTGAAAATGGAAATATCGTAAGATACTTACCGAAAAGAAGCTGTCTGAAAAACTGCTTTGTGTTCTGTTAGTTCATCTCACAGAGCTACAGCTTTTCCCTCAAGAAGCCGTTCACTAAGACTGTTTTGTGAAATTTGCAAAGTGATATTTGGAAGCCCCTAGAGGGCTAAGGTGAAAAAGGAAATATCTTCCGTTAAAAACTGGAAAGAACCATTCTGAGAAAATGCGGTGTGTTCTGTTAGTACATATCACCGAGCTACAGCTTTCCCCTCAGGAAGCCGTTCACTAAGACTGTTCTTGTGGAATTGCAAAGTGATATTTGGAGGCACATAGAGGGCAATGGTGAAAAAGGAAACATCCCAAGATAAAAACTGAAAAGAAGCTTTCTGAGAAACTGCTTTGTGTTCTGTTAATTCAAGTCACAGAGTTACTCTTTTACCTCAGGAAGCCTTTCGCTAAGGCTGTTGTTGTGGAATTTGCAAAGTGATATTTGGAAGCCCAAAAGGGCTATGGTGAAAAAGGAAATATCCTCAGTTAAAAACTGGAAAGAAGCTTTCTGAGAAACTGCTTTGTGTTCAGTTAGTTCCTCTCACAGAGTTACAGCTTTCCCCTCAAGAAGACTTTCGCTAAGACTGTTCATGTGGAATTTTCAAAGTGATAATTGGAATCCCATAGAGGGCTATGGTGAAAAAGGAAATATCCTGAGGTAAAAACTGAAAAGTAGGTTTCTGAGAAAATGTTTTGTGTTCTGTTAATTCATCTTACAGAGTTACTGCTTTACCGTCAAGAAGCCTTTCGCTAAGACTTTTCTTCTGGAATTTGCAAAGTGATATTTGGAAACCCTATAGCCCTATGGTGAAAATGGAAATATCGTAAGATAAAAAACGAAAAGAAGGTTTCTGAGAAACTGCTTTGAATTCTTTTAATTCATCTTACAGATTTACAGCTTTTATCTCCAGAATCCTTTCGCTAAGACTGTTCTTGTGGAATTTGCAAAATGTTTTTGGAAGCCCATAGAGGGCTATGCTGAAAAAGGAAATATCCTAAGATAAAAACTGAAAAGAAGCTTTCTGAGAAACTGCTTTGTGTTCTGTTAATTCATCTCAGAGAGTTACAGCTTTCCCCTCAAGAAGTCTTTCACAAAGACTGTTCTTGTGTAATTTGCAAAGTGATATTTGGAAGGCCATAGAGGGCTATGTTGAAAAAGGAAATATAGTAAGATAAAATCCGAAAAGAAGCTTTCTGAGAAACTGCTTTGTGTTCTGTTAATTCATCTCAAAGTGTCACAGATTTCCCCTCATGAGGCCGTTCACTAAGACTGTTCTTCTGAAATTTGGAAAGTGATATTTAGAATCTCATAGAGGGCAATGGTGAAAAAGGAAATATTTTCCGATAAAAACTGTAAAGAAGCTTTCTGATAAACTGCTTTGTGTTCTGTTAGTTCATCTCACAGAGTTACAGCTTTCCCTTCAGGAAGCAGTTCACTGAGACTATTCTTGTGAAATTTGCAAAGTGATATTAGAAAACTCCTAGAGGGCTATGGTGAAAAAGGAAATATCTTCCGTTAAAAACTGGAAAGAAGCTTTTTGAGAAACTGCCGTGTGACTGTTCTTGTGCGATTTGCAAAGTGATATTTGGAAGCCCATAGAGGGCTATGGTGAAAAAGGAAATATCTTTCGTTAAAAACTGGAAAGAAGATATCTGAGAAACTGCTTTGTGTTCTGTTAATTCATCTCACAGAGTTACAGTTTTCCCCTCCAGAAGTCTTTCGCTTCCACTGTTCTTGTGGAATTTGCATAGTGATATTTGGAATCCCATAGAGGGCTATGGTGAAAATGGAAATAACTTCAGTTAAAAAAGGAAAAGAAGCTTTCCGAGAAACCGCTTTGTGTTCTGTTAATTCATCTCAAAGAGTTACAGCTTTCCCCTCAAGAAGCCTTCCGCTAAGACTGTTTTTGAGGAATTTCCAAAGTGATATGTGGAAGCCCATAGAGGGCTATGGTGAAAATGGAAATATCGTAAGATACTTACCGAAAAGAAGCTGTCTGAAAAACTGCTTTGTGTTCTGTTAGTTCATCTCACAGAGCTACAGCTTTTCCCTCAAGAAGCCGTTCACTAAGACTGTTTTGTGAAATTTGCAAAGTGATATTTGGAAGCCCCTAGAGGGCTAAGGTGAAAAAGGAAATATCTTCCGTTAAAAACTGGAAAGAACCATTCTGAGAAAATGCGGTGTGTTCTGTTAGTACATATCACCGAGCTACAGCTTTCCCCTCAGGAAGCCGTTCACTAAGACTGTTCTTGTGGAATTGCAAAGTGATATTTGGAGGCACATAGAGGGCAATGGTGAAAAAGGAAACATCCCAAGATAAAAACTGAAAAGAAGCTTTCTGAGAAACTGCTTTGTGTTCTGTTAATTCAAGTCACAGAGTTACTCTTTTACCTCAGGAAGCCTTTCGCTAAGGCTGTTGTTGTGGAATTTGCAAAGTGATATTTGGAAGCCCAAAAGGGCTATGGTGAAAAAGGAAATATCCTCAGTTAAAAACTGGAAAGAAGCTTTCTGAGAAACTGCTTTGTGTTCAGTTAGTTCCTCTCACAGAGTTACAGCTTTCCCCTCAAGAAGACTTTCGCTAAGACTGTTCATGTGGAATTTTCAAAGTGATAATTGGAATCCCATAGAGGGCTATGGTGAAAAAGGAAATATCCTGAGGTAAAAACTGAAAAGTAGGTTTCTGAGAAAATGTTTTGTGTTCTGTTAATTCATCTTACAGAGTTACTGCTTTACCGTCAAGAAGCCTTTCGCTAAGACTTTTCTTCTGGAATTTGCAAAGTGATATTTGGAAACCCTATAGCCCTATGGTGAAAATGGAAATATCGTAAGATAAAAAACGAAAAGAAGGTTTCTGAGAAACTGCTTTGAATTCTTTTAATTCATCTTACAGATTTACAGCTTTTATCTCCAGAATCCTTTCGCTAAGACTGTTCTTGTGGAATTTGCAAAATGTTTTTGGAAGCCCATAGAGGGCTATGCTGAAAAAGGAAATATCCTAAGATAAAAACTGAAAAGAAGCTTTCTGAGAAACTGCTTTGTGTTCTGTTAATTCATCTCAGAGAGTTACAGCTTTCCCCTCAAGAAGTCTTTCACAAAGACTGTTCTTGTGTAATTTGCAAAGTGATATTTGGAAGGCCATAGAGGGCTATGTTGAAAAAGGAAATATAGTAAGATAAAATCCGAAAAGAAGCTTTCTGAGAAACTGCTTTGTGTTCTGTTAATTCATCTCAAAGTGTCACAGATTTCCCCTCATGAGGCCGTTCACTAAGACTGTTCTTCTGAAATTTGGAAAGTGATATTTAGAATCTCATAGAGGGCAATGGTGAAAAAGGAAATATTTTCCGATAAAAACTGTAAAGAAGCTTTCTGATAAACTGCTTTGTGTTCTGTTAGTTCATCTCACAGAGTTACAGCTTTCCCTTCAGGAAGCAGTTCACTGAGACTATTCTTGTGAAATTTGCAAAGTGATATTAGAAAACTCCTAGAGGGCTATGGTGAAAAAGGAAATATCTTCCGTTAAAAACTGGAAAGAAGCTTTTTGAGAAACTGCCGTGTGTTCTGTTAAAGCATCTCACAGAGTTACAGCTTTCCCCTCAAGAAGGCTTTTGCTAAGACTGTTCTTGTGGGATTTGCAAAGTGATATTTGGAAGCCCATAGAGGGCTATGGTGAAAAAGGAAATATCTTTCGTTAAAAACTGGAAAGAAGATATCTGAGAAACTGCTTTGTGTTCTGTTAATTCATCTCACAGAGTTACAGTTTTCCCCTCCAGAAGTCTTTCGCTTCCACTGTTCTTGTGGAATTTGCATAGTGATATTTGGAATCCCATAGAGGGCTATGGTGAAAATGGAAATAACTTCAGTTAAAAAAGGAAAAGAAGCTTTCCGAGAAACCGCTTTGTGTTCTGTTAATTCATCTCAAAGAGTTACAGCTTTCCCCTCAAGAAGCCTTCCGCTAAGACTGTTTTTGAGGAATTTCCAAAGTGATATGTGGAAGCCCATAGAGGGCTATGGTGAAAATGGAAATATCGTAAGATACTTACCGAAAAGAAGCTGTCTGAAAAACTGCTTTGTGTTCTGTTAGTTCATCTCACAGAGCTACAGCTTTTCCCTCAAGAAGCCGTTCACTAAGACTGTTTTGTGAAATTTGCAAAGTGATATTTGGAAGCCCATAGAGGGCTAAGGTGAAAAAGGAAATATCTTCCGTTAAAAACTGGAAAGAACCATTCTGAGAAAATGCGGTGTGTTCTGTTAGTACATATCACCGAGCTACAGCTTTCCCCTCAGGAAGCCGTTCACTAAGACTGTTCTTGTGGAATTGCAAAGTGATATTTGGAGGCACATAGAGGGCAATGGTGAAAAAGGAAACATCCCAAGATAAAAACTGAAAAGAAGCTTTCTGAGAAACTGCTTTGTGTTCTGTTAATTCAAGTCACAGAGTTACTCTTTTACCTCAGGAAGCCTTTCCCTAAGGCTGTTGTTGTGGAATTTGCAAAGTGATATTTGGAAGCCCAAAAGGGCTATGGTGAAAAAGGAAATATCCTCAGTTAATAACTGGAAAGAAGCTTTCTGAGAAACTGCTTTGTGTTCAGTTAGTTCCTCTCACAGAGTTACAGCTTTCCCCTCAAGAAGACTTTCGCTAAGACTGTTCATGTGGAATTTTCAAAGTGATAATTGGAATCCCATAGAGGGCTATGGTGAAAAAGGAAATATCCTGAGGTAAAAACTGAAAAGTAGGTTTCTGAGAAAATGTTTTGTGTTCTGTTAATTCATCTTACAGAGTTACTGCTTTACCCTCAAGAAGCCTTTCGCTAAGACTTTTCTTCTGGAATTTGCAAAGTGATATTTGGAAACCCTATAGCCCTATGGTGAAAATGGAAATATCGTAAGATAAAAAACGAAAAGAAGGTTTCTGAGAAACTGCTTTGAATTCTTTTAATTCATCTTACAGATTTACAGCTTTTATCTCCAGAATCCTTTCGCTAAGACTGTTCTTGTGGAATTTGCAAAATGTTTTTGGAAGCCCATAGAGGGCTATGCTGAAAAAGGAAATATCCTAAGATAAAAACTGAAAAGAAGCTTTCTGAGAAACTGCTTTGTGTTCTGTTAATTCATCTCAGAGAGTTACAGCTTTCCCCTCAAGAAGTCTTTCACAAAGACTGTTCTTGTGTAATTTGCAAAGTGATATTTGGAAGGCCATAGAGGGCTATGTTGAAAAAGGAAATATAGTAAGATAAAATCCGAAAAGAAGCTTTCTGAGAAACTGCTTTGTGTTCTGTTAATTCATCTCAAAGTGTCACAGATTTCCCCTCATGAGGCCGTTCACTAAGACTGTTCTTCTGAAATTTGGAAAGTGATATTTAGAATCTCATAGAGGGCAATGGTGAAAAAGGAAATATTTTCCGATAAAAACTGTAAAGAAGCTTTCTGATAAACTGCTTTGTGTTCTGTTAGTTCATCTCACAGAGTTACAGCTTTCCCTTCAGGAAGCAGTTCACTGAGACTATTCTTGTGAAATTTGCAAAGTGATATTAGAAAACTCCTAGAGGGCTATGGTGAAAAAGGAAATATCTTCCGTTAAAAACTGGAAAGAAGCTTTTTGAGAAACTGCCGTGTGACTGTTCTTGTGCGATTTGCAAAGTGATATTTGGAAGCCCATAGAGGGCTATGGTGAAAAAGGAAATATCTTTCGTTAAAAACTGGAAAGAAGATATCTGAGAAACTGCTTTGTGTTCTGTTAATTCATCTCACAGAGTTACAGATTTCCCCTCCAGAAGTCTTTCGCTTCCACTGTTCTTGTGGAATTTGCATAGTGATATTTGGAATCCCATAGAGGGCTATGGTGAAAATGGAAATAACTTCAGTTAAAAAAGGAAAAGAAGCTTTCCGAGAAACTGCTTTGTGTTCTGTTAATTCATCTCAAAGAGTTACAGCTTTCCCCTCAAGAAGCCTTCCGCTAAGACTGTTTTTGAGGAATTTCCAAAGTGATATGTGGAAGCCCGTAGAGGGCTATGGTGAAAATGGAAATATCGTAAGATACTTACCGAAAAGAAGCTGTCTGAAAAACTGCTTTGTGTTCTGTTAGTTCATCTCACAGAGCTACAGCTTTTCCCTCAAGAAGCCGTTCACTAAGACTGTTTTGTGAAATTTGCAAAGTGATATTTGGAAGCCCCTAGAGGGCTAAGGTGAAAAAGGAAATATCTTCCGTTAAAAACTGGAAAGAACCATTCTGAGAAAATGCGGTGTGTTCTGTTAGTACATATCACCGAGCTACAGCTTTCCCCTCAGGAAGCCGTTCACTAAGAGTGTTCTTGTGGAATTGCAAAGTGATATTTGGAGGCACATAGAGGGCAATGGTGAAAAAGGAAACATCCCAAGATAAAAACTGAAAAGAAGCTTTCTGAGAAACTGCTTTGTGTTCTGTTAATTCAAGTCACAGAGTTACTCTTTTACCTCAGGAAGCCTTTCGCTAAGGCTGTTGTTGTGGAATTTGCAAAGTGATATTTGGAAGCCCAAAAGGGCTATGGTGAAAAAGGAAATATCCTCAGTTAAAAACTGGAAAGAAGCTTTCTGAGAAACTGCTTTGTGTTCAGTTAGTTCCTCTCACAGAGTTACAGCTTTCCCCTCAAGAAGACTTTCGCTAAGACTGTTCATGTGGAATTTTCAAAGTGATAATTGGAATCCCATAGAGGGCTATGGTGAAAAAGGAAATATCCTGAGGTAAAAACTGAAAAGTAGGTTTCTGAGAAAATGTTTTGTGTTCTGTTAATTCATCTTACAGAGTTACTGCTTTACCCTCAAGAAGCCTTTCGCTAAGACTTTTCTTCTGGAATTTGCAAAGTGATATTTGGAAACCCTATAGCCCTATGGTGAAAATGGAAATATCGTAAGATAAAAAATGAAAAGAAGGTTTCTGAGAAACTGCTTTGAATTCTTTTAATTCATCTTACAGATTTACAGCTTTTATCTCCAGAATCCTTTCGCTAAGACTGTTCTTGTGGAATTTGCAAAATGTTTTTGGAAGCCCATAGAGGGCTATGCTGAAAAAGGAAATATCCTAAGATAAAAACTGAAAAGAAGCTTTCTGAGAAACTGCTTTGTGTTCTGTTAATTCATCTCAGAGAGTTACAGCTTTCCCCTCAAGAAGTCTTTCACAAAGACTGTTCTTGTGTAATTTGCAAAGTGATATTTGGAAGGCCATAGAGGGCTATGTTGAAAAAGGAAATATAGTAAGATAAAATCCGAAAAGAAGCTTTCTGAGAAACTGCTTTGTGTTCTGTTAATTCATCTCAAAGTGTCACAGATTTCCCTTCATGAGGCCGTTCACTAAGACTGTTCTTCTGAAATTTGGAAAGTGATATTTAGAATCTCATAGAGGGCAATGGTGAAAAAGGAAATATTTTCCGATAAAAACTGTAAAGAAGCTTTCTGATAAACTGCTTTGTGTTCTGTTAGTTCATCTCACAGAGTTACAGCTTTCCCTTCAGGAAGCAGTTCACTGAGACTATTCTTGTGAAATTTGCAAAGTGATATTAGAAAACTCCTAGAGGGCTATGGTGAAAAAGGAAATATCTTCCGTTAAAAACTGGAAAGAAGCTTTTTGAGAAACTGCCGTGTGTTCTGTTAAAGCATCTCACAGAGTTACAGCTTTCCCCTCAAGAAGGCTTTTGCTAAGACTGTTCTTGTGGGATTTGCAAAGTGATATTTGGAAGCCCATAGAGGGCTATGGTGAAAAAGGAAATATCTTTCGTTAAAAACTGGAAAGAAGATATCTGAGAAACTGCTTTGTGTTCTGTTAATTCATCTCACAGAGTTACAGTTTTCCCCTCCAGAAGTCTTTCGCTTCCACTGTTCTTGTGGAATTTGCATAGTGATATTTGGAATCCCATAGAGGGCTATGGTGAAAATGGAAATAACTTCAGTTAAAAAAGGAAAAGAAGCTTTCCGAGAAACTGCTTTGTGTTCTGTTAATTCATCTCAAAGAGTTACAGCTTTCCCCTCAAGAAGCCTTCCGCTAAGACTGTTTTTGAGGAATTTCCAAAGTGATATGTGGAAGCCCATAGAGGGCTATGGTGAAAATGGAAATATCGTAAGATACTTACCGAAAAGAAGCTGTCTGAAAAACTGCTTTGTGTTCTGTTAGTTCATCTCACAGAGCTACAGCTTTTCCCTCAAGAAGCCGTTCACTAAGACTGTTTTGTGAAATTTGCAAAGTGATATTTGGAAGCCCATAGAGGGCTAAGGTGAAAAAGGAAATATCTTCCGTTAAAAACTGGAAAGAACCATTCTGAGAAAATGCGGTGTGTTCTGTTAGTACATATCACCGAGCTACAGCTTTCCCCTCAGGAAGCCGTTCACTAAGACTGTTCTTGTGGAATTGCAAAGTGATATTTGGAGGCACATAGAGGGCAATGGTGAAAAAGGAAACATCCCAAGATAAAAACTGAAAAGAAGCTTTCTGAGAAACTGCTTTGTGTTCTGTTAATTCAAGTCACAGAGTTACTCTTTTACCTCAGGAAGCCTTTCGCTAAGGCTGTTGTTGTGGAATTTGCAAAGTGATATTTGGAAGCCCAAAAGGGCTATGGTGAAAAAGGAAATATCCTCAGTTAAAAACTGGAAAGAAGCTTTCTGAGAAACTGCTTTGTGTTCAGTTAGTTCCTCTCACAGAGTTACAGCTTTCCCCTCAAGAAGACTTTCGCTAAGACTGTTCATGTGGAATTTTCAAAGTGATAATTGGAATCCCATAGAGGGCTATGGTGAAAAAGGAAATATCCTGAGGTAAAAACTGAAAAGTAGGTTTCTGAGAAAATGTTTTGTGTTCTGTTAATTCATCTTACAGAGTTACTGCTTTACCCTCAAGAAGCCTTTCGCTAAGACTTTTCTTCTGGAATTTGCAAAGTGATATTTGGAAACCCTATAGCCCTATGGTGAAAATGGAAATATCGTAAGATAAAAAACGAAAAGAAGGTTTCTGAGAAACTGCTTTGAATTCTTTTAATTCATCTTACAGATTTACAGCTTTTATCTCCAGAATCCTTTCGCTAAGACTGTTCTTGTGGAATTTGCAAAATGTTTTTGGAAGCCCATAGAGGGCTATGCTGAAAAAGGAAATATCCTAAGATAAAAACTGAAAAGAAGCTTTCTGAGAAACTGCTTTGTGTTCTGTTAATTCATCTCAGAGAGTTACAGCTTTCCCCTCAAGAAGTCTTTCACAAAGACTGTTCTTGTGTAATTTGCAAAGTGATATTTGGAAGGCCATAGAGGGCTATGTTGAAAAAGGAAATATAGTAAGATAAAATCCGAAAAGAAGCTTTCTGAGAAACTGCTTTGTGTTCTGTTAATTCATCTCAAAGTGTCACAGATTTCCCCTCATGAGGCCGTTCACTAAGACTGTTCTTCTGAAATTTGGAAAGTGATATTTAGAATCTCATAGAGGGCAATGGTGAAAAAGGAAATATTTTCCGATAAAAACTGTAAAGAAGCTTTCTGATAAACTGCTTTGTGTTCTGTTAGTTCATCTCACAGAGTTACAGCTTTCCCTTCAGGAAGCAGTTCACTGAGACTATTCTTGTGAAATTTGCAAAGTGATATTAGAAAACTCCTAGAGGGCTATGGTGAAAAAGGAAATATCTTCCGTTAAAAACTGGAAAGAAGCTTTTTGAGAAACTGCCGTGTGACTGTTCTTGTGGGATTTGCAAAGTGATATTTGGAAGCCCATAGAGGGCTATGGTGAAAAAGGAAATATCTTTCGTTAAAAACTGGAAAGAAGATATCTGAGAAACTGCTTTGTGTTCTGTTAATTCATCTCACAGAGTTACAGATTTCCCCTCCAGAAGTCTTTCGCTTCCACTGTTCTTGTGGAATTTGCATAGTGATATTTGGAATCCCATAGAGGGCTATGGTGAAAATGGAAATAACTTCAGTTAAAAAATGAAAAGAAGCTTTCCGAGAAACTGCTTTGTGTTCTGCTAATTCATCTCAAAGAGTTACAGCTTTCCCCTCAAGAAGCCTTCCGCTAAGACTGTTTTTGAGGAATTTCCAAAGTGATATGTGGAAGCCCATAGAGGGCTATGGTGAAAATGGAAATATCGTAAGATACTTACCGAAAAGAAGCTGTCTGAAAAACTGCTTTGTGTTCTGTTAGTTCATCTCACAGAGCTACAGCTTTTCCCTCAAGAAGCCGTTCACTAAGACTGTTTTGTGAAATTTGCAAAGTGATATTTGGAAGCCCATAGAGGGCTAAGTTGAAAAAGGAAATATCTTCCGTTAAAAACTGGAAAGAACCATTCTGAGAAAATGCGGTGTGTTCTGTTAGTACATATCACCGAGCTACAGCTTTCCCCTCAGGAAGCCGTTCACTAAGAGTGTTCTTGTGGAATTGCAAAGTGATATTTGGAGGCACATAGAGGGCAATGGTGAAAAAGGAAACATCCCAAGATAAAAACTGAAAAGAAGCTTTCTGAGAAACTGCTTTGTGTTCTGTTAATTCAAGTCACAGAGTTACTCTTTTACCTCAGGAAGCCTTTCGCTAAGGCTGTTGTTGTGGAATTTGCAAAGTGATATTTGGAAGCCCAAAAGGGCTATGGTGAAAAAGGAAATATCCTCAGTTAAAAACTGGAAAGAAGCTTTCTGAGAAACTGCTTTGTGTTCAGTTAGTTCCTCTCACAGAGTTACAGCTTTCCCCTCAAGAAGACTTTCGCTAAGACTGTTCATGTGGAATTTTCAAAGTGATAATTGGAATCCCATAGAGGGCTATGGTGAAAAAGGAAATATCCTGAGGTAAAAACTGAAAAGTAGGTTTCTGAGAAAATGTTTTGTGTTCTGTTAATTCATCTTACAGAGTTACTGCTTTACCCTCAAGAAGCCTTTCGCTAAGACTTTTCTTCTGGAATTTGCAAAGTGATATTTGGAAACCCTATAGCCCTATGGTGAAAATGGAAATATCGTAAGATAAAAAATGAAAAGAAGGTTTCTGAGAAACTGCTTTGAATTCTTTTAATTCATCTTACAGATTTACAGCTTTTATCTCCAGAATCCTTTCGCTAAGACTGTTCTTGTGGAATTTGCAAAATGTTTTTGGAAGCCCATAGAGGGCTATGCTGAAAAAGGAAATATCCTAAGATAAAAACTGAAAAGAAGCTTTCTGAGAAACTGCTTTGTGTTCTGTTAATTCATCTCAGAGAGTTACAGCTTTCCCCTCAAGAAGTCTTTCACAAAGACTGTTCTTGTGTAATTTGCAAAGTGATATTTGGAAGGCCATAGAGGGCTATGTTGAAAAAGGAAATATAGTAAGATAAAATCCGAAAAGAAGCTTTCTGAGAAACTGCTTTGTGTTCTGTTAATTCATCTCAAAGTGTCACAGATTTCCCCTCATGAGGCCGTTCACTAAGACTGTTCTTCTGAAATTTGGAAAGTGATATTTAGAATCTCATAGAGGGCAATGGTGAAAAAGGAAATATTTTCCGATAAAAACTGTAAAGAAGCTTTCTGATAAACTGCTTTGTGTTCTGTTAGTTCATCTCACAGAGTTACAGCTTTCCCTTCAGGAAGCAGTTCACTGAGACTATTCTTGTGAAATTTGCAAAGTGATATTAGAAAACTCCTAGAGGGCTATGGTGAAAAAGGAAATATCTTCCGTTAAAAACTGGAAAGAAGCTTTTTGAGAAACTGCCGTGTGTTCTGTTAAAGCATCTCACAGAGTTACAGCTTTCCCCTCAAGAAGGCTTTTGCTAAGACTGTTCTTGTGGGATTTGCAAAGTGATATTTGGAAGCCCATAGAGGGCTATGGTGAAAAAGGAAATATCTTTCGTTAAAAACTGGAAAGAAGATATCTGAGAAACTGCTTTGTGTTCTGTTAATTCATCTCACAGAGTTACAGTTTTCCCCTCCAGAAGTCTTTCGCTTCCACTGTTCTTGTGGAATTTGCATAGTGATATTTGGAATCCCATAGAGGGCTATGGTGAAAATGGAAATAACTTCAGTTAAAAAAGGAAAAGAAGCTTTCCGAGAAACTGCTTTGTGTTCTGTTAATTCATCTCAAAGAGTTACAGCTTTCCCCTCAAGAAGCCTTCCGCTAAGACTGTTTTTGAGGAATTTCCAAAGTGATATGTGGAAGCCCATAGAGGGCTATGGTGAAAATGGAAATATCGTAAGATACTTACCGAAAAGAAGCTGTCTGAAAAACTGCTTTGTGTTCTGTTAGTTCATCTCACAGAGCTACAGCTTTTCCCTCAAGAAGCCGTTCACTAAGACTGTTTTGTGAAATTTGCAAAGTGATATTTGGAAGCCCATAGAGGGCTAAGGTGAAAAAGGAAATATCTTCCGTTAAAAACTGGAAAGAACCATTCTGAGAAAATGCGGTGTGTTCTGTTAGTACATATCACCGAGCTACAGCTTTCCCCTCAGGAAGCCGTTCACTAAGACTGTTCTTGTGGAATTGCAAAGTGATATTTGGAGGCACATAGAGGGCAATGGTGAAAAAGGAAACATCCCAAGGTAAAAACTGAAAAGAAGCTTTCTGAGAAACTGCTTTGTGTTCTGTTAATTCAAGTCACAGAGTTACTCTTTTACCTCAGGAAGCCTTTCGCTAAGGCTGTTGTTGTGGAATTTGCAAAGTGATATTTGGAAGCCCAAAAGGGCTATGGTGAAAAAGGAAATATCCTCAGTTAAAAACTGGAAAGAAGCTTTCTGAGAAACTGCTTTGTGTTCAGTTAGTTCCTCTCACAGAGTTACAGCTTTCCCCTCAAGAAGACTTTCGCTAAGACTGTTCATGTGGAATTTTCAAAGTGATAATTGGAATCCCATAGAGGGCTATGGTGAAAAAGGAAATATCCTGAGGTAAAAACTGAAAAGTAGGTTTCTGAGAAAATGTTTTGTGTTCTGTTAATTCATCTTACAGAGTTACTGCTTTACCCTCAAGAAGCCTTTCACTAAGACTTTTCTTCTGGAATTTGCAAAGTGATATTTGGAAACCCTATAGCCCTATGGTGAAAATGGAAATATCGTAAGATAAAAAACGAAAAGAAGGTTTCTGAGAAACTGCTTTGAATTCTTTTAATTCATCTTACAGATTTACAGCTTTTATCTCCAGAATCCTTTCGCTAAGACTGTTCTTGTGGAATTTGCAAAATGTTTTTGGAAGCCCATAGAGGGCTATGCTGAAAAAGGAAATATCCTAAGATAAAAACTGAAAAGAAGCTTTCTGAGAAACTGCTTTGTGTTCTGTTAATTCATCTCAGAGAGTTACAGCTTTCCCCTCAAGAAGTCTTTCACAAAGACTGTTCTTGTGTAATTTGCAAAGTGATATTTGGAAGGCCATAGAGGGCTATGTTGAAAAAGGAAATATAGTAAGATAAAATCCGAAAAGAAGCTTTCTGAGAAACTGCTTTGTGTTCTGTTAATTCATCTCAAAGTGTCACAGATTTCCCCTCATGAGGCCGTTCACTAAGACTGTTCTTCTGAAATTTGGAAAGTGATATTTAGAATCTCATAGAGGGCAATGGTGAAAAAGGAAATATTTTCCCATAAAAACTGTAAAGAAGCTTTCTGATAAACTGCTTTGTGTTCTGTTAGTTCATCTCACAGAGTTACAGCTTTCCCTTCAGGAAGCAGTTCACTGAGACTATTCTTGTGAAATTTGCAAAGTGATATTAGAAAACTCCTAGAGGGCTATGGTGAAAAAGGAAATATCTTCCGTTAAAAACTGGAAAGAAGCTTTTTGAGAAACTGCCGTGTGACTGTTCTTGTGGGATTTGCAAAGTGATATTTGGAAGCCCATAGAGGGCTATGGTGAAAAAGGAAATATCTTTCGTTAAAAACTGGAAAGAAGATATCTGAGAAACTGCTTTGTGTTCTGTTAATTCATCTCACAGAGTTACAGATTTCCCCTCCAGAAGTCTTTCGCTTCCACTGTTCTTGTGGAATTTGCATAGTGATATTTGGAATCCCATAGAGGGCTATGGTGAAAATGGAAATAACTTCAGTTAAAAAAGGAAAAGAAGCTTTCCGAGAAACTGCTTTGTGTTCTGCTAATTCATCTCAAAGAGTTACAGCTTTCCCCTCAAGAAGCCTTCCGCTAAGACTGTTTTTGAGGAATTTCCAAAGTGATATGTGGAAGCCCATAGAGGGCTATGGTGAAAATGGAAATATCGTAAGATACTTACCGAAAAGAAGCTGTCTGAAAAACTGCTTTGTGTTCTGTTAGTTCATCTCACAGAGCTACAGCTTTTCCCTCAAGAAGCCGTTCACTAAGACTGTTTTGTGAAATTTGCAAAGTGATATTTGGAAGCCCATAGAGGGCTAAGGTGAAAAAGGAAATATCTTCCGTTAAAAACTGGAAAGAACCATTCTGAGAAAATGCGGTGTGTTCTGTTAGTACATATCACCGAGCTACAGCTTTCCCCTCAGGAAGCCGTTCACTAAGAGTGTTCTTGTGGAATTGCAAAGTGATATTTGGAGGCACATAGAGGGCAATGGTGAAAAAGGAAACATCCCAAGATAAAAACTGAAAAGAAGCTTTCTGAGAAACTGCTTTGTGTTCTGTTAATTCAAGTCACAGAGTTACTCTTTTACCTCAGGAAGCCTTTCGCTAAGGCTGTTGTTGTGGAATTTGCAAAGTGATATTTGGAAGCCCAAAAGGGCTATGGTGAAAAAGGAAATATCCTCAGTTAAAAACTGGAAAGAAGCTTTCTGAGAAACTGCTTTGTGTTCAGTTAGTTCCTCTCACAGAGTTACAGCTTTCCCCTCAAGAAGACTTTCGCTAAGATTGTTCATGTGGAATTTTCAAAGTGATAATTGGAATCCCATAGAGGGCTATGGTGAAAAAGGAAATATCCTGAGGTAAAAACTGAAAAGTAGGTTTCTGAGAAAATGTTTTGTGTTCTGTTAATTCATCTTACAGAGTTACTGCTTTACCCTCAAGAAGCCTTTCGCTAAGACTTTTCTTCTGGAATTTGCAAAGTGATATTTGGAAACCCTATAGCCCTATGGTGAAAATGGAAATATCGTAAGATAAAAAACGAAAAGAAGGTTTCTGAGAAACTGCTTTGAATTCTTTTAATTCATCTTACAGATTTACAGCTTTTATCTCCAGAATCCTTTCGCTAAGACTGTTCTTGTGGAATTTGCAAAATGTTTTTGGAAGCCCATAGAGGGCTATGCTGAAAAAGGAAATATCCTAAGATAAAAACTGAAAAGAAGCTTTCTGAGAAACTGCTTTGTGTTCTGTTAATTCATCTCAGAGAGTTACAGCTTTCCCCTCAAGAAGTCTTTCACAAAGACTGTTCTTGTGTAATTTGCAAAGTGATATTTGGAAGGCCATAGAGGGCTATGTTGAAAAAGGAAATATAGTAAGATAAAATCCGAAAAGAAGCTTTCTGAGAAACTGCTTTGTGTTCTGTTAATTCATCTCAAAGTGTCACAGATTTCCCCTCATGAGGCCGTTCACTAAGACTGTTCTTCTGAAATTTGGAAAGTGATATTTAGAATCTCATAGAGGGCAATGGTGAAAAAGGAAATATTTTCCGATAAAAACTGTAAAGAAGCTTTCTGATAAACTGCTTTGTGTTCTGTTAGTTCATCTCACAGAGTTACAGCTTTCCCTTCAGGAAGCAGTTCACTGAGACTATTCTTGTGAAATTTGCAAAGTGATATTAGAAAACTCCTAGAGGGCTATGGTGAAAAAGGAAATATCTTCCGTTAAAAACTGGAAAGAAGCTTTTTGAGAAACTGCCGTGTGACTGTTCTTGTGGGATTTGCAAAGTGATATTTGGAAGCCCATAGAGGGCTATGGTGAAAAAGGAAATATCTTTCGTTAAAAACTGGAAAGAAGATATCTGAGAAACTGCTTTGTGTTCTGTTAATTCATCTCACAGAGTTACAGATTTCCCCTCCAGAAGTCTTTCGCTTCCACTGTTCTTGTGGAATTTGCATAGTGATATTTGGAATCCCATAGAGGGCTATGGTGAAAATGGAAATAACTTCAGTTAAAAAAGGAAAAGAAGCTTTCCGAGAAACTGCTTTGTGTTCTGCTAATTCATCTCAAAGAGTTACAGCTTTCCCCTCAAGAAGCCTTCCGCTAAGACTGTTTTTGAGGAATTTCCAAAGTGATATGTGGAAGCCCATAGAGGGCTATGGTGAAAATGGAAATATCGTAAGATACTTACCGAAAAGAAGCTGTCTGAAAAACTGCTTTGTGTTCTGTTAGTTCATCTCACAGAGCTACAGCTTTTCCCTCAAGAAGCCGTTCACTAAGACTGTTTTGTGAAATTTGCAAAGTGATATTTGGAAGCCCATAGAGGGCTAAGGTGAAAAAGGAAATATCTTCCGTTAAAAACTGGAAAGAACCATTCTGAGAAAATGCGGTGTGTTCTGTTAGTACATATCACCGAGCTACAGCTTTCCCTTCAGGAAGCCATTCACTAAGAGTGTTCTTGTGGAATTGCAAAGTGATATTTGGAGGCACATAGAGGGCAATGGTGAAAAAGGAAACATCCCAAGATAAAAACTGAAAAGAAGCTTTCTGAGAAACTGCTTTGTGTTCTGTTAATTCAAGTCACAGAGTTACTCTTTTACCTCAGGAAGCCTTTCGCTAAGGCTGTTGTTGTGGAATTTGCAAAGTGATATTTGGAAGCCCAAAAGGGCTATGGTGAAAAAGGAAATATCCTCAGTTAAAAACTGGAAAGAAGCTTTCTGAGAAACTGCTTTGTGTTCAGTTAGTTCCTCTCACAGAGTTACAGCTTTCCCCTCAAGAAGACTTTCGCTAAGATTGTTCATGTGGAATTTTCAAAGTGATAATTGGAATCCCATAGAGGGCTATGGTGAAAAAGGAAATATCCTGAGGTAAAAACTGAAAAGTAGGTTTCTGAGAAAATGTTTTGTGTTCTGTTAATTCATCTTACAGAGTTACTGCTTTACCCTCAAGAAGCCTTTCGCTAAGACTTTTCTTCTGGAATTTGCAAAGTGATATTTGGAAACCCTATAGCCCTATGGTGAAAATGGAAATATCGTAAGATAAAAAACGAAAAGAAGGTTTCTGAGAAACTGCTTTGAATTCTTTTAATTCATCTTACAGATTTACAGCTTTTATCTCCAGAATCCTTTCGCTAAGACTGTTCTTGTGGAATTTGCAAAATGTTTTTGGAAGCCCATAGAGGGCTATGCTGAAAAAGGAAATATCCTAAGATAAAAACTGAAAAGAAGCTTTCTGAGAAACTGCTTTGTGTTCTGTTAATTCATCTCAGAGAGTTACAGCTTTCCCCTCAAGAAGTCTTTCACAAAGACTGTTCTTGTGTAATTTGCAAAGTGATATTTGGAAGGCCATAGAGGGCTATGTTGAAAAAGGAAATATAGTAAGATAAAATCCGAAAAGAAGCTTTCTGAGAAACTGCTTTGTGTTCTGTTAATTCATCTCAAAGTGTCACAGATTTCCCCTCATGAGGCCGTTCACTAAGACTGTTCTTCTGAAATTTGGAAAGTGATATTTAGAATCTCATAGAGGGCAATGGTGAAAAAGGAAATATTTTCCGATAAAAACTGTAAAGAAGCTTTCTGATAAACTGCTTTGTGTTCTGTTAGTTCATCTCACAGAGTTACAGCTTTCCCTTCAGGAAGCAGTTCACTGAGACTATTCTTGTGAAATTTGCAAAGTGATATTAGAAAACTCCTAGAGGGCTATGGTGAAAAAGGAAATATCTTCCGTTAAAAACTGGAAAGAAGCTTTTTGAGAAACTGCCGTGTGACTGTTCTTGTGGGATTTGCAAAGTGATATTTGGAAGCCCATAGAGGGCTATGGTGAAAAAGGAAATATCTTTCGTTAAAAACTGGAAAGAAGATATCTGAGAAACTGCTTTGTGTTCTGTTAATTCATCTCACAGAGTTACAGATTTCCCCTCCAGAAGTCTTTCGCTTCCACTGTTCTTGTGGAATTTGCATAGTGATATTTGGAATCCCATAGAGGGCTATGGTGAAAATGGAAATAACTTCAGTTAAAAAAGGAAAAGAAGCTTTCCGAGAAACTGCTTTGTGTTCTGCTAATTCATCTCAAAGAGTTACAGCTTTCCCCTCAAGAAGCCTTCCGCTAAGACTGTTTTTGAGGAATTTCCAAAGTGATATGTGGAAGCCCATAGAGGGCTATGGTGAAAATGGAAATATCGTAAGATACTTACCGAAAAGAAGCTGTCTGAAAAACTGCTTTGTGTTCTGTTAGTTCATCTCACAGAGCTACAGCTTTTCCCTCAAGAAGCCGTTCACTAAGACTGTTTTGTGAAATTTGCAAAGTGACATTTGGAAGCCCATAGAGGGCTAAGTTGAAAAAGGAAATATCTTCCGTTAAAAACTGGAAAGAACCATTCTGAGAAAATGCGGTGTGTTCTGTTAGTACATATCACCGAGCTACAGCTTTCCCCTCAGGAAGCCGTTCACTAAGAGTGTTCTTGTGGAATTGCAAAGTGATATTTGGAGGCACATAGAGGGCAATGGTGAAAAAGGAAACATCCCAAGATAAAAACTGAAAAGAAGCTTTCTGAGAAACTGCTTTGTGTTCTGTTAATTCAAGTCACAGAGTTACTCTTTTACCTCAGGAAGCCTTTCGCTAAGGCTGTTGTTGTGGAATTTGCAAAGTGATATTTGGAAGCCCAAAAGGGCTATGGTGAAAAAGGAAATATCCTCAGTTAAAAACTGGAAAGAAGCTTTCTGAGAAACTGCTTTGTGTTCAGTTAGTTCCTCTCACAGAGTTACAGCTTTCCCCTCAAGAAGACTTTCGCTAAGACTGTTCATGTGGAATTTTCAAAGTGATAATTGGAATCCCATAGAGGGCTATGGTGAAAAAGGAAATATCCTGAGGTAAAAACTGAAAAGTAGGTTTCTGAGAAAATGTTTTGTGTTCTGTTAATTCATCTTACAGAGTTACTGCTTTACCCTCAAGAAGCCTTTCGCTAAGACTTTTCTTCTGGAATTTGCAAAGTGATATTTGGAAACCCTATAGCCCTATGGTGAAAATGGAAATATCGTAAGATAAAAAATGAAAAGAAGGTTTCTGAGAAACTGCTTTGAATTCTTTTAATTCATCTTACAGATTTACAGCTTTTATCTCCAGAATCCTTTCGCTAAGACTGTTCTTGTGGAATTTGCAAAATGTTTTTGGAAGCCCATAGAGGGCTATGCTGAAAAAGGAAATATCCTAAGATAAAAACTGAAAAGAAGCTTTCTGAGAAACTGCTTTGTGTTCTGTTAATTCATCTCAGAGAGTTACAGCTTTCCCCTCAAGAAGTCTTTCACAAAGACTGTTCTTGTGTAATTTGCAAAGTGATATTTGGAAGGCCATAGAGGGCTATGTTGAAAAAGGAAATATAGTAAGATAAAATCCGAAAAGAAGCTTTCTGAGAAACTGCTTTGTGTTCTGTTAATTCATCTCAAAGTGTCACAGATTTCCCCTCATGAGGCCGTTCACTAAGACTGTTCTTCTGAAATTTGGAAAGTGATATTTAGAATCTCATAGAGGGCAATGGTGAAAAAGGAAATATTTTCCGATAAAAACTGTAAAGAAGCTTTCTGATAAACTGCTTTGTGTTCTGTTAGTTCATCTCACAGAGTTACAGCTTTCCCTTCAGGAAGCAGTTCACTGAGACTATTCTTGTGAAATTTGCAAAGTGATATTAGAAAACTCCTAGAGGGCTATGGTGAAAAAGGAAATATCTTCCGTTAAAAACTGGAAAGAAGCTTTTTGAGAAACTGCCGTGTGTTCTGTTAAAGCATCTCACAGAGTTACAGCTTTCCCCTCAAGAAGGCTTTTGCTAAGACTGTTCTTGTGGGATTTGCAAAGTGATATTTGGAAGCCCATAGAGGGCTATGGTGAAAAAGGAAATATCTTTCGTTAAAAACTGGAAAGAAGATATCTGAGAAACTGCTTTGTGTTCTGTTAATTCATCTCACAGAGTTACAGTTTTCCCCTCCAGAAGTCTTTCGCTTCCACTGTTCTTGTGGAATTTGCATAGTGATATTTGGAATCCCATAGAGGGCTATGGTGAAAATGGAAATAACTTCAGTTAAAAAAGGAAAAGAAGCTTTCCGAGAAACTGCTTTGTGTTCTGTTAATTCATCTCAAAGAGTTACAGCTTTCCCCTCAAGAAGCCTTCCGCTAAGACTGTTTTTGAGGAATTTCCAAAGTGATATGTGGAAGCCCATAGAGGGCTATGGTGAAAATGGAAATATCGTAAGATACTTACCGAAAAGAAGCTGTCTGAAAAACTGCTTTGTGTTCTGTTAGTTCATCTCACAGAGCTACAGCTTTTCCCTCAAGAAGCCGTTCACTAAGACTGTTTTGTGAAATTTGCAAAGTGATATTTGGAAGCCCATAGAGGGCTAAGGTGAAAAAGGAAATATCTTCCGTTAAAAACTGGAAAGAACCATTCTGAGAAAATGCGGTGTGTTCTGTTAGTACATATCACCGAGCTACAGCTTTCCCCTCAGGAAGCCGTTCACTAAGAGTGTTCTTGTGGAATTGCAAAGTGATATTTGGAGGCACATAGAGGGCAATGGTGAAAAAGGAAACATCCCAAGATAAAAACTGAAAAGAAGATTTCTGAGAAACTGCTTTGTGTTCTGTTAATTCAAGTCACAGAGTTACTCTTTTACCTCAGGAAGCCTTTCGCTAAGGCTGTTGTTGTGGAATTTGCAAAGTGATATTTGGAAGCCCAAAAGGGCTATGGTGAAAAAGGAAATATCCTCAGTTAAAAACTGGAAAGAAGCTTTCTGAGAAACTGCTTTGTGTTCAGTTAGTTCCTCTCACAGAGTTACAGCTTTCCCCTCAAGAAGACTTTCGCTAAGACTGTTCATGTGGAATTTTCAAAGTGATAATTGGAATCCCATAGAGGGCTATGGTGAAAAAGGAAATATCCTGAGGTAAAAACTGAAAAGTAGGTTTCTGAGAAAATGTTTTGTGTTCTGTTAATTCATCTTACAGAGTTACTGCTTTACCCTCAAGAAGCCTTTCGCTAAGACTTTTCTTCTGGAATTTGCAAAGTGATATTTGGAAACCCTATAGCCCTATGGTGAAAATGGAAATATCGTAAGATAAAAAACGAAAAGAAGGTTTCTGAGAAACTGCTTTGAATTCTTTTAATTCATCTTACAGATTTACAGCTTTTATCTCCAGAATCCTTTCGCTAAGACTGTTCTTGTGGAATTTGCAAAATGTTTTTGGAAGCCCATAGAGGGCTATGCTGAAAAAGGAAATATCCTAAGATAAAAACTGAAAAGAAGCTTTCTGAGAAACTGCTTTGTGTTCTGTTAATTCATCTCAGAGAGTTACAGCTTTCCCCTCAAGAAGTCTTTCACAAAGACTGTTCTTGTGTAATTTGCAAAGTGATATTTGGAAGGCCATAGAGGGCTATGTTGAAAAAGGAAATATAGTAAGATAAAATCCGAAAAGAAGCTTTCTGAGAAACTGCTTTGTGTTCTGTTAATTCATCTCAAAGTGTCACAGATTTCCCCTCATGAGGCCGTTCACTAAGACTGTTCTTCTGAAATTTGGAAAGTGATATTTAGAATCTCATAGAGGGCAATGGTGAAAAAGGAAATATTTTCCGATAAAAACTGTAAAGAAGCTTTCTGATAAACTGCTTTGTGTTCTGTTAGTTCATCTCACAGAGTTACAGCTTTCCCTTCAGGAAGCAGTTCACTGAGACTATTCTTGTGAAATTTGCAAAGTGATATTAGAAAACTCCTAGAGGGCTATGGTGAAAAAGGAAATATCTTCCGTTAAAAACTGGAAAGAAGCTTTTTGAGAAACTGCCGTGTGACTGTTCTTGTGGGATTTGCAAAGTGATATTTGGAAGCCCATAGAGGGCTATGGTGAAAAAGGAAATATCTTTCGTTAAAAACTGGAAAGAAGATATCTGAGAAACTGCTTTGTGTTCTGTTAATTCATCTCACAGAGTTACAGATTTCCCCTCCAGAAGTCTTTCGCTTCCACTGTTCTTGTGGAATTTGCATAGTGATATTTGGAATCCCATAGAGGGCTATGGTGAAAATGGAAATAACTTCAGTTAAAAAAGGAAAAGAAGCTTTCCGAGAAACTGCTTTGTGTTCTGCTAATTCATCTCAAAGAGTTACAGCTTTCCCCTCAAGAAGCCTTCCGCTAAGACTGTTTTTGAGGAATTTCCAAAGTGATATGTGGAAGCCCATAGAGGGCTATGGTGAAAATGGAAATATCGTAAGATACTTACCGAAAAGAAGCTGTCTGAAAAACTGCTTTGTGTTCTGTTAGTTCATCTCACAGAGCTACAGCTTTTCCCTCAAGAAGCCGTTCACTAAGACTGTTTTGTGAAATTTGCAAAGTGATATTTGGAAGCCCATAGAGGGCTAAGTTGAAAAAGGAAATATCTTCCGTTAAAAACTGGAAAGAACCATTCTGAGAAAATGCGGTGTGTTCTGTTAGTACATATCACCGAGCTACAGCTTTCCCCTCAGGAAGCCGTTCACTAAGAGTGTTCTTGTGGAATTGCAAAGTGATATTTGGAGGCACATAGAGGGCAATGGTGAAAAAGGAAACATCCCAAGATAAAAACTGAAAAGAAGCTTTCTGAGAAACTGCTTTGTGTTCTGTTAATTCAAGTCACAGAGTTACTCTTTTACCTCAGGAAGCCTTTCGCTAAGGCTGTTGTTGTGGAATTTGCAAAGTGATATTTGGAAGCCCAAAAGGGCTATGGTGAAAAAGGAAATATCCTCAGTTAAAAACTGGAAAGAAGCTTTCTGAGAAACTGCTTTGTGTTCAGTTAGTTCCTCTCACAGAGTTACAGCTTTCCCCTCAAGAAGACTTTCGCTAAGACTGTTCATGTGGAATTTTCAAAGTGATAATTGGAATCCCATAGAGGGCTATGGTGAAAAAGGAAATATCCTGAGGTAAAAACTGAAAAGTAGGTTTCTGAGAAAATGTTTTGTGTTCTGTTAATTCATCTTACAGAGTTACTGCTTTACCCTCAAGAAGCCTTTCGCTAAGACTTTTCTTCTGGAATTTGCAAAGTGATATTTGGAAACCCTATAGCCCTATGGTGAAAATGGAAATATCGTAAGATAAAAAACGAAAAGAAGGTTTCTGAGAAACTGCTTTGAATTCTTTTAATTCATCTTACAGATTTACAGCTTTTATCTCCAGAATCCTTTCGCTAAGACTGTTCTTGTGGAATTTGCAAAATGTTTTTGGAAGCCCATAGAGGGCTATGCTGAAAAAGGAAATATCCTAAGATAAAAACTGAAAAGAAGCTTTCTGAGAAACTGCTTTGTGTTCTGTTAATTCATCTCAGAGAGTTACAGCTTTCCCCTCAAGAAGTCTTTCACAAAGACTGTTCTTGTGTAATTTGCAAAGTGATATTTGGAAGGCCATAGAGGGCTATGTTGAAAAAGGAAATATAGTAAGATAAAATCCGAAAAGAAGCTTTCTGAGAAACTGCTTTGTGTTCTGTTAATTCATCTCAAAGTGTCACAGATTTCCCCTCATGAGGCCGTTCACTAAGACTGTTCTTCTGAAATTTGGAAAGTGATATTTAGAATCTCATAGAGGGCAATGGTGAAAAAGGAAATATTTTCCGATAAAAACTGTAAAGAAGCTTTCTGATAAACTGCTTTGTGTTCTGTTAGTTCATCTCACAGAGTTACAGCTTTCCCTTCAGGAAGCAGTTCACTGAGACTATTCTTGTGAAATTTGCAAAGTGATATTAGAAAACTCCTAGAGGGCTATGGTGAAAAAGGAAATATCTTCCGTTAAAAACTGGAAAGAAGCTTTTTGAGAAACTGCCGTGTGTTCTGTTAAAGCATCTCACCGAGTTACAGCTTTCCCCTCAAGAAGGCTCTTGCTAAGACTGTTCTTGTGGGATTTGCAAGGTGATATTTGGAAGCCCATAGAGGGCTATGGTGAAAAAGGAAATATCTTTCGTTAAAAACTGGAAAGAAGATATCTGAGAAACTGCTTTGTGTTCTGTTAATTCATCTCACAGAGTTACAGTTTTCCCCTCCAGAAGTCTTTCGCTTCCACTGTTCTTGTGGAATTTGCATAGTGATATTTGGAATCCCATAGAGGGCTATGGTGAAAATGGAAATAACTTCAGTTAAAAAAGGAAAAGAAGCTTTCCGAGAAACTGCTTTGTGTTCTGTTAATTCATCTCAAAGAGTTACAGCTTTCCCTTCAAGAAGCCTTCCGCTAAGACTGTTTTTGAGGAATTTCCAAAGTGATATGTGGAAGCCCATAGAGGGCTATGGTGAAAATGGAAATATCGTAAGATACTTACCGAAAAGAAGCTGTCTGAAAAACTGCTTTGTGTTCTGTTAGTTCATCTCACAGAGCTACAGCTTTTCCCTCAAGAAGCCGTTCACTAAGACTGTTTTGTGAAATTTGCAAAGTGATATTTGGAAGCCCATAGAGGGCTAAGGTGAAAAAGGAAATATCTTCCGTTAAAAACTGGAAAGAACCATTCTGAGAAAATGCGGTGTGTTCTGTTAGTACATATCACTGAGCTACAGCTTTCCCCTCAGGAAGCCGTTCACTAAGACTGTTCTTGTGGAATTGCAAAGTGATATTTGGAGGCACGTAGAGGGCAATGGTGAAAAAGGAAACATCCCAAGATAAAAACTGAAAAGAAGCTTTCTGAGAAACTGCTTTGTGTTCTGTTAATTCAAGTCACAGAGTTACTCTTTTACCTCAGGAAGCCTTTCGCTAAGGCTGTTGTTGTGGAATTTGCAAAGTGATATTTGGAAGCCCAAAAGGGCTATGGTGAAAAAGGAAATATCCTCAGTTAAAAACTGGAAAGAAGCTTTCTGAGAAACTGCTTTGTGTTCAGTTAGTTCCTCTCACAGAGTTACAGCTTTCCCCTCAAGAAGACTTTCGCTAAGACTGTTCATGTGGAATTTTCAAAGTGATAATTGGAATCCCATAGAGGGCTATGGTGAAAAAGGAAATATCCTGAGGTAAAAACTGAAAAGTAGGTTTCTGAGAAAATGTTTTGTGTTCTGTTAATTCATCTTACAGAGTTACTGCTTTACCCTCAAGAAGCCTTTCGCTAAGACTTTTCTTCTGGAATTTGCAAAGTGATATTTGGAAACCCTATAGCCCTATGGTGAAAATGGAAATATCGTAAGATAAAAAACGAAAAGAAGGTTTCTGAGAAACTGCTTTGAATTCTTTTAATTCATCTTACAGATTTACAGCTTTTATCTCCAGAATCCTTTCGCTAAGACTGTTCTTGTGGAATTTGCAAAATGTTTTTGGAAGCCCATAGAGGGCTATGCTGAAAAAGGAAATATCCTAAGATAAAAACTGAAAAGAAGCTTTCTGAGAAACTGCTTTGTGTTCTGTTAATTCATCTCAGAGAGTTACAGCTTTCCCCTCAAGAAGTCTTTCACAAAGACTGTTCTTGTGTAATTTGCAAAGTGATATTTGGAAGGCCATAGAGGGCTATGTTGAAAAAGGAAATATAGTAAGATAAAATCCGAAAAGAAGCTTTCTGAGAAACTGCTTTGTGTTCTGTTAATTCATCTCAAAGTGTCACAGATTTCCCCTCATGAGGCCGTTCACTAAGACTGTTCTTCTGAAATTTGGAAAGTGATATTTAGAATCTCATAGAGGGCAATGGTGAAAAAGGAAATATTTTCCGATAAAAACTGTAAAGAAGCTTTCTGATAAACTGCTTTGTGTTCTGTTAGTTCATCTCACAGAGTTACAGCTTTCCCTTCAGGAAGCAGTTCACTGAGACTATTCTTGTGAAATTTGCAAAGTGATATTAGAAAACTCCTAGAGGGCTATGGTGAAAAAGGAAATATCTTCCGTTAAAAACTGGAAAGAAGCTTTTTGAGAAACTGCCGTGTGACTGTTCTTGTGGGATTTGCAAAGTGATATTTGGAAGCCCATAGAGGGCTATGGTGAAAAAGGAAATATCTTTCGTTAAAAACTGGAAAGAAGATATCTGAGAAACTGCTTTGTGTTCTGTTAATTCATCTCACAGAGTTACAGATTTCCCCTCCAGAAGTCTTTCGCTTCCACTGTTCTTGTGGAATTTGCATAGTGATATTTGGAATCCCATAGAGGGCTATGGTGAAAATGGAAATAACTTCAGTTAAAAAAGGAAAAGAAGCTTTCCGAGAAACTGCTTTGTGTTCTGCTAATTCATCTCAAAGAGTTACAGCTTTCCCCTCAAGAAGCCTTCCGCTAAGACTGTTTTTGAGGAATTTCCAAAGTGATATGTGGAAGCCCATAGAGGGCTATGGTGAAAATGGAAATATCGTAAGATACTTACCGAAAAGAAGCTGTCTGAAAAACTGCTTTGTGTTCTGTTAGTTCATCTCACAGAGCTACAGCTTTTCCCTCAAGAAGCCGTTCACTAAGACTGTTTTGTGAAATTTGCAAAGTGATATTTGGAAGCCCCTAGAGGGCTAAGGTGAAAAAGGAAATATCTTCCGTTAAAAACTGGAAAGAACCATTCTGAGAAAATGCGGTGTGTTCTGTTAGTACATATCACCGAGCTACAGCTTTCCCCTCAGGAAGCCGTTCACTAAGAGTGTTCTTGTGGAATTGCAAAGTGATATTTGGAGGCACATAGAGGGCAATGGTGAAAAAGGAAACATCCCAAGATAAAAACTGAAAAGAAGCTTTCTGAGAAACTGCTTTGTGTTCTGTTAATTCAAGTCACAGAGTTACTCTTTTACCTCAGGAAGCCTTTCGCTAAGGCTGTTGTTGTGGAATTTGCAAAGTGATATTTGGAAGCCCAAAAGGGCTATGGTGAAAAAGGAAATATCCTCAGTTAAAAACTGGAAAGAAGCTTTCTGAGAAACTGCTTTGTGTTCAGTTAGTTCCTCTCACAGAGTTACAGCTTTCCCCTCAAGAAGACTTTCGCTAAGACTGTTCATGTGGAATTTTCAAAGTGATAATTGGAATCCCATAGAGGGCTATGGTGAAAAAGGAAATATCCTGAGGTAAAAACTGAAAAGTAGGTTTCTGAGAAAATGTTTTGTGTTCTGTTAATTCATCTTACAGAGTTACTGCTTTACCCTCAAGAAGCCTTTCGCTAAGACTTTTCTTCTGGAATTTGCAAAGTGATATTTGGAAACCCTATAGCCCTATGGTGAAAATGGAAATATCATAAGATAAAAAACGAAAAGAAGGTTTCTGAGAAACTGCTTTGAATTCTTTTAATTCATCTTACAGATTTACAGCTTTTATCTCCAGAATCCTTTCGCTAAGACTGTTCTTGTGGAATTTGCAAAATGTTTTTGGAAGCCCATAGAGGGCTATGCTGAAAAAGGAAATATCCTAAGATAAAAACTGAAAAGAAGCTTTCTGAGAAACTGCTTTGTGTTCTGTTAATTCATCTCAGAGAGTTACAGCTTTCCCCTCAAGAAGTCTTTCACAAAGACTGTTCTTGTGTAATTTGCAAAGTGATATTTGGAAGGCCATAGAGGGCTATGTTGAAAAAGGAAATATAGTAAGATAAAATCCGAAAAGAAGCTTTCTGAGAAACTGCTTTGTGTTCTGTTAATTCATCTCAAAGTGTCACAGATTTCCCCTCATGAGGCCGTTCACTAAGACTGTTCTTCTGAAATTTGGAAAGTGATATTTAGAATCTCATAGAGGGCAATGGTGAAAAAGGAAATATTTTCCGATAAAAACTGTAAAGAAGCTTTCTGATAAACTGCTTTGTGTTCTGTTAGTTCATCTCACAGAGTTACAGCTTTCCCTTCAGGAAGCAGTTCACTGAGACTATTCTTGTGAAATTTGCAAAGTGATATTAGAAAACTCCTAGAGGGCTATGGTGAAAAAGGAAATATCTTCCGTTAAAAACTGGAAAGAAGCTTTTTGAGAAACTGCCGTGTGTTCTGTTAAAGCATCTCACAGAGTTACAGCTTTCCCCTCAAGAAGGCTTTTGCTAAGACTGTTCTTGTGGGATTTGCAAAGTGATATTTGGAAGCCCATAGAGGGCTATGGTGAAAAAGGAAATATCTTTCGTTAAAAACTGGAAAGAAGATATCTGAGAAACTGCTTTGTGTTCTGTTAATTCATCTCACAGAGTTACAGTTTTCCCCTCCAGAAGTCTTTCGCTTCCACTGTTCTTGTGGAATTTGCATAGTGATATTTGGAATCCCATAGAGGGCTATGGTGAAAATGGAAATAACTTCAGTTAAAAAAGGAAAAGAAGCTTTCCGAGAAATTGCTTTGTGTTCTGTTAATTCATCTCAAAGAGTTACAGCTTTCCCCTCAAGAAGCCTTCCGCTAAGACTGTTTTTGAGGAATTTCCAAAGTGATATGTGGAAGCCCATAGAGGGCTATGGTGAAAATGGAAATATCGTAAGATACTTACCGAAAAGAAGCTGTCTGAAAAACTGCTTTGTGTTCTGTTAGTTCATCTCACAGAGCTACAGCTTTTCCCTCAAGAAGCCGTTCACTAAGACTGTTTTGTGAAATTTGCAAAGTGATATTTGGAAGCCCATAGAGGGCTAAGGTGAAAAAGGAAATATCTTCCGTTAAAAACTGGAAAGAACCATTCTGAGAAAATGCGGTGTGTTCTGTTAGTACATATCACCGAGCTACAGCTTTCCCCTCAGGAAGCCGTTCACTAAGACTGTTCTTGTGGAATTGCAAAGTGATATTTGGAGGCACATAGAGGGCAATGGTGAAAAAGGAAACATCCCAAGATAAAAACTGAAAAGAAGCTTTCTGAGAAACTGCTTTGTGTTCTGTTAATTCAAGTCACAGAGTTACTCTTTTACCTCAGGAAGCCTTTCGCTAAGGCTGTTGTTGTGGAATTTGCAAAGTGATATTTGGAAGCCCAAAAGGGCTATGGTGAAAAAGGAAATATCCTCAGTTAAAAACTGGAAAGAAGCTTTCTGAGAAACTGCTTTGTGTTCAGTTAGTTCCTCTCACAGAGTTACAGCTTTCCCCTCAAGAAGACTTTCGCTAAGACTGTTCATGTGGAATTTTCAAAGTGATAATTGGAATCCCATAGAGGGCTATGGTGAAAAAGGAAATATCCTGAGGTAAAAACTGAAAAGTAGGTTTCTGAGAAAATGTTTTGTGTTCTGTTAATTCATCTTACAGAGTTACTGCTTTACCCTCAAGAAGCCTTTCGCTAAGACTTTTCTTCTGGAATTTGCAAAGTGATATTTGGAAACCCTATAGCCCTATGGTGAAAATGGAAATATCGTAAGATAAAAAACGAAAAGAAGGTTTCTGAGAAACTGCTTTGAATTCTTTTAATTCATCTTACAGATTTACAGCTTTTATCTCCAGAATCCTTTCGCTAAGACTGTTCTTGTGGAATTTGCAAAATGTTTTTGGAAGCCCATAGAGGGCTATGCTGAAAAAGGAAATATCCTAAGATAAAAACTGAAAAGAAGCTTTCTGAGAAACTGCTTTGTGTTCTGTTAATTCATCTCAGAGAGTTACAGCTTTCCCCTCAAGAAGTCTTTCACAAAGACTGTTCTTGTGTAATTTGCAAAGTGATATTTGGAAGGCCATAGAGGGCTATGTTGAAAAAGGAAATATAGTAAGATAAAATCCGAAAAGAAGCTTTCTGAGAAACTGCTTTGTGTTCTGTTAATTCATCTCAAAGTGTCACAGATTTCCCCTCATGAGGCCGTTCACTAAGACTGTTCTTCTGAAATTTGGAAAGTGATATTTAGAATCTCATAGAGGGCAATGGTGAAAAAGGAAATATTTTCCGATAAAAACTGTAAAGAAGCTTTCTGATAAACTGCTTTGTGTTCTGTTAGTTCATCTCACAGAGTTACAGCTTTCCCTTCAGGAAGCAGTTCACTCAGACTATTCTTGTGAAATTTGCAAAGTGATATTAGAAAACTCCTAGAGGGCTATGGTGAAAAAGGAAATATCTTCCGTTAAAAACTGGAAAGAAGCTTTTTGAGAAACTGCCGTGTGTTCTGTTAAAGCATCTCACAGAGTTACAGCTTTCCCCTCAAGAAGGCTTTTGCTAAGACTGTTCTTGTGGGATTTGCAAAGTGATATTTGGAAGCCCATAGAGGGCTATGGTGAAAAAGGAAATATCTTTCGTTAAAAACTGGAAAGAAGATATCTGAGAAACTGCTTTGTGTTCTGTTAATTCATCTCACAGAGTTACAGTTTTCCCCTCCAGAAGTCTTTCGCTTCCACTGTTCTTGTGGAATTTGCATAGTGATATTTGGAATCCCATAGAGGGCTATGGTGAAAATGGAAATAACTTCAGTTAAAAAAGGAAAAGAAGCTTTCCGAGAAACTGCTTTGTGTTCTGCTAATTCATCTCAAAGAGTTACAGCTTTCCCCTCAAGAAGCCTTCCGCTAAGACTGTTTTTGAGGAATTTCCAAAGTGATATGTGGAAGCCCATAGAGGGCTATGGTGAAAATGGAAATATCGTAAGATACTTACCGAAAAGAAGCTGTCTGAAAAACTGCTTTGTGTTCTGTTAGTTCATCTCACAGAGCTACAGCTTTTCCCTCAAGAAGCCGTTCACTAAGACTGTTTTGTGAAATTTGCAAAGTGATATTTGGAAGCCCATAGAGGGCTAAGGTGAAAAAAGAAATATCTTCCGTTAAAAACTGGAAAGAACCATTCTGAGAAAATGCGGTGTGTTCTGTTAGTACATATCACCGGGCTACAGCTTTCCCCTCAGGAAGCCGTTCACTAAGACTGTTCTTGTGGAATTGCAAAGTGATATTTGGAGGCACATAGAGGGCAATGGTGAAAAAGGAAACATCCCAAGATAAAAACTGAAAAGAAGCTTTCTGAGAAACTGCTTTGTGTTCTGTTAATTCAAGTCACAGAGTTACTCTTTTACCTCAGGAAGCCTTTCGCTAAGGCTGTTGTTGTGGAATTTGCAAAGTGATATTTGGAAGCCCAAAAGGGCTATGGTGAAAAAGGAAATATCCTCAGTTAAAAACTGGAAAGAAGCTTTCTGAGAAACTGCTTTGTGTTCAGTTAGTTCCTCTCACAGAGTTACAGCTTTCCCCTCAAGAAGACTTTCGCTAAGACTGTTCATGTGGAATTTTCAAAGTGATAATTGGAATCCCATAGAGGGCTATGGTGAAAAAGGAAATATCCTAAGGTAAAAACTGAAAAGTAGGTTTCTGAGAAAATGTTTTGTGTTCTGTTAATTCATCTTACAGAGTTACAGCTTTACCCTCAAGAAGCCTTTCGCTAAGACTTTTCTTCTGGAATTTGCAAAGTGATATTTGGAAACCCTATAGCCCTATGGTGAAAATGGAAATATCGTAAGATAAAAAACGAAAAGAAGGTTTCTGAGAAACTGCTTTGAATTCTTTTAATTCATCTGACAGATTTACAGCTTTTATCTCCAGAATCCTTTCGCTAAGACTGTTCTTGTGGAATTTGCAAAATGTTTTTGGAAGCCCATAGAGGGCTATGCTGAAAAAGGAAATATCCTAAGATAAAAACTGAAAAGAAGCTTTCTGAGAAACTGCTTTGTGTTCTGTTAATTCATCTCAGAGAGTTACAGCTTTCCCCTCAAGAAGTCTTTCACAAAGACTGTTCTTGTGTAATTTGCAAAGTGATATTTGGAAGAACATAGAGGGCTATGTTGAAAAAGGAAATATAGTAAGAAAAAATCCGAAAAGAAGCTTTCTGAGAAACTGCTTTGTGTTCTGTTAATTCAATTTACAGTTACTCTTTTACCTCAGGAAGCCTTTCGCTAAGGCTGTTCTTGTGGAATTTACTAAGTGATATTTTGAAGCCCTTAGAGGGCTATGGTGAAAAAGGAAATACCTTCAGTTAAAAACTGAAAAGAAGCTTTCTGAGAAACTGCTTTGTGTTCTGTTAATTCATCTCAAAGAGTTACTGCTTTTGCCTCCAGAATCCTTCCGCTAAGACTGTTTTTGTGGAATTTCCAAAGTGATATTTCGATGCCCATAGTAGGCTATGGTGAAAATGGAGATATCCTAGGATAAAAACCGAAAAGAAGCTGTATGGAAAGCTCCTTTGTGTTTTGTTAGTTCACTCACAGAGTTACAGCTTTCCCCTCAAGAAGCCATTCACTAAGACTGTTTTGTGAAATTTACAAAGTGATATTTTTAAGCCCATAGAGGGCTAAGGTGAAAAAGGAAATATCTTCCGTTAAAAACTGGAAAGAACCATTCTGAGAAAATGCGGTGTGTTCTGTTAGTACATATCACCGAGGTACAGCTTTCCTCTCAAGAAGCCTTTCGCTAAGACTGTTCTTGTGGGATTTCCAAAGTGATATTTGGAATCCCATAGAGGGCTACAGTGAAAATGGAAATATCTTCAGTTAAATACTGGAAAGAAGCTTTCTGAGAGACTGCTTTGTGTTCTGTTAATTCATCTCACAGAGTTACAGCTTCCCCCCTCAAGAAGCCTTTCGCTAAGACTGTTCTTGTGGAATTTGCAAAGTCATATTTGGAAGCCCATAGAGGACTATGGTGAAAAAGGAACTAACTTCCGTTAAAAACTGGAAAGAAAATTTGTGAGAAACTGCTTTGTGTTCTGTTAATACAACTCACAGAGTTACAGATTTCCCCTTCAGAAGCCTTTCGCTAAGACTGTTCTTCTGGAATTTGCAAAGTGATATTTGGAAGCCCATGGAGGGCTATGGTGAAAAGGGAAATAACTTCGGTTAAAAACTGGAAAGAAGCTTTCTGAGAAACTGCCGTGTGTTCTGTTAATACATCTCACCTAGTTACAGCTTTCCCCTCAAGAAGCCTTTCTATAAGACTGTTCTTGTGGAATTTGCAAAGTGATACTTGGAAGCCCATAGAGGGCTATTTTGAAAATGGAAATATCCTAAGATAAAAACCGAAAAGAAGCTGTCTGAGAAACTGCTTTGTGTTGTGTTAGTTCATCTCACAGTGTTACAGCTTTCCCCTCAAGAAGCCCTTCACTAAGACTGTTCTTGTGAAATTTGCAAACTGATATTTGTAATCCCATAGAGGACTTTGGTGAAAAAGGAAATATCTTTCGTTAAAAACTGGAAAGAAGATTTCTGAGAAACTGCTTTGTGTTCTGTTAATTCATCTCAGAGAGTTACAGATTTCCCCTCAAGAGGCCGTTCACTAAGACTGTTCTTGTGGAATTTGCAAAGTGATATTTTGAAGCCCATAGTGGACTATGGTGAAAAAGGAAATATCTTCCGCTAAAAACTTGAAAGAACCTTTCTGAGAAACTGCTTTGTGTTCCGTTAATTAATCTCACAGAGTTACAGCTTTCCTATCATGAATCCGATCACTAAGGCTGTTCTTTTGGAATATGCAAAGTGATATTTGGAAGCCCATAGAGGGCTACGGTGAAAAAGGAAATATCCTAAGACAAAAACTGAAAAGAAGCTTTCTGAAAAACTGCTATGTGTTCTGTTAATTCGTCACCAGAGTTACAGCTTTCCCCTAAAAAAGCCTTTCGCTAAGACTGTTCTTGTGGAATTGCAAAGTGAAATTTGGAAGCCCATTGAGGGGTATGATGAAAAAGGACATTTCTTCCATTAAAAACCGAAAAGAAGATTTCTGAGAAACTGCTTCGTGTTTTGTTAGTTCATCTCACAGAATTACAGCTTTGCTCCCAGAAGCCTTTCACTAAGACTGTTCTTGTGGAATTTGCAAAGTGATCTTAGAAGCCCGTAGAGGGCTATGGTGAAAAAGGAAATAACTTACGTTAAAAATTGGAAAGAAGCTTTCTGAGAAACTGATGTGTGTTCTGTTAAAACATCTCACCGTGTTACAGCTTTCACCTCAAGAAGCCTTTCGCTAAGACTGTTCTTGTGGAATTTTCTAAGTGATATTTGGAAGCCCATAGAGGGCTATGGGAAAAAGAAAATATCTTCGGTTGAAAACAGGAAAGAAGCTTTCTGAGAAACAGCTCTGTGTTCTGTTAATTCATTTCAGAGAGTTACAGCTTTCCGCTCCAGAAGTCTTTCGCTAAGTCTGCTCTTTTGGAATTTGCAAAGTGATATTTGGAAGCCCTTAGAGGGCTATGGTGAAAAAGGAAATATCTTCCGTTAAAAACTGGAAAGAAGCATTCTGAGATACTGCCGTGTGTTCTGTTAATACATCTAACCGAGTTACAGCTTTCCCCTCTAGAAGCCTTTTGCTAAGACTGTTCTTGTGGCATTTGCAATGTGATATTTGGAAGCCCTTAGAGGGCTATGGTGAAAAAGGAAATATCTTCAGTTAAAAACTGGAAAGAAGCTTTCTGAGAAACTGCTTTGTGCTCTGTTAATTCATCTAACAGAGTTACAGGTTTCCCCTCCAGAAGCCTTTCCCGAAGACTGTTCTTGTGGAATTTGCAAAGTGATATTTGGAAGCCCATAGAGGGCTATGGTGAAAAAGGACATATCTTCCATTAAAAACTGGAAAGAAATTTTCTGAGAAACTGCTTTGTTTTCTGTTAATTCATCTCACAGAGTTACAGCTTTCTTCTCAAGAAGCCTTTCGCTAAGACTGTTCTTGTGGAATTTGCAAAGTGATATTTGCAAGCCCATAGAGGGCTATGGTGAAAAAGGACATATCTTCCGTTAAAAACTGGAAAGAAGATTTCTGAGAAACTGCTTTGTGTTCTGTTACTTCATCTCAGAGTGTTACAGATTTCCCCTCAAGAGGCCGTTCACTAAGACTGTTCTTCTGAAATTTGGAAAGTGATATTTAGAATCCCATAGAGGGCTATGGTGAAAAAGGAATTATTTTCCGTTAAAAACTGGAAAGAAACTTTCTAAGAAACTGCTTTGTGTTCTGTTAATTCATCTCACAGAGTTACATTTCCCTCTAAAAGCCTTTCGCTAAGTCTGTTGTCGAATTTGCAAAGTGATATTTGGAAGCCCATAGAGGGCTACGGTGAAAAAGGAAATATCTTCAGTTAAAAACTGGAAAGAAGCTTTCTGAGAAACTGCCATGTGTTCTGATAATAGACCTCACCCAGTTACAGCTTTCCCTTCAAGAAGCCTTTCGCTAAGACTGTTGTTGTGGGATTTGCCAAATGATATTTGGAAGCCCATAGCGCGCTATGGTGAAAAAGGAAATATCTTCTGTTAAAAAGCGGAAAGAAGCTTTCTGAGAAACTCCTTTTTGTTCTGTTAATTCACCTCAAAGAGTTACAGCTTTCCTCTCAATAATTCTTTCGCTAAGACTGTTCTTGTGCAATTTGCAAAGTGAGATTTGGAAGCCCATAGAGGTGTATGGTGAAAAAGGAAATATCGTAAGATAAAAACTGAAAAGAAGCTTTCTGAGAAATTGCTTTGTGTTCTGTTAATTCATCTCACATAGTTACAACATTTCCCTCTAAAAGCCTTTCGCTAAGACTGTTCTTGTGTAATTTGCAAAGTGATATTTGGAAGCCCATACAGGGTTATGTTGAAAAAGGAAATATCTTCCGTTAAAAACTGAAAAGGAGCTTTTTGAGAAACTGCTTTGTGTTCTGTTAATTCATCTCACAGAGTTACAACTTTCCCCTCAGGAAGCCTTTCGCTAAGACTGTTCTTGTGAAACTTGCAAAGTGATATTTGGAAGCCCATAGAGGGCTATGGCTTAAAAGGAAATATCCTCCGTTAGAAACTGGAAAGAAGCTATCTGAGAAACTGCTTTGTGTTCTGTTAATTCATCTCACAGAGTTACAGTTTTCCCCTCAAGAAGCCGTTCACTAAGACTTTCCTTGTGGAATTTTCAAAGTGATATTTGAAGGCACTTATAGGGCTATGATGAAAAAGAAAAAATCCAAAGATAAAAACTGAAATGAAGCTTTCTGTGAAACTGCTTTGTGTTCTGTTAATTCATCTCACAGATTTACAGCTTTCTTCTCAAGAAGCCTTTCGGTAAAACAGTTCTTGTGGAATTTGCAAAGTGATATTTCGAAGCCCATAGAGGGCTATGGTGAAAAAGGACATATCTTCCGTTAAAAACGGGAAAGAAGCTTTTTGAGAAACTGCCGTGTGTTCTGTTAAAGCATCTCACCGAGTTACAGCTTTCCCCTCAAGAAGGCTTTCGCTAAGACTGTTCTTGTGGGATTTGCAAAGTGATATTTGGAAGCCCATAGAGGACTATGGTGAAAAAGGAAATATCTTTCGTTAAAAACTGGAAAGAAGATATCTGAGAAACTGCTTTGTGTTCTGTTAATTCATCTCACAGGGTTACAGTTTTCCCCTCCCGAAGTCTTTCGCTTCCACGGTTCTTGTGGAATTTGGATAGTGATATTTGGAATCCCGTAGAGGGCTATGGTGAAAATGGAAATACCTTCAATTAAAAAATGAAAAGAAGCTTTCCGAGAAACTGCTTTGTGTTCTGTTAACTCATCTCAAAGAATTACAGCTTTCCCCTCAAGAAGCCTTCCGCTAAGACTGTTTTTGAGGAATTTCCAAAGTGATATGTGGAAGCCCATAGAGGGCTATGGTGAAAATGGAAGTATCCTAAGATACTTACCGAAGAGAAGCTGTCTGAAAAACTGCTTTGTGTTCTGTTAGTTCATCTCACAGAGCTACAGCTTTTCCCTCAAGAAGCCGTTCATTAAGACTGTTTTGTGAAATTTGGAAAGTGATATTTGGAAACCCATAGAGGACTATGGTGAAAAAGGAAATATCTTCCGTTAAAAACTGGAAAGAAGCATTCTGAGAAAATGCCGTGTCTTCTGTTAAAACGTCTCACTGAGTTACAGCTTTCCTTTCAAGAAGCCTTTCGCTAAGACTGTTCTTGTGGGATTTGCAATGTGATATTTGGAAGCCCATAGGGGACTATGGTGAATAAGGAAATATCTTCAGTTAAAAACTGGAAAGAAAGTTTCTGAGATACTGCTTTGTTTTCTGTAAATTCATCTCACAGCGTTACAGCTTTCTCCTCCTGAAGACTTTCCCTAAGGCTGTTCTTTTGCAAACTGATATTTGGAAACCCATAGAGCGCTATGGTGAAAAAGGGAATATCTTCTGTTTAAAACTGGAAAGAAGCTTTCTGAGAAACTCCTTTGTGTTCTGTTATTTCATCTCACATGGTTACAGCTTTCCGTTCCAGAAGCCTTTCTCTAAGACTGTTCCTGTGGGATTTGCAAAGTGATATTTGGAAGCCGGTAGAGGGTTATGGTGAAAAAGGAAATATCTTCAGTTAAAACCTGGAAAGAGGCTTTCTGAGAAACTGCTTTGTGTTCTGTTAATTCATCTCTGAGAGTTACAGCTCCCTCCTAAAGAAGCCCTTCGCTAGGACTGTTCTTGTGGAATTTGCAAAGTCATATTTTGAAGCCCCTAGGGGGCTATGGTGTAAAAGGAAATATCTTCCGTTAAAAACTGGAAAGAAGATTTCTTAGAAACTGCTTTGTGTTCTGTTAATTCATCTCACAGAGATAGAGCTTTCTCCTCCACAAGCCTTCCGCTAAGACTGTTCTTGTGGAATTTGCAAAGTGATATTTGTAAGCCAGTAGAGGGCTATGGTGAAAATGGAAATATCCTAAGATAAAAACCGAAAAGAAGCTTTCTGAGAAACTTTTTTGTGTTCTGTTAGTTCATCTCACTGAGTTACAGCTTTACCCTCAAGAATCCGTTCAGTAAGGCTATTCTTGTGAAATTTGCAAAGTGACATTTGGAAGCCCATACAGGGCTATGGTGAAAAACAAAATATCTTCCGTTAAAAACTGGAAAGAAGCATTCTGAGAAATTGCCGTGTGTTGTGTTAATACATCTCACTGACTTACAGCTTTCCCCTCAACAAGCTTTTCGCTAAGACTGTTCTTGTGAAATTTGCAAAGTGATATTTGGAAGCCCATAGCGGGCTACGGTGAAAAAGTAAATATCTACCGTTAAAAACTTGAAAGATGCTTTCTGAGAAACTACCGCGTGTTCGTGTAAGACATCTCACCGCGTTACAGCTTTGCGCTCAAGAAACCTTTCGCTAAGACTGTTCTTGTGGGATTTGCAAAGTGATATTTGGAAGCCCATAGAGGGCTATGGTGAAAATGGAAATAGCCTAAGATAAAAACTGAAAAGAAGCATTCTGTGAAAATGCTGTGTGTTTTGTTAGTTCACCTTACAGAATTACAGCCTTCCCCTCAATAATCCATTCACTAAGACTGTTCTTGTGAAATTTGCAAAGTGATATTTGGAAGCCCATAGAGGGCTAAAGTAAGAAAGGAAATATCTTGAGTTAAAAACTGGAAAGAAGATTTCTGAGAAACTGCTTTGTGTTCTGTAAATTCATCTCACAGTGTTAGAGCTTTCCCTTCAAGAAGCCTTTCGCTCAGACTGTTCCTGTGGAATTTGCAAAGTGAATTTGGAAGCCCCTAGAGGGCTATGATGAAAAAGGATATATCCTAAGATAAACACTGAAAAGAAGCTTTCTGAAAAACTGCTTTGTGTTCTGTTAATTCATCTCACAGAGTTTAGCATTCCCCTGAAGAAGCCGTTCACTAAGACTGTTCTTGTGGAATTTGCAAAGTGATATTTGGAAGCTCCTGGAGGGCTTTGGAGAAAAAGGAAATAGCCTAAGAAAAAAACTGAAAAGATGTTTTCTGAGAAACTGATTTGTGTTCTGTTAATTCAACTCACAGAATTACAGCTTTCCCCTTAAGAAGCCTTTCGCTAAAGATGTTGTTGTGGAATTTGCAAAGTGATATTTGGAATCCCTAGAGGGTTATGGTGAAAAAGGAAATATCTTCAGTTAAAATGTGAAAGTAACCTTTCTGAGATACTGCTTAGTGTTCTGTTAATTCATCTAAAAGAGTTACATCTTTTCCCTCAATAAGCCTTTCGCTTAGACTGTTCTTATGGAATTTGCAAAGTGATATTTGGAAGCCCTTAGAGGGCTGTGGTGAAAATGGAAATATCCTAAGATAAAAAGAGAAAAGAAGATTTCTGAGAAACTGCTTTGTGTTCTGTTAATTCATCTCAAAGTGTTTCATCTTTCCCTTCAAGAATCCTTTCGCTAAGACTCTTCTTGTGGAATTTGCAAACTGATATTTGGAAGCCCATGGAAGGCTACGGTGAAAACAGAAATATCTTCCGTTAAATAGTGGAAAGAAGCTTTCTGAGAAACTGGTTTGTGTTCTGTTAATTCATCTCACAGAACTACAGCTTTCCCCTCAATAATCCTTTCCCTAAGACTGTTCTTGTGGAATTTGCACAGTGATATTTGGAATCCCATAGAGGGCTATGGTGAAAAAGGAAATATTTTCCGTTAAAAACTGGAAAGAAGCTTTCTGTGAAACTGCTTTGTGTTCTGTTAATTCATCTCACAGAGTTACAGTTTTCCCTTCAAGAAGCCTTTCGCTACGGCTGTTCTTGTGAAATTTGGAAAGTGATATTTGGAAGCCCATAGAGGGTAAGGTGAAAAAGGAAATATCTTCAATTAAAAACTGGAAAGAAGTTTTCTCAGAAACTGCTTTGTCTTCTCTTAATTCATCTCACAGAATTACAGTTTTCCCTTCAAGAAGACTTTCGCTAAGGCTGTCTTGTTGGATCTGGAAAGTGATATTTGGAAGCCCATAGAGAGCTGTGCGAAAAAGGAAGAATATTACGTGATAAACTGGAAAGAAGCTTTCTGAGAACCTGCTTTGTTTTCTGTTAATTCTTCTCACAGCGTCACAGCTTTCCCCTCAAGAAGCCTTTCGCTAAGACTGTTTTTGTGGAATTTGAAAAGTGATATTTGGAAGCTCACAGCAGGCTATAGTGAAAAAGGAAATATCCTAAGATAAAAAATGAAAGGAAGCATTCTGAGAAACTGCTTTGTGATTTGTTAATTCATCTCACAGAGTTACAGCTTTCCCTTCAAGAAGCCTTGGGCAAAGGCTCTTCTTGTGGAATTGGCAAAGTGATATTTGTAAGCCCATAGAGGGCTATGGTGAAAAAGGAAATATCTTCAGTTAAAAACTGGAAAGAAGCTTTCTGAGAAACTGCTTTGTGTTCTGTTAATTCATCTCACAGAGTTACAGCTTTCCCCTCAAGAAGCCTTTCGCTAAGACTGTTCTTGTGGAATTTGCAAGGTGATATTTTAAATCCCATAGAGGGCTACAGTGAAAAAGGAAATATCTTCCGTTAAAAACTGGAAAGAAGCTTTCTGAGAAACTGCTTCGTGTTCTGTTAATTTATCTCACAGAGTTACAGCTTTCCCTTCAAGAAGCTTTTTGCTAAGGCTGTTCTTGTGGAATTTGGAAAGTGATATTTGGAAGCCCAATGAGGGCTAATGTGAAAAAGTGAATATCTTCCCTTAAAAACTGTAAAGAAGCTTTCTGAGAAACTGCTTTGTGTTCTGGTGATTCTTCTCACAGAATTACAGCTTTCCCCTCAAGAAGCCTTTTGTTAAGACTGTTCTTCTGGAATTTGCAAAGTGATATTTGGAAGCCCTTAGTGGTCTATGGTGAAAAAGGAAATATCCTAAGATAAAAACTGAAAAGAAGCATTCTGAGAAACTGCTTTGTGTTCTGTTGATTCATCTCACAGAGTTACAGTTTCCCCCTCAAGAATCTTTCTCTAAGACACTTCTTGTGGAACTTGCAAAGTGATATTTGGAATCCCTTAGAGGGCTATGGAGAAAAAGGAAATATCCTAAGATAAAAACTGAAAAGAAGCTTTCTGAGAAGCTGTTTAGTGTTCTGTTAAATCATTTCAAAGTGCTACAGCTTTACCCTCAAGAAGACTTTCGCTAAGACTGTTGTTGTGGAATGTGCAAAGTGATATTTGGAAGTCCATAGAGGGCTATGGTGAACAAGGAAATATTTTCCATTAAAAACTGAAAAGAAGCTTTCTGAGAAACAGCTTTATATTCTGTTTATTCATCTCACATAGTTACAGCTTTCCCCTCAAGTTGTCTTTTGCTAAGTCTGTTCTTGTGAAATTTGCAAAGTGATATTTGGAAGTCCATACAGGGCTATGGTGAAAAAGGAAATATCTTCCATTAAAAACTGGAAAGAAATTTCTGAGAAACTGCTTTTTGTTCTGTTAATTCTTCTCACAGAGTTACAGATTTCCCCTCACGAAGCCTTTCGCTAAGACTGTTCTTGTGGTATTTGCAGAGTGATATTTGGAAGCCCTTAGATGGCTATGGTGAAAAAGGAAATATCCTAAGGTAAAAACTGAAAAGAAGATTTCTGAGAAACTGCTTCGTGTCTGTAAATTCATCTCACAGAGTTACAGCTTTCCCCTCAAGAAGCCTTTCGCTAAGACGGTTCTTGTGGAATTTACAAAGTGATATTTGGAAGCCCAGAGAGGGCTATGGCGAAAAAGGAAATATCTTCCGTTAAAAACTGAAAAGAAGCGTTCTGAGAAACTGCTTTCTGTTCTGTTAATTCATCTCACAGAGTTACAGCTTTCCCCTCAAGAAGCCTTTCACTAAGACGGTTCTTGAGGAATTTGCAAAGTGATATTTGGAAGCCCACAGAGGGCCTTTCCCTTCAAGACGCCTTTCGGTAAGTCTGTTCTTGTGGAATTTGCAAAGTGATATTTGGAAGCCCATAGAGGGCTATGGTGAAAAAGTAAATATCTTCCTTTAAACACTGGAAAGAATCTGTCTGAGAAACTGCTTTGCGTTCTGTTAATTCATCTCACAGAGTTACAGCTTTCCCCACAAGAAGCCTTTCCCTAAGACTGTTCTTGGGGAATTTCAAAAGTGATATCAGGAAGCCCATAGAGGGCTATGGTGAAAAAGGAAATATCTTCCGTTAAAACCTGGAAAGAAGCTTTCTGAGAAACTGCTTTGTGTTCTGTTAATTCACCTCACAGAGTTACAGCTTTTCCCTCAAGAAGCCTTTCGCTAAGACTGTTCTTGTGGAATTTGCAAAGTGATATTTGGAAGCCCATGTAGGGCTATGGTGAATAGGAAATATCTTGCGTTAAAAACTGGAGAGAAGCCTTCTGAGAAACTGCTTTGTGTTCTGTTAATTCATCTCACAGAGTTACAGATTTCCCTTCATAAAGCCTTTCGCTAAGGCTGTTCTTGTGGAATTTGCAAAGTGATAGTTGGAAGCCCATAGAGGGCTATTTTGAAAAAGGAAATATCTTCCGTTAAAAACTGGAAAGAAGCTGTCTGAGAAACTGCTTTGTGTTCTGTTAATTCTTCTCACTGTGTTACAGCTACCCCCTCAAGAAACCTTTTCCTAAGACTGTTCTTGTGTAATTTGCAAAGTGATATTTGGAAGCCCGTAGAGGGCTATGGTGAAAAAGGAAATATCCTAAGAAAAAATCTGGAAAGAAGTTTTCTGAGAAACTGCTTTGTGTTCTGTTAATTCATCTCACAGAGTTACAGCTTTCTTCTCAGAAGCCATTCTCTAAGACTGTTCTTGTGGAATTTGCAACGTGATATTTGGAATCCCATAGATGGCTACAGTGTAAAAGTAGATATCTTCCGTTAAAACCTGGAAATAAAGTTTCTGAGAAACTGTTTTGTGTTCTGTTAATTCATCTCACAGAGTTACTGCTTTACCCTCAAGACGTCTTTCGCTAAGACTGTTCTTGTGGAACTTGCAAAGTGATATTTGAAACCCTTAGACGGCTATGCTGATAAAGGAAATATCTGCAGTTAAAAACTGGAAAGAAGCCTTCTGAGAAACAGCTTTGTGTTCTGTTAATCCATCTCAGAGAGTTCCAACATCCACCTCAAGAAGTCTTTCGCTAAGACTGTTCTTGTGGAATTTCCAAAGTGATATTTGGAAGCCCATAGAGGGCTACAGTGAAAAAGGTAATATATTAAGATAAAAACTGAAAAGAAAATTTCTGAGAAACTGACTTTCTGTTCTGTTAATTCATCTCACAGATTTTCAGCTTTCCCAGAATAAGTCTTTCGCTAAGACTGTTCTTGTGGAATTTACAAAGTGATAATTGGAAGTCCATGGAGGGCTATGGTGAAACTGGAAATATCTTCAGTTAAAAAGTGGAAAGAAGCTTCTGAGAAACTGCTTTGTGTTCTGTTAATTCATTTCACAGAGTTACAGCTTTCCCCTCAAGAAGCCTTTCACTAAAACTGTTCTTGTGGAATTTGCAAAGTGATCTTTGGAAGCCCATAGAGGGCTATGGTGAAAAAGGAAATATTCTAAGATAGAAACCGAAAAGAAGCTTTCTGAGAAACTGCTTTGTGTTCTGTTAATTCATCTCACAGGGTTACAGCTTCCGTTCCAGAAGCCTTTCGCTAAGACTGTTCGTGTGGAATTTGCAAAGTGATATTTGGAAGCCCATACAGGGCTATGGTGAAAAAGGAAATATCTTCAGTTAAAAACTGTAAAGAAGCTTTCTGAGAAACTGCTTTGTGTTCTGCTAATTCATCTCACAGAGTTACAGCCTTCCCCTCATGAAGCCTTTCGCTAAGGCTGTTCTTGTGGAATTTTCAAAGATATATTTAGAAGCCCATAGAGGGCTACGGTGAAAAAGGAAATATCTTCCGTTAAAAACTGGAAAGAAACTTTCTGAGAAGCTGCTATGTGTTCTGTTAATTCATCTCACAGAGTTACACACTTTCCCCTCAGGAAGCCTTTCGCTAAGACTGTTCTTGTGGAATTTGCAAAGTGTTATTTGGAAGACCTTAGGGGGCTATGGTAAAAAGGATATATCTTCCGTTAAAAACTGGAAAGAAGATTTCTAAGAAACTACTTTGTGTTCTGTTAGTTCACCTCACAGAGTTACAGATTTCCCCTCCAGAAGCCCTTCACTAAGACTCTTCTTTAGGAATTTGCAAAGTGATATTTGGTAGCCCAAAGTGGTCTATGGTGAAAAAGGAAATATCTTCAGTTAAAAACTGAAAAGAAACATTCTGAGAAACTGCTTTGTGTTCTGTTAATTCATCTCAAAGAGTTACACCTTTCCCCTCAAGAAGCCTTTCGCTAAGACTGCTCTTGTGTAATTTGCAAAGTGATATTTAGAAGCCCTCAGAGGGCTATGGTGAAAAAGGAAATATCCTAAGATAAAAACTGAAAAGAACCTTTCTGAGAAACTGCTTTCTGTTCTCTTAGTTTATCTCACAGTGTTACAGCTTTCCGCTCAAGGAGTCGTTCTCTAAGACTGTTCTTGTGGAATTTACCAAGTGACATTTGGAAGCCCTTAGAGGGCTATGGTGAAAAAGTAAATATCCTAAGATAAAAACTGAAAATAAACTTTCTGAGAAACTGCTTTGTTTTCTGTTAATTCAACTCACAGAGTTACAGCTTTACCCTCAAGAAGCCTTTCGCTAAGGCTGCTGTTGTGGTATTTGCAAAGTGATATTTGGAAGCCATTAGAGGGCTACGGTGAAAAAGGAAATATCTTCAGTTAAAAACTGAAAAGAAGCTTTCTGAGAAACTGCTGTGTGTTCTGTTAATTCATCTCAAAGAATTAGAGCATTCCCCTGAAGACACCTTCCGCTAAGACTGTTCTTCTGGAATTTGCTAAGTGATAATTGGAAGCCCATAGATGGCTATGGTGAAAAAGGAAATATTCTAAGATAAAAACAGAGAAGAAGCTTTCTGAGAAACTGCTTTGTGTTCTTTTAGTTAATCTCACAGTGTTACCACTTTCACCTCAAGAAGCCATTCAGTAAGACTGTTCTAGTGAAATTTTCAAAGTGATATTTGGAAGCCCTTATTGGGCTATGTTGAAAAAGGAAATATCTTCTTTTAAAAACTAGAAAGAAGCACTCTGAGAAACTGCCGCGTGTTCTGTTAATATATCTCACGGAGTTACAGCTTTCTCCACAAGAAGCCTTTCGCTCAGACTGTTCCTGTGGGATTTGCATAGTGATATTTGGAAATCCATAGAGGGCTATGGTGAAAAAGGAAATATACTAAGATAAAAACTGGAAAGAAGATTTCTGAGAAACTGCTTTGTGTTCTGTTAGTTCTTCTCACCGATTTACAGCTTTCCCCTCAAGAAGCCGTTCACTAAGACTGTTCTTGTGGAATTTGCAAAGTGATATTTCGAAGCCCATAGAGGGCTACGGTGAAAAAGGAAATATCTTCGGTTAAAAACTGGAAAGAAGATTTCTGAGAAACTGCTTTGTGTTCTGTTAATTCATCTCACAGAGTTACAGCTTTCCCCTCCAGAAGTCTTTGGCTAAGACTGTTCTTGTGGAATTTGCAAAGTGATATTTCAAAGCCCTTAGAGGGCTATGGCGAAAAAGGAAATACCCTAAGATAAAAACTGAAAAGAAGCACTCTGAGAAACTGTTTTGTTTTCTGTTAAATCAACTCACAGAGTTACAGCTTTCCCCTCAAGAAGCCTTTCGCAAAGACTGTTCTTGTGGAATTTGCAAAGTGATATTTGGAGGCCCATAAATGGCTACGGTGAAAAAATAAATATATTCCGTTAAAAACTGGAAAGAAGATTTCTGAGAAACTGTTTTGAGTTCCGTTAATTCATCTCAAGAGTTACAGCTTTTCCCTCAAGAAGCCTTTCGATAAGACTGTTTTTGTGGATTTTGCAAAGTGATATTTGGAAGCCCATTGAGGGCTTTGCTGAAAAAGGAAATATCCTAAGATAAAAACTAAAAAGAAGTTTTCTGAGAAACTGCTTTGTGTTCTGTTAATTCATCTCACACAGTTACAGCTTTCCCCTCCAGAAGTCTTTGGCTAAGACTGTTCTTGTGGAATTTGCAAAGTGATATTTTGAAGCCCTTAGAGGGCTATGTTGAAAAAGGAAATACCCTAAGATAAAAACTGAAAAGAAGCTCTCTTAGAAACTGCTTTGTTTTCTGTTAAATCAACTCACAGAATTACATCTTTCCCCTCAAGAAGCCTTTCACAAAGACTGTTCTTGTGGAATTTGCAAAGTGATATTTGGAGGCCCATAAATGGCTACAGTGAAAAAATAAATATATTCCGTTAAAAAGTGTAAAGAAGATTTCTGAGAAACTGCTTTGAGTTCTGTTAAATCATCTCACAGAGTTACAGCTTATCCCTCCAGAAGCCTTTCGCTAAGACTGTTCTTGTTGAATTTGCAAAGTGTAATTTGGAAGCCCATGGATGGCTATGGTGAAATAGGAAATATTTTCCATTAAAAACTGGAAGGAAGCTTTCTGAGAAACTGCTTTGTGTTCTGTTAATTCATCTCACAGAGTTGCAGCTTTCCCCTGTAGAAGCCTTTTGCTGAGACTGTTCTTGTGGGATGTGCAAAGTGATATTTGGAAGCCCATTGAGGGCTATGGTGAAAAAGGAAATATCTTCAGTTAAAAACTGGAAGGAAGTTTTCTGAGAAACTGCTTTGTGTTCTGTTAATTTATCTCACAGAGTTACAGCTTTCGCCTCAAGAAGCCTTTTGCTAAGACTGTTCTTTTGGCATTTCCAAAGTGATATTTGGAATCCCATAGAGGGCTATGGTGAAAAATGAAATATCTTCCGTTAAAAACTGGAAAGAATCTTTCTGAGAAACTGCTTTGTGTTCTGTTAATTCGTCTCAGAGAGTTACAGCTTTCCGCTCCAGAAACGTTTCACTAAGACTGCTGTTTTGGAATTTGCAAAGTGATATTTTGAGGCCCATTCAGGGCTACGGTGAAAAAGGAAATATGCTAAGATAAAAACTGAAAAGAAGCTTTCATAGAAACTGCTTTGTGTTCTGTTAATTCAACTCACAGAGTTACAGATTTCCCTTCCAGAAGCCTTTCGCTAAGTCTGTTCCTGTGGAATTTGCAAAGTGATATTTGGAAGCTCATAGAGGGCTATGATGAAAAAGGAAATATATTCAGTTAAAAACTGAAAAGAAGCTTTCTGAGAAACTGCCGAGTGTTCTGTTAAGTATACATCTGACCGAGTTACAGCTTTCCCCACAAGAAGCCTTCGCTAAGAATGTTATTGTGGGGTATTCAAAGTCATATTTGGAAGCCCATAGAGGGCTAAGGTGAAAAAGGAAATATCTTCCGTTAAAAACTGGAAAGAAGCTTTCTGAGAAACTGTTTTGTGTTCTATTAATTCATCTCACAGAGTTACAGCTACCCCTAAAGATGCTTTTCACTAAGACTTTTCTTGTGGAATTCGCAAAGTGATATTTGGAAGCCCAGAGAGGGCTATGGTGAAAAAGGAAATATTCTAAGATAAAAACTGAAAAGAAGCTTTCGGAGAAACTGCTTTGTGTTCTGTTTATTCAACTCACAGAGTTTCAGCTTTTCCGTCAAGAGACCTTTCGCTAAGACTGTTCTTGTCGCATTTGCAAAGTGATATTTGTAACCCATAGAGGGCTATGGTGAAAAAGGAAATATCCTAAGATAAAAACTGAAAAAGAAGCTTTCTGAGATACTGCCGTGTGTTCTGTTAATACATCTCACCGAGTTACAGCTTTTCCCACAAGAAGACTTTCGCTAAGTCTGTTCTTGTGGGATTTAAGAAGTGACATTTGGAAGCCCATTGAGGGCTATGGTGAAAAAGGGAATATCTCAGGTAAAACCTGGAAAGAAGCTTTCTGAGAAAATGCTTTGTTTTTTTTAATTCATCTCACAGAGCTACAGCTTTCCTTCAAGAATCCTTTCGCTAAGACTCTTCTTGTGGTATTTGCAAAGTGATATTTGGAAGCCCATAGAAGGCTACGGTGATAAAAGAAATATCTTCCGTTAAATACTGGAAAGAAACTTCTGAGAAACTGCTTTGTGTTCTGTTAATTCATCTCACAGAGTTACATATTTCACTTCCAGAAGCCATACACTAAGACTGTTCTTGTGGAATTTGCAAATTGATATTTGGAAGCCCAAAAAAACTATCTTGAAAAAGGAAATATTCTAAGATAAAACCTGAAAAGAAGCTTTCTGAGAAACTCCTTTGTGTTCTGTTAATTTATCTCACAGAGTTACAGCTTTCCCTTCAAGAAGCCTTTCGCTAAGACTGTTCTTGTGGAATTTTCAAAGTGATATTTGGAAGTCCATAGAGGGCTCTGGTGAAAAAGGAAATATCTTCAGTTAAAAACTGAAAAGATGCTCTCTGCAGAACAGCTTTGTGTTCTGTTACTTCACCTCACAGAGTTACAGCTTTTCCCTCAAGAAGCCTTTCGCTAAGACTGTTCTTGTCTAATTTGCAAAGTGTTATTTGGAAGCCCATAGAGGGCTATGGTGAAAAAGGAAATGTCTTAAGATAAAAACTGAAAAGAAGCTTTCTGAGAAACTGCTTTGTGTTCGGTTAATTCATCTCACAGAGTTACACATTTCCCCTCAAGAAGCCGTTCACTGAGACTGTTCTTGTGGAATTTACAAAGTGATATTCGAAGCCCGTAGAGGGCTTTGACGAAAACGGAAATATCCTAAGAAGAAAACTGAAAAGAAGCTTTCTGAGAAACTGCATTGTGTTCTCTTAGTTCATCTCAGAGAGTTACAGCTTTCCCCTCAAGAAGCCGTTCCCTAAGACTGTTCTTTTGAAATTTGCAAAGTGATATTTGGAAGCCCATAGAGGGCTCTTGTGAAAAAGGAAATATCTTCCGTTAAAAACTGGAAAGAAGCTTTCTGAGAAACTGCCTTGTGTTCTGTTAATTCACCTCAGAGAGTTACAGCTTTCACCTCAAGAAGACTCTCATTAAGACTGTTCTTGTGGAACTTGCAAAGTGATATTTGAAAGCCCATAGAGGGGTCTGTTGAAAAAGGAAATATCCTAAGATAAAATCTAAAAAGAAGCTTTCTGAGAAACTGCTTTGTGTTCTGTTAATTCATCTCACAGAGTAAAAGCATATCCCTCCAGAAGCCTTTCGCTAAGACTGTTCTTGTGGAATTCTGCAAAGTGATTTTTGGAAGCCCTTGGAGGGCTATGGTGACAAAGGAAATATCTTCCGTTAAACAGTTTAAAGAAGCTTTCTGAGAAACTGCTTTGTGTTCGGTTAATTCATCTCAGAGAGTTACAGCTTTTCCCTCAAAAAGCCTTTCGCTAAGGCTGTTCTTGTGGGATTAACAAACTGACATTTGTAAGCCCATAGAGTGCTATGGTGAAAAAGGAAATATCTACAAATAAAAACTGGAAAGAAGCTTTGTGAGAAAGTGGTTTGTGTTCTGTTAATTCATCTCGAAGAGTTACAGATTTTCCCTAAGAAGCCTTTCGCTTAGACTGTTCTTGTGGAATTTGCACAGTGATATTTGGAAGCCCCTAGAGGGCAATGGTGAAAAAGGAAATATCTTCAGTTAAAAACTGAAAAGAAGCTTTCTGAGAAACTGCCGTGTGTTCTGTTAATTCTACATCTGACCGAGTTGCAGCTTTCCCCACAAGAAGCCTTCGCTAAGAATGTTCTTGTGGGATATTCAAAGTCATATTTGGAAGCCCATAGAGGGCTATGGTGAAAAAGGAAATATCTTCGGTTTAAAACTGGAAAGAAGTTGTCTGAGAAATTGCTTTGTGTTCTATTAATTCATCTGAGAGATTTACAGCTTCCCCTCAAGAAGCTTTTCACTAAGACTCTTCTTGTGGAATTTGCAAAGTGATTAATGGAAGCCCATAGATGGCTATGGAGAAAAAGGAAATATTCTAAGATAAAAACTGGACAGAAGCTTTCTGAGAAACTGCTTTGTGTTCTGTTAATTCAACTCAAAGAGTTACAGCTTTCCCCTCAAGAAGCCTTTCACTAAGACGGTTCTTGTGAAATTTGCAAAGTGATATTTGGAAGCCCATAGAGGTTTTTGGTGAAAAAGTAAATATCTTCAGTTAAAAATGGAAATAAGCTTTCTGAGAAACTGCTTTGAGTTCTGTTATTTCATCTCAGAGAGGTACAGATTTCCCCTCAAGAAGCCTTTTGCTAAGACTGTTCTTGTGGAATTTGCAAAGTGATATTTGGAAGCCCATAGAGGGCTATGGTGAAAAAGGAAATATCTTCCGTTAAAAACTGGAAAGAAGCTTTCTGAGAAACTGCTTTGTGTTCTGTTAATTCATCTCAGAGAGTTGCAGCTTTCTCCTTAAAAAGTCTTTCGTAAGACAGTTCTTGTGGAATTTTCAAAGTGATATTTGGAAGCCCATAGAGGTCTATTGTGAAAAAGGAAATATCTTTCCTTAAAAACTGAAAAGAAGCTTTCTGAAAAACTGCTTTGTGTTCTGTTAATTCATCTCACAGAGTTAGAGCATTCCCCTCAAGAAGTCTTTCGCTAATACTGTTCTTGTGGAATATGCAAAGTGATATTTGGAAGCCCTTAGAGGGCTATTGTGAAAAAGGAAATATCTTATGTGAAAAACTGAAAACAGACTTTCTGAAAAACTGCTTTGTGTTCTGTTAATTCATCTCACAGAGTTACAGCTTTCCCCTCAAGAAGGCTTTCGCTAAGACAGTTCTTGTGGAATATGCAAAGTGATATTTGGAAGCCCATGGAGGGCTACGGTTAAAAAGGAAATATCTTCCGTTAAAAACTGCAAAGAATCTTTCTGAGACACTGCTTTGTTTTCTGTTAATTCATCTCACAGAGTTACAGCTTTCCCCTCAAGAAGCCTTTCGCTAAGACTGTTCTTGTGGAATTTGAAAAGTGATATTTGTAAGCCCATAGAGGGCTATGGTGAAAAAGGAAATACCTTCCGTTAAAAACTGGAAAAAGGCTCTCTGAGAAACTGCTTTGTGTTCTGTTAACTCATTTCACAGACTTACAGCTTTCCCCTCAAGAAGGCTTTCGCTAAGACTGTTCTTGTGGAATTTGCAAAGTGATATTTAGAAGCCCTTAGTGGTCTATGGTGAAAAAGGAAATATCCTAAGATAAAGACTGAAAATTAACTTTCTGAGAAACTGCTTTGTATTCTGTTAGTTCATCTCACAGAGTTAGAGCTTTCCCCTCCAGAAGCCTTTCGCTAAGACTGTTTTTGTGGAAATTGGAAAGTGATACTAAATATCCAATAGAGGGCTATGGTGAAAAAGGAAATATCCTAAGACAAAAACTGAAAAGACGCTTTCTGAAAAACTACTTTGTGCTCTGTTAATTCATCTCACAGAGTTACAGCTTTACCCTCAAGAAGCCTTTCGCGAAGACTGTTCTTGTGGATTTTGCAAAGTGATATTTGGAAGCCCATAGATGTCTATGGTGAAAAAGGAAATATCCTAAGATGAAAACTGGAAAGAAGCTTTCTGAGAAACTGCTTTTTTTTCTATTATTTCATTTCACAGAGTTACAGGTTTCTCCTCAAGAATCCTTTTGTTAAGCCTGTTCGTGGGAAATTTGCAATTTGATATTTGGAAGCATATAGAGGGCTAACGTGAAAAAGGAAATATCTTCCGTTAAAAACTGGAAAGAAGCTTTCTGAGAAACTGCTTTCTGTTCTGTTAATTCACCTCACAGAGTTACAGCTTTCCCCTCACGACGCCTTTCGCTAAGACTGTTCTTGTGGAATTTGCCAAGTGATATTTGGAAGCCCATAGAAGGCTATGGTGAAAAAGGAAATATCTTCAGTTAAACACTGGAAACAAGCTTTCTTAGAAATTGCTTTGTGTTCTGTCAATTCATCTCACAGAGTTATAGCTTCCCTTCAAGAAATCTTTCGCTAAGACTGTTTTTGTGGAATTTGCAAAGTGATATTTGGAAGTCCATAGAGGGCTACGGTAAAAAAGGAAATATCTTCCGTTAAAAACTGGAAAGAAGCTTTGTGAGAAACTGCTTTGTGCTCTGTTAATTCATCTCACAGAGTTACAGGTTTCCGTTCAAGAAGCGTTTCGCTAAATCTATTTTTGTGGAATTTGCGAAGTGATATTTGGAAGCCCATAGAGGGTTTTGGTGTAAAAGGAAAATCTTCCCTTAAAAACTGGAAAGAAGCTTTCAGAGAAACTGCTTTGTTTTCGATTAATTCATCTCACAGTTACTGCTTTCCCCTCAAGAAGCCTTTCGCTAAGACTCTTCTTGTGGAATTGGCAAAGTGATATTTGGAAGCCCATAGAGGTCTATGGTGGAAAAGGAAATATCTTCCGTTAAAAACTGGAAAGAAGCTTTCTGAGAAACTGCTCTGTGTTCTGTTAATTCATCTCAGAGACTCACTGCTTTCACCTCAAGAAGCCTTTCGCTAAGACTGTTCTTGTGGAATTTTCATAGTGATATTTTCAAGCCCATAGAGGGCTAAGGTGAAAAAGGAACTATCCTAAGATAAAAACTGAAAAGAAGCAATCTGAGAAACTACTTTGTGTTCTGTTAATTCATCTCACAGTGTTACAGCTTTCCCCTGAAGAAGACTTTAGGGAGACTCTTCTTGTGGAATTTGCAAAGTGATATTTGGAAGCCCTTAGATGGCTATGGTGAAAAAGGAAATATCTTCCGTTAAAAACTGGAAAGAAGCTCTCTGAGAAACTGCTCTGTGTTCAGTTAATTCATCTCACAGAGTGACAGCTTTACCCTCAAGAAGCCTTTCGCTAAGACTGTCCTTGTGGAATTTTCAAAGTGATATTTGGAAGCCCCTGGAGGGCTACGTTGAAAAAGGAAATATCTTCCGTTAAAAACCGGAAAGAAGCTTTCTGAGAAATTGCTTTGTGTTCTCTTAATTCATCTCCCAGAGTTACAGCTTGCCCCTCAAGAAGCCTTTCGCTAAGACTGTTCTTGTGGAATTTGCACAGTGATATTTGGAAGCCCATAGTGGGCTATGGTGGAAAAGGAAATATCTTCCGATAAAAACAGGATAGAAGCTTTCTGAGAAACTGCTTTGTGTTCTGTTAATTCATCTCACAGAGTTACAGCTTTCCCTTCAATAAGCCTTTCGCTAAGACTCTTCTTGTGGAATTTGCAAAGTGATATTTGGAAGCCCATAGAGCGTTTTTAGCATGAAGGGCTGTTGAATTTTGTCAAAAGCCTTTTCTGCATCGATTGAGATAATCATGTGGTTCTTGTCTTTGGTTCTGTTTATATGCTGGATTATTTTTATTGATTTGCGAATGTTGAACCAGCCTTGCATCCCAGGGATGAAGCCCACTTGATCATGGTGGATTAGCTTTTTGATGTGCTGCTGAATCCGGTTTGCCAGTATTTTATTGAGGATTTTTGCATCGATGTTCATCAGGGATATTGTTCTAAAATTCTCTTTTTTTGTTCTGTCTCCGAAAATGAGTTAGGGAGGATTCCCTCTTTTTCTATTGATTGGAATAGTTTCAGAAGGAATGGTACCAGCTCCTCCTTGTACCTCTGGTAGAATTCAGCTGTGAATCCATCTGGTCCTGGACTTTTTTTGGTTGGTAGGCTATTAATTATTGCCTCAATTTCAGAGCCTACTATTGGTCTATTCAGGGATTCAACTTCTTCCTGGTTTTGTCTTGGAAGAGTGTAAGTGTCCAGGAAATTATCCATTTCTTCTAGATTTTCCAGTTTATTTGCGTAGAGGTGTTTATAGTATTCTCTGATGGTAGTTTGTATTTCTGTGGGGTCGGTGGTGATATCCCCTTTATCATTTTTAATTGCGTCGATTTGATTCTTCCCTCTTTTCTTCTTTATTAGTCTTGCTAGAGGTCTTTCAATTTTGTTGATCTTTTCAAAAAACCAACTCCTGGATTCATTGATTTTTTGGAGAGTTTTCTGTGTCTCTATCTCCTTCAGTTCTGCTCTGATCTTAGTTATTTCTTGCCTTCTGCTAGCTTTCGAATGTGTTTGCTCTTGCTTCTCTAGTTCTTTTAATTGTGATGTTAGAGTGTCAATTTTAGATCTTTCCTGCTTTCTCTTGTGGGCATTTAGTGCTATAAATTTCCCTCTACACACTGCTTTAAATGTGTCCCAGAGATTCTGGTATGTTGTATCTTTGTTCTCATTGGTTTCAAAGAACATCTTTATTTCTGCCTTCATTTCGTTATGTACCCAGTAGTCATTCAGGAGCAGGTTGTTCAGTTTCCATGTAGTTGAGCGGTTTTGATTGAGTTTCTTAGTCCTGAGTTCTAATTTGATTGCACTGTGGTCTGAGAGACAGTTTGTTATAATTTCTGTTCTTGTACATTTGCTGAGGAGTGCTTTACTTCCAATTACGTTGTCAATTTTGGAGTAAGTATGATGTGGTGCTGAGAAGAATGTATAATCTGTTGATTTGGGGTGGAGAGTTCTATAGATGTCTATTAGGTCTGCTTGCTGCAGAGATGAGTTCAATTCCTGGATATCCTTGTTAACTTTCTGACTCATTGATCTGTCTAATGTTGACAGTGGAGTGTTGAAGCCTCCCTTTATTATTGTATGGGATTCTAAGTCTCTTTGTAAGTCTCTAAGGACTTGCTTTATGAATCTGGGTGCTCCTGTATTGGGTGCATATATATTTAGGATAGTTAGCTCTTCCTGTTGAATTGATCCCTTTACCATTATGTAATGGCCTTCTTTGTCTCTTTTGATCTTTGATGGTTTAAAGTCTGTTTTATCAGAGACTAGTATTGCAACCCCCGCTTTTTTTTGTTCTCCATTTGCTTGGTAAATCTTCCTCCATCCCTTTATTTTGAGCCTATGTATGTCTCTGCGTGTGAGATGGGTCTCCTGAATACAGCAGACTGATGGATCTTGACTCTTTATCCAGTTTGCCAGTCTGTGTCTTTTAATTGGAGCATTTAGTCCATTTACATTTAAGGTTAAGATTGTTATGTGTGAACTTGATCCTGCCATTATGATATTAACTGGTTATTTTGCTCGTTAGTTGATGCAGTTTCTTCCTAGCCTTGATGGTCTTTACATTTTGGCATGTTTTTGCAATGGCTGGTACCGGTTGTTCCTTTCCATGTTTAGTGCTTCCTTCAGGGTCTCTTGTAAGGCAGGCCTAGTGGTGACAAAATCTCTAAGCATTTGCTTATCTGGAAAGGATTTTATTTCTCCTTCACTTATGAAACTTAGTTTGGCTGGATATAAAATTCTGGGTTTAAAATTCTTTTCTTTAAGAATGTTGAATATTGGCCCCCACTCTCTTCTGGCTTGAAGAGTTTCTGCCGAGAGATCTGCTGTTAGTCTGATGGGCTTCCCTTTGTGGGTAACCCGACCTTTCTCTCTGGCTGCCCTTAAGATTTTTTCCTTCATTTCAACTTTGGTGAATCTGGCAATTATGTGTCTTGGAGTTGCTCTTCTCGAGGAGTATCTTTGTGGCGTTCTCTGTATTTCCCGGATTTGAATGTTGGCCTGCCCTACTAGGTTGGGGAAGTTCTCCTGGATGATATCCTGAAGAGTGTTTTCCAACTTGGTTCCATTTTCCCCCTCACTTTCAGGCACCCCAATCAGACGTAGATTTGGTCTTTTTACATAATCCCATACTTCTTGCAGGCTTTGTTCATTTCTTTTTCTTCTTTTTTCTTTTGGAAGCCCATAGAGGGCTGTGATGAAAAAGGAAATATCTTCCATTAAAAACTGGAAAGATGCTTTCTGAGGAACTGCTTTCTGTTCTGTTAATTCATCTCACAGAGTTACAGCATTCCCCTCAAGAAACCTTTCGCTAAGACTGTTCTTGTGGAATTTTGAAATTGATATTTGGAAGCCCATAGAGGACTATGGCGAAAAAGAAAATATCTTCCGTTAAAAGCTGTAAAGAAGCTTTCTGAGAATCTGCTTTGTGTACTGTTAATTCTTCTCACATAGTTACAGTTTTCCCCTCAAGAAGCCTTTCGCTAAGATTGTTCTTGTGGAATTTGCAAAGTGATATTTGGAATCCCATAGAGGGCTATGGTGAAAAAGGATATATCTTCCGTTAAAAAATGGAAAGAAGCTTTCTGAGAAACTCCTTTGTGTTCTCTTAATTGTTCCCACAGTGTTACAGCTTTCCCCTGAAGAAGCTTTTCGCTATGACTGTTCTTGTGGAATTTTCAAAGTGATATTTGGAAGCCCGTAGAGGGTTATGGTGGAAAAGGAAATATCTTCCGTTAGAAACTGGAAAAAAGCTTTCTGAGAAACTGCTTTGTGTTCTGTTAATTCATCTCACAGAGTTACAGCTTTCCCTTCAAGAAGCCTTTCGCTAAGGCTGTTCTTGTGGAATTTGGAAAGTGATATTTCTAAGCCCATAGAGGGCTATGGTGGAAAAGGAAATATCTTCAGTTAAACACTGGAAAGAAGCTTTCTTAGAAACTGCTTTGTGTTCTGTCAATTCACCTCACAGAGTTACAGCTTCCCTTCAAGAAACCTTTCGCTAAGACTGTTCTTGTGGAATTTGCAAAGTGATATTTGGAAGCCCATAGAGGGCTATGGTGAAAAAGGAAATATCTTCCGTTAAAAACTGGAAAGAAGCTTTCTGAGAAGCTGGTTTGTGTTCTGTTAATTCATCTCACAGAGTTACAGGTTTTCCGTCAAGAAGACTTTCGCTAAGACTGTTCTTGTGGAAATTGCGAAGTGATATTTGGAAGCCCATAGAGGGTTATGGTGAAAATGGAAATATCCTAAGATAAAAACCAAAAAGAAGCTTTCTGAGAAACTGCTTTGTGTTTTGCTAGTTCATCTCACAGAGTTACAGCTTTCCCCTCAAGAATCCGTTCACTAAGACTGTTCTTGTAAATATTGCAAAATGATATTTGGAAGCCCATAGAGGACTATGGTGAAATAGGAAATATCTTCCTTTAAAATCTGGAAAGAAGCATTCTGAGAAATTACCGTGTGTTGTGTTAATATATCTCACCGACTTACAGGTTTCCCCTCAAGAAGCCTTTCGCTAACACTGTTCTTGTGGAATTTGCAAACTGATATTTGGAAGCCCATTGAGGACTATGGTGAAAAAGAAAATATCTTCAGTTAAAAACTGGAAAGAAGCTTTCTGAGAAACTGCTGAGTGTTCTGTTAGTACACCTCACCGAGTTACAGCTTTCCCCTCAATAGGCCTTTCGCTAAGACTGGTCTTGTGGGATTTGCAGAGAGATATTTAGAGGCCCATAGAGGGCTACGGTGAACTAGGAAATATCTTCAGTTAAAAACTGGAAAGAAGCTTTCTTCGATACTGCTTTGTGTTCTGTTAATTCATCTCACAGAGTTACAGCTTTCCCCTCAAGAAGCCTTTCGCTAACACTGTTCTTGTGGAATTTTCACAGTGATATTTAGAAGCCCATAGAGTGCTATGGTGAAAAAGGAAATATCTTCCGTTAAAAACTGGAAAGGAGCTTTCTGAGAAACTGCCGTGTGTTCGTGTAATACATCTCACCGAGTTACAGCTTTCTCCTCATGAAGCCTTTCACTGAGTCTGTTCTTGTGGGATTTGCAAAGAGATATTTGGAAGCCCATAGACGGCTATGGTGAAAAAGGAAATATCTACCGTTAAAAACTGGAAAGAAGCTTTCTGAGAAACTGCTTTGTGTTCTGCTAATTCATTTCGGAGAGTTACAACTCTCCTCAAGAAGCCCTTCTCTAAGACTGTTCTTGTGGAATTTGCAAAGTGATATTTTGAAGCCCATATGGGACTATCTTGTAAAAGGAAATATCTTCCGTTAAAAACTGGAAAGAATATATTTGAGAAACTGCTTTGTGTTCTGTTAATTCATCTCACAGAGTTACAGCTTTCCCCTTAAGAAGCCTTTCGGTAAGACTGTTCTTGTGGAATTTGCAAAGTGATATTTGCAAGCCCATAGAGGGCTATGGTGAAAAAGAAAATATCTACCGTTAAAAACTGGAAAGAAGCTTTCTGAGAAACTGCTTTGTGTTCTGCTAATTCATCTCACAATGTTACAGGTTTCCCCTCCAGAAGCTTTTCGCTAAGACTGTTCTTGTGGTATTTGCAAAGTGATATTTGGAAGCCCATTGAGGGCTATGGAGAAAAAGGAAATATCTTCAGTTAAAAACTGGAAAGAAGCTTTCTGAGAAACTGCAATGTGTTCTGTTAATACATCTCACCGAGTTACAGCTTTCCCCACCAGAAGCCTTTCGCTAAGACTGTTCTTGTCGGATTTGAAAAGTGATATTTGAAAGCCCATGGAGTGCTATGGTGAAAAAGGAAATATCCTAAGATAAAAACTGAAAAGAAGCTTTCTGAGAAACTGCTTTGTGTTCTGTAAATTCAACTCAGATTTACAGATTTCCCCTCAAGAAGCCTTTCGCTAAGGCTGTTGTTGTGGAATTTGCAAAGTGATATTTGAATGCCCATTGAGGGCTATGGTGAAAAAGGAAATATCTTCAGTTTAAACTGGAAAGAAGCTTTCTGAGAAACTGCTTTGTGTTCTGTTAAGACATCTCACAGAGTTACAGCTTTCCCCTCAAGAAGTCTTTCGCTAAGACTGTTCTTGTGGAATTTGCAAAGTGAAATTTGGAAGCCCGTAGAGGGCTATGGTGAAAAAGGGAATATCTTCCATTAAAAACCGAAAAGAAGCTCTCTGAAAAACTGCTTTGTATTATGTTAGTTCATCTCATTGTGTTACAGCTATCCCCTCAAGAAGCCGTTCACTAAGACTCTTCTTGTGAAATATGCAAAGTGATATTTGGAAACCCATATTGGCCTATGGTGAAAAAGGAAATATCTTAATTAAAAACTGGAAAGAATCTGTCTGAGATACTGCCGTGTGTTCTGTTAATACATCTCACCGAGTTACACATTTCCCCTCAAGAAGCCTTTCGCTAAGACTAGTCTTGTGGAATTTGCAAAGTGACATTTGAAAGCCCATAGAGGGCTATGGTGAAAAACGAAGTATATTCCTTAAACACCGGAAAGAAGATTTCTGAGAAACTGCTTTGTGTTCTGTTAATTGATCTCACAGTGTTACAGCTTTCCCCTCAAGAAGCGTTTCGCTAAGACTGTTCTTGTGGAATTTGCAAAGTGATATTTGGAATCCCATAGAGGGCTATGATGAAAAAGGAAATATCTTCAGTTAATAACTGGAAAGAAGATTTCTGAGAAACTGCTTTGTGTTCTGTTAATTCATCTCACAGAATTACAGCTTTCCCCTCAAGAAGCCGTTCACTAAGACTGTTCTTGTGGAATTTACAAAGTAATATTTGGAAGCCCGTAGAGGGCTATGGAGAAAAAGGAAATATCTTCAGTTAAAAACTGGAAAGAAGCTTTCTGACAAACTGCAGTGTGTTCTGTTAATACATCGCACCAAGTTACAGCTTTCACCACAAGAAGCCTTTCGCTAAGACTGTTCTTGTCGGATTTGAAAAGTGATATTTGGAAGCCCATGGAGGGCTATGGTAAAATAGGAAATATCTTCCGTTAAAAACTGGAAAGAAGCATTCTGAGAAATTACCGTGTGTTGTGTTAATATATCTCACCAACTTACAGGTTTCCCCTCAAGAAGCCTTTCACTAAGACTGTTCTTGTGGAATTTGCAAACTGATATTGGGAAGCCCTTTGACGGCTATGGTGAAAAAGGAAATATCTTCAGTTAAACACTGGAAAGAAGCTTTCTGAGAAACTGCAGTGTGTTCTGTTAATACATCTCACCGAGTTAGAGCTTTCCCCACAAGAAGCCTTTCGCTAAGACTGTTCTTGTCGGATTTGAAAAGTGATATTTGGAAACCCATGGAGGGCTATGGTGAAAAAGGAAATGTCCTAAGATAAAAACTGAAAAGAAGCTTTCTGAGAAACTGCTTTGTGTTCTGTTTATTCAACTCAGATTTACAGCTTTCCCCTCAAGAAGCCTTTCGCTAAGGCTGTTGTTGTGGAATTTGCAAAGTGATATTTGAAAGCCCATTGAGGGCTATGGTGAAAAAGGAAGTATCTTCAGTTTAAACTGGAAAGAAGCTCTGAGAAACTGCTTTGTGTTCTGTTAAGTCATCTCACAGAGTTACAGCTTTCCCCTCAAGAAGTCTTTCGCTAAGACTGTTCTTGTGGAATTTGCAAAATGATATTTGGAAGCCCGTAGAGGGCTATGGTGAAAAAGGAAATATCTTCCATTAAAATACGAAAAGAAGCTCTCTGAGAAACTGCTTTGTGTTCTGTTAGTTCATCTCACAGAGTTTCAGCTTTCCCCTCAAGAAGCCGTTCACTAAGACTGTTCTTGTGAAATTTGCAAAGTGATATTAGGAAACCCATAGAGGGCTATGGTGAAAAAGAAAATATCTTCCGTTAAAAACTGGAAAGAAACTTTCTGTAAAATTGCCGTGTGTTCTGATAATACAGCTCCCCAAATTACAGCTTTCCCCTCAAGAAGACTTTCGCTAAGACTGTTCTAGTGGGATTTTCAAAGTGATATTTGGAAGCCCCTAGAGGGCTATGGTGAAAAAGGAAATATCTTCCGTTAAAAAGTGGAAAGAAGCTTTTTGACAAACTGCTGTTTGTTCTGTTAATACACCTCACCGAGTTGCTGCATTCCCCTCAAGAAGCCTTGCGCTAAGACTGGTCTTGTGGGATTTGAAGTGAGATATTTGGAAGCCCATAGATGGCTATGGTGAATAAGGAAACATCTTCAGTTAAAAACTGGATAGAAGCTTTCTGAGATACTGCTTTGTGTTCTGTTAATTCATCTCACAGAGTTACAGCTTTCCCCTCCAGAAGCCTTTCCCTAAGACTGCTCTTGTGGAATTTTCAAGGTGATATTTGGAAGGCCATAGAGTGCTACGGTGAAAAAGGAAATATCTTCCGTTAAAAACAGGAAAGAAGCTTTCTGAGAAACTGCCGTGTGTTCTGTTATTTCATCTCACAGGGTTACAGCTATCCCTTCCAGAAGCCTTTCGCTAAGACTGTTACTGTGTGATTTGCAAAGTGATATTTGGAAGCCCATAGAGGGCTATGGTGAAAAAGGAAATATCTTCAGTTAAAACCTGGAAAGAGGCTTTCTGAGAAACTGCTTTGTGTTCTGTTAATTCATCTCGGAGACTTACAGCTATCTCCTCAATAATCCCTTCGCTAAGACTGTTCTTGTGGGATTTGCAAAGTGATATTTTGAAGCCCCTAGGGGGCTATGGTGTAAAAGGAAATATCTTCCGTAAAAAACTGGAAAGAAGCTTTCTGAGAAACTGCTTTGTGTTCTCTGATTTATTCTCACAGAGTTACAGCTTTGCCCTCAAGAATTCTTTTGCTGACACTGTTCTTGAGCAATTTGCATAGTGATATTTTGAAGCCCATAGAGGGCTATTGTGAAAAAGGAATTATCCTAAGATAAAAACTGAAAAGAAGCATTCTGAGAAACTGCTTTGTGTTTTGATAACTCATCTCACAGTGTTACTGCTTTACTTTCAAGAAGCCTTTTGCTAAGTCTGTTGTTGTAAAATTGTCAAAGTAATATTTGGAAGCCCATAGAGGGCTAGAGTGAAAAAGGAAATATGTTCAGTTAAAAACTGGAGAGAAGCTTTCTCAGAAACTAGTTTGTGTTCTGTTAATTCATGTCACCGATTTACAGCTTTCCCCTCAAGAAGCCTTTCGCTAAGGCTGTTCTTGTGGAATTTGCAAAGTGATATTTGGAAGCCCATAGAGGAATGAGGTGAAAAAGGAAATATCTTCCGTAAAAAACTGGAAAGAAGGTTTCTGAGAAACTACTTTGTGTTCTGTTAATTCATCTCACAGAGTTACAGCTTTCCCTTCAAGCAGCCTTTCGCTAAGGTTATTCTTGTGAAATTTAGAAAGTGATATTTTGAAGCCCACAGAGGGCTATTGTGAAAAAGGAAATATCTTCCGTTAAAAAACTGGAAAGAAACTTTCTGAGAAACTGTTTTGTGTTCTCTTAATTCAACTCACACACTTACAGCTTTACCTTCAAGAAGACTTTCGCTAAGGCTGTTCTTGTGGAATTTACAAAGTGATATTTGGAAGCCCATAGAGGGCTATGGTGATAAATTAAATATCTTCAGTTAAAAACTGGAAAGAAGCTGTCTGAGAAACTTCTTTGTGTTCTGTTAATTCATCTCACAGAGTTACAGCTCTCCCCTCAAGAAGCCTTTTCCTAAGACAGTTCTTGTGGAATTTAAAAAGTGATATTTGGAAGAACATAGAGAGCTGTGGTGAAAAAGGAAATATCCTAAGACAAAAACTGAAAAGAAGCCTTTTGAGAAACTGCTTTGTGATGTATTAATTTATCTCTCAGAGTTACAGCTTTCCCCTCAAGAAGCCTTTCGCTAAGACTGTTCTTTTGGAATTTTCAAAATGATATTTGGAAGCCCATTGAGGGCTAGTGTGAAAAAGGAAATCTCTTCAGTTAAAAACTGGAAAGAAGCTTTTTGAGAGACTGCATTGTGTTCTGCTAATGCATCTCACAGTGTTACAGCTTTCCTCTAAAGAAGCCGTTCACGAAGACTGTTCTTGTGGAATTTGCAAAGTGTGATTTGGAAGCCCATTGAGGGCTACGGTGAAAAAGGAAATATCTTATGATAAAAACTGAAAAGAAGCTTTCTGAGAATTGCTTTGTGTTCTGTGAATTCATCTCACAGATTTACAGCTTTCCCCTTATGAAGCCGTTTACTAAGACAGTTCTTGTGGAATTTGAAATGTGATACTTAGAAGCCCATAGAGGGCTATGGTGAAAAGGGAAGTATCCTAAGATAAAAACTGAATAGACGCATTTTGAGAAACTTCTTTTTGTTCTGTTAATTCATCTACCGTGTTACAGCTTTCCCCTCAAGAAGCCGTTCACGAAGACTGTACTTGGAGAATGTGCAAAGTGATATTTGGAAGCCCAAAGAGGGCTATGGTGAAAAAGGAAATATCCTAAGATAAAAACTAAAAAGAAGCTTTCTGAGAAACTGCTTTGTGTTCTGTTAATTCATCTCACAGCGTGGCAGCTTTACCTTCAAGAATCCGTTCACTAATACTGTTCTTGAGGAATTTGAAAAGTGATATTTGGAAGCCCATAGTGGGCTACGGTTAAAAACGAAATATCTTCAGTAAAAAACTGTAAAGAAACTTTCTGAAAATCTGCTTGTGTTCTGTTGATTCACCTCACAGAGTTACAGCTTTCCCCTCAAGAAGCCTTTCCTAAGACCGTTCTTGTGGAATTTACAAAGTGATATTTGGAAGCCAGAGAGGTCTAAGGTGAAAAAGGAACTGTCCTCAGATAAAAACTTAAAAGAAGCTTTCTGAGAAACTACTTTGGGTTCTGTTAATTCATCTCACAGTGTTAAAGCGTTCCCCTCAAGAAGCCTTTCGCTAAGACTGTTCTTGTGGAATTTTCAAAGTGATGTTTCGAACCACATAGAGGGCTATGGTGAAAAAGGAAATGTCCTCAGATAGAAATTGGAAGGAAGCTTTCTGAGAAATTGCTTTGTGTTCTGTTAATTCATCCCACAGAGTTACAGCTTTCCCCTCAAGAAGTCGTTCACTAAGAGTGTTCTTGTGGAATTTGCAAAGTGATATTTGAAAGCCAGTAGAGGTCTGTGGTGAAAAAGGAAATGTGTCTCAGTTAAAAACTGGAAAGGAGCTTTGTGAGAAACTGCTCTGTGTTCTGTTAATTCATCACACACAGTTACAGCTTTCCCCTCAAGAAGCCTTTCGCATAGACTGTTCTTGTGGAATTTTCAAAGTAATATTTGGAAGCCCTTAGAGGGCTAAGGTGAAAAAGGAAATAGCGTCTGTTGAAAACTGGAAAGAAGCTTTCTTAGAAACTGCTTTGTGTTCTGTTAATTCATCTCACAGGGTTACAGCTTTCCCTTCAAGAAGCCTTTCGCAAAGAATGTTCTCGTGGAATTTGCAAAGTGATATTTGGAAGTCCTTAGAGGGCTAAGGTGAAAAAGGAAATATCTTCAGTTAAAAAACTGGAAAGAAGCTTTCTGAGAAACTGCTTTGTGTTCTGTTAATTCATCTCATAGAGTTACAGCTTTCCCCTCAAGAAGCCTTTCACTAAGACTCTTCTTGTGGAATTTGCAAAGTGATATTTGGAAACCCATTGTGGGCTATGGTGAAAAAGGAAACATTCTAACATAAAAACTAGAAAGAAGCTTTGGTGAAACTGCTTTGTGTTCTGTTAATTCATCTTACAGAATTACAGCATTCCCCTCAAAAAGCCTTTCGCTAAGACTGTTCTTGTGGAATTTGCAAGGTGATATTTGGAAGCCCATAGAGAGCTAAGGAGAAAAAGGATATATCTTCCCATAAAAACTAAAAAGAACCTTGCTGAGAAACTGCTTTGTGATATGTGACTTCCACTCACTGAGTTACATCTGTATTTCGTAGAGCTGTGTGCTAGCCTTATTTCTGTGGAATCTGAGGACTGTTATTTCGAATTCCATTGAAGACTATGGCGATAAAGGAAATATCCGCTGCTAAAAGTGAGAAAGAAGCTTTCTGAGAAACTTCTTTGTGATCTGTGAATTCATCTCACAGAGTTACAGCTTTCCCCTCAAGAAGTTTTTCGCTAACACTTTTCTTGGGGAATTTGCAAAGTGATATTTGGAAGCCCATAGAGGGCTTTGGTGAAAAATTGAATATCCTAAGATAAAAACTGAAAAGAAGCTTTCTGAGAAACTGCTTTGTGTTCTGTTAATTCATCTCACAGAGTTACAACTCTCCCCTCAAGAAGCCGTTCACTAAGACTGTTCTTGTGGAATTTGCAAAGTGATATTTGGAAGCCCATAGAGGGCTACGGTGAAAAAGGAAATGTCCTCAGATAAAAACTGGAAAGAAGCTTTCTGAGAAACTGCTTTGTGTTCTATTAATTCATCTCACTGTGTGACAGCTTTCCCCTCAAGAAGCCGTTCCCTAAGACTGTTCTTGTGTAATTTGCAACGTGATATTTGGAAGCCCACAGAGGGCTACGGAGAAAAAGGAAATATCTTCAGCTAAAAACTGGAAAGCAGCTTTCTGAGAAACTGTTTTGTGTTCTGTTAATACATCTCACAAAGTTACAGCTTTCCCGTCAAGAAGCCTTTCACTAAGACTGTTCTTGTGGAATTTGCAAGGTGATATTTGGAAGCCCATACAGGTCTACGATGAAAAAGGAAATATCTTCAATTAAAATCTGCAAAGAAGCTTTCTGAGAAACTGGTTTGTGTTCTGATAATTCCTCTCAAAGTGTTACAGCTTTACCCACAAGAAGACTTTTGCTAACATTGTTTTGTGTAATTTTCAAAGTGATATTTTAAACCCAAATAGGGCTATGGTGAAAAAAGGCAATATCCTAAGATAAAAAGTGGAAAGAAGCTTTTTGAGAAACTCCTTTGTGTTCTGTTGATTCATCTCAAAGAGTTACAGCTTTCCCCTCAGCAAGCCTTTCGTTAAGACGGTTCTTGTGAAATTTGCAACGTGATATTTGTAAGCCCTTAGAGGGCTAATGTGAAAAAGGAGATATCCTACGATAAAAACTGAAAAGACGTTTGCTGAGAAACTGCTTTGTGTTCTGTTAATTCATCTCAGGCAGTTACAGCTTTCCCCTCAAGAAGCCTTTCGCTAAGACTGTTCTTTTGGAATTTGCAAAGTGATATTTGGAAGACCATAGAGGGCTATGGTGAAAAAAGAAATATCTTCAGTTACAAACTGGGAAGAAGCTTTCTGAAAAACTGCTCTGTGTTTTGTTAATTCATCTCAAAGACTTACAGCTTTACCCTCAAGAAGACTTTTTTTAAGACTGTTCTTGTTTAATTTTCAAAGTGATATTTTTAAGCCTATATAGGGCTACGGTGAAAAAAGAAATATCCTAACATAAAAACTGGAAAGAATCTTTCTGAGAAACCGCTTTGTGTTCTGTTAATACATCTCACAGAGCTACAGCTTTTCCCTCAAGAAGCCTTTCGCTAAGACTGTTCTTGTGGAATTTGCAAAGTCATATTTGTAAGCCCATAGATGGTTATGGTGAAATAGGAAATATCTTCAGTTAAAAATTGGAAAGAGGCTTTCTTAGAAACTGCTTTGTGATCTGTTAATTCATTTCAAAGAGTTACAGCTTTCCCGTCAAGAATCCTTTCCATAAGAGTGTTCTTCTGGAATTTGCAAAGTGATATTTGGAAGCCCTTAGAGGGCTATGGTGAAAAAAGATATATCTTCAGTTAAAATCTGAAAAGAAGGTTTCTGAGAAACTGCTTTTTGATATATGACTTCCACTCACTGATTTAAAGCTGTATTTCATAGAGCTGTTTGGCAGCCTTATTTCTGTGGAATCTGAGAACTGTTATTTCGGTTCCCTTTGAAGACTGTAGGGCCAAAGGAAATATCCACCGCTAAAAGTTAGAAAGAAGCTTCCTGAGAAACTTCTTTGTGATCTGCGAATTCATTTCACAGAGTTACAGCTTTCCCCTCAAGAAGCCTTTCGCTAAGATTATTCTTGCGCAATTGGAAAAATGATATTTGGAATCCAATAGACGGCTATGGTGAAAACGAAATATCCTCAGATAAAAACTGGAAAGAAGCTTTCTGAGAAACTGCTTTGTGTTCTTTTAATTCATCTCACAGACTTACAGCTTTCCCCTCAAGAAGTCTTTCGCTAAGATTGTTCTTGTAGAATTTGCAAAGTGATATTTGGAAGCCCATAGAGGGCTATGGTGAAAAAGGATATATCTTCAGATAAAAACTGTAAAGAACATTCCTGAGAAACTGCTTTGTGTTCTGTTAATTCACCTAACAGAGTTACAGCTTTCCCCTCTAGAAGACTTTCGCTAAGACTGTTCTTGTTGTATTTTCAAAGTGCTATTTTGAAGCCCATAGAGGGCTACGGTGAAAAAGGATATAGCTTCAGTTGAAAACTGAAAGAGGCTTTCGGAGAAACGGTTTAGTATTATGTGACTTCCACTCACTGAGTTACAGCTGTATTTCCTAGTGCTGTTTGATAGCCTTATTTCTATGGAATCGGAGAACTGTTATTTTGGATCCCTTTGAAGACTATAGGGCCAAAGGAAATATCTGCCGCTAAAAGTGAGAAAGAAGCTTTCTGAGAAACTTCTCTGAGATCTGTGACTTCATCTCACAGAGTTACAGCATTCCACTCAAGAAGCCTTTCGCTAGGACTGTTCTTTTTGAATTTGCAAAGTGATATTTGGAAGCCCATAGACGGCTGTGGTGAAAAGGGAAATATCTTCAGTTAAAAAATGGAAAGAAGCTTTCTAAGAAACTGCTTTGTGTTCTATTAGTTCATCTCAAAGAGTTACAGCTTTACCCACAAAAAGACTTTTGCTAAGACTCTTCTTGTGTAATACTCATAGTGATATTTGTAAGCCCTTATAGGGCTATGGTGAAGAAGGAAATATCCTAAGATAAAAGCTGAAAAGAAGCTTTCTGAGAAACTGCTTTGTGTTCTGTTAATTCACCTCACAGAGTTACAGCTTCCCCCTTAAGAAGCCTTTCGGTAAGACTGTTCTTGTGGAATTTGCAGAGTGGTATTTGTGAGCCCATAGAGGGTTATAGTGAAAAAGGAAATATCCTAAGATAAAAACTGAAAGGAACTTTTCTGAGAAACTGCTTTGGGATATGTGACATCCACTCACTGAGTGAGAGTTCTATGTCGTAGAGCTGTTTGCTAACCTTATTTCTGTGGAATCTGAGAAGGGATAATTCGGTTCCCTTTGAAGACTATAGGGCCAAAGGAAATATCCGCCATAAGAGTGAGAAAGAAGCTTTCTGAGAAACAGCTTTCTGATCTGTGAATTCATCCTACAGAGTTACAGCTTTCCCCTGAGGAAGCCTTTCACTATGACTGTTCTTGTGGAATTTGCAAAGTGACATTTCGAATGCCATAGAGAGCTATGGTGAAAAGGAAATATCTTCGGTTTAAAACCGGAAAGAAGCTTTCTGAGACACAGCGTTGTGTTGTGTTAATTCAGCTCACAAAGTTACAGCTTTCCCCTAACGAAGTCTTTCCCTAAGACTGTTCTTGTCGAATTTGGGAAGTGATATTTAGAAGCCTACAGAGGTCTACGGTGAAAAAGGAAATAGCCTAAGATAAAAACTGAAAATAAGCTTTCTGAAAAACTGCTTTGTGTTGTCTTAATTCATCTCACAGAGTTACAGCTTTCCTCTCAAGAAGCCTTTCGCTAAGACTGTTCTTGTGCAATTTAGAACGTGATATTTAGAAGCCCATAGAGGGCTATGGTGAAAAAGGAAATATGCTCCGTTAAAAACTGGAAAGAAGCTTCCTGAGAAACTGCTTTGTGTTCTGTAAATTCTTCTCACAGAGTTACAGGTTTCCCCTCAAGAAGCCTTTTGCTAAGACTGTTTTTGTGGAATTTGCAAATTGATATTTGGAAGCCCATAGAGGGCTACGGAGAAAAAGGAAATATATTCAGTTAAGAACTGGAAAGAAGCTTTCTGAGAAACGACCTTGTGTTCTCTTAATTCATCTCACAGAGTTACAGCTTTCCCCTCAAGAAGCCTTTCGCTAATAGAGTTCTTCCGGAATTTAAAAAGTGATATTTGGAAGCCCATAGAGAGCTGTGGTGAAAAAGGAAATATCCTAAGATAAAAACTGAAAAGAAGTTTTTTGAGAAACTGCTTTGTGTTCTGTTAATTCATCACACAGAGTTACAGCTTTCCCCTAAAGAAGTCTTTCGCTAAGACTGATCTTCTGGAACTGGCAAAGTGATATTTGGAAGGCCATAGAGGGCTACGGTGAAAAAGGAAGTATCCTAAGATAAAAACCGAAAAGAAGCTTTCTTAGAAACTGCTTTGTGTTCTGTTAATTCATCTCACAGAGTTTCAGCTTTTCCGTCAAGAGGCCTTTCGCTAAGACTGTTCTTGTGGAAATTGCAAAGTGATATTTAGAAGCCCATAGAGGGCTATGGTTAAAAAGGAAATATCTTCAGCTAAAAACTTGAAATAAGCATTCTGAGAAACGACTTTGTGTTCTCTTAATTCATCTCACAGGGTTACAGCTTTCCCCTCAATAAGCCTTTCGCTAAGACTGTTCTTGTTTAATTTGCAAAGTGATATTCGGAGGCCTATAGATAGCTATTGTGAAAAACGAATTATCTTCATTTAAAAAGTGGAAAGAAGTTTTCTGAGAAACTGCTTTGTGTTCTGTAATTCATCTCACAGGGTTACAGCTTTCCCCTCAAGAAGGCCTTCGCTAAGACTGTTTTTGTGGATTTTGCAAAGTGATATTTGGAAGCCCATAAAGGGCTATGGTGAACAAGGAAATCTCTTCCGATGAAAACAGGAAAGAAGCTTTCTGAGAAACGTCTTTGTGTTCTGTTAATTCATCTCACAGACTTACAACTTTCCCTTCAAGAAGCCTTTCGCTAAGGCTGTTCTTGTGGAATTGGCAAAGTGATATTTGGAAGGAAATAGAGGGCTATGGTGAAAAAGGAAATATCTTCCATAAAAAACTGGAAAGAATCTTTCTGAGAAACTGCTTTGTGTTCTGTTAATTCATCTCACAGAGTTACAGCTTTCCCTTCAAAAAGCCTTTCGCTAAGGCTGTTCTTGTGGAATTTGCAAAGTGATATTTGGAATCCCATAGAGGGCTATGGTGAAAAAGGAAATATCTTTCGGAAAAACTGGAAAGAAGGTTTCTGAGAAACTGCTTTGTATTCTGTTAATTCATCTCACAGAGTTATAGGTTTCCCTTCAAGAAGCCTTTCGCTAAGGCTGTTCTTCTGGAATATGGTAACTGATATTTGGAAGCCCTTAGAGGGCTATGGGAATAAAGGAAATATCTTCCGTTAAAAACTGGAAAGAAGCTTTCTGGGAAACTGCTCTGTGTTCTGTTCATTCATCTCACAGAGTTACTGCTTTACCAGAAAGAAGCCATTCTCTAACATTCTTCTTGTGAATTTTGCAAAGTGATATTGGAAGCCCATAGAGCGCTAGGGTGAAAAAGGAAATAACTTCCGTTAAAAACTGGAAAGAAGCTTTCTGAGAAATTGCTTTGTGTTCTGTTAATTCATCTCACAGAGTTACTGCGTTCCTCTCAAGAAGTTTTTCGCTAAGAGTCTTCTTGTGGAATTTGTAAAGTGATATTTGGAAGCCCATAGAGGGTTATGGTGAAAAAGTAGAATCTTCCCTTAAAAACTGGAAAGAATTTTCTGAGAAACTGCTTTGTGTTCTGGTAATTCATCTCACAGTTACTGCTTTCCCCTCAGGAAGCCTTTTGCTAAGACTCTTCTAGTGGAATTGGCAAAGTGATATTTCGAAAGCCCTAGAGGTCTATGGTGAAAAACGAAATATCTTCCGTTAAATACTGGAAAGAAGCTTTCTGAGAAACTGCTCTGTGTTCTGTTAATTCATCTCACAGAGTCACTGCTTTCACCTCAAGAAGCCTTTCGCTAAGACTGTTCTTTTGGAATTTTCATGGTGATATTTTCAAGCCCATAGAGGGCTAAGGTGAAAAAGGAAATATCCTAAGATAAAAACTGAAAAGAATCATTCTGAGAAACTACTTTGTGTTCTGTTAATTCATCTCACAGTGTTACAGCTTTCCCGTGTAGAAGACTTTCGCGAAGACTCTTCTTGTGGAATTTTCAAAGTGATATTTGGAAGCCTATAGAGGGCTACGGTGAAAAAGGAAATATCATCCGTTAAAAACTGGAAAGAAGCTTTCTGAGAAACTGCTCTGTGTTCTGTTACTTCATCTCACAGAGTTACTGCTTTCCCAGGAAGAAGTCATTCTCTAAGATTCTTCCTGTGGATTTTGCAAAGTGATATTGGAAGACCATAGAGCGCTATGGTGAAAAAGGAAATATCTTCCGTTAAAAACTGGAAAGAAGCTTTCTGACAAACTGCTTTGTGTTCTGTTAATTCATCTCACAGTGTTACAGACTTACCCTCAAGAAGCCTTTCGCTAAGACAGTTCTTGTGGAATTTTCAAAGTGATATTTGGAAGCCCATAGAGGGCTATGGTGAAAAAGGAAATATCTTCCGTTAAAAATTGGAAACAAGCTTTTTGAGGAACTGCATTGTGTTCTGTTAATACATCTCACAGAGTTACAGCATTCCCCTCAAGGAGTCTTTCTCTTAGACTGTTCTTGTGGAAATTGCAAAGTGATATTTGGAAGCCCATAGAGGGCTATGGTTAAAAAGGAAATATCTTCAGCTAAAAACTTGAGATAAGCTTTCCGAGAAACGTCTTTGTGTTCTCTTAATTCATCTCACAGGGTTACAGCTTTCAACTCAAGAAGCCTTTCGCTAAGACTGTTCTTGTTTAATTTGCAAAGTGATACTCGGAAGCCTATAGATAGCTATTGTGAAAAACGAATTATCTTCATTTAAAAAGTGGAAAGAAGTTTTCTGAGAAACTACTTTGTGTTCTGTAATTCATCTCACAGGGTTACAGCTTTCCCCTCAAGAAGGCCTTCGCTAAGACTGTTTTTGTGGATTTTGCAAAGTGATATTTGGAAGCCTATAAAGGGCTATGGTGAAAAAGGAAATCTCTTCCGATGAAAACTGGAAAGTAGCTTTCTGAGAAACGGCTTTGTGTTCTGTTAATTCATCTCACAAAGTTAAAGCTTTCCCCTCAAGTAGCCTTTCGCTAAGTATGTTCTTGTGGAATTTTCAAAGTGATATTTGGAAGCCTATAGAGGGCTATCGTGAAAAAGGTAATGTCTTCAGGTAAAAACTGGAAAGAAGATCTCTGAGAAACTGTTTTGTGTTCTGTTAATTCATCTCAAAGAGTTACAGCTTTCCCCTGGAGAAACCTTTCGCTAAGACTGTTCTTGTGGAATTTGCAAAGTGATATTTGGAAGCCCATGGAGGACTATGTTGAAAAAGGAAATATCTTCATTTTAAACCTGGAAAGAAGCATTCTGAGAAACTTCTTTGTGTTCTGTTAATTCATCTCACAGAGTTACAGCTCTCCCCTCAAGAAGCCTTTTGCTAAGACAGTTCTTGTGGAATTTAAAAAGTGATATTTGGAAGAACATAGAGAGATGTGGTGAAAAAGGAAATATCCTAAGATAAAAACTGAAAAGAAGCCTTTTGAGAAACTGCTTTGTGATGTATTAATTCATCTCTCAGAGTTACAGCTATCCCCTCAAGAAGCCTTTCGCTAAGACTGTTCTTTTGGAATTTTCAAAATGATATTTGGAAGCCCATAGAGGGCTAGTGTGAAAAAGGAAATCTCTTCAGTTAAAAACTGGAAAGAAGCTTTTTGAGAGACTGCATTGTGTTCTGCTAATGCATCTCACTGAGTTACAGCCTTCCCCTCAAGAGGCCGTTCACCAAGACTGTTCTTTTGGAATTTGCAAAGTGATATTTGGTAGCCCATGGAGTGTTATGGTGAAAAATAAAATATCTTCAGCTAAAAACTGGAAAGAATCTATCTGAGAAACTGCTTTGTGGTCTGTTAATTCATCTCACAGAGTTTCAGCTTTCCCCTCATGAAGCCTTTCGCATAGATTGTTCTTGTGGAATTTGCAAAGTGATATTTGGAAGACCCTAGAGGGATATGGTGAAAAAGTAAATGTCCTCAGATAAAAATCGGATAGAAGCTTTCTGTGAAACTGCTTTGTGTTCTGTTAATTCATCTCACAGTGTTACAGGTTTCCCCTCAAGAAGCCGTTGACTAAGACTCTTCTTCTGTAATATTCAAAGTGATATCTGGAAGAACATAGAGGGCGATGGTGAAAAAGAAAATATCTTCATTAAAAACTGGAAAGAAGTTTTCTAAAAAACTGCTTTATATTCTGGTAATTTATCTTACAGAGTAACAGATTCCCCTCAAGAAGCCTTTCGCTAAGAGTGTTCTTGCGGAATTTGCAAAGTGATATTTGGAAGCCCTTAGAGGGCTATGGTTAGAAAGGAATTATCCTAAGATAAAAACTGAAAAGAAGCTTTCTTAGAAACTGCTTTGTGTTCTGTTAATTCATCTCACAGAGTTACAGCTTTCCCCTCAAAAAGTCGTACACTAAGACTGTTCTTGTGGAATTTCCAAAGTGATATTTGTTACCCCCGAGACTCCTATTGTGAAAAAGTAAATATCTTCAGTTAAAAACCTGAAAGAAGCTTTCTGAGAAACTGCTTTGTGTTCTGTTATTTCATCTCAAAGAGCTACAGCTTTCCCCTCAAGAAGTCTTTCGCTAACACTGTTCTTGTTTAATTTGCAAAGTGATATTTGGAAGCCCATAGAGGGCTACGGAGAAAAAGGAATTGTCCTTAGATAAAAACTGGAAAGAAGCTTTCTGAGAAACTGCTTTGTGTTCTGTTAATTCATCTCACAGAGTTACAGCTTACCCCCTCGAGAAGCCTTTCGCTAAAACTGTTCTTGTGTAATTCGCAAAGTGATATTTGGAAGCCCATATAGGGTTATGGTGAAAAAAGGAATATCTTCAGCTAGAAACTGTACAGAAGCTTTCTGAGAAACTGCTTTGTTTTCTGTTAATTCATCTCACAGAGTTACAGATTTCCCCTCAAGAAGTCTTTCGCTAAGACTTTTCTTGTGGAATTTTCAAAGTGATATTTGGAAGCCCATAGAGGGCTATGGTGAAAAGGGAAATGTCCTCTGATGAAAACTAGAAAGAAGCTTCTTGAGAAACTGCTTTGTGTTCCGTTAATTCATCTCACAGAGTTACAGCTTTGCCCTCCAGAAACCGTTCACTAAGACCGTTCTTGTGGAATTTTCAAAGTGATATTTGGAAACCCATAGGGGGCTATGGTGAAAAAGGAAATATCTTCAGTAATAAACTGGAAAGAAGTTTTCTGAGAAACTGCTTTGTGTTCTGTTATTTCATCTGACAGTGTTACAGCTTTCCCCTCAAGAAGCATTCCGCTAAGACTGTTCTTGTGGAATTTGCAAAGTGATATTTGGAAGCCCATAGAGGGCTGTGGTGAAAAAGAAATTTCCTAAGATAAGAACTGAAAAGAAGCTTTCTGAGAAACGACTTTGTGTTCTGTTAATTCATCTTATAGAATTACTGCTTTCCCCTCAAGAAGTCGTTCACTAAGACTGTTCTTGTGGAATTTGCAAAGTGATATTTGGAAGCCCATAGAGGACTATGGTGTAAAGGAAATATCTTCAGATAAAAACTGGAAAGAAGCTTTCTGAGAAATTGCTTTGTGTTCTGTTAATTCATCTCACAGAATTACGGCTTTCCCCTCAAGAAAACATTCGCTAAAGCTGTTTTTGTGGAATTTGGAAAAAGATATTTGGAAAACCAAAGAGATCTATGGTTATAAAGAAAATATCTTAAGATAAAAACTGAAAAGAAAATTTCTGAGAAACTTCTTTGTGTTCTCTGAATTCATCTCACAGACTTACAGCTTTCCCCTCAAGAAACCGTTCCCTAAGACTGTTCTTGTGGATTTTGCAAAGTGATATTTGGAAGCCCATAGAGTGCTATGGGGAAAAAGGAAATATCTTCAGTTAAAAAGTGGAAAGAATGTTTCTGAGAAACTGCTTTGTGTTCTGTTAATCCATCTCACAGAGTTACAGCATTCCCCTCAAGAAGTCGTTCACTAAGACTGTTCTTGTGAAATTTGCAAAGTGATATTTGGAAGTGCTTAGAGAACTATGGTGAAAAACGAAATATCGTAAGATAAAAAACTGAAAAGAAGCTTTCTGAGAGACTGCTTTGTGTTTTGTTAATTCATCTCAGAGAGTTACAGCTTTCCGAACAAAAAGCCGTTCACTAAGACTGATCTTGTGTTATTTTCAAATTGATATTTGGAAGCCCGTAGAGGGCTATGGTGAAAAGGGAAATATCTTCAGTTAAAAACTAGAAAGAAGCTTTCTGAGAAACGGTTTTGTGTTCTCTTAGTTCATCTCACAGAGTTACAGCTTTCCCCTCAAGAAGCCTTTCACCATGACTGTTCTTGTGGAATTTGCAAAGTGGTCTTTGGAAGTCCAAAGATCGCTATGGTGAAAAAGGATATAGCTTCAGTTAAAAAGTGAAAAGAAGCTTTCTGAGGAACTGCTTTGTGATATGTGATTTCCTGACACTGAGATACAGCTGTATTTCGTAGAACTGTTGGCTAGCCTTATTTCTGTGGAATCTGAGAAATGTTACTTCGGATCTCTTTGAAGACTATAGGTCCAAAGGAAATATCCGACGCTAAATGTGTGCAAGTAGCTTTCTGAGAAACTTCTTTGTGATCTGTGAATTGATCTCACAGAGCTACAGTTTCCCCTCAAGAAGCCTTTCGCTAAGACTGTTCTCGTGGAATTTGCAAAGTGATATTTGGAAAACAATAGAGGGCTATGGTGAAAAAGGAAATATCCTAAGATAAAAACTGAAAAGAAGGTTTTTGAGAAACTGCTTTGCGTTCCGTTAATTCATCTCACAGAGTTATAGCTTTCCCCTCAAGAAGTCGTTCATTAAGACTGTTGTTGTGAAATTTGCAAAATGATATTTGGAAGCTCATAGAGGGCTATGGTGAAAATGGAAATATCTTCACTTAAAAACTGGAAAGAAGCTTTCTGAGAAACCTGTTCTGTTAATTCATCTCACAGAGTTACAGCTTTCCTTAAAGAAGCCTTTCGCTAAGACTGTTCTTGTGGAATTTTCAAAGTTATATTTGGAAGCCTATAGAGGGCTACGGTGAAAAAGGAAATATGTTCAGTTAAAAGCTGGAAAGAAGCTTTCTGAGAAACTGCTTTGTGTTCTGTAAATTCATCTCACAGCGTTACAGCTTTTCCCTAAAGAAGCCGTTCGCTACGACTGTTCTTGTGGAATTTGCTAAGTGTTATTTGGAAGCCCATAGTGGGCTACGGTGAAAAAGGAATATCTTCAGTTAAAAACTGGAAAGAAGCTTTCTGAGAAACTGTTTTTTGTTCTGTTAATTCATCTCACAGAGGTACAGCTTTCCCCTCCAGATGCCTTCCGGTAAGACTGTTCTTGTGGAATTTTCAAAGTGATATTTGGAAGCCCATAGTGGGCTATGGTGAAAAAGGATATATCTTCTGTTAAAAACTGAAAAAAAGGTTTCAGAGGAACTGCTTTGTGATATGTGACTTCCACTCACTGAGCTACAGCTGTACTACATAGAGCTGTTTGCTAGCCTTATTTCTGTGTAATATGAGAACTGTTATTTCGTATCCCTTTGAAGACTATAAGATTAAAGAAAATATCCACCGCTAAATGTGAGAAAGAAGCTTTCTGAGAAAATTATTTGTGATCTGTGAATTCATCTCTCCGAGTTTCAGCTTTCCCCTCAAGAAGGCTTTCGGTAAGACTGTTCTTGGGGACTTTACAAAGTTATATTTGGAAGCCCATAGAGGGCTAAGGTGAAAAGGAAATATCTTCAGATAAAAACAGGAAAGAAGCTTTTTGAGAAACTGCTTTGTGTTCTGTTAATTGATCTCACAGACTTACAGCTTGCCCCTCAAGAAGCCATTCACGAAGACTGTTCTTGCGGAATTTGCAAAATGATATTTCGCAGCCCAAAGAGGGCTAAGGTGAAAAAGAAAATATCTTCAGTTAAAAAACGGAAACAAGCTTTCTGAAAAACGGCTTTGTGTTCTGTTAATTCATCTCACAGATTTACTCCTTTCCCCACAAGAAGTGGTTCACTAAGACTGTTCTTGTGGAATTTGCAAAGTGATATGTGGAAATACACAGAGGACTAGAGTTAAAAGGAGATATCTACAGTTAAAAACTGGAAAGAAGCTTTCTGAGAAACCGCTTTGTGTTCTGTTAATTCATCTCACAGTGATACAGCTTTCCCCTCAAGGAGCCCTTCAACTAAGACTGTTCGTGTGGAATTTGAAATGTGATATTTGGATGCCCATAGAGGGCTATGGTGGAAAAGGAAATAACTTCAGTTAAAAACTGGAAAGAAGATTTCTGAGAAACTGCTTTGTGTTCTGTTATTTCAACTCACAGAGTTACAGCTTTCCCCTCTAGAAGCCTTTCGCTAAGTATGCTTTTGTGGAATTTGCAAAGTGATATTTGGAAGCGCTTAGAGAACTATGGTGAAAACGGAAATATCCTGAGATAAAAATTGAAAGGAAGCTTTCTGAGAAACGGCTTTGTGTTCTGTTAATTCTTCTCACAGAGTTACAGCTTTCCCCTCAGGAAGTCCTTCACTAAGGCTGTTCTTGTGGAATCTGCAAAGTGATATTGGAATGCCCATAGAGGGCTATGGTGAAAAAGGAAGTGTCCTCAGATAAAAACCGCAAAGAAGCTTTCTGAGAAACTACATTGTGTTCTGTTAATTCATCTCACAGAGTTACAGTTTTCCCCTCAAGAAATCGACCACTAAGACTGCTCTTGTGGAGTTTGCAAAGTGATATTTGAAGCCCATAGAGGGCGATTGTGAAAAGGAAATATCTTCAGATAAAAACTGGAAAGAAACTTTCTGAGAAACTGCTTTGAGTTCTGTTAATTCATCTCACAAACATACAGCTTTCCCCTCAAGAAGCCTTTCGCTAAGATTGTTCTTGTGGAATTTGCAAAGTGATATTTGGAAGCCCATAGAGAGCTATGGTGAAAAAGGAAATATCCTAAGATAAAAACTGCAAAGAAGTTTTCTGAGAAACTGCTTTGTGATCTGTTAATTCATCTCACAGATTTACAGCTTTCCCCTGAAGAAGCCGTTCACTAAGACTCTTCTTGTGTATTTTGCAAAGTGGTATTTGGAAGCCCATAGAGGGCTATGGTGAAAAAGGAAATACCTTCAGTTTAAAACTGGAAAGAAGCGTTCTGAGAAACTGCTTTGTTTTCTGTTAATTCATCTCACAGAGTTACAGCTTTTCCCTCAAGAAGGCTTTCGCTAAGACTGTTCTTGTGGAATTTGCAAAGTGACATTTGGAAGCCCATAGAGGGCTATGGGGAAAAAGGAAATATCTTCAGTTAAAGACTGGAAAGAAGCTTTCTGAGAAACTGCTTTGTGTTCTGTTAATTCATCTCACAGAGTTACCGCTTTCCCCTCAAGAAGCCTTTCGCTAAGACTGTTCTTGTGGAATTTTCAAAGTGATATTTGGAAACCGATAGATGTCTATGGTGAAAAAGGATATTTCTTCAGTTAAAAACGGAAAATAGGCTTTCAGAGAAACTGGTTGGTGATATGTCACTTCCACTCACTAAGTTACAGCTGTGTTTCGTAGAGCTGTTTTCTAGCCTTATTACTGTGGAATCTGAGAACTGTTATTTCGGATCCCTTTGAAAACTATCGGGACAAAGGAAATATCGACCGCTAAAAGTGAGAAAGAAGCTTTCTGAGAAACTTCTTTGTGTTCTGTGAATTCATCTCACAGAATTACAGCTTTCCCTTCAATAAGCCTTTCGCTGAGACTGTTCTTCTGGTATTTGCAAAGTGATATTTGGAAGCCCATAGAGGGCTATGGTGAAAAGGAAATATCTTCAGTTGAAAACTGGAAAGAAGCTTTCTGAGAAACTGTTTTATGGTCTGTTAATTCATCTCACAGAGTTACAGCTTTCCCCTCAGGAAGCCTTTCGTTAAGACTGTTTTTGTGGAATTTGCAAAGTGATATTTGAAAGCCCATAGAGGGCTATAGGTAAAAAGGAAATATCCTAACATAAAAACTGATAAGAAGCTTTGTGAGAAACTGCTTTGTGTTCTGTTAATTCACCTCACTGAGTTACAGCTTTGCCCTAAAGAAGTCGTTCACTAAGACTGTTCTTGTGGAATATGCAAAGTGATATTTGCAACCCCTTAAAGGGCTACAGTAAAAAAGGAAAAATCTTCAGTTAAAACTGGAAAGAAGCTGTCTGAGAAACTGCTTTGTGTTCTTTTAATTCATCTCACAGTGTTACAGCTTTCCTCTAAAGAAGCCGTTCACGAAGACTGTTCTTGTGGAATTTGCAAAGTGTGATTTGGAAGCCCATTGAGGGCTACGGTGAAAAAGGAAATATCTTATGATAAAAACTGAAAAGAAGCTTTCTGAGAAATTGCTTTGTGTTCTGTGAATTCATCTCACAGATTTACAGCTTTCCCCTAATGAAGCCGTTTACTAAGACAGTTCTTGTGGAATTTGAAATGTGATACTTAGAAGCCCATAGAGGGCTATGGTGAAAAGGGAAGTATCCTAAGATAAAAACTGAATAGAAGCATTCTGAGAAACTTCTTTTTGTTCTGTTAATTCATCTACCGTGTTACAGCTTTCCCCTCAAGAAGCCGTTCACGAAGACTGTACTTGGAGAATGTGCAAAGTGATATTTGGAAGCCCAAAGAGGGCTATGGTGAAAAAGGAATTATCCTAAGATAAAAACTAAAAAGAAGCTTTCTGAGAAACTGCTTTGTGTTCTGTTAATTCATCTCACAGCGTGGCAGCTTTACCTTCAAGAATCCGTTCACTAATACTGTTCTTGAGGAATTTGAAAAGTGATATTTGGAAGCCCATAGTGGGCTACGGTTAAAAAGGAAATATCTTCAGTAAAAAACTGTAAAGAAACTTTCTGAAAATCTGCTTGTGTTCTGTTGATTCACCTCACAGAGTTACAGCTTTCCCCTCAAGAAGCCTTTCCTAAGACCGTTCTTGTGGAATTTACAAAGTGATATTTGGAAGCCAGAGAGGTCTAAGGTGAAAAAGGAACTGTCCTCAGATAAAAACTTAAAAGAAGCTTTCTGAGAAACTACTTTGGGTTCTGTTAATTCATCTCACAGTGTTAAAGCGTTCCCCTCAAGAAGCCTTTCGCTAAGACTGTTCTTGTGGAATTTTCAAAGTGATGTTTCGAACCACATAGAGGGCTATGGTGAAAAAGGAAATGTCCTCAGATAGAAATTGGAAGGAAGCTTTCTGAGAAATTGCTTTGTGTTCTGTTAATTCATCCCACAGAGTTACAGCTTTCCCCTCAAGAAGTCGTTCACTAAGAGTGTTCTTGTGGAATTTGCAAAGTGATATTTGAAAGCCAGTAGAGGTCTGTGGTGAAAAAGGAAATGTGTCTCAGTTAAAAACTGGAAAGGAGCTTTGTGAGAAACTGCTCTGTGTTCTGTTAATTCATCACACACAGTTACAGCTTTCCCCTCAAGAAGCCTTTCGCATAGACTGTTCTTGTGGAATTTTCAAAGTGATATTTGGAAGCCCTTAGAGGGCTAAGGTGAAAAAGGAAATAGCGTCTGTTGAAAACTGGAAAGAAGCTTTCTTAGAAACTGCTTTGTGTTCTGTTAATTCATCTCACAGGGTTACAGCTTTCCCTTCAAGAAGCTTTTCGCAAAGAATGTTCTCGTGGAATTTGCAAAGTGATATTTGGAAGTCCTTAGAGGGCTAAGGTGAAAAAGGAAATATCTTCAGTTAAAAAACTGGAAAGAAGCTTTCTGAGAAACTGCTTTGTGTTCTGTTAATTCATCTCATAGAGTTACAGCTTTCCCTCAAGAAGCCTTTCACTAAGACTCTTCTTGTGGAATTTGCAAAGTGATATTTGGAAGCCCATAGAGAGCTAAGGAGAAAAAGGATATATCTTCCCATAAAAACTAAAAAGAACCTTGCTGAGAAACTGCTTTGTGATATGTGACTTCCACTCACTGAGTTACATCTGTATTTCGTAGAGCTGTGTGCTAGCCTTATTTCTGTGGAATCTGAGGACTGTTATTTCGAATTCCATTGAAGACTATGGCGATAAAGGAAATATTCGCTGCTAAAAGTGAGAAAGAAGCTTTCTGAGAAACTTCTTTGTGATCTGTGAATTCATCTCACAGAGTTACAGCTTTCCCCTCAAGAATTTTTTCGCTAACACTTTTCTTGGGGAATTTGCAAAGTGATATTTGGAAGCCCATAGAGGGCTTTGGTGAAAAATTGAATATCCTAAGATAAAAACTGAAAAGAAGCTTTCTGAGAAACTGCTTTGTGTTCTGTTAATTCAAGTCACAGAGTTACTCTTTTACCTCAGGAAGCCTTTCGCTAAGGCTGTTGTTGTGGAATTTGCAAAGTGATATTTGGAAGCCCAAAAGGGCTATGGGGAAAAAGGAAATATCGTCAGTTAAAAACTGGAAAGAAGCTTTCTGAGAAACTGCTTTGTGTTCTGTTAATTCATCTCACAGAGTTACAACTCTCCTCTCAAGAAGCCGTTCACTAAGACTGTTCTTGTGGAATTTGCAAAGTGACATTTGGAAGCCCATAGAGGGCTACGGTGAAAAAGGAAATGTCCTCAGATAAAAACTGGAAAGAAGCTTTCTGAGAAACTGCTTTGTGTTCTAATAATTCATCTCACTGTGTGACAGTTTTCCCGTCAAGAAGTCGTTCCCTAAGACTCTTCTTGTGTAATTTGCAACGTGATATTTGGAAGCCCACAGATGGCTACGGAGAAAAAGGAAATATCTTCAGCTGAAAACTTGAAAGCAGCTTTCTGAGAAACTGTTTTGTGTTCTGTTAATACATCTCACATAGTTACAGCTTTCCCCTCAGCAAGCCTTTCGTTAAGACGGTTCTTGTGAAATTTGCAACGTGATATTTGTAAGCCCTTAGAGTGCTAATGTAAAAAAGGAGATATCCTACGATAAAAACTGAAAAGACGTTTGCTGAGAAACTGCTTTGTGTTCTGTTAATTCATCTCAGGCAGTTACAGCTTTCCCCTCAAGAAGCCTTTCGCTAAGACTGTTCTTTTGGAATTTGCAAAGTGATATTTGGAAGACCATAGAGGGCTATGGTGAAAAAAGAAATATCTTCAGTTACAAACTGGGAAGAAGCTTTCTGAGAAACTGCTCTGTGTTTTGTTAATTCATCTCAAAGACTTACAGCTTTACCCTCAAGAAGACTTTTTTTAAGACTGTTCTTGTTTAATTTTCAAAGTGATATTTTAAAGCCTATATAGGGCTACGGTGAAAAAGGAAATATCCTAACATAATACTGGAAAGAATCTTTCTGAGAAACCGCTTTGTGTTCTCTTAATACATCTCACAGAGCTACAGCTTTTCCCTCGAGAAGCCTTTCGCTAAGACTGTTCTTGTGGAATTTGCAAAGTCATATTTGTAAGCCCATAGATGGTTATGGTGAAATAGGAAATATCTTCAGTTAAAAATTGGAAAGAGGCTTTCTTAGAAACTGCTTTGTGATCTGTTAATTCATTTCAAAGAGTTACAGCTTTCCCGTCAAGAATCCTTTCCATAAGAGTGTTCTTCTGGAATTTGCAAAGTGATATTTGGAAGCCCTTAGAGGGCTATGGTGAAAAAAGATATATCTTCAGTTAAAACCTGAAAAGAAGGTTTCTGAGAAACTGCTTTTTGATATATGACTTCCACTCACTGATATAAAGCTGTATTTCATAGAGCTGTTTGGCAGCCTTATTTCTGTGGAATTTGAGAACTGTTATTTCTGTTCCCTTTGAAGACTGTAGGGCCAAAGGAAATATCCGCCACTAAAAGTTAGAAAGAAGCTTTCTGAGAAACTTCTTTGTGATCTGCGAATTCATTTCACAGAGTTACAGCTTTCCCCTCAAGAAGCCTTTCGCTAAGATTATTCCTGCGCAATTTGAAAAATGATATTTGGAATCCAATAGACGGTTATGGTGAAAACGAAATATCCTCAGATAAAAACTGGAAAGAAGCTTTCTGAGAAACTGCTTTGTGTTCTTTTAATTCATCTCACAGACCTACAGCTTTCCCCTCAAGAAGTCTTTCGCTAAGATTGTTCTTGTAGAATTTGCAAAGTGATATTTGGAAGCCCATAGAGGGCTATGGTGAAAAAGGATATATCTTCAGATAAAAACTGTAAAGAACATTCCTGAGAAACTGCTTTGTGTTCTGTTAATTCACCTAACAGAGTTACAGCTTTCCCCTCAAGAAGCCCTTTGCTGAGGCTGTTCTTGTGGAATTTGCAAAGTGGTATCTGGAAGCCCATCGAGGGCTACGGTGGAAAAGGAAATATCTTCAGTTAAAAACTGGAAAGAGGCTTTCTGAGAAACTGCTTTTGTTCTGTTAATTCATCTCACAGAGTTACAGCTTTCCCCTCTAGAAGCCTTTCGCTAAGACTGTTCTTGTGGAATTTGCAAAGTGATATTTGGAAGTCCTTAGAGCGATATGGTGTAAAAGGTAATATCTTCAGTTAAAAACTCGAAAGAAGCTTTCTGATTACAGCCTTTCCCTCAAGAAGCCTTTCGCTAAGACTGTTCTTCTGCAATTTGCAATGTGATATTTGGAAGCCCATAGAGGGCTACGGTGGAAAAGAAAATATCTTCAGTTAAAAACTGGAAAGGAGCTTTCTGAGAAACTGCTTTGTGTTCTGTTAATTCGTCTCACAGAGTTACAGCTTTCCCCTCAAGAATCCGTTCACTAAGACTGTTCTTGGGAAATTTTGAAAGTAATATTTGGAAGCCCATAGAGGGCTATGGTGAAAAAGGAAATAACTTTCCTTAAGAACTGGAAAGAAGCTTTCTGAGAAACTGCTTTGTGTTCTGTTAATTCATCTCACAGAGTTACAGCTTTGCCCTCAAGAAGCATTTCGCTAAGAGTGTTCTTGTGGAATTTGCAAAGTGAAATTTGGAAACCCACAGCGGGCTATGGTGAAAAAGCAAATATCCTGAGAAAAAAACTGAAAAGAAGCTTTCTGAGAAACTGATTTGTGTTCTGTTAATTCATCGCACAGAGTTACAGCTTTCCCCTCAAGAAGCCTTTCGGTAAGACTGTTCTTGTGGAAATTGCAAAGCGATATTTGGAAGCCCATAGAGGGCTACGGTGAAAAAGGAAATATCTTCAGTTAAAAACTGGAAAGAAGCTTTCTGAGAAACTGCTTTGTGTTCTTTTAATTCATCTCACAGAGTTACAGCTTTCACTTCAAGAAGACTTTCGCTAAAACTGTTGTTGTGGAATTTTCAAAGTGATATTGGAAGCCCATAGAGGGCTATGGTGGAAAAGGAAGTATCCTAAGATAAAAACTGAAAAGAAGCTTTCTGAGAAACTACTTTGTGTTCTGTTAATTCATCTCACAGAGTTGCAGCTTTCCCCTCAAGAAGCCTTTCGCTAAAACTGTTCTGATGGAAGTTGCAAAGTGATATTTGGAGGCAAATAGAGGGCTATGGTGAAAAAGGAAATATCTTCTGTTAAAAAGTGGAAAGAAACTTTCTGAGAAACTGCTTTGTGTTCTGTTAATTCATCTTACAGAGTTACAGCTTTCCCCTCAGGAAGCCTTTCAGTAAGACTGTTCTTGTGGAATTTGCAAAGTGATATTTGGAAGCCCATAGCAGGCTATGGTGAAAAAGGAAATATCCTAGGATAAAAACTGAAAAGAACCTTTCTGAGAAACTGATTTGCGTTCTGTTAATTCATCTCACAGAGTCACAGCTTTCCCCTCAAGAATCCTTTGCCTAAGACTCTTCTTGCGGAATTTGCAAAGTGTTATTTGGAAGCCCTTAGAGGGCTTCGGTGAAAAAGGAAATAGCTTCCGTTAAACACTGGAAAGAAGCTTTCTGAGAACCTGCTTTGTGTTCTGTTAATTCATCTCACAGAATTACAGCTTTCCCCTCAGGAAGCCTTTCCCTAAGAGTGTTCTGGTGAAATTTGCAAAGTGATATATGGAAGACCATAGAGGACTAGGGTAAAAAAGGAAATATCCTAAGATAAAAACTGAAAAGAAGCTTTCTGAGAAACTGCCTTGTGTTCTGTGAATTCATCCCACAGGGTTACAGCTTTCTCCTCAAGAAGCCTTTCACTAAGACTGTTCTTGTGGAATTTCAAAGTGATATTTGGAAAGCCATAGAAGGATATGGTGAAAAAGGAAATATCTTCTGTTAAAAAATGGAAAGAAGCTTTCTGAGAAACTGCTTTGTGTTCTGTTAATTCATCTGACAGAGTCACAGCTTTCCCCTCAGGAAGCCTTTTGCTAAAGCTGTTCATGTGGAATTTGCAAAGTGATATTTGGAAGCCCATAGAGGGCTCTGGTGAAATACGAAATATGCTAAGATAAAAACTGAAAATCAGCCTTCTAAGAAACTGCATTGTGTTTCGTTAATTCATCTCACAGATATACAGCTTTCTCCTCAAGAAGCTTTTCGCTAAGACTGTTCTTCTGGAATTTGTAAAGTGATACTTGGAAGCCCATAGAGGGCAACGATGAAAAAGGAAATAACTTCCGTTAAAAACAGGAAAGAAGCGTTCTGAGAAACTGCTTTGTGTTCTGTTAATTCATCTCACAGAGTTACAGCTTTCCCCTCAAGAAGCCTTTCGCTAAGAATGTTCTTGTGGAATTTGTAAAATGATATTTGGAAGCCCATAGAGGGCTATGGTGAAAAAGGAAATATCTTCTGTTAAAAAGTGGAAAGAAGCTTTCTTAGGAACTGCTTTCTGTTCTGTTAATTCATCTCACAATGTTACAAATTTCTACTCAAGAAAATTTTAGCTAAGGCTGATCTTGTGGAATTTGAAAAGGGATATTTGGAAGCCCATAGGGGGCTATGGTGAAAAAGGAAGTATCTTCCGTTAAAAACTGGAAAGAAGATTTCTGAGAAACTACTTTGTGTTCTGTTAATTCATCTCAGAGACTTACAGCTTTCCCCTCATGAAGCCTTTCCCTAAGATTGTTCTTTTGGAATTTGCAAAGTGATATTTGGAAGCCCACAGAGGGCTATGGTGAAAAAGGAGGTATCCTAAGATAAAAACTGAAAAGAAGCTTTCTGAGAAACCGATTTGTGTTCTGTCAATTTATCTCACAGAGTTACAGCTTTCCCCTCAAGAAGACTTTCGTGATGGCGGTTCTTGTGGAATTTGCAATGTCACATTTGGAAGCCCATGGAGGGTTACGGTGAAAAAGGAAACATCTTCAGTTAAAAACTGGAAAGAAGCTTTCTGACAAACTGCTTTGTGTTCTGTTAATTCATCTCACAGAGTCACAGCTTTCCCCTCAGGAAGCCTTTTGCTAAAGCTGTTCATGTGGAATTTGCAAAGTGATATTTGGAAGCCCATAGAGGGCTCTGGTGAAATAGGAAATATGCTAAGATAAAAACTGAAAAGAAGCCTTCTAAGAAACTGCATTGTGTTCTGTTAATTCATCTCACAGAGATACAGCTTTCTCCTCAAGAAGCTTTTCGCTAAGACTGTTCTTCTGAAATTTGCAAAGTCAATTTGGAAGCCCATAGAGGGCTACGATGAAAAAGGAAATAACTTCCGTTAAAAACAGGAAAGGAGCGTTCTGAGAAACTGCTTTGTGTTCTGTTAATTCATCTCACAGAGTTAGAGCTTTCCCCTCAAGAAGCCTTTCGCTAAGAATGTTCTTGTGGAATTTGTAAAATGATATTTGGAAGCCCATAGAGGGCTATGGTGAAAAGGGAAATATCTTCCGTTAAAAAGTGGAAAGAATCTTTCTGAGGAACTGCTTTCTGTTCTTTTAATTCATCTCACAGTGTTACAAATTTCTACTCAAGAAAATTTTAGCTAAGGCTGATCTTGTGGAATTTGAAAAGGGATATTTGGAAGCCCATAGGGGGCTAAGGTGAAAAAGGAAGTATCTTCCGTTAAAATCTGGAAAGAAGATTTCTGAGAAACTACTTTGTGTTCTGTTAATTCATCTCAGAGACTTACAGCTTTCCCCTCATGAAGCCTTTCCCTAAGACTGTTCTTGTGGAATTTGCAAAGTGATATTTGGAAGCCCACAGAGGGCTATCGTGAAAAAGGAGGTATCCTAAGATAAAAACTGAAAAGAAGCTTTCTGAGAAACTGCTTTGTGTTCTGTCAATTTATCTCACAGAGTTACAGCTTTCCCCTCAAGAAGACTTTCGCGATGGCGGTTCTTGTGGAATTTGCAAAGACACATTTGGTAGCCCATGGAGGGTTACGGTGAAAAAGGAAACATCTTCACTTAAAAACTGGAAAGAAGCTTTCTGACAACCTGCTTTGTGTTCTGTTAATTCATCTCACAGAGTTACAGCTTTCCCCTCAAGAAGCCTTTCCCTAAGAATGTTCTTGTGGAATTTGCAAAGGGATATTTGGAAGACCTTAGAAGGTTATGGTGAAAAAGGAAATATCCTAAGACAAAAACTGAAAAGAAGCTTTCTGAGAAACTGCTTAGTGTTCTGTTAGTTCATCTCACAGAGTTACAGCTTTCCCCTCAGGAAGCCGTTCAATAAAGCTGTTCTTGTGAAATTTGGAACGTAATATTTGGAATCCCATAGAGGGCTATGGTGAAAAAGAAAATATCTTCCATTAAAAACTGTAAAGAATCTTTCTGAGAAACTACCTTGTGTTCTGTTAGTTCATGTCACAGAGTTACAGCTTTCCACTAAAGAAGCCTTTCCCTAAGACTGTTCTTGTGGAATTTGCAAAGAGATATTTGGAACCCCTAGAGAGCTGTGGTGAAAAAGGAAATATCTTCCTTAAAATGCTGGAAAGAAGCTTTCTGAGAGACTGCTTTGTGTTCCATTAATTAATCTCACAGAGTTACAGCTTTCCCCTCAAGAAGCCTTTCGCTAAGACTGTTCTTGTGGAATTTGCAAAGTGATATTTGGAAGCCCATAAAGGGCCATGGTGAAAAAGGAAATATCTTCCGTTAAAAACTGGAAAGAAGCTTTCTGAGAGACTTCTTTGTATTCTCTTAATTCATCTCACACAATTACAACTTTCCCCTCAAGAATCCTTTCGGTAAGACTGCTCTTGTGGAATTTGCAGAGTGATATTTGGAAGCCCATAGAGGGCTATGGTGAAAAAGGAAATATCTTACGTTAAAAACTGGAAAGAAGCTTTCTGAGAAACTGCTTTGTGTTCTGTTAATTCATCTCACAGAGTTACATCTTTCCCCTCAAGAAGACTTTCGCTAAGACTGTTCTTGTGGAATTTGCAAAGTGATATTTGGAAGCCCACAGAGGGCTATGGTGAAAAAGGTGATATCCTAAGATAAAAACTGAAAAGAACCTTTCTGAGAAAGTGCTTTGTGTTCTATCAATTTATCTCACAGAGTTACAGCTTTCCCCTCAAGAAGACTTTCGCGATGGCGGTTCTTGTGGAATTTGCAAAGTGACATTTGGAAGCTCATGGAGGGCTATGTTGAAAAAGGAAATATCTTCAGTTAAAAACTGGAAAGAAGCTTTCTGACAAACTGCTTTGTGTTCTGTTAATTCATCTCACAGAGTTACAGCTTTCCCCTCAAGAAGCCTTTCGCTAAGAGTGTTCTTGTGGTATTTGCAAAGTGATATTTGGAAGACCTTAGAAGGCTATGGTGAAAAAGGAAATATCCTGAGATAAAAACTGAAAAGAAGCTTTCTGAGAAACTGCTTTGTGTTCTGTTAATTCATCTCAGAGAGGTACAGCTTTCCCCTCAAAAGTCTTTCTCTGAGACTGTTCTGGTGGAAAATGCAAAGTGATGTTTGGAAGCTCATAGTGGCTATGGTGAAAAAGTTAGTTCATCTCACAGAGTTACAGCTTCCCCTCAGGAAGCCGTTCTCTAAGACTGTTCTTGTGAAATTTGGAAAGAAATATTTGGAAGCCCATAGAGTGCAATGTTGAAAAAGAAAATATCTTCCATTAAAAACTGTAAAGAATCTTTCTGAGAAACTGACTTGTGTTCTGTTAATTCATGTCACAGATTTACAGCTTTCCACTCAAGAAGCCTTTCCCTAAGACTGTTCTTGTGGAATTTCCAAAGTGATATTTGGAAGCCCATAGATGGCTATGGTGAAAGAGAAAATATCTTCCTTAAAAAACTGGAAAAAAGCTTTCTGAGAGACAGCTTTGTGTTCCATTAATTCATCTCACAGAGTTACAGCTTTCCCCTCAAGAAGCCTTTCGCTAAGACTGTTCTTGTGGAATTTGCAACGTGACATTTGGAAGCCCATAAAGAGCCATGGTGAAAAAGGAAATATCTTCCGTTAAAAACTGAAAAGAAGCTTTCTGAGAGACTGCTTTGTATTCTCTTAATTCATATCACACAATTACAGCTTTCCCCTCAAGAAGCCTTTTGCTAAGACTGCTCTTTTGGAATTTGCAGAGTGATATTTGGAAGCCCATAGAGGGCTGTATTGAAAAAGGAAATATTTTCAGTTAAAAAGTGGAAAGAATGTTTCTGAGAAACTGCTTTGTGTTCTGTTAATTCATGTCACAGAGCTACAGCTTTCCCCACAAGAAGTATTTGGCTAAGACTGTTTTTGTGGAATTTGCAAAGTGATATTTGGAAGCCCATAGGGGGTTATGGTGGAAAATGAAACATCTTCAGTGAAAAACTGGAATAAAGCTTTCTGGGAAACTGCTTTGTCTTCTGTTATTTCAACTCACAGAGTTAGAGCTTTGCCCTCAAGAAGCCTTTCGCTAACACTCTTCTTGTGGAATTCGCAAAGTGATATTTGGAAGCCCCTAGAGCCCAAAGGTGAAAAAGGAAACATCCTAAGATAAAAACTGAAAAGAAGCTTTCTGAGAAACTGATTTGTGTTCTGTTAATTCATCGCACAGAGTTACAGCTTTCCCCTCAAGAAGCCTTTCGGTAAGACTGTTCTTGTGGAATTTGCAAAGTGATATTTGGAAGCCCATAGAGGGCTACGGTGAAAAAGGAAATATCTTCAGTTAAAAACTGGAAAGAAGCTTTCTGAGAAACTGCTTTGTGTTCTGTTAATTCATCTCACAGAGTTACAGCTTTCCCCTCAAGAAGACCTTTACTAATCTGTTCTTGTGGAATTTGCAAAGTGATATTTGGAAGCCCATATAGGGCTATGGTTAAAAAGGAAATATCTTCAGTTCAAAACTGGAAAGAAGCTTTCTGAGAAACTGCTTTGTGTTCTGTTAATTCATCTCACAGAGTTACAGCTTTCCCCTCAAGAAGTCTTTCGCTAGGACTGTTCTTGTGTCATTTCTAAAGTGGTATTTAGAAGGCCATAGAGGGCTATGGTGAATAAGGAAATTTTTTCCGTTATAAACTGGAAAGAAGATTTCTGAGAAAGTGCTTTTTGTCCTGTTAATTCATCTCACAGAATTACAGCTTTCTCCTCAAGAAGAATTACGCTAACACTTTTCTTCTGGAATTTGCAAAGTGATTTTAGAAGCCCATAGAGGGTTATGGCAAAAAGGAAATATTCTAAGGTAAAAACCGAAAAGAAGCTTTCTGAGAAACTGCATTATGTTCTCTTAATTCCTCTCACAGAGTTATAGCTTTCCCCTCAAGAAGCCGTTCACTAAGATTGTTCCTGTGGAATTTTCAAGGTGATATTTGGAAGCCCATAGAGGGCTATGATGAAAAAGGAAATATCTTCCGTTAAAAACTGGAAAGAATGTTTTTTAGAAACAGCTTTGTGTTCTGTTAATTCATCTCACAGATTTACAGCTTTCCCCTCAAGATGCCTTTCGCTAAGACTGTTCTTGTGGAATTTGCAAAGTGATATTTGGAATCCCATAGATGGCTACGGTGAGAATGAAAATATCCTAAGATAAAAACCGAAAAGAAGCTTTCTGAGAAACTGCTTTGTGTTCTGGTAATTCATCTCACAGAGTTACACCTTTCTTCTCAAGAAGACTTTCGCTAAGACTGTTCTTGTGGAATTTGAAAAGTGGTATTTTGAAGCCCATGGGGGCTATGGTGAAAAAGGAAATATCTTTCGTTAAAAACTGGAAACAAGATTTCTGAGAAACTGCTTTGTGTTCTGTTAATTCATTGCACAGAATTACAGCTTTCCCCTCAAGAATCCGTTCACTAAGGCAGTTCTTGTGAAATGTGCAAAGTGATATTTGGAAGCCCATAGAGGGCTATGGTGAAAAAGGAAATATCTTCTGCTAAAAACCAGAGGCAGATAAAGCCACAAAGATGGGAAAATAGCAGGGCAGAGAAGCTGGAATTTCAAAAAATAAGATCGCATCTCGTCCGGCAAAGGAGCGCAGCTCATCGCCAGCAACGAATCAAAGCTGGACGGAGAATGACTTTGACGAGATGATAGAAGAAGGCTTCAGTCCATCAAACTTCTCAGAGCTAAAGGAGGAATTACCTACCCAGCACAAAGAAACTAAAAGTCTTGAAAAAAAAGTGTAAGTATTGATGGCTAGAATAATAAATGCAGAGAACTTCATAAACGAATTGGAAGAGATGAAAATCATGACACGAGAAATACGTGACAAATGCGAAAGCTTCAGTAACCGACTCGATCAACTGGAAAAGAGTATCAGCGATTAAGGATCAAATGAACGAAATGAAGCGAGAAGAGAAATCAAAAGAAAAAAGAAGAAAAAGAAGTGAACAAAGCCTGCAAGAAGTATGGCATTATGTAAAAAGACCAAATCTACGTCTGTTTGGGGTGCCTGAAAGTGAGGGGGAAAATGGAACCAAGTTGGAAAACACTCTTCAGTATATCATCCAGGAGAACTTCCCCAACCTAGTAGGGCAGGCCAACATTCAAATCCAGGAAATACAGAGAACACCACAAAGATACTCCTCGAGAAGAGCAACTCCAAGACACATAATTGCCAGATTCACCAAAGTTGAAATGAAGAAAAAATCTTAAGGGCAGCCAGAGAGAAAGGTCGGGTTACCCAAAAAGGGAAGCCCATCAGACTAACAGCAGATCTCTCGGCAGAAACTCTACAAGCCAGAAGAGAGTGGGGGCAATATTCAACATTCTTAAAGAAAAGAATTTTCAACCCAGAATTTCATATCCAGCCAAACTAAGTTTCATAAGTGAAGGAGAAATAAAATCCTTTACAGATAAGCAAATGCTTAGAGATTTTGTCACCACTAGGCCTGCCTTACAAGAGACCCTGAAGGAAGCACTAAACATGGAAAGGAACAACCGGTACCAGCCACTGCAAAAACATGCCAAAATGTAAAGACCATCAAGGCTAGGAAGAAACTGCATCAACTAACGAGCAAAATAACCTGTTAATATCATAATGGTAGGATCAAGTTCACACATAACAATATTAACATTAAATGTAAATGGACTAAATGCTCCAATTAAAAGACACAGACTGGCAAACTGGATAAAGAGTCAAGAAACATCAGTCTGCTGTATTCAGGAGACCCATCTCACAGGCAGAGACATACATAGGCTCAAAATAAAGGGATGGAGGAAGATTTACCAAGCAAATGGAGAACAAAAAAAGCAGGGGTTGCAATACTAGTCTCTGAAAAAACAGACTTTAAACCATCAAAGATCAAAAGAGACAAAGAAGGCCATTACATAATGGTAAAGGGATCAATTCAACAGGAAGAGCTAACTATCCTAAATATATATGCACCCAATACAGGAGCACCCAGATTCATAAAGCAAGTCCTTAGAGACTTACAAAGAGACTTAGACTCCCATACAATAATAATGGGAGACTTCAACACTCCACTGTCAACATTAGACAGAACAACAAGACAGAAAATTAACAAGGATATCCAGGAATTGAACTCATCTGTGCAGCAATCAGACCTAATAGACATCTATAGAACTCTCCACCCCAAATCAACAGAATATACATTCTTCTCAGCACCACATCGCACTTATTCCAAAATTGACCACATAGTTGGAAGTAAAGCACTCCTCAGTAAATGTACAAGAACAGAAATTGTAACAAACTGTCTCTCAGACCACACTGTAATCAAACTAGAACTCAGGACTAAGGAACTCAATCAAAACCGCTCAACTACATGGAAACTGAACAACCTGCTCCTGAATGACTACTGGGTACATGACGAAATGAAGGTAGAAATAAAGATGTTCTTTAAAACCAATGAGAACAAAGATACAACATACCAGAATCTCTGGGACACATTTAAAGCAGTGTGTAGAGGGAAATTTATAGCACTAAATGCCCACAAGAGAAAGCAGGAAAGATCTAAAATTGACACTCTAACATCTCAATTAAAAGAACTAGAGAAGCAAGAACAAACTCATTCAAAAGCTAGCAGAAGGCAAGAAATAACTAAGATCAGAGCAGAACTGAAGGAGATAGAGACACAAAAATCCCTCCAAAAAATCAATGAATCCAGGAGTTGGTTTTTTGAAAAGATCAACAAAATTGACAGACCACTAGCAAGACTAATAAAGAAGAAAAGGGAGAAGAATCAAATCGACGCAATTAAAAATGATAAAGGGGATATCACCACCGACCCCACAGAAATACAAACTACCACCAGAGAATACTATAAACACCTCAACGCAAATAAACTGGAAAATCTAGAAGAAATGGATAATTTCCTGGAAACTTACACTCTTCCAAGACTAAACCAGGAAGAAGTTGAATCCCTGAATAGACCAATAGCAGGCTCTGAAATTGAGGCAATAATTAATAGCCTACCAATCAAAAAAGTCCAGGACCAGATGGATTCACAGCTGAATTCTACCAGAGGTACAAGGAGGAGCTGGTACCATTCCTTCTGAAACTATTCCAATCAATAGAAAAACAGGGAATCCTCCCTAACTCATTTTATGAGGCCAACATCATCCTGATACCAAAGCCTGGCAGAGACACAACAAAAAAAGAGAATTTTAGACCAATACCCCTGATGAACATCGATGCAAAAATCCTCAATAAAATACTGGCAAACCGGATTCAACAGCACATCAAAAAGCTTATCCACCATGATCAAGTGGGCTTCATCCCTGGGATGCAAGGCTGGTTCAACATTCGCAAATCAATAAACATAATCCAGCATATAAACAGAACCAAAGACAAGAACCACATGATTATCTCAATCGATGCAGAAAAGGCTTTTGACAAAATTCAACAGCCCTTCATGCTAAAAACGCTCAATAAATTCGGTATTGATGGAACGTACCTCAAAATCATAAGAGCTATTTATGACAAACCCACAGCCAATATCATACTGAATGGGCAAAAACTGGAAAAATTCCCTTTGAAAACTGGCACAAGACAGGGATGCCCTCTCTCACCACTCCTATTCAACATAGTGTTGGAAGTCCAGGCTAGGGCAATCAGGCAAGAGAAAGAAATCAAGGGGATTCAGTTAGGAAAAGAAGAAGTCAAATTGTCCCTGTTTGCAGATGACATGATTGTTTATTTAGAAAACCCCATTGTCTCACCCCAAAATCTCCTTAAGCTGATAAGCAACTTCAGCAAAGTCTCAGGATACAAAATTAATGTGCAAAAATCACAAGCATTCTTATACACCAGTGACAGTCAAACAGAAAGCCAAATCAGGAATGAACTTCCATTCACAATTGCTTCAAAGAGAATAAAATACCTAGGAATCCAACTTTAAACTGCTTTAAAGTTCATATGGAACCAAAAAAGAGCCCGCATCTCCAAGACAATCCTAAGTCAAAAGAACAAAGCTGGAGGCATCACGCTACCTGACTTCAAACTATACTACAAGGCTACAGTCACCAAAACAGCATGGTACTGGTACCAAAACAGAGATATAGACCAATGGAACAGAACAGAGTCCTCAGAAATAATACCACACATCTAGAGCCATCTCATCTTTGACAAAACTGAGAGAAACAAGAAATGGGGAAAGGATTCCCTATTTAATAAATGGTGCTGGGAAAATTGGCTAGCCATAAGCAGAAAGCTGAAACTGGATCCTTTCCTTACTCCTTATACGAAAATTAATTCAAGATGGATTAGAGACTTAAACGTTAGACCTAATACCATAAAAACCCTAGAGGAAAACCTAGGTAGTACCATTCAGGACATAGGCATGGGCAAAGACTTCATGTCTAAAACACCAAAAGCAATGGCAGCAAAAGCCAAAATTGACAAATGGGATCTCATTAAACTAAAGAGTTTCTGCACAGCAAAAGAAACTACCATCAGAGGCCGGACGCGGTGACTGGCCATCAGAGAAATGCAAATCAAAACCACACTGAGATACCATCTCACACCAGTTAGAATGGTGATCATTAAAAAGTCAGGAAACTACAGGTGCTGGAGAGGATGTGGAGAAATAGGAACACTTTTACACTGTTGGTGGGATTGTAAACTAGTTCAATCATTATGGAAAACAGTATGGCGATTCCTCAAGGATCTAGAACTAGACGTACCATATGACCCAGCCATCCCATTACTGGGTATATACCCAAAGGATTATAAATCATGCTGTTATAAAGACACATGCACACGTATGTTTATTGCAGCACTATTCACAATAGCAAAGACTTGGAATCAACCCAAATGTCCATCAGTGACAGACCGGATTAAGAAAATGTGGCACATAAACACCATGGAATACTATGCAGCCATAAAAAAGGATGAGTTTGTGTCCTTTGTAGGGACATGGATGCAGCTGGAAACCATCATTCTTAGCAAACTATCACAAGAACAGAAAACCAAACACCGCATGTTCTCACTCATAGGTGGGAACTGAACAATGAGATCACTGGGACTCGGGAAGGGGAACATCACACACCGGGGCCTATCATGGGGAGGGGGAAGGGGGGAGGGATTGCATTGGGAGTTATACCTGATGTAAATGACGAGTTGATGGGTGCTGATGAGTTGATGGGTGCAGCACAGCAACAGGGCACAAGTATACATATGTAACCAACCTGCACGTTATGCACATGTACCCTAGAACTTAAAATATAAAAAAAAAAAAAAAAAAAAAAATAGAAGCAACCAACCACATCCCTCCTTCCCACTAGAGGCTTCCAGGCTGAAACAGGTTGATACAGGGAGAGGAGGAGAAGATACGCAACTAAGTCACATTTTGAGATCTGTTTAATAATAATTCTAATTTCATGTTCTCACTTATTTGTGAGATCTAAAAATCAAAACAATTGAACTCATGGAGATAGAGAGTAGAAGCATGGTTACCAGAGGCTGGGAAGGGTAGTGGGGGTTTGAGGCAAAGCTGGAGATGGTTAATGGGTACAAAAAAACAGAAAGAATAAATAAGATCTAGTATTTGATAGCACAACAAGGCGACTATAGTCAGGAATAATTTAACTGTGCATTTTAAAATAACTAAAAGAGTCTAATTGGATTGCTTGTAACACAAAGGATAAATGCTTGAGAGAATGGATACCCCATTTTACATGATGTGATTATTATTCAATGCATGCCTGAATCAGAACATCTCATTCACCCCATAAATACATACATCTACTATATACCCACAAAATTGAAATAATTTTAAAAAATAAAAAATAAAAAATAAAAAATAATCTTCCACTTATTTTTTAGGAAAAGCACATAACTAAATTGTTACAAAAGGATTGACCAAACAATCCTTTGAACGGTTTGAGTCAGCAGTTGTGGCAGGAATGCGGTTGGGGGAAATGGGGAGAAGTGAGTGAAGATAAAAGGAATTGGACAAGTGTTGATGTTGGTGAAATGAATGATGAGTACCTAGAGGTAATCCACTATTGTATGCATTTGGAATTTATCATAAAAATATTTTTGAAAGAACATATTCACTACTGAAAATTCAAACAAGGGGAATAAATTAAAGACCACTTATCATCCTATAATTTCAAACATTAAAAAGATTTATTATTTTATGAGAAAATTATAGCATTATATAAATATGGTATATTAATTTTTAAATAGCATTATACCTGAGCATTTTGCTAAGTTATTGTAATGTATCAAATATATATTTTACTTATTTTTATAAAAGTGAGACATAAAGTAAGCCTAAAAGAGATATACTAGAATAATAAGTACTAGAAATATAAAATAATTCTATATAAAATGATTAAATATAAATATGAAAAGAATTATAATTTAATGGCACCAGGAAAAATCATACTTGATTTAAAAAAACTTGTAAAGTAAAATAGAATTCAAAAAGCTTTAATTGTATTTCTATTTGACACTGTTATACTTAGTTTTTAGCATGATATAATTATGAAAAATATTTAAAGCAATGTTATTACCTGTGTAAGACATCCGAGTTCTGGAGACATTGGCGGCGAATCTGTATAGGCTTGCAGCACCCTCCATTCTTGCTTCCTCAGAAGGAATTCCACTAAGGGGCATAAGGCAGAAAGTGAGACAGAGGTAATTCTCAGAGCAGGAGTGAAGGTTTATTAAAAGGCTTTAAAACAGAAAGGAAAAGAAGGGAAGTACAACCTGGAAGAGGGCCAAGTGGGAGACTTGAGAAGCCAAGTGCACAGCTTGAATTCTTGATTTGGGGTTTTATACATTGGCATACTTCCGGGATCTTGCCTTACTTCTCCTCACTCCTGAGATCTCATTGGGAAGTTGCTGATCAGTTTCAGGTGTTTTCTATTAGAAGCCTGCCTTTCCTTGACACCAGGTATGACCAATTACTACTTTAGAGAAACAGTTAACAACCCCTTGACCATCACCTGAGGGTCTCCCAACACATTTGGTGTGTAGAAGAGCGGAGCCCTCTCCTGCCCTGCTCATACTTGACTAGCTTTCTACTGCAACAATATTTGTTGAATATTCTTTATGTACTAAGTAGTAAGAATTCTGATATTTCATGAGTGATTGTTACACAAAATTATAAAAATAAAAAAGAAATTAAGCATGTAATATTAAAAAAAAAAGGTGGAAAGAAGCTTTCTGAGAAACTGATTTGTGTTCTGTTAATTCATCTCACAGAGTTACAGCTTTCCCCTCAAGAAGCCTTTCCCTAAGAGTGTTCTGGTGAAATTTGCAAAGTGACGTTTGGAAGCCCATAGAGGGCTATGGAGAAAAAGGAAATATCCTAAGATAAAAACTGAAAAGAAGCTTTCTGAGAAACTGCTTCGTGCTCTGTTAATTCATCTCACAGGGTTACAGCTTTCACCTCAAGAAGCCTTTGGCTAAGACTGTTCTTGTGGAATTTTCAAAGTGATATTTGGAAGCCCATAGAGGGATATGGTGGAAAAGGAAATATCCTAAGATAAAAACTGAAAAGAAGCCTTCTAAGAAACTGCATTGTGTTCTGTTAATTCATCTCACAGAGATACAGCTTTCTCCTCAAGAAGCTTTTCGCTAAGACTGTTCTTCTGGAATTTGCAAAGTGATATTTGGAAGCCCATAGAGGGCTACAGTGAAAAAGGAAATAACTTCCGTTAAAAACAGGAAAGAAGCTTTCTGAGAAACTGCTTTGTGTTCTGTTAATTCATCTCACAGAGTTACAGCTTTCCCCTCAAGAAGACTTTCGCTAAGACTGTTCTTGTGGAATTTGCAAAGTGATATTTGGAAGCCCATAGAGGGCCATGGTGAACAAGGAAATATCTTCCGTTAAAAAGTGGAAAGAAGCTTTCTGAGAAACTGCTTCGTGTTCTGTTAATTCATCTCACAGTGTTACAAATTTCTCCACAAGAAACCTTTAGCTAAGGCTGATCTTGTGGAACTTGAAAAGTGATATATGGAAGCCCATAGGGGGCTATGGTGAAAAAGGAAGTATCTTCCGTTAAAATCTGGAAAGAAGATTTCTGAGAAACTACTTTGTGTTCTGTTAATTCATCTCATAGACTTACAGCTTTCCCCTCATGAAGCCTTTCCCTAAGACTGTTCTTGTGGAATTGGCAAAGTGATATTTGGAAGCCCACAGAGGGATACGGTGAAAAAGGAGATATCCTAAGATAAAAACTGAAAAGAAGCTTTCAGAGAAACTGCCTAGTGTTCTGTCAATTTATCTCACAGAGTTACAGCTTTCCCCTCAAGAAGACTTTCGCGATGGCGGTTCTTGTGTAATTTGAAAAGTGACATTTGGAAGCCCATGGAGGGCTATGGTGAAAAAGGAAATATCTTCAGTTAAAAACTGGAAAGAAGCTTTCTGAGAAACTGCTTTGTGTTCTGTTAATTCATCTCACAGAGTTACAGCTTTCCCCTCAAGAAGCCTTTCGCTAAGACTGTTCTTGTGGAATTTGCAAAGGGATATTTGGAAGACCTTACAAGGCTATGGTGAAAAAGGAAATATACTAAGATAAAAACCGAAAAGAAGATTTCTGAGAAACTGCTTTGTGTTCTGATAGTTCATCTCGCAGAGTTACAGCTTTCCCCTCAAGAATCCGTTCACTAAGACTGTTCTTGGGAAATTTTGAAAGTAATATTTGGAAGCCCATAGAGGGCTATGGTGAAAAAGGAAATAACTTTCCTTAAAAACTGGAAAGAAGCTTTCTGAGGAACTGCTTTGTGTTCTGATAATTCATCTCACAGAGTTACAGCTTTCCCCTCAAGACGCCTTTCGTTAAGACTGTTCTTGTGGAATTTGCAAAGTGATATTTGGAAGCCCATAGCGGGCTATGGTGAAAAAGGAAATATCTTCCGTTAAAAAGTGGAAAGAAGCTTCTGAGAAACTTCTTTGTGTTCTGTTAATTCATCTCACAGAGATACAGCTTTCTGTTCAAGAAGCTTTTCGCTAAGACTGTACTTCTGGAATTTCAAAAGTGATATTTCGAAGCCCATGGAGGGCTACGATGAAATAGGAAATAACTTCCGTTAAAAACAGGAAAGAAACTTTCTGAGAAACTGCTTTGTGTTCTGTTAATTCATCTCACAGAGTTGCAGCTTTCCCCTCAAGAAGCCCTTCGCTAAGACTGTTCTTGTGGAATTTGCAAAATGATATTTGGCAGCCCATAGAGGGCTATGGTGAAAAAGGAAATATATTCCTTTAAAAAGTGGAAAGAAGCTTTCTGAGGAACTGCTTTCTGTTCTGTTAATTCATCTCACAGTGTTACAAATTTCTCCCCAAGAAACTCTTAGCTTCGGCTGATCTTGTGGAATTTGAAAAGGGATATTTGGAAGCCCATAGGGGGCTATGGTGAAAAAGGAAGTATCTTCAGTTAAAATCTGGAAAGAAGATTTCTGAGAAACTACTTTGTGTTCTGTTAATTCATCTCAGAGACTTACACCTTTCCCCTCATGAAGCCTTTCCCTAAGACTGTTCTTGTGGAATTTGCAAAGTGATATTTGGAAGCCCACAGAGTGCTATGGTGAAAAAGGAGGTATCTTAAGAAAAAAACTGAAAAGAAGCTTTCTGTGAAACTGGTTTGTGTTCTGTCAATTTATCTCACAGAGTTACAGCTTTCCCCTCAAGAAGACTTTCGCGATGGCGGTTCTTGTGGAATTTGCAAAGTCACATTTGGAAGCCCATGGAGGGTTACGGTGAAAAAGGAAACATCTTCAGATAAAAACTGGAAAGAAGCTTTCTGACAAACTGCTTTGTGTTCTGTTAATTCATCTCACAGAGTTACAGCTTTCCCCTCAAGAAGCCTTTCCCTAAGAATGTTCTTGTGTAATTTGGAAAGGGATATTTGGAAGACCTTAGAAGGCTATTGAGAAAAAGGAAATATCCTAAGATAAAAACTGAAAAGAAGCTTTCTGAGAAACTGCTTAGTGTTCTGTTAGTTCATCTCACAGAGTTACAGCTTTCCCCTCAGGAAGCCGTTCAATAAGACTCTTCTTGTGAAATTTGGAAAGTAATATTTGGAATCCCATAGAGGGCTATGGTGAAAAAGAAAATATCTTCCATTAAAAACTGTAAAGAATCTTTCTGATAAACTACCTTGTGTTCTGTTAATTCATGTCACAGAGTTACAGCTTTCCACTCAAGAATCCTTTCCCTAAGACTGTTCTTCTGGAATTTGCAAAGAGATATTTGGAAGCCCATAGAGAGCTGTGGTGAAAAAGGAAATATCTTCCTTAAAATGCTGGAAAGAAGCTTTCTGAGAGACTGCTTTGTGTTCCATTAATTAATCTCACAGAATTACAGCTTTCCCCTCAAGAAGCCTTTCGCTAAGACTGTTCTTGTGGAATTTGCAAAGTGATATTTGGAAGCCCATAAAGGGCCATGGTGAAAAAGGCAATATCTTCAGTTAAAAACTGAAAAGAAGCTTTCTGAGAGACTGCTTTGTATTCTCTTAATTCATCTCACACAATTACAACTTTCCCCTCAAGGATCCTTTCGCTAAGACTGCTCTTGTGGATTTCGCAGAGTTATATTTGGAAGCCCATGGAGGACTATGGTGAAAAAGAAAATATCTTCCGTTAAAAACTGGAAAGAAGCTTTCTGAGAAACTGCTTTGTGTTCTGTTAATTCATCTCATAGAGTTATATCTTTCCCCACAAGAAGCCTTTCGCTAAGACTGTTCTTGTGGAATTTGCAAAGTGATAATTGGAATCCCATAGAGGGATATGTTGAAAATGGAAATATCCTAAGATAAAAACCAAAAAGAAGCTTTCTGAGAAACTGCTTTGTGTTCTGTTAATTCATCTCACATTGTTACAAATTTCTCCTCAAGAAACCTTTAGCTAAGTCTGATCTAGTGGAATTTGAAAAGTGATATTTGGAAGCCCATAGGGGGCTATGGTGAAAAAGGAAGTATCTTCCGTTAAAATCTGTAAAGAAGATTTCTGAGAAACGTCTCTGTGTTCTGTTAATTCATCTCAGAGCCTTACAGCTTTCCCTTCATGAAGCCTTTCCCTAAGACTGTTCTTGTGGAATTCGCAAAGTGATATTTGGAAGACCTTAGAAGACTATGGTGAAAATGGAAATATCTTCCGTTAAAAACTGGCAAGAAGCTTTCTCAGAAACTGCTTTGTGTTCTGTTAATTCATCTCACAGTGTTACAGCTTTCCCTCAGGGAGCCTATAGTTAAAGCTGTTCTTGTAGAATTTGCAAAGCGATATTTGGAAGCCCATAGAAGTCTATGGTGAAAAAGGAAATATCCTAAGAAAAAAACTGAAAAGAAGCCTTCTAAGAAACTGCATTGTGTTCTGTTAATTCATCTCACAGAATTACATTTTTCTCCTCAAGAAACCTTTAGCTAAGGCTGATCTTCTGGAATTTGAAAAGTGATATTTGGAAGCCCGTAGGGGGCTATGGTGAAAAAGGAAGTATCTTCGGTTAAAATCTGGAAAGAAGATTTCTGAGAGACTGCTTTGTGTTATGCTAATTCATCTCACATAGCTACAGCTTTCCCCTCAAGAAGCATTTCGCTAAGACTGTTCTTGTGGAATTTTGAAAGTGATATTTGGAAGGCCAAAGGGGGCTATGGTGAAAATGGAAATATCGTAAGATAAAAACCGAAAAGAAGCTTTGTGAGAAACTGCTTTGTGTTTTGTTAATTCATCTCAGAGAGTTACAGCTTTCCCCTCAAGAAGTCTTTCACAAAGACTGTTCTTGTGTAATTTGCAAAGTGATATTTGGAAGGCCATAGAGGGCTACGGTGAAAAAGGAAATATGTTGCGTTAAATACCGGAAAGAATGTTTCTGAGAAACTGCTTTGTGTTCTGTTAATTCATCTCACAGAGTTACAGCTTTCCCCTCAAGAAGCCTTTCGCTAAGACTGTTCTTGTGACATTTTCAAAGTGATGTTTGGAATCGCATAGAGGGCTAAGGTGAAAAAGGAAATAACTTTCGTTAAAAAGTGGAAAGAAGATTTCTGAGAAACTGCTTTGTGTTCTGTTAGTTCAACTCACAGAGTTACAGCTTTCCCCTGAAGAAGCCTTTCGCTAAGACTGTGCTTGTGGAATTTGCAAAGTGATATCTGGAAGCCCATAGAGGGCTATGGTGAAAAAGGAAATATCCGAAGATAAAAACTGAAAAGAAGCTTTCTGAGAAACTGCTCTGTGTTCTGTCAATTCATCTCACAGAGTTACAGCTTTCCCCTCAAGAAGCCTTTCGCTAAGACTGTTCTGGTGGAATTTGCAAAGTGATATTTGGAAGCCCATAGAGGGCTATGGTGAAAAAGGAAATATCTTCCGTTAAAAACTGGAAAGAAGCTTTCTGAAGGACTGTTTTGTGTTCTGTTAATTCATGTCACAGAGTTACAGCTTTCCCCTCAAGAAGCCTTTCGCTAAGACTGTTCTGGTGGAATTTGCAAAGTGATATTTGGAAGCCCATAGAGGGCTATGGTGAAAATGGAAATATCTTCCCTTAAAAACTGGAAAGAAGATTTCTGAGAAACTGCTTTGTATTCTGTTAATTCATCTCACAGATTTACAGCTTTCACCTAAACAAGCCGTTCACTGAGACTGTTCTTGTGGAATTTGCAAAGGGATATTGGAAGCCCATAGAGGATTATCGCGAAAAAGGTAATTTCCTAAGATAAAAACCGAAAAGAATCTTTCTGCGAAACTGCATTGTATTCTCTTAATTCATCTCACAGAGTTATAGCTTTCGCCACAAGAAGCCGTTCACTAAGACTATTCCTGTGGAATTTGCAACGTGATATTTGCAAGCCGTTAGAAGTCTATGCAGAAAAAGGAAATATCATCCGTTAAAAACTGGATAGAAGCTTTCTGAGAAAGTGCTTTGTGTTCTGTTAATTCATCTCACAGAATTACAGCTTTCCCCTGAAGAAGCCTTTCGCTAACTTTGTTCTTGTGGAATTTGCAAAGTGATATTTGGAAACCCATATAGGGCTATGGTGAAAAAGAAATTGTCCTAAGATAAAAACTGAAAAGGAGCTTTCTGAGAAACTTCTTTGTCTGTTAATTCATCTCACACAGTTACAGCTTTCCCTTCAAGAAGCCGTTCACTAAAACTATTCTTGTGGAATTTGCAAAGTGATATTGGAAGCCGATAGAGGGTTATGTCGAAAAGGGAAATATCCTAAGATAAAAACCGAAAAGAAGCTTTCTGAGAAACTGCTTTGTGTTCTGTTAAATAATCTTACAGAGTTACAGTTTTCCCCTCAAGAAGCCTTTGGCTAAGACTGTTCTTGTGGGATTGGCAAAGTGATATTTGGAAGCCCACAGAGGGCTATGGTGAAAAAGGAAATCTCTTCCGTTCAAAACCGGAAAGAAGCTTTCTGAGAAACTGCTTTGTGTTCTGTTAATTCATCTCACAGAGTTACAGCTTTCCCCTCATGAAGTCTTTCGCTAAGACTTTTCTTGTGGGATTTGCAAAGTGATATTTGGAAGTCCATACAGGGCTATGGTGAAAAAGGAAATATCTTCCGTTAAAAACTGCAAAGAAATGTTCTGAGAGACTGCTTTGTTTTCCGTTAATTGATCACACACTGTTACAGCTTTCCCCTCAAGAAGCCTTTTGCAAAAACTGTTCTTGTAGAATTAGCAAAGTGATATTTCAAAGCAAGTAGAGGGCTATAGTGAAAAAGGAACTGTCTTCTGTTAAAAAACTGGAAAGAAGCTTTCTGAGAAACTGATTTGTGTTCTGTTAATTCATCTCACAGAGTTATAGCTTGCACACCAAGAAGCCTTTCGGTAAGACTGTTCTTGTGGAATTTGCAAAGTGATATTTGGAAACCCGTAGAGGGTTATGGTGAAAAAGGAAATATCCTAAGATAGAAACTGAAAAGAAGCTCTCTGAGAAACTGCTTTGCGTTCTGTTAATTGATCTCAAAGAGTTACAGCTTTCTCCTCAAGAAGCCTTCCGCTAAGGCTGTTCTTGTGGAATTTGCAAAGTGATATTTGGAAGCCTATAGAGGGCTACGGTGAGAAAGGAAATACGTTTTGTTTAAAACTGGAAAGAAGATTTCTGAGAAACTGATTTGTGTTCTCTTAATTCATTTCACCGGGTTAGAGCTTACCCCTGAAGAAGTCATTCACTAAGACTGTTCCTGTGGAATTTGCAAGGTGATATTTCGAAGCCATTATAGGGCTATTTTGAAAAAGGAAATATCTTCCGTTAAAAACTGGAAAGACTCTTTCTGAGAAACTCCTTGATGCTCTGATAATTCATCTCACAGAGTTTCAGCTTTCCCCTCAAGAAGCCGTTCTCTAAGACGGATCCTGTGTAATTTTCAAGTGATATATTGAAGTCCATAGAGGGCTATGGTGAAAAAGTAAATAACCTAGGATAAAAACTGAAAAGAAGCTTTCTGAGAAACCTCTTTGTGTTCTGTTAATTCAACTCACATTATTAAATCTTTCTCCTCAAGAAGCGTTTCGCTAAGACTGTTCTTGTGGAATTTGCAAAGTGATATTTAGAAGCCCATAGAGGGCTATGGTGAAACTAGAAATATCTTAACATAAAAATCGAAAAGAAGCTTTCTGAGAAACTGCTTTGTGAACTGTTAATTCATCTCCAGAGTTACAGTTTTCCCGTCAAGAAACCTTTCATGAAGACTGTTCTTATGAAAATTGCAAAGTGATATTTGGAAGTCCATAGAGGGCTATGGTGAAAAAGGAAACATCTTCAGAAAAAAACTGGAAAGAAGCTTTCTGAGAAACTGCTTTGTGTTCTGTTAATTCATCTCACAGAGTTACAGCGTTCTCCTCAAAAAGCCTTTCACTAACGTTGTTCTTGTGGAATTTGATAAGTGATATTTGGAAGACCGTAGAGGACTATGGTCCAAAAGGAAATATCTTCAGTTAACTACTTGAAAGAAGCTTTCTGAGTAACTGCTTTGTGTTCTATTAATTCATCTCACAGAGTTACAGCTTTCTCCTCAAGAAGCCTTTCGCTAAGACTATTCTTGTGGAATATGCAAAGTGATATTTAGAAGCCCATAGAGGGCTATGGTGAAAAAGGAATTATCCTAATATAAAACCTGAAATAATTTTCTGAGAAACTGCTTTGTGTTCTGTTAATTCAACTCAGAGAGTTACAGCTTTCCCCTCAAGAAGCCTTTCGCTCAGACTATTCTTGTGGAATTTGCAAAGTGATATTTGGAAGCCCATAGTGGGCTATGGCGAAAAAGGAAATATCGTAAGATAAAAACTGAAAAGAAGCTTTCTGATAAACAGATTTGTGTTCTGTTAATTCATATCACAGAGTTACATCTTTCCCCTCAAGAAGCCTTTCGCTAAGGCTGTTCTTGTGAAATTTGCCAAGTGATATTTGGAAGGCCATAGAGGGCTATAGTGAAAATGGAAATGTCTTCGGTTAAAAAGTGGAAAGAAGCTTTCCGAGAAACTGCTTTGTGTTCTGTTAATTCATGTCACAGAGTTACAGCTTTCCCCGCAAGAAGCCTTTCGCTAAGTCTGTTCTTGTGGAATTTGTAAAGTGATATTTGGAAGCCCCTAGAGGGCAATGGTGAAAAAGGAAATATCTTCAGTTAAAAACTTGAAAGGAGCTTTCTGAGCAAATGCTTTGTGTTCTGTTAATTCATCTCACAGAGTTACAGCTTTCCCCTCAAGAAGCCATTCACTAAGACTGGTCTTTTGGAATGTGCAAAGAGATATTTGGTAGCCCAAAGTGGGCTATGGTGAGAAAGGAATTATCTTCAGTTAAAAACTGAAAAGAAACTTTCTGAGAATCTGCTTTGTGTTCTGTTAATTCATCTCAAAGAGTTACAGCTTTCCCCTCAAGAAGCCTTTCGAGAAGACTGCTCTTGTGGAATTTGCAAAGTGATATTTAGAAGCCAACAGAGGGCTATGGTGAAAAAGGTAGTAGCCTAAGATAAAAACTGAAAACAAGCTTTTTGAGAAGCTGCTTTGTGTTCTGTTAATTCATCTCACAGTGTTACAGCTTTGCCCTCAAGAAGCCTTTCGCTAAGACTGTCCTTGTGGAATTTGCAAAGAGATATTTGGAAGCCCTTAGAGGGCTGTGGTAAAAAAGGATATACCTTCAGTTAAAAACTGGAAAGAAGCTTTCTGAGAAACTGCTTTGTGTCCTGTTAATTCATCTCACAGAGTTACAGTTCTCCCCTCAAGAAGACTTTCGCTAAGAGTGTTTTTGTGGAATTTGTAAAGTGATATTTGGAAACCCTAAAGGGCTATGGTGAAAAAGGAAATATCTTCCGTTAGAAACTGGAAAGAAGATTTCTGAGAAACTGCTTTGTGTTCTGGTAATTCATTTCACCGAGTTTTAGCTTTCCCCTCAAAAAGCCTTTCGCGATGGCTGTTGTTGTGGAATTTGCAAAGTGATATTTGGAATCCCATAGAGGGCTATGGTGAAAATGGAAATATCCTAAGATAAAAACCGAAAAGAATCTTTCTGAGAAACTGCTTTCTGTTCTGGTAGTTCATCTCACAGAGTTACAGCTTTCTGCTAAAGGAGCCGTTCACTAAGACTGTTCTTGTGGAATTTGCCAAGTGACATTTGGAAGCCCTTAGAGGGCTATGGTGAAAAAGTAAATATCCTAAGATAAAAACTGAAAAGAAACCTTCTGACAAACTGCTTTGTTTTCCGTTAATTCAACTCACAGAGTTACAGCTTTACCCTCAAGAAGCCTTTCGCTAAGGCTGCTGTTGTGGTATTTGCAAAGTGATATTTGGAAGCCCATAGAGGGCTACGGTGAAAAAGGAAATATCTTCAGTTATAAACTGAAAAGAGGCTTTCTGAGAAACTTCTGTGTGTTCTGTTAATTCATCTCAAAGAATTAGAGCTTTCCCCTGAAGACACCTTCTGCTAAGACTGTTCTTGTGGTATTTGCAAAGTGATAATTGGAAACCCATAGATGGCTATGGTGAAAAAGGAAATATCCTAAGATAAAAACCCAGAAGAACCTTTCTGAGAAACTGCTTTGTGTTCTTTTAGTTAATCTCACAGTGTTACTGCTTTCCACTCAAGAAGCCATTCTATAAGACTGTTCTTGTGAAATTTTCTTAGAGATATTTGGAAGCCCATAGTGTGCTATGGTGAAAAAGGAAATATCTTCCCTTAGAAACTAGAAAGAAGCACTCTGAGAAACTGCCGCGTGTTCTGTTAATATATCTCACCGAGTTACACCTTTCTCCACAAGAAGCCTTTCGCTAAGACTGTTCCTGTGGGATTTGCATAGTGACATTTGGAAGCCCATAGAGGGCTATGGTGAAAAAGGAAATATCCTAAGATAAAAACTGGAAGGAAGATTTCTGAGAAACTGTTTTGTGTTCTGTTAATTCATCTCAGCTATTTACAGCTTTCCCCTCAAGAAGCCGTTCACTAAGACTGTTCTTGTGGAATTTACAAAGTGATATTTGGAAGCCCAGAGAGGGCTACAGTGAAAAAGGAAATAACTTCCGTTAAAAACTGGAAAGAAGATTTCTGAGAAACTGCTTTGTGTTCTGTTAATTCATCTCACAGACTTACAGCTTTCCCCTCCAGAAGTCTTTGGATAAGACTGTTCTTGTGGAATTTGCAAAGTGATATTTCGAAGCCTTTAGAGGGCTATGGTGAAGAAGGAAATACCCTAAGATAAAAACTGAAAAGAAGCTTTCTGAGCAACTGCTTTGTTTTCTGTTAAATCCACTCACAGAGTTACAGCTTTCCCCTCAAGAAGACTTTCGCTAAGACAGTTGTTGTGGAATTTGCAAAGTGATATTTGGAAGCCCATACAAGGCTATGGTTAAAAAGGAAATATCCGCAGGGCGCGGTGGCTCAAGCCTGTAATCCCAGCACTTTGGGAGGCTGAGACGGACGGATCACGAGGTCAGGAGATCGAGACCATCCTGGCTAATACGGTGAAACCCCGTCTCTACTAAAAATACAAAAAACTATCCGGGCGAGGTGGTGGACGCCTGTAGTACCAGCTACTCGGGAGGCTGAGTCAGGAGAATGGTGTAAACCCGGGAGGCGGAGCTTGCAGTGAGCTGAGATCCGGCCACTGCACTCCAGCCCGGGGGACAGAGCCAGACTCCGTCTCAAAAAAATAAAATAAAATAAAATAAAATAAATAAATAAATAAATAAAATAAAAAGGAAATATCTTCCGTTATAAACTGGAAAGAAGCTTTCTGAGAATCTGCTTTGTGTTCTGTTAATTCATCTCACAGATTTGCAGATTTCCCCTCTAGAAGCCTTTCGCTAAGACTGTTCTTGTGGGATGTGCAAAGTGATATTTGGAAGCCCATAGAGGGCTATGGTGAAAAAGGAAATATCTTCAGTTAAAAACTGGAAAGAAGTTTTCTGAGAAACTGCTTTGTGTTCTGCTAATTTGTCTCACAGAGTTACAGCTTTCGCCTCAAGAAGTCTTTTGCTAACACTGTTCTTGTGGCATTTCCAAAGTGATATTTGGAAGCCCATAGAGGGCTATGGTGAAAAAGGAAATGTATTCCGTTAAAAACTGGATAGAAGATTTCTGAGAAACTGCTTTGTGTTCTACTAATTCATCTAAGAGAGTTACAGCTTTCCCTCAAGAAGCCTTTCGCTAAGTCTGTTCTTGTGGAGTTTGCAAAGTGATATCTGGAAGACCCTAGAGGGCTATGGTGAAAATGGAAATATCTACCGTTAAAAACCGAAAAGATGATTTCTGAGAAACTGCATTGTGTTCTGTTGGTTCATCTCACAGAGCCTCAGCTTTCCACTCAAGAGGCCGTTCACTAAGACTGTTCTTGTGAAATTTGCATATTGATATTTAGAAACCCATAGAGGATTGTGGTGAAAAAGGGAATATCTTCCGTAAAAAACTGGAAAAACTTTCGGAGAAACTGCCGTGTGTTCTGTTAATACATCTCACCGAGTTACAGCTTTCCCTCCAGAAGCCTTTCGCTAAGACTGTTCTTCTGGAATTTGCAAAGTGATATTTGGAAGCCCATAGAAGGCTACGGTGAAAAAGGAAGTATCCTAAGAAAAAAACCGAAAAGAAGCTTTCTTAGAAACTGCTTTGTGTTCTGTTAATTCATCTCACACAGTTTCAGCTTTCCCCTCAAGAGGCCTTTCGCTAAGACTGTTCTTGTGGCATTTGCAAAGTGATATTTGTAAGCCCTTAGAGGGCTACGGTGAAAAAGGAAATATCCTAAGACAAAAACTGAAAAAGAAGCTTTCTGAGAAACTGCTTTGTGTTTTGTTAGTTCATTTCACAGGGTTTCAGCTTTTCTCTCAAGAAGTCGTGCACTAAGACTGTTCTTGTGAAATTTCAAAAGTGATATTTGGAAGCTCATAGAGGTCTACGGTGAAAAAGGAAATTTACTAAGTTAAAAACTGGAAAGAAGCTCTCTGAGATACTGCCGTGTGTTCTGTTAATACATCTCACCGAGTTACAGCTTTTCCCACAAGAAAACTTTCGCTGAGTCTGTTCTTGTGGGATTTGCAAAGTGATATTTGGAAGCCCGTAGAGGGTTATGGTTGAAAAAGGAAATATCTTCAGATAAAAACTGGAAAGAAGCTTTCTGAGAAACTGCTTTGTGTTCTGTTAATTCATCTCACAGAGTTACAGCTTTCCTTAAAGAAGCCTTTCGCTAAGACTCTTCTTGTGGAATTTGCAAAGTGATATTTGGAAGCTCATAGAAGGCTACGGAGAAAAAAGAAATATCTTCCGTTAAATACTGGAAAGAAGCTTTCTGAGAAACTGCTTTGTGTTCTGTTAATTCAACTCACAGAGTTACAACTTTCACCTCCAGAAGCCATTCACTAAACTGTTGTTGTAGAATTTGCAAATTTATATTTGGAAGCCCATAAAAAGCTATCTTGAAAAAGGAAATATTCTAAGATAAAAACTGAAAAGAAGCTTTCTGAGAAACTGCTTTGTGTTCTGTTAATTCATCTCCCAGAGTTACAGCTTTTCCCTCTAGAAGCGAATCGCTAAGACTGTTCTTGTGGAATTTGCAAGGTGATATTTGGAAGCCCACAGAGGGCTATGGTGAAAAAGGAATTATCCTCAGTTGAAAACTGGAAAAAAGCATTCTGAGACACTTCTTTTTGTTCTGTTAATTCATCTCACAGAGTTACAGCTTTCCCTTCAAGAAGCCTTTCGCTAAGGCTGTTTTTGTGGAATTTGCAAAGTGATATTTGGAAGCCCATAGAGGGTTATTTTGAAAAAGGAAATATCTTCAGTTAAAAACTGGAAAGAAGCTTTCTGAGAAACTACTTTGTTTTCTGTGAATTCTTCGCACAGAGTTACAGCTTTCCTCTCAAGAATCCTTTTGCTATGACTGTTCTTGAGGAATGTGCAAAGTGATATTTGGAAGCCCATAGAGGGCTATGGTGAAAAAGGAAATATCCTAGATAAAAACTGAAAGGAAACATTCTGAGAAACTGCTTTGTGTTCTGTTAATTCATCTCACAGAGTTACAGCTTTCCCTTCAGAAGTCTTTTGCTAAGGCTGTTCTTGTGGAATTGGCAAAGTGATATTTGGAAGCCCAAAGAGGCCTATGGTGCAAAAGGGAATATCTTCCGCTAAGAACTGGAAAGAAGCTTTCGTAGAAACTGCTTTGTATTCTGTTAATTCATCTGACACAGTTACAGCTTTTCCCTCAAGAAGCCCTTCCCTAAGACTGTTCTTGTGGAATTTGCAAAGTGATATTTGGAAATATCCCCCGTAAAAAAATGGAAAGAAGCTTTCAGAGAAACTGCTTTTTGTTCTGTTAATTCATCTCACAGAGTTACTGCTTTCCTCTCAAGAAGCCTTTCGCAAAGACTGTTCTTGCGGAATTTTCAAAGTGATATTTGGAAGCCCCAAGAGAGCTATGGTGAAAAAGGAAATATATTTCGTTAAAAACTAGAATCAAGCTATCTGAGAAACTGCTTTGTGCTCTGTTAATTCATCTCACAGAGTCACTCTGTTCCCCTCAAGAACACTTTCGCTAAGACTATTCTTGAATAATTTACAAGGTGATATTTGGAAGCCCATACAGGGCTATGGTGAAAAAGGAAATATATTCCGTTAAAAACTGGAAAGAAGATCTTTTAGAAACTGCTTTGTGTTCTGTGAATTCATCTCACAGAGTTACAGCTTTCCCTTCAAGAAGCCTATCGCTAAGGCTGTTCTTGTCGAATTTGCAAAGTGATATTTGGAAGCCCTTAGAGGGCTATGGTGTAAACGGAAATATCTTCCGTTAAAACCTGGAAAGAAGCTTTCTGAGACACTTCTTTGTGTTCCGTTAATTCATCTCACATAGTTACAGCTTTCCCCTCAAGAAGCCGTTCACTAAGTCTTTTCTTGTGGAATTTGCAAAGTAATATTTGGATGCCTATAGAGGGCTATGGTGAAAAAGAAAACATCCAAAGATAAAAACTGAAATGAAGCTTTCTGTGAAACTGCTTTGTGTTCTGTTAATTCATCGCACAGAGTTACAGCTTTCCCTTCAAGAAGTGGTTCACAATGACTGTTCTTGTGAAATTTGCAAAATGATATTTGGAAGCCCATAGAGAGCTATGGTGAAAATGGAAATATCCTAAGATAAAAACGGAAAAGAAGCTGTGTGAGAAACTGCTTTGTGTTTTGTTAGTTTATCTCACAGAGTTACAGCTTTCCCCTCAAGAAGTCGTTCACTAAGACTGTTCTTGTGGAATTTGCAAAGTGATATTTGGAAGCCCATAGAAGGCTATGGTGAAAATGAAAATATCTTCCGTTAAAAACTGGAAAGAAGCATTCTGAGAAACTGCCGTGTGTTCTGTTAATACATCTCACCGAGTTACAGCTTTCTTCTCAAGAAGCCTTTCGCTAAGACTGTTCTTGTTGGATTTGCAAAGTGATATTTGGAAGCCCGTAGAGGGCTACGGTGAAAAAGGAAATATGTTGCGTTAAATACCGGAAAGAATGTTTCTGAGAAACTGCTTTGTGTTCTGTTAATTCATCTCACAGAGTTACAGCTTTCCCCTCAAGAAGACTTTCGCTAAGACTGTTCATGTGGAATTTGCAAAGTGATATTTGGAATCCCATAGAGGGCTATGGTGAAAAAGGAAATATAATAAGGTAAAAACTGAAAAGTAGGTTTCTGAGAAAATGTTTTGTGTTCTGTTAATTCATCTTACAGATTTACAGCTTTACCCTCAAGAAGCCTTTCGCTAAGACTGTTCTTCTGGAATTTGCAAAGTGATATTTGGAACCCCTATAGCGCTATGGATAAAATGGAAAAATCGTAAGATTAAAAAACGTAAAGAAGGTTTCTGAGATACTGCTTTGTATTCTGTTAATTCATCTCACAGATTTACAGCTTTCCCCTCCAGAATCCTTTCGCTAAGACTGTTCTTGTGGGATTTGCAAAGTGATATTTGGAAGCCCATAGAGGGCTATGGTGAAAAAGGAAATATCTTTCGTTAAAAACTGGAAAGAAGATATCTGAGAAACTGCTTTGTGTTCTGTTAATTCATCTCACAGAGTTACAGTTTTCCCCTCCAGAAGTCTTTCGCTTACACTGTTCTTGTGGAATTTGCAAAGTGATATTTGGAATCCCATAGAGGGCTATGGTGAAAAAGGAAATATCCTCCGTTAAAAACTGGAAAGAAGATTGCTGAGAAACAGCTTTGTGTTCTGTTAATTCATCTCACAGAGTTACAGCTTTCCCCTCCAGAAGCCGTTCACTAAAACTGTTCCTGTGGAATTTGCAAAGTGATATTTGGAAGCCCATAAAGGGCTATGGTGAAAAAGGAAGCATCGTAAGATAAAAACTGAAAAGAAGCTTTCTGAGAAACTGCTTTGTGTTCTGTTAATTCGTCTCACAGTGTTACAGCTTTCCCCTCAAGAAGCCTTTCGCTAAGACTGTTTTTGTGGAATTTGCAAAGTGATATTTTGAATCCCATAGAGGGCTAAGGTGAAAAAGGAAATATCTTCCGTTAAAAACTGGAAAGAAGATTTCTGAGAAACTGCTTTGTGTTCTGTTACTGCATCTCACAGAGTTACAGCTTTCCCCTCCAGAAACCGTTGGCTAGCACTATTCTTGTGGAATTTTCAAGGTGACATTTGGAAGCCCAGAGACAGGTATGGTGAAACAGGAAATACCTTCAGTTAAAAAATTAAAAGAAGCTTTCCAAGAAACTGCTTTGTGTTCTGTTAATTCATCTCAAAGAGTTACAGCTTTCCCCTCAGGAAGCCTTCCGCTGAGACTTTTTTGAGGAATTTCCAAAGTGATATGTGGAAGCGCATAGAGGGCTATTGTGAAAATGGAAATATCCTAAGATACTAATCGAAAAGAAGCTGTCTGAAAAACTGCTTTGTGTTCTGTTAGTTCATCTCACAGAGCTATAGCTTTCCCCTCAAGAAGCCGTTCACTAAGACTTTTTTGTGAAATTTGGAAAGTGATATTTGGAAACCCAGAGAGGACTATGGTGAAAAAGGAAATTCTTCCGTTAAAAACTGGAAAGAAGCATTCTGAGAAAATGCCGTGTGTTCTCTTAATACGTCTCACTGAGTTACAGTTTTCCTCTCAAGAAGCCTTTCACTAAGACTGTTCTTGTGGGATTTGCAAAGTGATATTTGGAAGCCCATAGAGGACTGTGGTGAGAAAGGAAATATCTTCTGTTAAAAACTGGAAAGAAGATTTGTGAGAAAATGCTTTCTGTTTTGTTAATTCATCTCACAGCGTTAGAGCTTTCCCCTCAAGAAGCCTTTTGCTAAGACTTTTCTTGTGGAATTTGCAAAGTGATATTTGGAAGCCCGAAAGAGCTATGGTGAAAAGGGAAATATCCTCAGTTAAAAACTGGAAAGAAGCCTTCTGAGAAACTGCTTTGTGTTCAGTTAGTTCCTCTCACAGAGTAACAGCTTTCCCCTCAAGAAGCCGTTCACTAAGACTGTTCTTGTGGAATTGCAAAGTGATATTTGGAGGCACATAGACGGCAATGGTGAAAAAGGAAACATCCTAAAATAAAAACTCAAAAGAAGCTTTCTGAGAAACGGCTTTGTGTTGTGTTAATTCAAGTCACAGAGTTACTCTATTTCCTCAGGAAGCCTTTCGCTAAGGCTGTTGTTATGGAATTTACAAAGTGATATTTTGAAGCCCAAAGAGGGCTATGGTGAAAAAGGAAATACCTTCAGTTAAAAACTGAAAAGAATCTTTCTGAGAAACTGCTTTGTGTTCTATTAATTCATCTAAAAGAGTTACAGCTTTTGCCTCAAGAAGCCTTCCGTTAAGACTGTTTCTGTGGAATTTCCAAAGTGATATTTGGATGCCCATAGTAGGCTATGGTGAAAATGGAAATATCCTAAGATAAAAACCGAAAAGAAGCTGTATGAAAAGCTGCTTTGTGTTTGGTTAGTTCACTCACAGAGTTACAGCTTTCCCCTCAGGAAGCCATTCACTAAGACTGTTTTGTGAAATTGGCAAAGTGATATTTGGAAGCCCATAGAGGGCTAAAGTGAAAAAGGAAATATATTCCGTTAAAAACTGGAAAGAAGCTTTCTGAGAAAATGCGGTGTGTTCTGTCAGTACATATCACCGAGTTACAGCTTTCCGCTCAAGAAGCCTTTCGCTAAGACTGTTCTTGTGGGATTTCCAAAGTGATATTTGGAAGCCCATAGAGGGCTATAGTGAAAAAGGAAATATCTTCAGTTAAATACTGGAAAGAAGCTTTATGAGAGACTGCTTTGTGTTCTGTTAATTCATCTCACAGAGTTACAGCTTCCCCCTCAAGAAGCCTTTCGCTAAGATTGTTCTTGTGGAATTTGCGAAGTGATATTTGGAAGCCCATAGAGGACTATGGTGAAAAAGGAAATATCTTCCGTTAAAAACTGGAAAGAAGATTTGTGAGAAACTGCTTTTTGTTCTGTTAATTCATCTCACAGAGTTACAGATTTCGCCCCCAGAAGCCTTTCGCTAAGACTGTTCTTGTGGAATTTGCAAAGTGATATTTGGAAGCCCATGGAGGGCTATGGTGAAAAGGGAAATAACTTCCGTTAAAAACTGGAAAGAAGCTTTCTGAGAAACTGCCGTGTGTTCTGTTAATACATCTCACCGAGTAACAGCTTTCCCCTCAAGAAGCCTTTCTATAAAACTGTTCTTGTGGAATTTGCAAAATGATTCTTGGAAGCCCATAGAGGGCTATTTTGAAAATGGAAATATCCTAAGATAAAAACCGAAAAGAAACTGTCTGAGAAACTGCTTTATGTTGTGTTAGTTCATCTCACAATGTTACAGCTTTCCCCTCAAGAAGCCCTTCACTAAGACTGTTGTTGTGAAATTTGCACTCTGATATTTGGAATAGCATAGAGGGCTATGGTGAAAAAGGAAATATCTTTCGTTAAAAACTGGAAAGAAGATTTCTGAGAAACTGCTTTGTGTTCTGTTAATTCATCTCACAGAGTTACAGTTTTCCCCTCCAGAAGTTTTTCGCTAGCACTGTTCTTGTGGAATTTGCAAAGTGATATTTTGAAGCCCATAGTGGGCTATGGTGAAAAAGGAAATATCTTCCGTTGAAAACTGGAAAGAACCTTTCTGAGAAACTCCTTTGTGTTCCGTTTAATTAATCTCACAGAGTTACAGATTTCCTATCATGAAGCTGATCACTAAGACTGTTCTTTTGGAATATGCAAAGTGACATTTGGAAGCCCATAGAGGGCTATGGTGAAAAAGGAAATATCCTAAGATAAAAACTGAAAAGAAGCTTTCTGAGAAACTGCTTTGTGTTCTGTTAATTCGTCTCCAGAGTTACAGCTTTGCCCTCAAGAAGCCGTTCACTAAGACTGTTTTGTGGAATTTGGAAAGTGATATTTGGAATCCCATAGAGGGCTAAGCTGAAAAAGGAAATATCATCCGTTAAAAACTGGAAAGAAGATTTCTGAGAAACTGCTTTGTGTTCTGTTACTGCATCTCACAGAGTTACAGCTCTCCCATCCAATAACCTTTCGCTAACACTGTTCTTGTGGAATTTGCAAAGTGATATTTGGAAGCAAAGAGAGAGCTATGGTGAAAAAGGAAATATCCTAAGATAAAAACTGAAAACAAGCTTTCTGAGAAACTGCTTTGTGTTCTGTTAATTCATCTCACAGAGTTACAGCTTTCCCCTCCAGAAGCCTTTCGCTAAGACTGTTCTTGTGGAATTTGCAAAGTGATATTTGGAAGCCCAGAGAGGGCTATGGTGAAAAAGGAAATTTCTTAAGTTAAAAACCGAAAGGAAGCTTTCTGAGAACCTGCTTTGTATTTTGTTAGTTCACCTCACAGAATTACAGCTTTGCTCTCCAGAAGCCTTTCGTTAGGTCTGTTCTTGTGGAATTTGCAAAGTGATCTTAGAAGCCCGTAGAGGGCTATGGTGAAAAAGGAAATATCTTCCATTAAAAACTGGAAACATGCTTTCTCAGAGACTGTTTTGTGTTCTCTTAAATCCTCTCACAGACTACGGCTTTCAGCTCAAGAAGCCTTTCGTTAAGACTGTTCTTGTGGAAATTGCAAAGTGATATTTGGAAGCTCCTAGAGGGCTATGGTGAAAAAGGAAGTATCCTAAGATAAATACTGAAAAGAAGCTTTCTGAGAAACTGCATTGTGTTTTCTTTATTGATCTCTCGGAGTTATAGATTTCCCCTCCAGAAGCCATTCGCTAATACTGTTCTTGTGGAATTTGCAACGTGATATTTGGAAGCCCGCAGAGGGCTATGGTGAAAAAGGAAATATCTTCCGTTAAAAATTGGAAATAAGCTTTCTGAGAAACCGCCATGTGTTCTCTTACTGCACCTCACCGAGTTACAGTTTTCCCCTCAAGTAGACTTTCGCTAGGACTGTTCTTGTGGGATTTGCAAAGTGATATTTGGAAGTCCATAGAGGGCTATGGTGAAAAAGGAAATTTCTTCCGTTAAAAACTGGAAAGAAGATTTCTAAGAAATTGCTGTTTGTTCTGTTAATTCAATTCACAGAGTTAGAGCTTCACCTCCAGAAGCCTTTCGCCAAGACTGTTCTTGTGGAATTCGCAAAGTAATATTTGGAAGCCCGTAGAAGGCTATTTTGAAAAAGGAATTATCCTAAGATAGAAACTGAAAATAAGCTTTCTGAGAAACTGCTTTGTGTTCTGACAATTCAACTCACAGAGTTACAGCTTTCCCCTCAAGAAGCCTTTTGCTAAGGCTGTTGTTGTGAAATTTTCAAAGTGATATTTGGATCCCCATAGAGGGCTATGGTGAAAAAGGAAATATCTTCCATTAAATACTGGAAAGAAGCTTTCTGAGAATCTGCCGTGTGTTATGTTAATACATCTCACCGAGTTATAGCTTTACCCTCAAGAAGCCTTTCGCTAAGACTGTTCCTGTAGGATTTCCAAAGTGATATTTCGAAGTACATAGAGGGATACGGTGAAAATGGAAATATCTTCAGTTAAAAACTGGAAAGAAGCTTCTGAGAAACTGCTTTGTGTTCTTTTAATTCATTTCACAGAGTTACAGCTTTCCCGTCAAGAAGCCTTTAACTAAGACTGTTCTTGTGGAATTTGCAAAGTGATCTTTGGAAGCCTATAGAGGGCTATGGTGAAAAAGGAAATATTCTAAGATAAAAACTGAAAAGAAGCTTTCTCAGAAACTGTTTTGGGTTCTGTTAATTCATCTCACAGAGTTACAGTTCTCCCCTCAAGAAGACTTTCGCTAAGAGTGTTTTTGTGGAATTTGTAAAGTGATATTTTTAAACCCTAGAGGACTATGGTGAAAAAGGAAATATCTTCCGTTAAAAACTGGAAAGAAGATTTCTGAGAAACTGCTTTGTGTTCTGTTAATTCATCTCACAGAGTTATAGATTTCCCCTCAAAAAGCCTTTCGCTAAGGCCGTTGTTGTGCAATTTGCAAAGTGATATTTGTAATGCAATAGAGGGCTATGGTGAAAATGGAAATATCCTAAGATAAGAACCGAAAAGAACCTTTCTGAGAAACTGCTTTCTGTTCTGGTAGTTCATCTCACAGAGTTACAGCTTTCTGCTCAAGAGTCGTTCACTAAGACTGTTCTTGTGGAATTTGCCAAGTGACATTTGGAAGCCCTTAGAGGGCTATGGTGAAAAAGTAAATATCCTAAGATAAAAACTGAAAAGAAAATTTCTGAGAAACTGCTTTGTTTTCTGTTAATTCCACTCACACAGTTACAGCTTTACCCTCAAGAAGCCTTTCGCTTAAGCTGCTGTTGTGGTATTTGCAAAGTGATATTTGGAAGCCCATGGAGGGCTACGGTGAAAAAGGAAATATCTTCAGTTAAAAACTGAAAAGAAGCTTTCTGAGAAACTGCTGAGTGTTCTGTTAATTCATCTCAAAGAATTAGAGCTTTCCCCTGAAGACACCTTCCGCTAAGACTCTTCTTGTGGTATTTGCAAAGTGATAATTGGAAACCCATAGATGGCTATGGTGAAAAAGAAAATATCCTAAGATAAAAACCGAGAAGAAGCTTTCTGAGAAACTGCTTTGTGTTCTTTTAGTTAATCTCACAGTGTTACCGCTTTCCCCTCAAAAAGCCATTCAGTAAGACTGTTCTTGTGAAATTTTCAAAGTGATATTTGGAAGCCCATAGTGGGCTATGGTGAAACAGGAAATATCTTCCCTTAAAAACTAGAAAGAAGCACTCTGAGAAACTGCTGCGTGTTCTGTTAATATATCTCACCGAGTTACAGCTTTCTCCAAAAAAGCCTTTCGCTAAGACTGTTCCTGTGGGATTTGCATAGTGATATTTGGAAGCCCATAGAGGGCTATGGTGAAAAAGGAAATATCCTAAGATAAAAACTGGAAAGAAGATTTCTGAGAAACGGCTTTGTGTTCTGTTAATTCATCTCACCGATTTACAGGTTTCCCCTCAAGAAGCCGTTCACTAAGACTGTTCTTTTGTAATTTGAAAAGTGATATTTGGAAGCCCAGAGAGGGCTACGGTGAAAAAGGAAATATCTTCCGTTCAAAACTGGAAAGAAGATTTCTGAGAAACTGCCCTGTGTTCTGTTAATTCATCTCACAGAGTTACAGTTTCCCCTCAAGAAACCGTTCACTAAGACTGTTCTTGTGAAATTTGCAAAGTGATTTTGGAAGCCCGTAGAGGGCTATGGTGAAAAAGGAAATACCTTCAGTTTAAAACTGGAAAGAATCTTTCTGAGAAACTACTTTGTGTTCTCTTAATTCAACTCACAGAGTTACAGCTTTCCCTTCAATAAGCCTTTCGCTAAGACTGTTCTTGTGGAATTTGCAAAGTGATAATTGGAGCCCGTAGAAAGCTATGGTGAAAAAGGAAATATCCTAATATAAAAACTGAACAGAAACTTTCTGAGAAACTGCTTTGTGTACTGTTAATTCATCTCACAGAGTTACAGCTTGTCCCTGCAGAAGCCTTTCACTAAGACTGTTCTTGTGGAATTTGCAAAGAGAAATTTCGAAGCCTATAGAGGGCTATGGTGAAAAAGGGAATATCTTCCGTTAAAAACCGAAAAGAAGCTTTCTGAGAAACTGCTTTGTGTTCTGTTAGTTCATCTCACAGAGTTTGAGCTTTCCCCTCAAGAAGCCGTTCACTAAGACTCTTCTTGTGCAATTTGCAAATTCATATTTGGTAACCCATAGAGGGCTATGGTGAAAAAGGAAATATCTCCCGTTAAGAAGGGAAAAGAAGCTTCTTGAGAAACTGGCGTGTTTTCTGTTAATACGTCTCTCCGAATTAGAGCTTTCCCCTCCAAAAGCCTTTTGCTAAGACTGTTCTTGTGGAATTTGCAAGGTGATATTTGGAAGACCATAGAGGGCTATGGTGAAAAAGGAGATAGCCTAAGATAGAAACTGAAAAGAAGCTTTCTGAAAAACTGCTTTGTGTTCTGTTGAATCATCTCAAAAAGTTAGAGCTTTCCCCTTAAGAAGCCTTTCGCTAAGACTGTTCTTGTGGAATTTGCAAAGTGATATTCGGAAGCCCATAGAGTGCTATAGTGAAAATGGAAATATCCTAAGATAAAAAACGGAAAGAAGCTTTCTGAGAAACTGCCTTGTGTTCTGTTAGTTCATCTCATAGAGTTACAGCTTTACCCTCAAGAAGCCGTTCACTAAGACTGCTCTTGTGAAATTTGCAAAGTGATATTTGGAAGCCCATAGAGGGCTATGGTGAAAAAGGAAATACCTTCCATTGAAAACTAGAAAGAAGCTTTCTGAGAAGCTGCTTTGTGTTCTGTTAATTCATCTCAGAATGTTACAGCTTTACCCTCAAGAAGCCTTTCGCTAAGACTGTTCTTGTGGAACTTCCAAAGTGATATTTGGAAGCCCTTAGAGGGCTATGCTGAAAAAGGAATATCTTCCGTTAAAAACCGGAAAGAAGATTTCTGAGAAACTGCTTTGTGTTCTGTTAATTAAACTCACAGAGTTACAGCTTTCCTCTCAAGAAGCCTTTCGCTAAGGCTGTTTTTGTGGAAATTGCAAAGTGGTATTTGGAAGCACCTAGAGGGCAAAGGTGAAAATTGAAATATCCTAACATAAAAAAAGAAAAGAAGCTTTCTGAGAAACCGGTTTTCGTTTTGTTAGTTCTTCTCACAGATTTACATATTTCCACTCAAGAAGCCGTTCACTAAGACTGTTCTTGTGAAATTTGCAAAGTGATATTTGGAAGCCCGTAGAGGGCTATGGTGAAAAAGGAAATATCTTCCGTTAAAAACTGGAAAGAAGATTTCCGAGAAACTGCATTGTGTTCTGTTAATTTATCTCACACAGTCACAGCTTTCCCCTCAAGAATCCTTTCGTAACGACTTTTCTTGTGGAATTTCCAAGTGATATTTGGAGGCCAGTAGAGGGCTACGGTGAAAAAGTAAATATATTCCGTTAAAAACTGGAAAGAAGATTTCTGAGAAACTGCTTTGAGATCTGTTAATTCATCTCACAGAGTTCAGCTTTTCCCTCAAGAAGCCTTTCGATAAGACTGTTTTTGTGGAATTTGCAAAGTGATATTTGGAAGCCCATGGAGGGCTATGGTGAAAAAGGAAATATCTTCAGTTAAAAACTGGAAAAAAGTTTTCTGAGAAACTGCTTTGCGTTCTATTAATTTATCTCACAGAGTTACAGCTTTCGCCTCAAGAAATCTTTTGCTAAGACTGTTCTTGTGGCATTTCCAACGTTACATTTGGAAGCCCATAGAGGGCTATGGTGAAAAAAGAAATATCTTCCGTTAAAAACGGGAAAGAATCCTCCTGAGAAACTGCTTTGTGTTCTGTTAATTCATCTCAGAGAGTTACAGCTTTCCCCTCCAGAAACCTTTCGCTAAGACTGTTCTTGTGTAATTTTCAAGGTGAAATTTGGAAGCCCATAGAAGGCTATGGTGAAAAAGGAAATATCTTCCGTTAAAAACTGGAAAGAAGATTTCTGTGAAACTGCTTTTTGTTCTGTTAATTCATCTCACAGAGTTACAGCTTTCCTTCAAGAATCCTTTCGCTAAGACTGTTCTTGTGGAATTTGCAAAATGATATTTGGAAGCCCATAGAAGGCTATGGTGAATAAGGAAATATCTTCCGTTAAAAGCCGAAAACAATATTTCTGAGAAGCTGCTTTGTGTTCTGTTAGTTAATCTCACAGAGTTTCATCTTTCCCTCAAGAAGCCGTTCACTAAGACTATTCTTGTGAAATTTGCATATTAATATTTTGAACCCCATAGAGGGCTATGGTGAAAAAGGAAATATCTTCCGTTAAAAACTGGAAAGAAGCTTTCTGAGAAACTGCCTTGTGTTCTGTTAACACATCTCACAGAGTTACAGCTTTCCTCTACAGAAGACTTTCGATAACACTGTTCTTGTGGAATTTGCAAAGTGATATTTGGAAGCCCATAGAGGGCTAAGGTGAAAATGGAAATATCCTAAGATAAAAAACGAAGAGAAGCTTTCTGAGAAACTGCTTTGTGTTATGTTAATTCATCTCACAGAGTTACAGCTTTCCCCTCCAGAAGCCGTTCACTAAGACTGTTCTTGTGGAATTTGAAAAATGAAATTTGAAATCCCATAGAGGGCTATGCTGAAAAAGGAAATATCTTCAATTAAACACCGTAAAGGAGCTTTCTGAGAAACTGCTCTGTGTTATGTTAGTTCATCTCACAGAGTTATAGCTTTCCCCTGCAGAAGCCTTTTGCTAAGACTGTTCTTGTGGAATTTGCAAAGTGATATTTGGAAACCTGTAGGGGACTATGGTGATAAAAAAATTATCTTCCGTTAAAAACTGGAAAGAAGCTTTCTGAGAAAATGTCGTGTGTTCTGTTAATAAACCTCACCGATTTACACCTTTCCCCTAAAGAAGCCTTTGCTAAGACTGTTCTTGTGGGATTTCAAAGTGATATTTGGAAGCTTATAGAGGGCTACGGTGAAAAATTAAATTACTTCAGTTAAAAACTGAAAAGAAGCTTTCTGAGAACCTGCTTTGTGCTCTGTTAATTCATCTAACAGAGTTACAGCTTTCCCCTCCAGAAGACTTTCGCTAAGACTGTTCTTGTGGAATTTGCAAGGTGATATTTGGAAGCCCAAAGAGGGCTATGGTGAAAAAGGAAATATCTTCCGTTAAAAACTGGAAAGAAGCCTTCTGAGAAACTGCTTTGTGTTCTGTTAATTAATCTCACAGAGTTACATCTTTAACCTCAAGAAGCCTTTCGCTAAGGCTCTTGTTGTGGAATTTGCAAAGTGATATTTGTAAGCCCATAGAGGGCTGTGGTGTAAAAGGAAATATCTTCCGTTAAAAACTGAAAAGAAGCTTTCTGAGAAACTGCTTTGTGTTCTGTTAATTCATCTCAAAAAGTTGCAGCTTTTTCCTCATGAAGCCTTTCGATAAGACTGTTCTTGTGGAATTTTCAAAGTGATATTTGAATGCCCATAGAGGGCTATGGTGAAAATGGAAATATCCTAAGATAAAATCGAAAGGAATCTTTCTGTGAAACTGCTTTGTGTTCTGTTAGTTCATCTCACAGAGTTTCAGCTTTGCCCTCAACGTGCCCCACTAAGACTATACTTGTGAAATTTGCAAATTGATATTTGGAAAACCATAAAGGGCTACGGTGAAAAGGGAAATATCTTCCATTAAAAACGGGAAAGAAACTTTCAGAGGAACTGCCGTGTGTTCTGTTAATACATCCACCGAGGTACAGCTTTCCCATCAAGAAGCCATTCGCTAAGGGTGTTCTAGTGGAACTTGCAAAGAGATATGTGGAAGCCCATAGAGGGCTATGGTGAAAAAGGAAATATCTTCCTTTAAAAACTGGAAAGAAGCTTTCTGAGAAACTGCCGTGTGTTCTGTTAATACACCTCAAAGATTACAGCTTTCCCCTCAAGAAGCCTTTCGCTATGACTGTTCTTGTTGGATTTGCAATGTGATATTTGGAAGCCCATAGAGGACTATGGTGAAAAAGGAAATATCTTCAGTTAAAAACTGGAAAGAAGCTGTATGAGAAACTGCCTTGTGTTCTGTTAATTTACCTTACGGAGTTACAGCTTTCCCCTCCAGAAGCCTTTCCCTAAGACTGTTCTTGTGGAATTTGCAAAGTGATTTTTGGTAAAAGGCGAAAGATGTATACGATCTTAAGAGAAACAAGAGTATTGGAAAGTGATACTTGGAAGCCCATAGAGGGCTGTGGTGAAAAAGAAATATCTTCGGTTAAAAACTGGAAAGAAGCTTTCTGAGAAACTGCCGTGTGATGGTGTAATACATCTCACCGAGTTGCAGCTTTACCCTCAAGAAGCCTTTCACTAAGACTGTTCTTGTGGAATTTGCAATCTGATATTTGGAAGCCCATAGAGGCCTATGGTGAAAAAGGAAATATCCTATGATAAAAATTGAAAGGAAGCTTTTTGAGAAATGGCTTTGGGTCTCTTAATTCATCTCACAGAGTTAGAGCTTTCCCCTGAAGAAGTCGTTCACTAAGATTGCTCTTGTGAAATTTAAAAGTGATATTTGGAAACCCATAGGAGGCTATGGTGAACAAGGCAACGTCTTCCGTTAAAAACTGGAAAGAAGCTTTCTGAGAAACTGCCATGTGTTCTGTTAATACACCTCACCGAGTTACAAATTTCCCCTCAAGAAGCCTTTCGCTAAGACTGCTCTTGTGGGATTTGCAAAGTGATATTTGAAAGCCCATAGAGGCCTACAATGAAAAAGGAAATATCTTCAGTTAAACTGTGGATAGAAGCATTCTGAGAAACTGCTTTCTGTTCTGTTAATTCATCTCACGGAGTTACAGCTTTCCCCTCAAGAAGCCTTTCGCTAAGACTGTTCTTGTGGAATTTGCAAAGTGATATTTGGAAGCCCATAGATGGCTATGGTGAAAATGGAAATATCCTAAGATGAAAACCGAAAAGAAGCTTTCTGAAAAATTCTTTGTGTTCCGTTAGTTCATCTCACAGAGTTACAGCTTTCCCTTCAAGAAGTCGTTCACTAAGACAGTTCTTGTGAAACTTGAAATGTGAACTTTGGAAGCCGATAGAGGTCTATGGTGTAAAAGGAAATATCTTCTGTTAAAATATGGAAAGAAGCTTTCTGAGAAACTGCCGTGTGTTATGTTAATACATCTCACCAAGATACAGCTTTCCCCAAAAGAAGTCTTTGGCTAAGACTGTTCTTGTGGGATTTGCAAAGTGATATTTGGAAGTCCATTTACCCTCAAGAAGCCTGTCACTAAGACTTTTCTTTTTGAATTTCCAAAGTGAAATTTGAAAGCCCATAGAGGGCAATGGTGAAAAACACCATATCTTCCATTAAAAAGCATAAAGAAGCTTTCTGAGAAACTGTTTTGTGTTCTGTTAGTTCATCTCACAGTGTTACAGCTATCCCCTCAAGAAGCCTATCACTAAGACTATTTTTGTGAAATTTGCAAAGTGATATTTGGAAACCCATATTGGGCTATGGTGAAAAAGGAAATATCTTCAGTAAAAAACTGGAAAGAAGCTCTCTGAGATACTGAAGTGTGTTCTGTTAATACATCTCACTGAGTTACAGCTTTCCCCTCAAGAAGCGTTTCCGTAAGACTGTTCTTGTGGAATTTGCAAAGTGATATTTGGAAGCCCATAGATTGGTATGGTGAAAAAGGAAATAACTTCAGTTAAAAACTGGAAAGGAGCTTTCTGAGAAACTGCCGTGTGTTCCTGTAATTCATCTCACCGAGTTACAGCTTTCTCCTCAAGAGCCTTTCACTGAGACTGTTCTTGTGGGATTTGCAAAGAGATATTTGGAAGACCATAGAGACCTACGGTGAAAAAGGAAATATCTACCGTTAAAAACTGGAAAGAAACTTTCTGAGAAACTGCTTTGTGTTCTGTTATTACATCTCACAGTGTTACAGCTTTCCCCTCAAGAAGCGTTTCGCTAAGACTGTTCTTGTGGAATTTAGAACGTGATATTTGGAATCCCATAGAGGGCTATGGTGAAAAAGGAAATAATTTACGTTAAAAACTGGAAAGAAGCTTTCTGACAAACTGCTTTGTGTTCTGTTAATTCATCTGAGAGGGTTACAGCTTTCCCCTCCAGAAGCCTTTCGCTAAGACCGTTCTTGTGGGATCTGCAAAGTGATATTTGAAAGCCGATTTAGGGCTATGGTGAAAAAGGAAATATATTCAGTTTAAACTGGAAAGAAGCTTTCTGAGAAACTACTTTGTGTTCTGTTAAGTCATCTCACAGAGTTACAGCTTTCCCCTCAAAAAGTCTTTCGCTAAGACTGTTCTTGTGGAATTTGCAAAATGATATTTGGAAGCCCGTAGCTATGGTGAAAAAGGGAATATCTTCCATTAAAAACCGAAAAGAAGCTCTCTGAGAAACTGCTGTGTGTTCTGTTAGTTCATCTCACAGTGTTACAGCTATCCCCTCAAAAAGCCGTTCACTAAGACTATTCTTGTGAAATTTGCAAAGTGATATTTGGAAACCCATAATGGTCTATGGTGAAAAAGGAAATATCTTTAGTTAAAAACTGGAAAGAAGCTCTCTGAGATACTGCCGTGTGTTCTGTTAATACATCTCACCTTGTTACAGCTACCCCCTCCAGAAGCCTTTCGCTAAGTCTGTTCTTGAGGAATTTGCAAAGTGACATTTGGAAGCCCATAGAGGGCTATGGTGAAAAAGGAAGTATATTCCTTAAAAACTGGAAAGAAGATTTCTGAGAAACTGCTTTGTGTTCTGTTAATTCATCTCACAGTGTTACAGCTTTCCCCTCAAGAAGCGTTTCGCTAAGACTGTTCTTGTGGAATTTGCAAAGTGATACTTGGAAGCCCATAGAGGGCTGTGATGAAAAAGGAAATATCTTCAGTTAAAAACTGGAAAGAAGATTTCTTGGAAACTGCTTTGTGTTCTGTTAATTCATCTCACAGAGTTACAGCTTTCCCATCAAGAAGCCGTTCACTAAGACAGTTCTTGTGGAATTTGCAATGTAATATTTGGAAGTCGCTAGAGGGCTATGGAGAAAAAGGAAATATCTTCAGTTAAAAACTGGAAAGAAGCTTTCTGAGAAACTGCAGTTTGTTCTGTTAATACATCTCACCGAGTTACAGCTTTCCCCACCAGAAGCCTTTCGTTAAGACTGTTCTTGTCGGATTTGAAAAGTAATATTTGGAAGCCCATGGAGGGCTATGGTGAAAAAGGAAATATCCTAAGATAAAAACTGAAAAGAGGCATTCTGAGAAACTGCTTTGTGTTCTGTAAATTCAACTCAGATTTACAGCTTTCCCCTCAAGAAGCCTTTCGCTAAGGCTGTTGTTGTGGAATTTGCAAAGTGATATTTGAAAGCCCATTGAGGGCTATGGTGAAAAAGGAAATATCTTCAGTTTAAAGTGGAAAGAAGCTCTGTGAGAAACTGCTTTGTGTTCTGTTAGTTCATCTCACAGAGTTTCAGCTTTCCCATCAAGAAGCCTTTCGCTAAGACTGTTCTTGTGGAATTTGCAAAGTGATATTTGTAAGCCCTTAGAGGGCGATGGTGAAAAAGGAAATATCTTCCGTTAAAAACTGGAAAGAAGCTTTCTGAGGAACTGCTTTGTTTTCTTTTAATTTATCTCACAGAGTGACAGCTTTCCCTTCAAGAAGCCTTTCGCTAAGGCTGTTTTTGTGGAATTTGCAAAGTGATATTTGGAAGCCCATAGAGGGTTATTTTGAAAAAGGAAATATCTTCAGTTAAAAACTGGAAAGAAGCTTTCTGAGAAACTACTTTGTTTTCTGTGAATTCTTCACACAGAGTTACAGCTTTCCTCTCAAGAATCCTTTTGCTATGACTGTTCTTGAGGAATGTGCAAAGTGATATTTGGAAGCCCATAGAGGGCTATGGTGAAAAAGGAAATATCCTAGATAAAAACTGAAAGGAAACATTCTGAGAAACTGCTTTGTGTTCTGTTAATTCATCTCACAGAGTTACAGCTTTCCCTTCAGAAGTCTTTTGCTAAGGCTGTTCTTGTGGAATTGGCAAAGTGATATTTGGAAGCCCAAAGAGGCCTATGGTGCAAAAGGGAATATCTTCCGCTAAGAACTGGAAAGAAGCTTTCGTAGAAACTGTTTTGTATTCTGTTAATTCATCTGACACAGTTACAGCTTTTCCCTCAAGAAGCCCTTCCCTAAGACTGTTCTTGTGGAATTTGCAAAGTGATATTTGGAAATATCCCCCGTAAAAAAATGGAAAGAAGCTTTCAGAGAAACTGCTTTTTGTTCTGTTAATTCATCTCACAGAGTTACTGCTTTCCTCTCAAGAAGCCTTTCGCAAAGACTGTTCTTGCGGAATTTTCAAAGTGATATTTGGAAGCCCCTAGAGAGCTATGGTGAAAAAGGAAATATATTTCGTTAAAAACTAGAATCAAGCTATCTGAGAAACTGCTTTGTGCTCTGTTAATTCATCTCACAGAGTCACTCTGTTCCCCTCAAGAACACTTTCGCTAAGACTATTCTTGAATAATTTACAAGGTGATATTTGGAAGCCCATACAGGGCTATGGTGAAAAAGGAAATATATTCCGTTAAAAACTGGAAAGAAGATCTTTTAGAAACTGCTTTGTGTTCTGTGAATTCATCTCACAGAGTTACAGCTTTCCCTTCAAGAAGCCTATCGCTAAGGCTGTTCTTGTCGAATTTGCAAAGTGATATTTGGAAGCCCTTAGAGGGCTATGGTGTAAACGGAAATATCTTCCGTTAAAACCTGGAAAGAAGCTTTCTGAGACACTTCTTTGTGTTCCGTTAATTCATCTCACATAGTTACAGCTTTCCCCTCAAGAAGCCGTTCACTAAGTCTTTTCTTGTGGAATTTGCAAAGTAATATTTGGATGCCTATAGAGGGCTATGGTGAAAAAGAAAACATCCAAAGATAAAAACTGAAATGAAGCTTTCTGTGAAACTGCTTTGTGTTCTGTTAATTCATCGCACAGAGTTACAGCTTTCCCTTCAAGAAGTGGTTCACAATGACTGTTCTTGTGAAATTTGCAAAATGATATTTGGAAGCCCATAGAGAGCTATGGTGAAAATGGAAATATCCTAAGATAAAAACGGAAAAGAAGCTGTGTGAGAAACTGCTTTGTGTTTTGTTAGTTTATCTCACAGAGTTACAGCTTTCCCCTCAAGAAGTCGTTCACTAAGACTGTTCTTGTGGAATTTGCAAAGTGATATTTGGAAGCCCATAGAAGGCTATGGTGAAAATGAAAATATCTTCCGTTAAAAACTGGAAAGAAGCATTCTGAGAAACTGCCGTGTGTTCTGTTAATACATCTCACTGAGTTACAGCTTTCTTCTCAAGAAGCCTTTCGCTAAGACTGTTCTTGTTGGATTTGCAAAGTGATATTTGGAAGCCCGTAGAGGGCTACGGTGAAAAAGGAAATATGTTGCGTTAAATACCGGAAAGAATGTTTCTGAGAAACTGCTTTGTGTTCTGTTAATTCATCTCACAGAGTTACAGCTTTCCCCTCAAGAAGACTTTCGCTAAGACTGTTCATGTGGAATTTGCAAAGTGATATTTGGAATCCCATAGAGGGCTATGGTGAAAAAGGAAATATAATAAGGTAAAAACTGAAAAGTAGGTTTCTGAGAAAATGTTTTGTGTTCTGTTAATTCATCATACAGATTTACAGCTTTACCCTCAAGAAGCCTTTCGCTAAGACTGTTCTTCTGGAATTTGCAAAGTGATATTTGGAACCCCTATAGCGCTATGGATAAAATGGAAAATTCGTAAGATTAAAAAACGTAAAGAAGGTTTCTGAGATACTGCTTTGTATTCTGTTAATTCATCTCACAGATTTACAGCTTTCCCCTCCAGAATCCTTTCGCTAAGACTGTTCTTGTGGGATTTGCAAAGTGATATTTGGAAGCCCATAGAGGGCTATGGTGAAAAAGGAAATATCTTTCGTTAAAAACTGGAAAGAAGATATCTGAGAAACTGCTTTGTGTTCTGTTAATTCATCTCACAGAGTTACAGTTTTCCCCTCCAGAAGTCTTTCGCTTACACTGTTCTTGTGGAATTTGCAAAGTGATATTTGGAATCCCATAGAGGGCTATGGTGAAAAAGGAAATATCCTCCGTTAAAAACTGGAAAGAAGATTGCTGAGAAACAGCTTTGTGTTCTGTTAATTCATCTCACAGAGTTACAGCTTTCCCCTCCAGAAGCCGTTCACTAAAACTGTTCCTGTGGAATTTGCAAAGTGATATTTGGAAGCCCATAAAGGGCTATGGTGAAAAAGGAAGCATCGTAAGATAAAAACTGAAAAGAAGCTTTCTGAGAAACTGCTTTGTGTTCTGTTAATTCGTCTCACAGTGTTACAGCTTTCCCCTCAAGAAGCCTTTCGCTAAGACTGTTTTTGTGGAATTTGCAAAGTGATATTTTGAATCCCATAGAGGGCTAAGGTGAAAAAGGAAATATCTTCCGTTAAAAACTGGAAAGAAGATTTCTGAGAAACTGCTTTGTGTTCTGTTACTGCATCTCACAGAGTTACAGCTTTCCCCTCCAGAAACCGTTGGCTAGCACTATTCTTGTGGAATTTTCAAGGTGACATTTGGAAGCCCAGAGACAGGTATGGTGAAACAGGAAATACCTTCAGTTAAAAAATTAAAAGAAGCTTTCCAAGAAACTGCTTTGTGTTCTGTTAATTCATCTCAAAGAGTTACAGCTTTCCCCTCAGGAAGCCTTCCGCTGAGACTTTTTTGAGGAATTTCCAAAGTGATATGTGGAAGCGCATAGAGGGCTATTGTGAAAATGGAAATATCCTAAGATGAAAACCGAAAAGAAGCTTTCTGAAAAACTGCTTTGTGTTCTGTTAGTTCATCTCACAGAGCTATAGCTTTCCCCTCAAGAAGCCGTTCACTAAGACTGTTTTGTGAAATTTGGAAAGTGATATTTGGAAACCCAGAGAGGACTATGGTGAAAAAGGAAATTCTTCCGTTAAAAACTGGAAAGAAGCATTCTGAGAAAATGCCGTGTGTTCTCTTAATACGTCTCACTGAGTTACAGTTTTCCTCTCAAGAAGCCTTTCACTAAGACTGTTCTTGTGGGTTTTGCAAAGTGATATTTGGAAGCCCATAGAGGACTGTGGTGAGAAAGGAAATATCTTCTGTTAAAAACTGGAAAGAAGATTTGTGAGAAAATGCTTTCTGTTTTGTTAATTCATCTCACAGCGTTAGAGCTTTCCCCTCAAGAAGCCTTTTGCTAAGACTTTTCTTGTGGAATTTGCAAAGTGATATTTGGAAGCCCGAAAGAGCTATGGTGAAAAGGGAAATATCCTCAGTTAAAAACTGGAAAGAAGCCTTCTGAGAAACTGCTTTGTGTTCAGTTAGTTCCTCTCACAGAGTAACAGCTTTCCCCTCAAGAAGCCGTTCACTAAGACTGTTCTTGTGGAATTGCAAAGTGATATTTGGAGGCACATAGACGGCAATGGTGAAAAAGGAAACATCCTAAAATAAAAACTCAAAAGAAGCTTTCTGAGAAACGGCTTTGTGTTGTGTTAATTCAAGTCACAGAGTTACTCTATTACCTCAGGAAGCCTTTCGCTAAGGCTGTTGTTATGGAATTTACAAAGTGATATTTTGAAGCCCAAAGAGGGCTATGGTGAAAAAGGAAATACCTTCAGTTAAAAACTGAAAAGAATCTTTCTGAGAAACTGCTTTGTGTTCTATTAATTCATCTAAAAGAGTTACAGCTTTTGCCTCAAGAAGCCTTCCGTTAAGACTGTTTCTGTGGAATTTCCAAAGTGATATTTGTTTTTTTTTTTTTTTTTTTTTTTGCTTTTCTTTTTTTTTTTTTTTTTTTTTTTTTTTTTTTTTTTTTAAATTTATTTATTATTATTAAACTTCAAGTTGTAGGGTACATGTGCACAATGTGCAGGTTTGCTACATATGTATACTTGTGCCATGTTGGTGTGCTGCACCCATCAACTCGTCATTTACATCAGGTATAACTCCCAAAGCAATCCCTCCCCCCTCCCCCCTCCCCATGATAGGCCCCGGTGTGTGATGTTCCCCTTCCCGAGTCCAAGTGATCTTATTGTTCAGTTCCCACCTACGAGTGAGAACATGCGGTGTTTGGTTTTCTGTTCTTGTGATAGTTTGCTAAGAATGATGGTTTCCAGCTGCATCCATGTCCCTACAAAGGACACAAACTCATCCTTTTTTATGGCTGCATAGTATTCCATGGTGTATATGTGCCACATTTTCTTAATCCAATCTGTCACTGATGGACATTTGGGTTGATTCCAAGTCTTTGCTATTGTGAATAGTGCTGCAATAAACATACGTGTGCATGTGTCCTTATAGCAGCATAATTTATAATCCTTTGGGTATATACCCAGTAATGGGATGGCTGGGTCATATGGTACATCTAGTTCTAGATCCTTGAGGAATCGCCATACTGTTTTCCATAATGGTTGAACTAGTTTACACTCCCACCAACAGTGTAAAAGTGTTCCTATTTCTCCACATCCTCTCCAGCACCTGTTGTTTCCTGACTTTTGAATGATCGCCATTCTAACTGGTGTGAGATGGTATCTCATTGTGGTTTTGATTTGCATTTCTCTGATGGCCAGTGATGATGAGCATTTTTTCATGTGTCTGTTGGCTGTATGAATGTCTTCTTTTGAGAAATGTCTGTTCATATCCTTTGCCCACTTTTGGATGGGGTTGTTTGTTTTTTTCTTGTAAATTTGTTTGAGTTCTTTGTAGGTTCTGGATATTAGCCCTTTGTCAGATGAGTAGATTGCAAAAATTTTCTCCCATTCTGTAGGTTGCCTGCTCACTCTGATGGTAGTTTCTTTTGCTGTGCAGAAGCTCTTTAGTTTGATGAGATCCCATTTGTCAATTTTGGCTTTTGTTGCCGTTGCTTTTGGTGTTTTAGACATGAAGTCTTTGCCCATGCCTATGTCCTGAATGGTACTACCTAGGTTTTCCTCTAGGATTTTTATGGTATTAGGTCTAACATTTAAGTCTCTAATCCATCTTGAATTAATTTTCGTATAAGGAGTAAGGAAAGGATCCAGTTTCAGCTTTCTACTTATGGCTAGCCAGTTTTCCCAGCACCATTTATTAAATAGGGAATCCTTTCCCCATTTCTTGTTTCTCTCAGGTTTGTCAAAGATCAGATGGCTGTAGATATGTGGTATTATTTCTGAGGACTCTGTTCTGTTCCATTGGTCTATATCTCTGTTTTGGTACCAGTACCATGCTGTTTTGGTTACTGTAGCCTTGTAGTATAGTTTGAAGTCAGGTAGCGTGATGCCTCCAGCTTTGTTCTTTTGACTTAGGATTGTCTTGGAGATGCGGGCTCTTTTTTGGTTCCATATGAACTTTAAAGCAGTTTTTTCCAATTCTGTGAAGAAGCTCATTGGTAGCTTGATGGGGATGGCATTGAATCTATAAATTACCTTGGGCAGTATGGCCATTTTCACGATATTGATTCTTCCTATCCATGAGCATGGTATGTTCTTCCATTTGTTTGTGTCCTCTTTGATTTCACTGAGCAGTGGTTTGTAGTTCTCCTTGAAGAGGTCCTTTACATCCCTTGTAAGTTGGATTCCTAGGTATTTTATTCTCTTTGAAGCAATTGTGAATGGAAGTTCATTCCTGATTTGGCTCTCTGTTTGACTGTCACTGGTGTATAAGAATGCTTGTGATTTTTGCACATTAATTTTGTATCCTGAGACTTTGCTGAAGTTGCTGATCAGCTTAAGGAGATTTTGGGCTGAGACAATGGGGTTTTCTAAATATACAATCATGTCGTCTGCAAACAGGGACAATTTGACTTCTTCTTTTCCTAACTGAATCCCCTTGATTTCTTTCTCTTGCCTGATTGCCCTAGCCAGAACTTCCAACACTATGTTGAATAGGAGTGGTGAGAGAGGGCATCCCTGTCTTGTGCCAGTTTTCAAAGGGAATTTTTCCAGTTTTTGCCCATTCAGTATGATATTGGCTGTGGGTTTGTCATAAATAGCTCTTATGATTTTGAGGTACGTTCCATCAATACCGAATTTATTGAGCGTTTTTAGCATGAAGGGCTGTTGAATTTTGTCAAAAGCCTTTTCTGCATCTATTGAGATAATGATGTGGTTCTTGTCTTTGGTTCTGTTTATATGCTGGATTATGTTTATTGATTTGCGAATGTTGAACCAGCCTTGCATCCCAGGGATGAAGCCCACTTGATCATGGTGGATAAGCTTTTTGATGTGCTGCTGAATCCGGTTTGCCAGTATTTTATTGAGGATTTTTGCATCGATGTTCATCAGGGATATTGGTCTAAAATTCTCTTTTTTTGTTGTGTCTCTGCCAGGCTTTGGTATCAGGATGATGTTGGCCTCATAAAATGAGTTAGGGAGGATTCCCTCTTTTTCTATTGATTGGAATAGTTTCAGAAGGAATGGTACCAGCTCCTCCTTGTACCTCTGGTAGAATTCAGCTGTGAATCCATCTGGTCCTGGACTTTTTTTGGTTGGTAGGCTATTAATTATTGCCTCAATTTCAGAGCCTACTATTGGTCTATTCAGGGATTCAACTTCTTCCTGGTTTAGTCTTGGAAGAGTGTAAGTGTCCAGGAAATTATCCATTTCTTCTAGATTTTCCAGTTTATTTGCGTAGAGGTGTTTATAGTATTCTCTGATGGTAGTTTGTATTTCTGTGGGGTCGGTGGTGATATCCCCTTTATCATTTTTAATTGCGTCGATTTGATTCTTCTCTCTTTTCTTCTTTATTAGTCTTGCTAGTGGTCTGTCAATTTTGTTGATCTTTTCAAAAAACCAACTCCTGGATTCATTGATTTTTTGGAGGGTTTTTTGTGTCTCTATCTCCTTCAGTTCTGCTCTGATCTTAGTTATTTCTTGCCTTCTGCTAGCTTTCGAATGTGTTTGCTCTTGCTTCTCTAGTTCTTTTAATTGCGATGTTAGAGTGTCAATTTTAGATCTTTCCTGCTTTCTCTTGTGGGCATTTAGTGCTATAAATTTCCCTCTACACACTGCTTTAAATGTGTCCCAGAGATTCTGGTATGTTGTATCTTTGTTCTCATTGGTTTCAAAGAACATCTTTATTTCTGCCTTCATTTCGTTATGTACCCAGTAGTCATTCAGGAGCAGGTTGTTCAGTTTCCATGTAGTTGAGCGGTTTTGATTGAGTTTCTTAGTCCTGAGTTCTAATTTGATTGCACTGTGGTCTGAGAGACAGTTTGTTATAATTTCTGTTCTTGTACATTTGCTGAGGAGTGCTTTACTTCCAATTACGTGGTCAATTTTGGAGTAAGTACGATGTGGTGCTGAGAAGAATGTATATTCTGTTGATTTGGGGTGGAGAGTTCTATAGATGTCTATTAGGTCTGCTTGCTGCAGAGATGAGTTCAATTCCTGGATATCCTTGTTAACTTTCTGTCTCGTTGATCTGTCTAATGTTGACAGTGGAGTGTTGAAGTCTCCCATTATTATTGTATGGGAGTCTAAGTCTCTTTGTAAGTCTCTAAGGACTTGCTTTATGAATCTGGGTGCTCCTGTATTGGGTGCATATATATTTAGGATAGTTAGCTCTTCCTGTTGAATTGATCCCTTTACCATTATGTAATGGCCTTCTTTGTCTCTTTTGATCTTTGATGGTTTAAAGTCTGTTTTATCAGAGACTAGTATTGCAACCCCCGCTTTTTTTTGTTCTCCATTTGCTTGGTAAATCTTCCTCCATCCCTTTATTTTGAGCCTATGTATGTCTCTGCGTGTGAGATGGGTCTCCTGAATACAGCAGACTGATGGATCTTGACTCTTTATCCAGTTTGCCAGTCTGTGTCTTTTAATTGGAGCATTTAGTCCATTTACATTTAAGGTTAAGATTGTTATGTGTGAACTTGATCCTGCCATTATGATATTAACTGGTTATTTTGCTCGTTAGTTGATGCAGTTTCTTCCTAGCCTTGATGGTCTTTACATTTTGGCATGTTTTTGCAATGGCTGGTACCGGTTGTTCCTTTCCATGTTTAGTGCTTCCTTCAGGGTCTCTTGTAAGGCAGGCCTAGTGGTGACAAAATCTCTAAGCATTTGCTTATCTGTAAAGGATTTTATTTCTCCTTCACTTATGAAACTTAGTTTGGCTGGATATAAAATTCTGGGTTTAAAATTCTTTTCTTTAAGAATGTTGAATATTGGCCCCCACTCTCTTCTGGCTTGAAGAGTTTCTGCCGAGAGATCTGCTGTTAGTCTGATGGGCTTCCCTTTGTGGGTAACCCGACCTTTCTCTCTGGCTGCCCTTAAGATTTTTTCCTTCATTTCAACTTTGGTGAATCTGGCAATTATGTGTCTTGGAGTTGCTCTTCTCGAGGAATATCTTTGTGGCGTTCTCTGTATTTCCTGGATTTGAATGTTGGCCTGCCCTACTAGGTTGGGGAAGTTCTCCTGGATGATATCCTGAAGAGTGTTTTCCAACTTGGTTCCATTTTCCCCCTCACTTTCAGGCACCCCAATCAGACGTAGATTTGGTCTTTTTACATAATCCCATACTTCTTGCAGGCTTTGTTCATTTCTTTTTCTTCTTTTTTCTTTTGGTTTCTCTTCTCGCTTCATTTCATTCATTTGATCCTCCATCGCTGACATTCTTTCTTCCAGTTGATCGAGACGGTTACTGAAGCTTGTGCATTTGTCACGTATTTCTCGTGCCATGGTTTTCGTCTCTTTCATTTCGTTTGTGAGCTTCTCTGCATTAATTACTCTAGCCATCAATTCTTCCACTTTTTTTTCAAGATTTTTAGTTTCTTTGCGCTGGGTACGTAATTCCTCCTTTAGCTCTGAGAAATTTGATGGACTGAAGCCTTCTTCTCTCATCTCGTCGAAGTCATTCTCCGTCCAGCTTTGATCCGTTGCTGGCGATGAGCTGCGCTCCTTTGCCGGGGGAGATGCGCTCTTATTTTTTGAATTTCCAGCTTTTCTGCCCTGCTTTTTCCCCATCTTTGTGGTTTTATCTGCCTCTGGTCTTTGATGATGGTGATGTACTGATGGGGTTTTGGTGTAGTGTACCTCAAGCAATCTCCTACAGCTACAACCTACAGCTGAGGATCCTGACTGTTAGAAGGAAAGCTACCAAAGTGATATTTGGATGCCCATAGTAGGCTATGGTGAAAATGGAAATATCCTAAGATAAAAACCGAAAAGAAGCTGTATGAAAAGCTGCTTTGTGTTTTGTTAGTTCACTCACAGAGTTACAGCTTTCCCCTCAGGAAGCCATTCACTAAGACTGTTTTGTGAAATTGGCAAAGTGATATTTGGAAGCCCATAGAGGGCTAAAGTGAAAAAGGAAATATATTCCGTTAAAAACTGGAAAGAAGCTTTCTGAGAAAATGCGGTGTGTTCTGTCAGTACATATCACCGAGTTACAGCTTTCCGCTCAAGAAGCCTTTCGCTAAGACTGTTCTTGTGGGATTTCCAAAGTGATATTTGGAAGCCCATAGAGGGCTATAGTGAAAAAGGAAATATCTTCAGTTAAATACTGGAAAGAAGCTTTATGAGAGACTGCTTTGTGTTCTGTTAATTCATCTCACAGAGTTACAGCTTCCCCCTCAAGAAGCCTTTCGCTAAGATTGTTCTTGTGGAATTTGCGAAGTGATATTTGGAAGCCCATAGAGGACTATGGTGAAAAAGGAAATATCTTCCGTTAAAAACTGGAAAGAAGATTTGTGAGAAACTGCTTTTTGTTCTGTTAATTCATCTCACAGAGTTACAGATTTCGCCCCCAGAAGCCTTTCGCTAAGACTGTTCTTGTGGAATTTGCAAAGTGATATTTGGAAGCCCATGGAGGGCTATGGTGAAAAGGGAAATAACTTCCGTTAAAAACTGGAAAGAAGCTTTCTGAGAAACTGCCGTGTGTTCTGTTAATACATCTCACCGAGTAACAGCTTTCCCCTCAAGAAGCCTTTCTATAAAACTGTTCTTGTGGAATTTGCAAAATGATTCTTGGAAGCCCATAGAGGGCTATTTTGAAAATGGAAATATCCTAAGATAAAAACCGAAAAGAAACTGTCTGAGAAACTGCTTTATGTTGTGTTAGTTCATCTCACAATGTTACAGCTTTCCCCTCAAGAAGCCCTTCACTAAGACTGTTGTTGTGAAATTTGCACTCTGATATTTGGAATAGCATAGAGGGCTATGGTGAAAAAGGAAATATCTTTCGTTAAAAACTGGAAAGAAGATTTCTGAGAAACTGCTTTGTGTTCTGTTAATTCATCTCACAGAGTTACAGTTTTCCCCTCCAGAAGTTTTTCGCTAGCACTGTTCTTGTGGAATTTGCAAAGTGATATTTTGAAGCCCATAGTGGGCTATGGTGAAAAAGGAAATATCTTCCGTTGAAAACTGGAAAGAACCTTTCTGAGAAACTCCTTTGTGTTCCGTTTAATTAATCTCACAGAGTTACAGATTTCCTATCATGAAGCTGATCACTAAGACTGTTCTTTTGGAATATGCAAAGTGACATTTGGAAGCCCATAGAGGGCTATGGTGAAAAAGGAAATATCCTAAGATAAAAACTGAAAAGAAGCTTTCTGAGAAACTGCTTTGTGTTCTGTTAATTCGTCTCCAGAGTTACAGCTTTGCCCTCAAGAAGCCGTTCACTAAGACTGTTTTGTGGAATTTGGAAAGTGATATTTGGAATCCCATAGAGGGCTAAGCTGAAAAAGGAAATATCATCCGTTAAAAACTGGAAAGAAGATTTCTGAGAAACTGCTTTGTGTTCTGTTACTGCATCTCACAGAGTTACAGCTCTCCCATCCAATAACCTTTCGCTAACACTGTTCTTGTGGAATTTGCAAAGTGATATTTGGAAGCAAAGAGAGAGCTATGGTGAAAAAGGAAATATCCTAAGATAAAAACTGAAAACAAGCTTTCTGAGAAACTGCTTTGTGTTCTGTTAATTCATCTCACAGAGTTACAGCTTTCCCCTCCAGAAGCCTTTCGCTAAGACTGTTCTTGTGGAATTTGCAAAGTGATATTTGGAAGCCCAGAGAGGGCTATGGTGAAAAAGGAAATTTCTTAAGTTAAAAACCGAAAGGAAGCTTTCTGAGAACCTGCTTTGTATTTTGTTAGTTCACCTCACAGAATTACAGCTTTGCTCTCCAGAAGCCTTTCGTTAGGTCTGTTCTTGTGGAATTTGCAAAGTGATCTTAGAAGCCCGTAGAGGGCTATGGTGAAAAAGGAAATATCTTCCATTAAAAACTGGAAACATGCTTTCTCAGAGACTGTTTTGTGTTCTCTTAAATCCTCTCACAGACTACGGCTTTCAGCTCAAGAAGCCTTTCGTTAAGACTGTTCTTGTGGAAATTGCAAAGTGATATTTGGAAGCTCCTAGAGGGCTATGGTGAAAAAGGAAGTATCCTAAGATAAATACTGAAAAGAAGCTTTCTGAGAAACTGCATTGTGTTTTCTTTATTGATCTCTCGGAGTTATAGATTTCCCCTCCAGAAGCCATTCGCTAATACTGTTCTTGTGGAATTTGCAACGTGATATTTGGAAGCCCGCAGAGGGCTATGGTGAAAAAGGAAATATCTTCCGTTAAAAATTGGAAATAAGCTTTCTGAGAAACCGCCATGTGTTCTCTTACTGCACCTCACCGAGTTACAGTTTTCCCCTCAAGTAGACTTTCGCTAGGACTGTTCTTGTGGGATTTGCAAAGTGATATTTGGAAGTCCATAGAGGGCTATGGTGAAAAAGGAAATTTCTTCCGTTAAAAACTGGAAAGAAGATTTCTAAGAAATTGCTGTTTGTTCTGTTAATTCAATTCACAGAGTTAGAGCTTCACCTCCAGAAGCCTTTCGCCAAGACTGTTCTTGTGGAATTCGCAAAGTAATATTTGGAAGCCCGTAGAAGGCTATTTTGAAAAAGGAATTATCCTAAGATAGAAACTGAAAATAAGCTTTCTGAGAAACTGCTTTGTGTTCTGACAATTCAACTCACAGAGTTACAGCTTTCCCCTCAAGAAGCCTTTTGCTAAGGCTGTTGTTGTGAAATTTTCAAAGTGATATTTGGATCCCCATAGAGGGCTATGGTGAAAAAGGAAATATCTTCCATTAAATACTGGAAAGAAGCTTTCTGAGAATCTGCCGTGTGTTATGTTAATACATCTCACCGAGTTATAGCTTTACCCTCAAGAAGCCTTTTGCTAAGACTGTTCCTGTAGGATTTCCAAAGTGATATTTCGAAGTACATAGAGGGATACGGTGAAAATGGAAATATCTTCAGTTAAAAACTGGAAAGAAGCTTCTGAGAAACTGCTTTGTGTTCTTTTAATTCATTTCACAGAGTTACAGCTTTCCCGTCAAGAAGCCTTTAACTAAGACTGTTCTTGTGGAATTTGCAAAGTGATCTTTGGAAGCCTATAGAGGGCTATGGTGAAAAAGGAAATATTCTAAGATAAAAACTGAAAAGAAGCTTTCTCAGAAACTGTTTTGGGTTCTGTTAATTCATCTCACAGAGTTACAGTTCTCCCCTCAAGAAGACTTTCGCTAAGAGTGTTTTTGTGGAATTTGTAAAGTGATATTTTTAAACCCTAGAGGACTATGGTGAAAAAGGAAATATCTTCCGTTAAAAACTGGAAAGAAGATTTCTGAGAAACTGCTTTGTGTTCTGTTAATTCATCTCACAGAGTTATAGATTTCCCCTCAAAAAGCCTTTCGCTAAGGCCGTTGTTGTGCAATTTGCAAAGTGATATTTGTAATGCAATAGAGGGCTATGGTGAAAATGGAAATATCCTAAGATAAGAACCGAAAAGAACCTTTCTGAGAAACTGCTTTCTGTTCTGGTAGTTCATCTCACAGAGTTACAGCTTTCTGCTCAAGAGTCGTTCACTAAGACTGTTCTTGTGGAATTTGCCAAGTGACATTTGGAAGCCCTTAGAGGGCTATGGTGAAAAAGTAAATATCCTAAGATAAAAACTGAAAAGAAAATTTCTGAGAAACTGCTTTGTTTTCTGTTAATTCCACTCACATAGTTACAGCTTTACCCTCAAGAAGCCTTTCGCTTAAGCTGCTGTTGTGGTATTTGCAAAGTGATATTTGGAAGCCCATGGAGGGCTACGGTGAAAAAGGAAATATCTTCAGTTAAAAACTGAAAAGAAGCTTTCTGAGAAACTGCTGAGTGTTCTGTTAATTCATCTCAAAGAATTAGAGCTTTCCCCTGAAGACACCTTCCGCTAAGACTCTTCTTGTGGTATTTGCAAAGTGATAATTGGAAACCCATAGATGGCTATGGTGAAAAAGAAAATATCCTAAGATAAAAACCGAGAAGAAGCTTTCTGAGAAACTGCTTTGTGTTCTTTTAGTTAATCTCACAGTGTTACCGCTTTCCCCTCAAAAAGCCATTCAGTAAGACTGTTCTTGTGAAATTTTCAAAGTGATATTTGGAAGCCCATAGTGGGCTATGGTGAAACAGGAAATATCTTCCCTTAAAAACTAGAAAGAAGCACTCTGAGAAACTGCTGCGTGTTCTGTTAATATATCTCACCGAGTTACAGCTTTCTCCAAAAAAGCCTTTCGCTAAGACTGTTCCTGTGGGATTTGCATAGTGATATTTGGAAGCCCATAGAGGGCTATGGTGAAAAAGGAAATATCCTAAGATAAAAACTGGAAAGAAGATTTCTGAGAAACGGCTTTGTGTTCTGTTAATTCATCTCACCGATTTACAGGTTTCCCCTCAAGAAGCCGTTCACTAAGACTGTTCTTTTGTAATTTGAAAAGTGATATTTGGAAGCCCAGAGAGGGCTACGGTGAAAAAGGAAATATCTTCCGTTCAAAACTGGAAAGAAGATTTCTGAGAAACTGCCCTGTGTTCTGTTAATTCATCTCACAGAGTTACAGTTTCCCCTCAAGAAACCGTTCACTAAGACTGTTCTTGTGAAATTTGCAAAGTGATTTTGGAAGCCCGTAGAGGGCTATGGTGAAAAAGGAAATACCTTCAGTTTAAAACTGGAAAGAATCTTTCTGAGAAACTACTTTGTGTTCTCTTAATTCAACTCACAGAGTTACAGCTTTCCCTTCAATAAGCCTTTCGCTAAGACTGTTCTTGTGGAATTTGCAAAGTGATAATTGGAGCCCGTAGAAAGCTATGGTGAAAAAGGAAATATCCTAATATAAAAACTGAACAGAAACTTTCTGAGAAACTGCTTTGTGTACTGTTAATTCATCTCACAGAGTTACAGCTTGTCCCTGCAGAAGCCTTTCACTAAGACTGTTCTTGTGGAATTTGCAAAGAGAAATTTCGAAGCCTATAGAGGGCTATGGTGAAAAAGGGAATATCTTCCGTTAAAAACCGAAAAGAAGCTTTCTGAGAAACTGCTTTGTGTTCTGTTAGTTCATCTCACAGAGTTTGAGCTTTCCCCTCAAGAAGCCGTTCACTAAGACTCTTCTTGTGCAATTTGCAAATTCATATTTGGTAACCCATAGAGGGCTATGGTGAAAAAGGAAATATCTCCCGTTAAGAAGGGAAAAGAAGCTTCTTGAGAAACTGGCGTGTTTTCTGTTAATACGTCTCTCCGAATTAGAGCTTTCCCCTCCAAAAGCCTTTTGCTAAGACTGTTCTTGTGGAATTTGCAAGGTGATATTTGGAAGACCATAGAGGGCTATGGTGAAAAAGGAGATAGCCTAAGATAGAAACTGAAAAGAAGCTTTCTGAAAAACTGCTTTGTGTTCTGTTGAATCATCTCAAAAAGTTAGAGCTTTCCCCTTAAGAAGCCTTTCGCTAAGACTGTTCTTGTGGAATTTGCAAAGTGATATTCGGAAGCCCATAGAGTGCTATAGTGAAAATGGAAATATCCTAAGATAAAAAACGGAAAGAAGCTTTCTGAGAAACTGCCTTGTGTTCTGTTAGTTCATCTCATAGAGTTACAGCTTTACCCTCAAGAAGCCGTTCACTGAGACTGCTCTTGTGAAATTTGCAAAGTGATATTTGGAAGCCCATAGAGGGCTATGGTGAAAAAGGAAATACCTTCCATTGAAAACTAGAAAGAAGCTTTCTGAGAAGCTGCTTTGTGTTCTGTTAATTCATCTCAGAATGTTACAGCTTTACCCTCAAGAAGCCTTTCGCTAAGACTGTTCTTGTGGAACTTCCAAAGTGATATTTGGAAGCCCTTAGAGGGCTATGCTGAAAAAGGAATATCTTCCGTTAAAAACCGGAAAGAAGATTTCTGAGAAACTGCTTTGTGTTCTGTTAATTAAACTCACAGAGTTACAGCTTTCCTCTCAAGAAGCCTTTCGCTAAGGCTGTTTTTGTGGAAATTGCAAAGTGGTATTTGGAAGCACCTAGAGGGCAAAGGTGAAAATTGAAATATCCTAACATAAAAAAAGAAAAGAAGCTTTCTGAGAAACCGGTTTTCGTTTTGTTAGTTCTTCTCACAGATTTACATATTTCCACTCAAGAAGCCGTTCACTAAGACTGTTCTTGTGAAATTTGCAAAGTGATATTTGGAAGCCCGTAGAGGGCTATGGTGAAAAAGGAAATATCTTCCGTTAAAAACTGGAAAGAAGATTTCCGAGAAACTGCATTGTGTTCTGTTAATTTATCTCACACAGTCACAGCTTTCCCCTCAAGAATCCTTTCGTAACGACTTTTCTTGTGGAATTTCCAAGTGATATTTGGAGGCCAGTAGAGGGCTACGGTGAAAAAGTAAATATATTCCGTTAAAAACTGGAAAGAAGATTTCTGAGAAACTGCTTTGAGATCTGTTAATTCATCTCACAGAGTTCAGCTTTTCCCTCAAGAAGCCTTTCGATAAGACTGTTTTTGTGGAATTTGCAAAGTGATATTTGGAAGCCCATGGAGGGCTATGGTGAAAAAGGAAATATCTTCAGTTAAAAACTGGAAAAAAGTTTTCTGAGAAACTGCTTTGCGTTCTATTAATTTATCTCACAGAGTTACAGCTTTCGCCTCAAGAAATCTTTTGCTAAGACTGTTCTTGTGGCATTTCCAACGTTACATTTGGAAGCCCATAGAGGGCTATGGTGAAAAAAGAAATATCTTCCGTTAAAAACGGGAAAGAATCCTCCTGAGAAACTGCTTTGTGTTCTGTTAATTCATCTCAGAGAGTTACAGCTTTCCCCTCCAGAAACCTTTCGCTAAGACTGTTCTTGTGTAATTTTCAAGGTGAAATTTGGAAGCCCATAGAAGGCTATGGTGAAAAAGGAAATATCTTCCGTTAAAAACTGGAAAGAAGATTTCTGTGAAACTGCTTTTTGTTCTGTTAATTCATCTCACAGAGTTACAGCTTTCCTTCAAGAATCCTTTCGCTAAGACTGTTCTTGTGGAATTTGCAAAATGATATTTGGAAGCCCATAGAAGGCTATGGTGAATAAGGAAATATCTTCCGTTAAAAGCCGAAAACAATATTTCTGAGAAGCTGCTTTGTGTTCTGTTAGTTAATCTCACAGAGTTTCAGCTTTCCCTCAAGAAGCCGTTCACTAAGACTATTCTTGTGAAATTTGCATATTAATATTTTGAACCCCATAGAGGGCTATGGTGAAAAAGGAAATATCTTCCGTTAAAAACTGGAAAGAAGCTTTCTGAGAAACTGCCTTGTGTTCTGTTAACACATCTCACAGAGTTACAGCTTTCCTCTACAGAAGACTTTCGATAACACTGTTCTTGTGGAATTTGCAAAGTGATATTTGGAAGCCCATAGAGGGCTAAGGTGAAAATGGAAATATCCTAAGATAAAAAACGAAGAGAAGCTTTCTGAGAAACTGCTTTGTGTTATGTTAATTCATCTCACAGAGTTACAGCTTTCCCCTCCAGAAGCCGTTCACTAAGACTGTTCTTGTGGAATTTGAAAAATGAAATTTGAAATCCCATAGAGGGCTATGCTGAAAAAGGAAATATCTTCAATTAAACACCGTAAAGGAGCTTTCTGAGAAACTGCTCTGTGTTATGTTAGTTCATCTCACAGAGTTATAGCTTTCCCCTGCAGAAGCCTTTTGCTAAGACTGTTCTTGTGGAATTTGCAAAGTGATATTTGGAAACCTGTAGGGGACTATGGTGATAAAAAAATTATCTTCCGTTAAAAACTGGAAAGAAGCTTTCTGAGAAAATGTCGTGTGTTCTGTTAATAAACCTCACCGATTTACACCTTTCCCCTAAAGAAGCCTTTGCTAAGACTGTTCTTGTGGGATTTCAAAGTGATATTTGGAAGCTTATAGAGGGCTACGGTGAAAAATTAAATTACTTCAGTTAAAAACTGAAAAGAAGCTTTCTGAGAACCTGCTTTGTGCTCTGTTAATTCATCTAACAGAGTTACAGCTTTCCCCTCCAGAAGACTTTCGCTAAGACTGTTCTTGTGGAATTTGCAAGGTGATATTTGGAAGCCCAAAGAGGGCTATGGTGAAAAAGGAAATATCTTCCGTTAAAAACTGGAAAGAAGCCTTCTGAGAAACTGCTTTGTGTTCTGTTAATTAATCTCACAGAGTTACATCTTTAACCTCAAGAAGCCTTTCGCTAAGGCTCTTGTTGTGGAATTTGCAAAGTGATATTTGTAAGCCCATAGAGGGCTATGGTGTAAAAGGAAATATCTTCCGTTAAAAACTGAAAAGAAGCTTTCTGAGAAACTGCTTTGTGTTCCTTTAATTCATCTCAAAGAGTTGCAGCTTTTTCCTCATGAAGCCTTTCGATAAGACTGTTCTTGTGGAATTTTCAAAGTGATATTTGAATGCCCATAGAGGGCTATGGTGAAAATGGAAATATCCTAAGATAAAATCGAAAGGAATCTTTCTGCGAAACTGCTTTGTGTTCTGTTAGTTCATCTCACAGAGTTTCAGCTTTGCCCTCAACGTGCCCCACTAAGACTATACTTGTGAAATTTGCAAATTGATATTTGGAAAACCATAAAGGGCTACGGTGAAAAGGGAAATATCTTCCATTAAAAACGGGAAAGAAACTTTCAGAGGAACTGCCGTGTGTTCTGTTAATACATCCACCGAGGTACAGCTTTCCCATCAAGAAGCCATTCGCTAAGGGTGTTCTAGTGGAACTTGCAAAGAGATATGTGGAAGCCCATAGAGGGCTATGGTGAAAAAGGAAATATCTTCCTTTAAAAACTGGAAAGAAGCTTTCTGAGAAACTGCCGTGTGTTCTGTTAATACACCTCAAAGATTACAGCTTTCCCCTCAAGAAGCCTTTCGCTATGACTGTTCTTGTTGGATTTGCAATGTGATATTTGGAAGCCCATAGAGGACTATGGTGAAAAAGGAAATATCTTCAGTTAAAAACTGGAAAGAAGCTGTATGAGAAACTGCCTTGTGTTCTGTTAATTTACCTTACGGAGTTACAGCTTTCCCCTCCAGAAGCCTTTCCCTAAGACTGTTCTTGTGGAATTTGCAAAGTGATTTTTGGTAAAAGGCGAAAGATGTATACGATCTTAAGAGAAACAAGAGTATTGGAAAGTGATACTTGGAAGCCCATAGAGGGCTGTGGTGAAAAAGAAATATCTTCGGTTAAAAACTGGAAAGAAGCTTTCTGAGAAACTGCCGTGTGATGGTGTAATACATCTCACCGAGTTGCAGCTTTACCCTCAAGAAGCCTTTCACTAAGACTGTTCTTGTGGAATTTGCAATCTGATATTTGGAAGCCCATAGAGGCCTATGGTGAAAAAGGAAATATCCTATGATAAAAATTGAAAGGAAGCTTTTTGAGAAATGGCTTTGGGTCTCTTAATTCATCTCACAGAGTTAGAGCTTTCCCCTGAAGAAGTCGTTCACTAAGATTGCTCTTGTGAAATTTAAAAGTGATATTTGGAAACCCATAGGAGGCTATGGTGAACAAGGCAACGTCTTCCGTTAAAAACTGGAAAGAAGCTTTCTGAGAAACTGCCATGTGTTCTGTTAATACACCTCACCGAGTTACAAATTTCCCCTCAAGAAGCCTTTCGCTAAGACTGCTCTTGTGGGATTTGCAAAGTGATATTTGAAAGCCCATAGAGGCCTACAATGAAAAAGGAAATATCTTCAGTTAAACTGTGGATAGAAGCATTCTGAGAAACTGCTTTCTGTTCTGTTAATTCATCTCACGGAGTTACAGCTTTCCCCTCAAGAAGCCTTTCGCTAAGACTGTTCTTGTGGAATTTGCAAAGTGATATTTGGAAGCCCATAGATGGCTATGGTGAAAATGGAAATATCCTAAGATGAAAACCGAAAAGAAGCTTTCTGAAAAATTCTTTGTGTTCCGTTAGTTCATCTCACAGAGTTACAGCTTTCCCTTCAAGAAGTCGTTCACTAAGACAGTTCTTGTGAAACTTGAAATGTGAACTTTGGAAGCCGATAGAGGTCTATGGTGTAAAAGGAAATATCTTCTGTTAAAATATGGAAAGAAGCTTTCTGAGAAACTGCCGTGTGTTATGTTAATACATCTCACCAAGATACAGCTTTCCCCAAAAGAAGTCTTTGGCTAAGACTGTTCTTGTGGGATTTGCAAAGTGATATTTGGAAGTCCATTTACCCTCAAGAAGCCTGTCACTAAGACTTTTCTTTTTGAATTTCCAAAGTGAAATTTGAAAGCCCATAGAGGGCAATGGTGAAAAACACCATATCTTCCATTAAAAAGCATAAAGAAGCTTTCTGAGAAACTGTTTTGTGTTCTGTTAGTTCATCTCACAGTGTTACAGCTATCCCCTCAAGAAGCCTATCACTAAGACTATTTTTGTGAAATTTGCAAAGTGATATTTGGAAACCCATATTGGGCTATGGTGAAAAAGGAAATATCTTCAGTAAAAAACTGGAAAGAAGCTCTCTGAGATACTGAAGTGTGTTCTGTTAATACATCTCACTGAGTTACAGCTTTCCCCTCAAGAAGCGTTTCCGTAAGACTGTTCTTGTGGAATTTGCAAAGTGATATTTGGAAGCCCATAGATTGGTATGGTGAAAAAGGAAATAACTTCAGTTAAAAACTGGAAAGGAGCTTTCTGAGAAACTGCCGTGTGTTCCTGTAATTCATCTCACCGAGTTACAGCTTTCTCCTCAAGAGCCTTTCACTGAGACTGTTCTTGTGGGATTTGCAAAGAGATATTTGGAAGACCATAGAGACCTACGGTGAAAAAGGAAATATCTACCGTTAAAAACTGGAAAGAAACTTTCTGAGAAACTGCTTTGTGTTCTGTTATTACATCTCACAGTGTTACAGCTTTCCCCTCAAGAAGCGTTTCGCTAAGACTGTTCTTGTGGAATTTAGAACGTGATATTTGGAATCCCATAGAGGGCTATGGTGAAAAAGGAAATAATTTACGTTAAAAACTGGAAAGAAGCTTTCTGACAAACTGCTTTGTGTTCTGTTAATTCATCTGAGAGGGTTACAGCTTTCCCCTCCAGAAGCCTTTCGCTAAGACCGTTCTTGTGGGATCTGCAAAGTGATATTTGAAAGCCGATTTAGGGCTATGGTGAAAAAGGAAATATATTCAGTTTAAACTGGAAAGAAGCTTTCTGAGAAACTACTTTGTGTTCTGTTAAGTCATCTCACAGAGTTACAGCTTTCCCCTCAAAAAGTCTTTCGCTAAGACTGTTCTTGTGGAATTTGCAAAATGATATTTGGAAGCCCGTAGCTATGGTGAAAAAGGGAATATCTTCCATTAAAAACCGAAAAGAAGCTCTCTGAGAAACTGCTGTGTGTTCTGTTAGTTCATCTCACAGTGTTACAGCTATCCCCTCAAAAAGCCGTTCACTAAGACTATTCTTGTGAAATTTGCAAAGTGATATTTGGAAACCCATAATGGTCTATGGTGAAAAAGGAAATATCTTTAGTTAAAAACTGGAAAGAAGCTCTCTGAGATACTGCCGTGTGTTCTGTTAATACATCTCACCTTGTTACAGCTACCCCCTCCAGAAGCCTTTCGCTAAGTCTGTTCTTGAGGAATTTGCAAAGTGACATTTGGAAGCCCATAGAGGGCTATGGTGAAAAAGGAAGTATATTCCTTAAAAACTGGAAAGAAGATTTCTGAGAAACTGCTTTGTGTTCTGTTAATTCATCTCACAGTGTTACAGCTTTCCCCTCAAGAAGCGTTTCGCTAAGACTGTTCTTGTGGAATTTGCAAAGTGATACTTGGAAGCCCATAGAGGGCTGTGATGAAAAAGGAAATATCTTCAGTTAAAAACTGGAAAGAAGATTTCTTGGAAACTGCTTTGTGTTCTGTTAATTCATCTCACAGAGTTACAGCTTTCCCATCAAGAAGCCGTTCACTAAGACAGTTCTTGTGGAATTTGCAATGTAATATTTGGAAGTCGCTAGAGGGCTATGGAGAAAAAGGAAATATCTTCAGTTAAAAACTGGAAAGAAGCTTTCTGAGAAACTGCAGTTTGTTCTGTTAATACATCTCACCGAGTTACAGCTTTCCCCACCAGAAGCCTTTCGTTAAGACTGTTCTTGTCGGATTTGAAAAGTAATATTTGGAAGCCCATGGAGGGCTATGGTGAAAAAGGAAATATCCTAAGATAAAAACTGAAAAGAGGCATTCTGAGAAACTGCTTTGTGTTCTGTAAATTCAACTCAGATTTACAGCTTTCCCCTCAAGAAGCCTTTCGCTAAGGCTGTTGTTGTGGAATTTGCAAAGTGATATTTGAAAGCCCATTGAGGGCTATGGTGAAAAAGGAAATATCTTCAGTTTAAAGTGGAAAGAAGCTCTGTGAGAAACTGCTTTGTGTTCTGTTAGTTCATCTCACAGAGTTTCAGCTTTCCCATCAAGAAGCCTTTCGCTAAGACTGTTCTTGTGGAATTTGCAAAGTGATATTTGTAAGCCCTTAGAGGGCGATGGTGAAAAAGGAAATATCTTCCGTTAAAAACTGGAAAGAAGCTTTCTGAGGAACTGCTTTGTTTTCTTTTAATTTATCTCACAGAGTGACAGCTTTCCCTTCAAGAAGCCTTTCGCTAAGGCTGTTTTTGTGGAATTTGCAAAGTGATATTTGGAAGCCCATAGAGGGTTATTTTGAAAAAGGAAATATCTTCAGTTAAAAACTGGAAAGAAGCTTTCTGAGAAACTACTTTGTTTTCTGTGAATTCTTCACACAGAGTTACAGCTTTCCTCTCAAGAATCCTTTTGCTATGACTGTTCTTGAGGAATGTGCAAAGTGATATTTGGAAGCCCATAGAGGGCTATGGTGAAAAAGGAAATATCCTAGATAAAATCTGAAAGGAAACATTCTGAGAAACTGCTTTGTGTTCTGTTAATTCATCTCACAGAGTTACAGCTTTCCCTTCAGAAGTCTTTTGCTAAGGCTGTTCTTGTGGAATTGGCAAAGTGATATTTGGAAGCCCAAAGAGGCCTATGGTGCAAAAGGGAATATCTTCCGCTAAGAACTGGAAAGAAGCTTTCGTAGAAACTGCTTTGTATTCTGTTAATTCATCTGACACAGTTACAGCTTTTCCCTCAAGAAGCCCTTCCCTAAGACTGTTCTTGTGGAATTTGCAAAGTGATATTTGGAAATATCCCCCGTAAAAAAATGGAAAGAAGCTTTCAGAGAAACTGCTTTTTGTTCTGTTAATTCATCTCACAGAGTTACTGCTTTCCTCTCAAGAAGCCTTTCGCAAAGACTGTTCTTGCGGAATTTTCAAAGTGATATTTGGAAGCCCCTAGAGAGCTATGGTGAAAAAGGAAATATATTTCGTTAAAAACTAGAATCAAGCTATCTGAGAAACTGCTTTGTGCTCTGTTAATTCATCTCACAGAGTCACTCTGTTCCCCTCAAGAACACTTTCGCTAAGACTATTCTTGAATAATTTACAAGGTGATATTTGGAAGCCCATACAGGGCTATGGTGAAAAAGGAAATATATTCCGTTAAAAACTGGAAAGAAGATCTTTTAGAAACTGCTTTGTGTTCTGTGAATTCATCTCACAGAGTTACAGCTTTCCCTTCAAGAAGCCTATCGCTAAGGCTGTTCTTGTCGAATTTGCAAAGTGATATTTGGAAGCCCTTAGAGGGCTATGGTGTAAACGGAAATATCTTCCGTTAAAACCTGGAAAGAAGCTTTCTGAGACACTTCTTTGTGTTCCGTTAATTCATCTCACATAGTTACAGCTTTCCCCTCAAGAAGCCGTTCACTAAGTCTTTTCTTGTGGAATTTGCAAAGTAATATTTGGATGCCTATAGAGGGCTATGGTGAAAAAGAAAACATCCAAAGATAAAAACTGAAATGAAGCTTTCTGTGAAACTGCTTTGTGTTCTGTTAATTCATCGCACAGAGTTACAGCTTTCCCTTCAAGAAGTGGTTCACAATGACTGTTCTTGTGAAATTTGCAAAATGATATTTGGAAGCCCATAGAGAGCTATGGTGAAAATGGAAATATCCTAAGATAAAAACGGAAAAGAAGCTGTGTGAGAAACTGCTTTGTGTTTTGTTAGTTTATCTCACAGAGTTACAGCTTTCCCCTCAAGAAGTCGTTCACTAAGACTGTTCTTGTGGAATTTGCAAAGTGATATTTGGAAGCCCATAGAAGGCTATGGTGAAAATGAAAATATCTTCCGTTAAAAACTGGAAAGAAGCATTCTGAGAAACTGCCGTGTGTTCTGTTAATACATCTCACTGAGTTACAGCTTTCTTCTCAAGAAGCCTTTCGCTAAGACTGTTCTTGTTGGATTTGCAAAGTGATATTTGGAAGCCCGTAGAGGGCTACGGTGAAAAAGGAAATATGTTGCGTTAAATACCGGAAAGAATGTTTCTGAGAAACTGCTTTGTGTTCTGTTAATTCATCTCACAGAGTTACAGCTTTCCCCTCAAGAAGACTTTCGCTAAGACTGTTCATGTGGAATTTGCAAAGTGATATTTGGAATCCCATAGAGGGCTATGGTGAAAAAGGAAATATAATAAGGTAAAAACTGAAAAGTAGGTTTCTGAGAAAATGTTTTGTGTTCTGTTAATTCATCATACAGATTTACAGCTTTACCCTCAAGAAGCCTTTCGCTAAGACTGTTCTTCTGGAATTTGCAAAGTGATATTTGGAACCCCTATAGCGCTATGGATAAAATGGAAAAATCGTAAGATTAAAAAACGTAAAGAAGGTTTCTGAGATACTGCTTTGTATTCTGTTAATTCATCTCACAGATTTACAGCTTTCCCCTCCAGAATCCTTTCGCTAAGACTGTTCTTGTGGGATTTGCAAAGTGATATTTGGAAGCCCATAGAGGGCTATGGTGAAAAAGGAAATATCTTTCGTTAAAAACTGGAAAGAAGATATCTGAGAAACTGCTTTGTGTTCTGTTAATTCATCTCACAGAGTTACAGTTTTCCCCTCCAGAAGTCTTTCGCTTACACTGTTCTTGTGGAATTTGCAAAGTGATATTTGGAATCCCATAGAGGGCTATGGTGAAAAAGGAAATATCCTCCGTTAAAAACTGGAAAGAAGATTGCTGAGAAACAGCTTTGTGTTCTGTTAATTCATCTCACAGAGTTACAGCTTTCCCCTCCAGAAGCCGTTCACTAAAACTGTTCCTGTGGAATTTGCAAAGTGATATTTGGAAGCCCATAAAGGGCTATGGTGAAAAAGGAAGCATCGTAAGATAAAAACTGAAAAGAAGCTTTCTGAGAAACTGCTTTGTGTTCTGTTAATTCGTCTCACAGTGTTACAGCTTTCCCCTCAAGAAGCCTTTCGCTAAGACTGTTTTTGTGGAATTTGCAAAGTGATATTTTGAATCCCATAGAGGGCTAAGGTGAAAAAGGAAATATCTTCCGTTAAAAACTGGAAAGAAGATTTCTGAGAAACTGCTTTGTGTTCTGTTACTGCATCTCACAGAGTTACAGCTTTCCCCTCCAGAAACCGTTGGCTAGCACTATTCTTGTGGAATTTTCAAGGTGACATTTGGAAGCCCAGAGACAGGTATGGTGAAACAGGAAATACCTTCAGTTAAAAAATTAAAAGAAGCTTTCCAAGAAACTGCTTTGTGTTCTGTTAATTCATCTCAAAGAGTTACAGCTTTCCCCTCAGGAAGCCTTCCGCTGAGACTTTTTTGAGGAATTTCCAAAGTGATATGTGGAAGCGCATAGAGGGCTATTGTGAAAATGGAAATATCCTAAGATGAAAACCGAAAAGAAGCTTTCTGAAAAACTGCTTTGTGTTCTGTTAGTTCATCTCACAGAGCTATAGCTTTCCCCTCAAGAAGCCGTTCACTAAGACTGTTTTGTGAAATTTGGAAAGTGATATTTGGAAACCCAGAGAGGACTATGGTGAAAAAGGAAATTCTTCCGTTAAAAACTGGAAAGAAGCATTCTGAGAAAATGCCGTGTGTTCTCTTAATACGTCTCACTGAGTTACAGTTTTCCTCTCAAGAAGCCTTTCACTAAGACTGTTCTTGTGGGTTTTGCAAAGTGATATTTGGAAGCCCATAGAGGACTGTGGTGAGAAAGGAAATATCTTCTGTTAAAAACTGGAAAGAAGATTTGTGAGAAAATGCTTTCTGTTTTGTTAATTCATCTCACAGCGTTAGAGCTTTCCCCTCAAGAAGCCTTTTGCTAAGACTTTTCTTGTGGAATTTGCAAAGTGATATTTGGAAGCCCGAAAGAGCTATGGTGAAAAGGGAAATATCCTCAGTTAAAAACTGGAAAGAAGCCTTCTGAGAAACTGCTTTGTGTTCAGTTAGTTCCTCTCACAGAGTAACAGCTTTCCCCTCAAGAAGCCGTTCACTAAGACTGTTCTTGTGGAATTGCAAAGTGATATTTGGAGGCACATAGACGGCAATGGTGAAAAAGGAAACATCCTAAAATAAAAACTCAAAAGAAGCTTTCTGAGAAACGGCTTTGTGTTGTGTTAATTCAAGTCACAGAGTTACTCTATTACCTCAGGAAGCCTTTCGCTAAGGCTGTTGTTATGGAATTTACAAAGTGATATTTTGAAGCCCAAAGAGGGCTATGGTGAAAAAGGAAATACCTTCAGTTAAAAACTGAAAAGAATCTTTCTGAGAAACTGCTTTGTGTTCTATTAATTCATCTAAAAGAGTTACAGCTTTTGCCTCAAGAAGCCTTCCGTTAAGACTGTTTCTGTGGAATTTCCAAAGTGATATTTGTTTTTTTTTTTTTTTTTTTTTTTGCTTTTCTTTTTTTTTTTTTTTTTTTTTTTTTTTTTTTTTTTTTAAATTTATTTATTATTATTAAACTTCAAGTTGTAGGGTACATGTGCACAATGTGCAGGTTTGCTACATATGTATACTTGTGCCATGTTGGTGTGCTGCACCCATCAACTCGTCATTTACATCAGGTATAACTCCCAAAGCAATCCCTCCCCCCTCCCCCCTCCCCATGATAGGCCCCGGTGTGTGATGTTCCCCTTCCCGAGTCCAAGTGATCTTATTGTTCAGTTCCCACCTACGAGTGAGAACATGCGGTGTTTGGTTTTCTGTTCTTGTGATAGTTTGCTAAGAATGATGGTTTCCAGCTGCATCCATGTCCCTACAAAGGACACAAACTCATCCTTTTTTATGGCTGCATAGTATTCCATGGTGTATATGTGCCACATTTTCTTAATCCAATCTGTCACTGATGGACATTTGGGTTGATTCCAAGTCTTTGCTATTGTGAATAGTGCTGCAATAAACATACGTGTGCATGTGTCCTTATAGCAGCATAATTTATAATCCTTTGGGTATATACCCAGTAATGGGATGGCTGGGTCATATGGTACATCTAGTTCTAGATCCTTGAGGAATCGCCATACTGTTTTCCATAATGGTTGAACTAGTTTACACTCCCACCAACAGTGTAAAAGTGTTCCTATTTCTCCACATCCTCTCCAGCACCTGTTGTTTCCTGACTTTTGAATGATCGCCATTCTAACTGGTGTGAGATGGTATCTCATTGTGGTTTTGATTTGCATTTCTCTGATGGCCAGTGATGATGAGCATTTTTTCATGTGTCTGTTGGCTGTATGAATGTCTTCTTTTGAGAAATGTCTGTTCATATCCTTTGCCCACTTTTGGATGGGGTTTGTTTTTTTCTTGTAAATTTGTTTGAGTTCTTTGTAGGTTCTGGATATTAGCCCTTTGTCAGATGAGTAGATTGCAAAAATTTTCTCCCATTCTGTAGGTTGCCTGCTCACTCTGATGGTAGTTTCTTTTGCTGTGCAGAAGCTCTTTAGTTTGATGAGATCCCATTTGTCAATTTTGGCTTTTGTTGCCGTTGCTTTTGGTGTTTTAGACATGAAGTCTTTGCCCATGCCTATGTCCTGAATGGTACTACCTAGGTTTTCCTCTAGGATTTTTATGGTATTAGGTCTAACATTTAAGTCTCTAATCCATCTTGAATTAATTTTCGTATAAGGAGTAAGGAAAGGATCCAGTTTCAGCTTTCTACTTATGGCTAGCCAGTTTTCCCAGCACCATTTATTAAATAGGGAATCCTTTCCCCATTTCTTGTTTCTCTCAGGTTTGTCAAAGATCAGATGGCTGTAGATATGTGGTATTATTTCTGAGGACTCTGTTCTGTTCCATTGGTCTATATCTCTGTTTTGGTACCAGTACCATGCTGTTTTGGTTACTGTAGCCTTGTAGTATAGTTTGAAGTCAGGTAGCGTGATGCCTCCAGCTTTGTTCTTTTGACTTAGGATTGTCTTGGAGATGCGGGCTCTTTTTTGGTTCCATATGAACTTTAAAGCAGTTTTTTCCAATTCTGTGAAGAAGCTCATTGGTAGCTTGATGGGGATGGCATTGAATCTATAAATTACCTTGGGCAGTATGGCCATTTTCACGATATTGATTCTTCCTATCCATGAGCATGGTATGTTCTTCCATTTGTTTGTGTCCTCTTTGATTTCACTGAGCAGTGGTTTGTAGTTCTCCTTGAAGAGGTCCTTTACATCCCTTGTAAGTTGGATTCCTAGGTATTTTATTCTCTTTGAAGCAATTGTGAATGGAAGTTCATTCCTGATTTGGCTCTCTGTTTGACTGTCACTGGTGTATAAGAATGCTTGTGATTTTTGCACATTAATTTTGTATCCTGAGACTTTGCTGAAGTTGCTGATCAGCTTAAGGAGATTTTGGGCTGAGACAATGGGGTTTTCTAAATATACAATCATGTCGTCTGCAAACAGGGACAATTTGACTTCTTCTTTTCCTAACTGAATCCCCTTGATTTCTTTCTCTTGCCTGATTGCCCTAGCCAGAACTTCCAACACTATGTTGAATAGGAGTGGTGAGAGAGGGCATCCCTGTCTTGTGCCAGTTTTCAAAGGGAATTTTTCCAGTTTTTGCCCATTCAGTATGATATTGGCTGTGGGTTTGTCATAAATAGCTCTTATGATTTTGAGGTACGTTCCATCAATACCGAATTTATTGAGCGTTTTTAGCATGAAGGGCTGTTGAATTTTGTCAAAAGCCTTTTCTGCATCTATTGAGATAATGATGTGGTTCTTGTCTTTGGTTCTGTTTATATGCTGGATTATGTTTATTGATTTGCGAATGTTGAACCAGCCTTGCATCCCAGGGATGAAGCCCACTTGATCATGGTGGATAAGCTTTTTGATGTGCTGCTGAATCCGGTTTGCCAGTATTTTATTGAGGATTTTTGCATCGATGTTCATCAGGGATATTGGTCTAAAATTCTCTTTTTTTGTTGTGTCTCTGCCAGGCTTTGGTATCAGGATGATGTTGGCCTCATAAAATGAGTTAGGGAGGATTCCCTCTTTTTCTATTGATTGGAATAGTTTCAGAAGGAATGGTACCAGCTCCTCCTTGTACCTCTGGTAGAATTCAGCTGTGAATCCATCTGGTCCTGGACTTTTTTTGGTTGGTAGGCTATTAATTATTGCCTCAATTTCAGAGCCTACTATTGGTCTATTCAGGGATTCAACTTCTTCCTGGTTTAGTCTTGGAAGAGTGTAAGTGTCCAGGAAATTATCCATTTCTTCTAGATTTTCCAGTTTATTTGCGTAGAGGTGTTTATAGTATTCTCTGATGGTAGTTTGTATTTCTGTGGGGTCGGTGGTGATATCCCCTTTATCATTTTTAATTGCGTCGATTTGATTCTTCTCTCTTTTCTTCTTTATTAGTCTTGCTAGTGGTCTGTCAATTTTGTTGATCTTTTCAAAAAACCAACTCCTGGATTCATTGATTTTTTGGAGGGTTTTTTGTGTCTCTATCTCCTTCAGTTCTGCTCTGATCTTAGTTATTTCTTGCCTTCTGCTAGCTTTCGAATGTGTTTGCTCTTGCTTCTCTAGTTCTTTTAATTGCGATGTTAGAGTGTCAATTTTAGATCTTTCCTGCTTTCTCTTGTGGGCATTTAGTGCTATAAATTTCCCTCTACACACTGCTTTAAATGTGTCCCAGAGATTCTGGTATGTTGTATCTTTGTTCTCATTGGTTTCAAAGAACATCTTTATTTCTGCCTTCATTTCGTTATGTACCCAGTAGTCATTCAGGAGCAGGTTGTTCAGTTTCCATGTAGTTGAGCGGTTTTGATTGAGTTTCTTAGTCCTGAGTTCTAATTTGATTGCACTGTGGTCTGAGAGACAGTTTGTTATAATTTCTGTTCTTGTACATTTGCTGAGGAGTGCTTTACTTCCAATTACGTGGTCAATTTTGGAGTAAGTACGATGTGGTGCTGAGAAGAATGTATATTCTGTTGATTTGGGGTGGAGAGTTCTATAGATGTCTATTAGGTCTGCTTGCTGCAGAGATGAGTTCAATTCCTGGATATCCTTGTTAACTTTCTGTCTCGTTGATCTGTCTAATGTTGACAGTGGAGTGTTGAAGTCTCCCATTATTATTGTATGGGAGTCTAAGTCTCTTTGTAAGTCTCTAAGGACTTGCTTTATGAATCTGGGTGCTCCTGTATTGGGTGCATATATATTTAGGATAGTTAGCTCTTCCTGTTGAATTGATCCCTTTACCATTATGTAATGGCCTTCTTTGTCTCTTTTGATCTTTGATGGTTTAAAGTCTGTTTTATCAGAGACTAGTATTGCAACCCCCGCTTTTTTTTGTTCTCCATTTGCTTGGTAAATCTTCCTCCATCCCTTTATTTTGAGCCTATGTATGTCTCTGCGTGTGAGATGGGTCTCCTGAATACAGCAGACTGATGGATCTTGACTCTTTATCCAGTTTGCCAGTCTGTGTCTTTTAATTGGAGCATTTAGTCCATTTACATTTAAGGTTAAGATTGTTATGTGTGAACTTGATCCTGCCATTATGATATTAACTGGTTATTTTGCTCGTTAGTTGATGCAGTTTCTTCCTAGCCTTGATGGTCTTTACATTTTGGCATGTTTTTGCAATGGCTGGTACCGGTTGTTCCTTTCCATGTTTAGTGCTTCCTTCAGGGTCTCTTGTAAGGCAGGCCTAGTGGTGACAAAATCTCTAAGCATTTGCTTATCTGTAAAGGATTTTATTTCTCCTTCACTTATGAAACTTAGTTTGGCTGGATATAAAATTCTGGGTTTAAAATTCTTTTCTTTAAGAATGTTGAATATTGGCCCCCACTCTCTTCTGGCTTGAAGAGTTTCTGCCGAGAGATCTGCTGTTAGTCTGATGGGCTTCCCTTTGTGGGTAACCCGACCTTTCTCTCTGGCTGCCCTTAAGATTTTTTCCTTCATTTCAACTTTGGTGAATCTGGCAATTATGTGTCTTGGAGTTGCTCTTCTCGAGGAATATCTTTGTGGCGTTCTCTGTATTTCCTGGATTTGAATGTTGGCCTGCCCTACTAGGTTGGGGAAGTTCTCCTGGATGATATCCTGAAGAGTGTTTTCCAACTTGGTTCCATTTTCCCCCTCACTTTCAGGCACCCCAATCAGACGTAGATTTGGTCTTTTTACATAATCCCATACTTCTTGCAGGCTTTGTTCATTTCTTTTTCTTCTTTTTTCTTTTGGTTTCTCTTCTCGCTTCATTTCATTCATTTGATCCTCCATCGCTGACATTCTTTCTTCCAGTTGATCGAGACGGTTACTGAAGCTTGTGCATTTGTCACGTATTTCTCGTGCCATGGTTTTCGTCTCTTTCATTTCGTTTGTGAGCTTCTCTGCATTAATTACTCTAGCCATCAATTCTTCCACTTTTTTTTCAAGATTTTTAGTTTCTTTGCGCTGGGTACGTAATTCCTCCTTTAGCTCTGAGAAATTTGATGGACTGAAGCCTTCTTCTCTCATCTCGTCGAAGTCATTCTCCGTCCAGCTTTGATCCGTTGCTGGCGATGAGCTGCGCTCCTTTGCCGGGGGAGATGCGCTCTTATTTTTTGAATTTCCAGCTTTTCTGCCCTGCTTTTTCCCCATCTTTGTGGTTTTATCTGCCTCTGGTCTTTGATGATGGTGATGTACTGATGGGGTTTTGGTGTAGTGTACCTCAAGCAATCTCCTACAGCTACAACCTACAGCTGAGGATCCTGACTGTTAGAAGGAAAGCTACCAAAGTGATATTTGGATGCCCATAGTAGGCTATGGTGAAAATGGAAATATCCTAAGATAAAAACCGAAAAGAAGCTGTATGAAAAGCTGCTTTGTGTTTTGTTAGTTCACTCACAGAGTTACAGCTTTCCCCTCAGGAAGCCATTCACTAAGACTGTTTTGTGAAATTGGCAAAGTGATATTTGGAAGCCCATAGAGGGCTAAAGTGAAAAAGGAAATATATTCCGTTAAAAACTGGAAAGAAGCTTTCTGAGAAAATGCGGTGTGTTCTGTCAGTACATATCACCGAGTTACAGCTTTCCGCTCAAGAAGCCTTTCGCTAAGACTGTTCTTGTGGGATTTCCAAAGTGATATTTGGAAGCCCATAGAGGGCTATAGTGAAAAAGGAAATATCTTCAGTTAAATACTGGAAAGAAGCTTTATGAGAGACTGCTTTGTGTTCTGTTAATTCATCTCACAGAGTTACAGCTTCCCCCTCAAGAAGCCTTTCGCTAAGATTGTTCTTGTGGAATTTGCGAAGTGATATTTGGAAGCCCATAGAGGACTATGGTGAAAAAGGAAATATCTTCCGTTAAAAACTGGAAAGAAGATTTGTGAGAAACTGCTTTTTGTTCTGTTAATTCATCTCACAGAGTTACAGATTTCGCCCCCAGAAGCCTTTCGCTAAGACTGTTCTTGTGGAATTTGCAAAGTGATATTTGGAAGCCCATGGAGGGCTATGGTGAAAAGGGAAATAACTTCCGTTAAAAACTGGAAAGAAGCTTTCTGAGAAACTGCCGTGTGTTCTGTTAATACATCTCACCGAGTAACAGCTTTCCCCTCAAGAAGCCTTTCTATAAAACTGTTCTTGTGGAATTTGCAAAATGATTCTTGGAAGCCCATAGAGGGCTATTTTGAAAATGGAAATATCCTAAGATAAAAACCGAAAAGAAACTGTCTGAGAAACTGCTTTATGTTGTGTTAGTTCATCTCACAATGTTACAGCTTTCCCCTCAAGAAGCCCTTCACTAAGACTGTTGTTGTGAAATTTGCACTCTGATATTTGGAATAGCATAGAGGGCTATGGTGAAAAAGGAAATATCTTTCGTTAAAAACTGGAAAGAAGATTTCTGAGAAACTGCTTTGTGTTCTGTTAATTCATCTCACAGAGTTACAGTTTTCCCCTCCAGAAGTTTTTCGCTAGCACTGTTCTTGTGGAATTTGCAAAGTGATATTTTGAAGCCCATAGTGGGCTATGGTGAAAAAGGAAATATCTTCCGTTGAAAACTGGAAAGAACCTTTCTGAGAAACTCCTTTGTGTTCCGTTTAATTAATCTCACAGAGTTACAGATTTCCTATCATGAAGCTGATCACTAAGACTGTTCTTTTGGAATATGCAAAGTGACATTTGGAAGCCCATAGAGGGCTATGGTGAAAAAGGAAATATCCTAAGATAAAAACTGAAAAGAAGCTTTCTGAGAAACTGCTTTGTGTTCTGTTAATTCGTCTCCAGAGTTACAGCTTTGCCCTCAAGAAGCCGTTCACTAAGACTGTTTTGTGGAATTTGGAAAGTGATATTTGGAATCCCATAGAGGGCTAAGCTGAAAAAGGAAATATCATCCGTTAAAAACTGGAAAGAAGATTTCTGAGAAACTGCTTTGTGTTCTGTTACTGCATCTCACAGAGTTACAGCTCTCCCATCCAATAACCTTTCGCTAACACTGTTCTTGTGGAATTTGCAAAGTGATATTTGGAAGCAAAGAGAGAGCTATGGTGAAAAAGGAAATATCCTAAGATAAAAACTGAAAACAAGCTTTCTGAGAAACTGCTTTGTGTTCTGTTAATTCATCTCACAGAGTTACAGCTTTCCCCTCCAGAAGCCTTTCGCTAAGACTGTTCTTGTGGAATTTGCAAAGTGATATTTGGAAGCCCAGAGAGGGCTATGGTGAAAAAGGAAATTTCTTAAGTTAAAAACCGAAAGGAAGCTTTCTGAGAACCTGCTTTGTATTTTGTTAGTTCACCTCACAGAATTACAGCTTTGCTCTCCAGAAGCCTTTCGTTAGGTCTGTTCTTGTGGAATTTGCAAAGTGATCTTAGAAGCCCGTAGAGGGCTATGGTGAAAAAGGAAATATCTTCCATTAAAAACTGGAAACATGCTTTCTCAGAGACTGTTTTGTGTTCTCTTAAATCCTCTCACAGACTACGGCTTTCAGCTCAAGAAGCCTTTCGTTAAGACTGTTCTTGTGGAAATTGCAAAGTGATATTTGGAAGCTCCTAGAGGGCTATGGTGAAAAAGGAAGTATCCTAAGATAAATACTGAAAAGAAGCTTTCTGAGAAACTGCATTGTGTTTTCTTTATTGATCTCTCGGAGTTATAGATTTCCCCTCCAGAAGCCATTCGCTAATACTGTTCTTGTGGAATTTGCAACGTGATATTTGGAAGCCCGCAGAGGGCTATGGTGAAAAAGGAAATATCTTCCGTTAAAAATTGGAAATAAGCTTTCTGAGAAACCGCCATGTGTTCTCTTACTGCACCTCACCGAGTTACAGTTTTCCCCTCAAGTAGACTTTCGCTAGGACTGTTCTTGTGGGATTTGCAAAGTGATATTTGGAAGTCCATAGAGGGCTATGGTGAAAAAGGAAATTTCTTCCGTTAAAAACTGGAAAGAAGATTTCTAAGAAATTGCTGTTTGTTCTGTTAATTCAATTCACAGAGTTAGAGCTTCACCTCCAGAAGCCTTTCGCCAAGACTGTTCTTGTGGAATTCGCAAAGTAATATTTGGAAGCCCGTAGAAGGCTATTTTGAAAAAGGAATTATCCTAAGATAGAAACTGAAAATAAGCTTTCTGAGAAACTGCTTTGTGTTCTGACAATTCAACTCACAGAGTTACAGCTTTCCCCTCAAGAAGCCTTTTGCTAAGGCTGTTGTTGTGAAATTTTCAAAGTGATATTTGGATCCCCATAGAGGGCTATGGTGAAAAAGGAAATATCTTCCATTAAATACTGGAAAGAAGCTTTCTGAGAATCTGCCGTGTGTTATGTTAATACATCTCACCGAGTTATAGCTTTACCCTCAAGAAGCCTTTCGCTAAGACTGTTCCTGTAGGATTTCCAAAGTGATATTTCGAAGTACATAGAGGGATACGGTGAAAATGGAAATATCTTCAGTTAAAAACTGGAAAGAAGCTTCTGAGAAACTGCTTTGTGTTCTTTTAATTCATTTCACAGAGTTACAGCTTTCCCGTCAAGAAGCCTTTAACTAAGACTGTTCTTGTGGAATTTGCAAAGTGATCTTTGGAAGCCTATAGAGGGCTATGGTGAAAAAGGAAATATTCTAAGATAAAAACTGAAAAGAAGCTTTCTCAGAAACTGTTTTGGGTTCTGTTAATTCATCTCACAGAGTTACAGTTCTCCCCTCAAGAAGACTTTCGCTAAGAGTGTTTTTGTGGAATTTGTAAAGTGATATTTTTAAACCCTAGAGGACTATGGTGAAAAAGGAAATATCTTCCGTTAAAAACTGGAAAGAAGATTTCTGAGAAACTGCTTTGTGTTCTGTTAATTCATCTCACAGAGTTATAGATTTCCCCTCAAAAAGCCTTTCGCTAAGGCCGTTGTTGTGCAATTTGCAAAGTGATATTTGTAATGCAATAGAGGGCTATGGTGAAAATGGAAATATCCTAAGATAAGAACCGAAAAGAACCTTTCTGAGAAACTGCTTTCTGTTCTGGTAGTTCATCTCACAGAGTTACAGCTTTCTGCTCAAGAGTCGTTCACTAAGACTGTTCTTGTGGAATTTGCCAAGTGACATTTGGAAGCCCTTAGAGGGCTATGGTGAAAAAGTAAATATCCTAAGATAAAAACTGAAAAGAAAATTTCTGAGAAACTGCTTTGTTTTCTGTTAATTCCACTCACATAGTTACAGCTTTACCCTCAAGAAGCCTTTCGCTTAAGCTGCTGTTGTGGTATTTGCAAAGTGATATTTGGAAGCCCATGGAGGGCTACGGTGAAAAAGGAAATATCTTCAGTTAAAAACTGAAAAGAAGCTTTCTGAGAAACTGCTGAGTGTTCTGTTAATTCATCTCAAAGAATTAGAGCTTTCCCCTGAAGACACCTTCCGCTAAGACTCTTCTTGTGGTATTTGCAAAGTGATAATTGGAAACCCATAGATGGCTATGGTGAAAAAGAAAATATCCTAAGATAAAAACCGAGAAGAAGCTTTCTGAGAAACTGCTTTGTGTTCTTTTAGTTAATCTCACAGTGTTACCGCTTTCCCCTCAAAAAGCCATTCAGTAAGACTGTTCTTGTGAAATTTTCAAAGTGATATTTGGAAGCCCATAGTGGGCTATGGTGAAACAGGAAATATCTTCCCTTAAAAACTAGAAAGAAGCACTCTGAGAAACTGCTGCGTGTTCTGTTAATATATCTCACCGAGTTACAGCTTTCTCCAAAAAAGCCTTTCGCTAAGACTGTTCCTGTGGGATTTGCATAGTGATATTTGGAAGCCCATAGAGGGCTATGGTGAAAAAGGAAATATCCTAAGATAAAAACTGGAAAGAAGATTTCTGAGAAACGGCTTTGTGTTCTGTTAATTCATCTCACCGATTTACAGGTTTCCCCTCAAGAAGCCGTTCACTAAGACTGTTCTTTTGTAATTTGAAAAGTGATATTTGGAAGCCCAGAGAGGGCTACGGTGAAAAAGGAAATATCTTCCGTTCAAAACTGGAAAGAAGATTTCTGAGAAACTGCCCTGTGTTCTGTTAATTCATCTCACAGAGTTACAGTTTCCCCTCAAGAAACCGTTCACTAAGACTGTTCTTGTGAAATTTGCAAAGTGATTTTGGAAGCCCGTAGAGGGCTATGGTGAAAAAGGAAATACCTTCAGTTTAAAACTGGAAAGAATCTTTCTGAGAAACTACTTTGTGTTCTCTTAATTCAACTCACAGAGTTACAGCTTTCCCTTCAATAAGCCTTTCGCTAAGACTGTTCTTGTGGAATTTGCAAAGTGATAATTGGAGCCCGTAGAAAGCTATGGTGAAAAAGGAAATATCCTAATATAAAAACTGAACAGAAACTTTCTGAGAAACTGCTTTGTGTACTGTTAATTCATCTCACAGAGTTACAGCTTGTCCCTGCAGAAGCCTTTCACTAAGACTGTTCTTGTGGAATTTGCAAAGAGAAATTTCGAAGCCTATAGAGGGCTATGGTGAAAAAGGGAATATCTTCCGTTAAAAACCGAAAAGAAGCTTTCTGAGAAACTGCTTTGTGTTCTGTTAGTTCATCTCACAGAGTTTGAGCTTTCCCCTCAAGAAGCCGTTCACTAAGACTCTTCTTGTGCAATTTGCAAATTCATATTTGGTAACCCATAGAGGGCTATGGTGAAAAAGGAAATATCTCCCGTTAAGAAGGGAAAAGAAGCTTCTTGAGAAACTGGCGTGTTTTCTGTTAATACGTCTCTCCGAATTAGAGCTTTCCCCTCCAAAAGCCTTTTGCTAAGACTGTTCTTGTGGAATTTGCAAGGTGATATTTGGAAGACCATAGAGGGCTATGGTGAAAAAGGAGATAGCCTAAGATAGAAACTGAAAAGAAGCTTTCTGAAAAACTGCTTTGTGTTCTGTTGAATCATCTCAAAAAGTTAGAGCTTTCCCCTTAATAAGCCTTTCGCTAAGACTGTTCTTGTGGAATTTGCAAAGTGATATTCGGAAGCCCATAGAGTGCTATAGTGAAAATGGAAATATCCTAAGATAAAAAACGGAAAGAAGCTTTCTGAGAAACTGCCTTGTGTTCTGTTAGTTCATCTCATAGAGTTACAGCTTTACCCTCAAGAAGCCGTTCACTAAGACTGCTCTTGTGAAATTTGCAAAGTGATATTTGGAAGCCCATAGAGGGCTATGGTGAAAAAGGAAATACCTTCCATTGAAAACTAGAAAGAAGCTTTCTGAGAAGCTGCTTTGTGTTCTGTTAATTCATCTCAGAATGTTACAGCTTTACCCTCAAGAAGCCTTTCGCTAAGACTGTTCTTGTGGAACTTCCAAAGTGATATTTGGAAGCCCTTAGAGGGCTATGCTGAAAAAGGAATATCTTCCGTTAAAAACCGGAAAGAAGATTTCTGAGAAACTGCTTTGTGTTCTGTTAATTAAACTCACAGAGTTACAGCTTTCCTCTCAAGAAGCCTTTCGCTAAGGCTGTTTTTGTGGAAATTGCAAAGTGGTATTTGGAAGCACCTAGAGGGCAAAGGTGAAAATTGAAATATCCTAACATAAAAAAAGAAAAGAAGCTTTCTGAGAAACCGGTTTTCGTTTTGTTAGTTCTTCTCACAGATTTACATATTTCCACTCAAGAAGCCGTTCACTAAGACTGTTCTTGTGAAATTTGCAAAGTGATATTTGGAAGCCCGTAGAGGGCTATGGTGAAAAAGGAAATATCTTCCGTTAAAAACTGGAAAGAAGATTTCCGAGAAACTGCATTGTGTTCTGTTAATTTATCTCACACAGTCACAGCTTTCCCCTCAAGAATCCTTTCGTAACGACTTTTCTTGTGGAATTTCCAAGTGGTATTTGGAGGCCAGTAGAGGGCTACGGTGAAAAAGTAAATATATTCCGTTAAAAACTGGAAAGAAGATTTCTGAGAAACTGCTTTGAGATCTGTTAATTCATCTCACAGAGTTCAGCTTTTCCCTCAAGAAGCCTTTCGATAAGACTGTTTTTGTGGAATTTGCAAAGTGATATTTGGAAGCCCATGGAGGGCTATGGTGAAAAAGGAAATATCTTCAGTTAAAAACTGGAAAAAAGTTTTCTGAGAAACTGCTTTGCGTTCTATTAATTTATCTCACAGAGTTACAGCTTTCGCCTCAAGAAATCTTTTGCTAAGACTGTTCTTGTGGCATTTCCAACGTTACATTTGGAAGCCCATAGAGGGCTATGGTGAAAAAAGAAATATCTTCCGTTAAAAACGGGAAAGAATCCTCCTGAGAAACTGCTTTGTGTTCTGTTAATTCATCTCAGAGAGTTACAGCTTTCCCCTCCAGAAACCTTTCGCTAAGACTGTTCTTGTGTAATTTTCAAGGTGAAATTTGGAAGCCCATAGAAGGCTATGGTGAAAAAGGAAATATCTTCCGTTAAAAACTGGAAAGAAGATTTCTGTGAAACTGCTTTTTGTTCTGTTAATTCATCTCACAGAGTTACAGCTTTCCTTCAAGAATCCTTTCGCTAAGACTGTTCTTGTGGAATTTGCAAAATGATATTTGGAAGCCCATAGAAGGCTATGGTGAATAAGGAAATATCTTCCGTTAAAAGCCGAAAACAATATTTCTGAGAAGCTGCTTTGTGTTCTGTTAGTTAATCTCACAGAGTTTCAGCTTTCCCTCAAGAAGCCGTTCACTAAGACTATTCTTGTGAAATTTGCATATTAATATTTTGAACCCCATAGAGGGCTATGGTGAAAAAGGAAATATCTTCCGTTAAAAACTGGAAAGAAGCTTTCTGAGAAACTGCCTTGTGTTCTGTTAACACATCTCACAGAGTTACAGCTTTCCTCTACAGAAGACTTTTGATAACACTGTTCTTGTGGAATTTGCAAAGTGATATTTGGAAGCCCATAGAGGGCTAAGGTGAAAATGGAAATATCCTAAGATAAAAAACGAAGAGAAGCTTTCTGAGAAACTGCTTTGTGTTATGTTAATTCATCTCACAGAGTTACAGCTTTCCCCTCCAGAAGCCGTTCACTAAGACTGTTCTTGTGGAATTTGAAAAATGAAATTTGAAATCCCATAGAGGGCTATGCTGAAAAAGGAAATATCTTCAATTAAACACCGTAAAGGAGCTTTCTGAGAAACTGCTCTGTGTTATGTTAGTTCATCTCACAGAGTTATAGCTTTCCCCTGCAGAAGCCTTTTGCTAAGACTGTTCTTGTGGAATTTGCAAAGTGATATTTGGAAACCTGTAGGGGACTATGGTGATAAAAAAATTATCTTCCGTTAAAAACTGGAAAGAAGCTTTCTGAGAAAATGTCGTGTGTTCTGTTAATAAACCTCACCGATTTACACCTTTCCCCTAAAGAAGCCTTTGCTAAGACTGTTCTTGTGGGATTTCAAAGTGATATTTGGAAGCTTATAGAGGGCTACGGTGAAAAAGGAAATATCTTCAGTTAAAAACTGAAAAGAAGCTTTCTGAGAAACTGCTGAGTGTTCTGTTAATTCATCTCAAAGAATTAGAGCTTTCGCCTGAAGACACCTTCCGCTAAGACTCTTCTTGTGGTATTTGCAAAGTGATAATTGGAAACCCATAGATGGCTATGGTGAAAAAGAAAATATCCTAAGATAAAAACCGAGAAGAAGCTTTCTGAGAAACTGCTTTGTGTTCTTTTAGTTAATCTCACAGTGTTACCGCTTTCCCCTCAAAAAGCCATTCAGTAAGACTGTTCTTGTGAAATTTTCAAAGTGATATTTGGAAGCCCATAGTGGGCTATGGTGAAACAGGAAATATCTTCCCTTAAAAACTAGAAAGAAGCACTCTGAGAAACTGCTGCGTGTTCTGTTAATATATCTCACCGAGTTACAGCTTTCTCCAAAAAAGCCTTTCGCTAAGACTGTTCCTGTGGGATTTGCATAGTGATATTTGGAAGCCCATAGAGGGCTATGGTGAAAAAGGAAATATCCTAAGATAAAAACTGGAAAGAAGATTTCTGAGAAACGGCTTTGTGTTCTGTTAATTCATCTCACCGATTTACAGGTTTCCCCTCAAGAAGCCGTTCACTAAGACTGTTCTTTTGTAATTTGAAAAGTGATATTTGGAAGCCCAGAGAGGGCTACGGTGAAAAAGGAAATATCTTCCGTTCAAAACTGGAAAGAAGATTTCTGAGAAACTGCCCTGTGTTCTGTTAATTCATCTCACAGAGTTACAGTTTCCCCTCAAGAAACCGTTCACTAAGACTGTTCTTGTGAAATTTGCAAAGTGATTTTGGAAGCCCGTAGAGGGCTATGGTGAAAAAGGAAATACCTTCAGTTTAAAACTGGAAAGAATCTTTCTGAGAAACTACTTTGTGTTCTCTTAATTCAACTCACAGAGTTACAGCTTTCCCTTCAATAAGCCTTTCGCTAAGACTGTTCTTGTGGAATTTGCAAAGTGATAATTGGAGCCCGTAGAAAGCTATGGTGAAAAAGGAAATATCCTAATATAAAAACTGAACAGAAACTTTCTGAGAAACTGCTTTGTGTACTGTTAATTCATCTCACAGAGTTACAGCTTGTCCCTGCAGAAGCCTTTCACTAAGACTGTTCTTGTGGAATTTGCAAAGAGAAATTTCGAAGCCTATAGAGGGCTATGGTGAAAAAGGGAATATCTTCCGTTAAAAACCGAAAAGAAGCTTTCTGAGAAACTGCTTTGTGTTCTGTTAGTTCATCTCACAGAGTTTGAGCTTTCCCCTCAAGAAGCCGTTCACTAAGACTCTTCTTGTGCAATTTGCAAATTCATATTTGGTAACCCATAGAGGGCTATGGTGAAAAAGGAAATATCTCCCGTTAAGAAGGGAAAAGAAGCTTCTTGAGAAACTGGCGTGTTTTCTGTTAATACGTCTCTCCGAATTAGAGCTTTCCCCTCCAAAAGCCTTTTGCTAAGACTGTTCTTGTGGAATTTGCAAGGTGATATTTGGAAGACCATAGAGGGCTATGGTGAAAAAGGAGATAGCCTAAGATAGAAACTGAAAAGAAGCTTTCTGAAAAACTGCTTTGTGTTCTGTTGAATCATCTCAAAAAGTTAGAGCTTTCCCCTTAAGAAGCCTTTCGCTAAGACTGTTCTTGTGGAATTTGCAAAGTGATATTCGGAAGCCCATAGAGTGCTATAGTGAAAATGGAAATATCCTAAGATAAAAAACGGAAAGAAGCTTTCTGAGAAACTGCCTTGTGTTCTGTTAGTTCATCTCATAGAGTTACAGCTTTACCCTCAAGAAGCCGTTCACTAAGACTGCTCTTGTGAAATTTGCAAAGTGATATTTGGAAGCCCATAGAGGGCTATGGTGAAAAAGGAAATACCTTCCATTGAAAACTAGAAAGAAGCTTTCTGAGAAGCTGCTTTGTGTTCTGTTAATTCATCTCAGAATGTTACAGCTTTACCCTCAAGAAGCCTTTCGCTAAGACTGTTCTTGTGGAACTTCCAAAGTGATATTTGGAAGCCCTTAGAGGGCTATGCTGAAAAAGGAATATCTTCCGTTAAAAACCGGAAAGAAGATTTCTGAGAAACTGCTTTGTGTTCTGTTAATTAAACTCACAGAGTTACAGCTTTCCTCTCAAGAAGCCTTTCGCTAAGGCTGTTTTTGTGGAAATTGCAAAGTGGTATTTGGAAGCACCTAGAGGGCAAAGGTGAAAATTGAAATATCCTAACATAAAAAAAGAAAAGAAGCTTTCTGAGAAACCGGTTTTCGTTTTGTTAGTTCTTCTCACAGATTTACATATTTCCACTCAAGAAGCCGTTCACTAAGACTGTTCTTGTGAAATTTGCAAAGTGATATTTGGAAGCCCGTAGAGGGCTATGGTGAAAAAGGAAATATCTTCCGTTAAAAACTGGAAAGAAGATTTCCGAGAAACTGCATTGTGTTCTGTTAATTTATCTCACACAGTCACAGCTTTCCCCTCAAGAATCCTTTCGTAACGACTTTTCTTGTGGAATTTCCAAGTGATATTTGGAGGCCAGTAGAGGGCTACGGTGAAAAAGTAAATATATTCCGTTAAAAACTGGAAAGAAGATTTCTGAGAAACTGCTTTGAGATCTGTTAATTCATCTCACAGAGTTCAGCTTTTCCCTCAAGAAGCCTTTCGATAAGACTGTTTTTGTGGAATTTGCAAAGTGATATTTGGAAGCCCATGGAGGGCTATGGTGAAAAAGGAAATATCTTCAGTTAAAAACTGGAAAAAAGTTTTCTGAGAAACTGCTTTGCGTTCTATTAATTTATCTCACAGAGTTACAGCTTTCGCCTCAAGAAATCTTTTGCTAAGACTGTTCTTGTGGCATTTCCAACGTTACATTTGGAAGCCCATAGAGGGCTATGGTGAAAAAAGAAATATCTTCCGTTAAAAACGGGAAAGAATCCTCCTGAGAAACTGCTTTGTGTTCTGTTAATTCATCTCAGAGAGTTACAGCTTTCCCCTCCAGAAACCTTTCGCTAAGACTGTTCTTGTGTAATTTTCAAGGTGAAATTTGGAAGCCCATAGAAGGCTATGGTGAAAAAGGAAATATCTTCCGTTAAAAACTGGAAAGAAGATTTCTGTGAAACTGCTTTTTGTTCTGTTAATTCATCTCACAGAGTTACAGCTTTCCTTCAAGAATCCTTTCGCTAAGACTGTTCTTGTGGAATTTGCAAAATGATATTTGGAAGCCCATAGAAGGCTATGGTGAATAAGGAAATATCTTCCGTTAAAAGCCGAAAACAATATTTCTGAGAAGCTGCTTTGTGTTCTGTTAGTTAATCTCACAGAGTTTCAGCTTTCCCTCAAGAAGCCGTTCACTAAGACTATTCTTGTGAAATTTGCATATTAATATTTTGAACCCCATAGAGGGCTATGGTGAAAAAGGAAATATCTTCCGTTAAAAACTGGAAAGAAGCTTTCTGAGAAACTGCCTTGTGTTCTGTTAACACATCTCACAGAGTTACAGCTTTCCTCTACAGAAGACTTTCGATAACACTGTTCTTGTGGAATTTGCAAAGTGATATTTGGAAGCCCATAGAGGGCTAAGGTGAAAATGGAAATATCCTAAGATAAAAAACGAAGAGAAGCTTTCTGAGAAACTGCTTTGTGTTATGTTAATTCATCTCACAGAGTTACAGCTTTCCCCTCCAGAAGCCGTTCACTAAGACTGTTCTTGTGGAATTTGAAAAATGAAATTTGAAATCCCATAGAGGGCTATGCTGAAAAAGGAAATATCTTCAATTAAACACCGTAAAGGAGCTTTCTGAGAAACTGCTCTGTGTTATGTTAGTTCATCTCACAGAGTTATAGCTTTCCCCTGCAGAAGCCTTTTGCTAAGACTGTTCTTGTGGAATTTGCAAAGTGATATTTGGAAACCTGTAGGGGACTATGGTGATAAAAAAATTATCTTCCGTTAAAAACTGGAAAGAAGCTTTCTGAGAAAATGTCGTGTGTTCTGTTAATAAACCTCACCGATTTACACCTTTCCCCTAAAGAAGCCTTTGCTAAGACTGTTCTTGTGGGATTTCAAAGTGATATTTGGAAGCTTATAGAGGGCTACGGTGAAAAAGGAAATATCTTCAGTTAAAAACTGAAAAGAAGCTTTCTGAGAAACTGCTGAGTGTTCTGTTAATTCATCTCAAAGAATTAGAGCTTTCGCCTGAAGACACCTTCCGCTAAGACTCTTCTTGTGGTATTTGCAAAGTGATAATTGGAAACCCATAGATGGCTATGGTGAAAAAGAAAATATCCTAAGATAAAAACCGAGAAGAAGCTTTCTGAGAAACTGCTTTGTGTTCTTTTAGTTAATCTCACAGTGTTACCGCTTTCCCCTCAAAAAGCCATTCAGTAAGACTGTTCTTGTGAAATTTTCAAAGTGATATTTGGAAGCCCATAGTGGGCTATGGTGAAACAGGAAATATCTTCCCTTAAAAACTAGAAAGAAGCACTCTGAGAAACTGCTGCGTGTTCTGTTAATATATCTCACCGAGTTACAGCTTTCTCCAAAAAAGCCTTTCGCTAAGACTGTTCCTGTGGGATTTGCATAGTGATATTTGGAAGCCCATAGAGGGCTATGGTGAAAAAGGAAATATCCTAAGATAAAAACTGGAAAGAAGATTTCTGAGAAACGGCTTTGTGTTCTGTTAATTCATCTCACCGATTTACAGGTTTCCCCTCAAGAAGCCGTTCACTAAGACTGTTCTTTTGTAATTTGAAAAGTGATATTTGGAAGCCCAGAGAGGGCTACGGTGAAAAAGGAAATATCTTCCGTTCAAAACTGGAAAGAAGATTTCTGAGAAACTGCCCTGTGTTCTGTTAATTCATCTCACAGAGTTACAGTTTCCCCTCAAGAAACCGTTCACTAAGACTGTTCTTGTGAAATTTGCAAAGTGATTTTGGAAGCCCGTAGAGGGCTATGGTGAAAAAGGAAATACCTTCAGTTTAAAACTGGAAAGAATCTTTCTGAGAAACTACTTTGTGTTCTCTTAATTCAACTCACAGAGTTACAGCTTTCCCTTCAATAAGCCTTTCGCTAAGACTGTTCTTGTGGAATTTGCAAAGTGATAATTGGAGCCCGTAGAAAGCTATGGTGAAAAAGGAAATATCCTAATATAAAAACTGAACAGAAACTTTCTGAGAAACTGCTTTGTGTACTGTTAATTCATCTCACAGAGTTACAGCTTGTCCCTGCAGAAGCCTTTCACTAAGACTGTTCTTGTGGAATTTGCAAAGAGAAATTTCGAAGCCTATAGAGGGCTATGGTGAAAAAGGGAATATCTTCCGTTAAAAACCGAAAAGAAGCTTTCTGAGAAACTGCTTTGTGTTCTGTTAGTTCATCTCACAGAGTTTGAGCTTTCCCCTCAAGAAGCCGTTCACTAAGACTCTTCTTGTGCAATTTGCAAATTCATATTTGGTAACCCATAGAGGGCTATGGTGAAAAAGGAAATATCTCCCGTTAAGAAGGGAAAAGAAGCTTCTTGAGAAACTGGCGTGTTTTCTGTTAATACGTCTCTCCGAATTAGAGCTTTCCCCTCCAAAAGCCTTTTGCTAAGACTGTTCTTGTGGAATTTGCAAGGTGATATTTGGAAGACCATAGAGGGCTATGGTGAAAAAGGAGATAGCCTAAGATAGAAACTGAAAAGAAGCTTTCTGAAAAACTGCTTTGTGTTCTGTTGAATCATCTCAAAAAGTTAGAGCTTTCCCCTTAAGAAGCCTTTCGCTAAGACTGTTCTTGTGGAATTTGCAAAGTGATATTCGGAAGCCCATAGAGTGCTATAGTGAAAATGGAAATATCCTAAGATAAAAAACGGAAAGAAGCTTTCTGAGAAACTGCCTTGTGTTCTGTTAGTTCATCTCATAGAGTTACAGCTTTACCCTCAAGAAGCCGTTCACTAAGACTGCTCTTGTGAAATTTGCAAAGTGATATTTGGAAGCCCATAGAGGGCTATGGTGAAAAAGGAAATACCTTCCATTGAAAACTAGAAAGAAGCTTTCTGAGAAGCTGCTTTGTGTTCTGTTAATTCATCTCAGAATGTTACAGCTTTACCCTCAAGAAGCCTTTCGCTAAGACTGTTCTTGTGGAACTTCCAAAGTGATATTTGGAAGCCCTTAGAGGGCTATGCTGAAAAAGGAATATCTTCCGTTAAAAACCGGAAAGAAGATTTCTGAGAAACTGCTTTGTGTTCTGTTAATTAAACTCACAGAGTTACAGCTTTCCTCTCAAGAAGCCTTTCGCTAAGGCTGTTTTTGTGGAAATTGCAAAGTGGTATTTGGAAGCACCTAGAGGGCAAAGGTGAAAATTGAAATATCCTAACATAAAAAAAGAAAAGAAGCTTTCTGAGAAACCGGTTTTCGTTTTGTTAGTTCTTCTCACAGATTTACATATTTCCACTCAAGAAGCCGTTCACTAAGACTGTTCTTGTGAAATTTGCAAAGTGATATTTGGAAGCCCGTAGAGGGCTATGGTGAAAAAGGAAATATCTTCCGTTAAAAACTGGAAAGAAGATTTCCGAGAAACTGCATTGTGTTCTGTTAATTTATCTCACACAGTCACAGCTTTCCCCTCAAGAATCCTTTCGTAACGACTTTTCTTGTGGAATTTCCAAGTGATATTTGGAGGCCAGTAGAGGGCTACGGTGAAAAAGTAAATATATTCCGTTAAAAACTGGAAAGAAGATTTCTGAGAAACTGCTTTGAGATCTGTTAATTCATCTCACAGAGTTCAGCTTTTCCCTCAAGAAGCCTTTCGATAAGACTGTTTTTGTGGAATTTGCAAAGTGATATTTGGAAGCCCATGGAGGGCTATGGTGAAAAAGGAAATATCTTCAGTTAAAAACTGGAAAAAAGTTTTCTGAGAAACTGCTTTGCGTTCTATTAATTTATCTCACAGAGTTACAGCTTTCGCCTCAAGAAATCTTTTGCTAAGACTGTTCTTGTGGCATTTCCAACGTTACATTTGGAAGCCCATAGAGGGCTATGGTGAAAAAAGAAATATCTTCCGTTAAAAACGGGAAAGAATCCTCCTGAGAAACTGCTTTGTGTTCTGTTAATTCATCTCAGAGAGTTACAGCTTTCCCCTCCAGAAACCTTTCGCTAAGACTGTTCTTGTGTAATTTTCAAGGTGAAATTTGGAAGCCCATAGAAGGCTATGGTGAAAAAGGAAATATCTTCCGTTAAAAACTGGAAAGAAGATTTCTGTGAAACTGCTTTTTGTTCTGTTAATTCATCTCACAGAGTTACAGCTTTCCTTCAAGAATCCTTTCGCTAAGACTGTTCTTGTGGAATTTGCAAAATGATATTTGGAAGCCCATAGAAGGCTATGGTGAATAAGGAAATATCTTCCGTTAAAAGCCGAAAACAATATTTCTGAGAAGCTGCTTTGTGTTCTGTTAGTTGATCTCACAGAGTTTCAGCTTTCCCTCAAGAAGCCGTTCACTAAGACTATTCTTGTGAAATTTGCATATTAATATTTTGAACCCCATAGAGGGCTATGGTGAAAAAGGAAATATCTTCCGTTAAAAACTGGAAAGAAGCTTTCTGAGAAACTGCCTTGTGTTCTGTTAATTCATCTCACAGAGTTACAGCTTTCCTCTACAGAAGACTTTCGATAACACTGTTCTTGTGGAATTTGCAAAGTGATATTTGGAAGCCCATAGAGGGCTAAGGTGAAAATGGAAATATCCTAAGATAAAAAACGAAGAGAAGCTTTCTGAGAAACTGCTTTGTGTTATGTTAATTCATCTCACAGAGTTACAGCTTTCCCCTCCAGAAGCCGTTCACTAAGACTGTTCTTGTGGAATTTGAAAAATGAAATTTGAAATCCCATAGAGGGCTATGCTGAAAAAGGAAATATCTTCAATTAAACACCGTAAAGGAGCTTTCTGAGAAACTGCTCTGTGTTATGTTAGTTCATCTCACAGAGTTATAGCTTTCCCCTGCAGAAGCCTTTTGCTAAGACTGTTCTTGTGGAATTTGCAAAGTGATATTTGGAAACCTGTAGGGGACTATGGTGATAAAAAACTTATCTTCCGTTAAAAACTGGAAAGAAGCTTTCTGAGAAAATGTCGTGTGTTCTGTTAATAAACCTCACCGATTTACACCTTTCCCCTAAAGAAGCCTTTGCTAAGACTGTTCTTGTGGGATTTCAAAGTGATATTTGGAAGCTTATAGAGGGCTACGGTGAAAAATTAAATTACTTCAGTTAAAAACTGAAAAGAAGCTTTCTGAGAACCTGCCTAACAGAGTTACAGCTTTCCCCTCCAGAAGACTTTCGCTAAGACTGTTCTTGTGGAATTTGCAAGGTGATATTTGGAAGCCCAAAGAGGGCTATGGTGAAAAAGGAAATATCTTCCGTTAAAAACTGGAAAGAAGCCTTCTGAGAAACTGCTTTGTGTTCTGTTAATTAATCTCACAGAGTTACATCTTTAACCTCAAGAAGCCTTTCGCTAAGGCTCTTGTTGTGGAATTTGCAAAGTGATATTTGTAAGCCCATAGAGGGCTATGGTGTAAAAGGAAATATCTTCCGTTAAAAACTGAAAAGAAGCTTTCTGAGAAACTGCTTTGTGTTCTGTTAATTCATCTCAAAAAGTTGCAGCTTTTTCCTCATGAAGCCTTTCGATAAGACTGTTCTTGTGGAATTTTCAAAGTGATATTTGAATGCCCATAGAGGGCTATGGTGAAAATGGAAATATCCTAAGATAAAATCGAAAGGAATCTTTCTGCGAAACTGCTTTGTGTTCTGTTAGTTCATCTCACAGAGTTTCAGCTTTGCCCTCAACGTGCCCCACTAAGACTATACTTGTGAAATTTGCAAATTGATATTTGGAAAACCATAAAGGGCTACGGTGAAAAGGGAAATATCTTCCATTAAAAACGGGAAAGAAACTTTCAGAGGAACTGCCGTGTGTTCTGTTAATACATCCACCGAGGTACAGCTTTCCCATCAAGAAGCCGTTCGCTAAGGGTGTTCTAGTGGAACTTGCAAAGAGATATGTGGAAGCCCATAGAGGGCTATGGTGAAAAAGGAAATATCTTCCTTTAAAAACTGGAAAGAAGCTTTCTGAGAAACTGCCGTGTGTTCTGTTAATACACCTCAAAGATTACAGCTTTCCCCTCAAGAAGCCTTTCGCTATGACTGTTCTTGTTGGATTTGCAATGTGATATTTGGAAGCCCATAGAGGACTATGGTGAAAAAGGAAATATCTTCAGTTAAAAACTGGAAAGAAGCTGTATGAGAAACTGCCTTGTGTTCTGTTAATTTACCTTACGGAGTTACAGCTTTCCCCTCCAGAAGCCTTTCCCTAAGACTGTTCTTGTGGAATTTGCAAAGTGATTTTTGGTAAAAGGCGAAAGATGTATACGATCTTAAGAGAAACAAGAGTATTGGAAAGTGATACTTGGAAGCCCATAGAGGGCTGTGGTGAAAAAGAAATATCTTCGGTTAAAAACTGGAAAGAAGCTTTCTGAGAAACTGCCGTGTGATGGTGTAATACATCTCACCGAGTTGCAGCTTTACCCTCAAGAAGCCTTTCACTAAGACTGTTCTTGTGGAATTTGCAATCTGATATTTGGAAGCCCATAGAGGCCTATGGTGAAAAAGGAAATATCCTATGATAAAAATTGAAAGGAAGCTTTTTGAGAAATGGCTTTGGGTCTCTTAATTCATCTCACAGAGTTAGAGCTTTCCCCTGAAGAAGTCGTTCACTAAGATTGCTCTTGTGAAATTTAAAAGTGATATTTGGAAACCCATAGGAGGCTATGGTGAACAAGGCAATGTCTTCCGTTAAAAACTGGAAAGAAGCTTTCTGAGAAACTGCCATGTGTTCTGTTAATACACCTCACCGAGTTACAAATTTCCCCTCAAGAAGCCTTTCGCTAAGACTGCTCTTGTGGGATTTGCAAAGTGATATTTGAAAGCCCATAGAGGCCTATAATGAAAAAGGAAATATCTTCAGTTAAACTGTGGATAGAAGCATTCTGAGAAACTGCTTTCTGTTCTGTTAATTCATCTCACGGAGTTACAGCTTTCCCCTCAAGAAGCCTTTCGCTAAGACTGTTCTTGTGGAATTTGCAAAGTGATATTTGGAAGCCCATAGATGGCTATGGTGAAAATGGAAATATCCTAAGATGAAAACCGAAAAGAAGCTTTCTGAAAAATTCTTTGTGTTCCGTTAGTTCATCTCACAGAGTTACAGCTTTCCCTTCAAGAAGTCGTTCACTAAGACAGTTCTTGTGAAACTTGAAATGTGAACTTTGGAAGCCGATAGAGGTCTATGGTGTAAAAGGAAATATCTTCTGTTAAAATATGGAAAGAAGCTTTCTGAGAAACTGCCGTGTGTTCTGTTAATACATCTCACCAAGATACAGCTTTCCCCAAAAGAAGTCTTTGGCTAAGACTGTTCTTGTGGGATTTGCAAAGTGATATTTGGAAGTCCATTTACCCTCAAGAAGCCTGTCACTAAGACTTTTCTTTTTGAATTTCCAAAGTGAAATTTGAAAGCCCATAGAGGGCAATGGTGAAAAACACCATATCTTCCATTAAAAAGCATAAAGAAGCTTTCTGAGAAACTGTTTTGTGTTCTGTTAGTTCATCTCACAGTGTTACAGCTATCCCCTCAAGAAGCCTATCACTAAGACTATTTTTGTGAAATTTGCAAAGTGATATTTGGAAACCCATATTGGGCTATGGTGAAAAAGGAAATATCTTCAGTAAAAAACTGGAAAGAAGCTCTCTGAGATACTGAAGTGTGTTCTGTTAATACATCTCACTGAGTTACAGCTTTCCCCTCAAGAAGCGTTTCCGTAAGACTGTTCTTGTGGAATTTGCAAAGTGATATTTGGAAGCCCATAGATTGGTATGGTGAAAAAGGAAATAACTTCAGTTAAAAACTGGAAAGGAGCTTTCTGAGAAACTGCCGTGTGTTCCTGTAATTCATCTCACCGAGTTACAGCTTTCTCCTCAAGAGCCTTTCACTGAGACTGTTCTTGTGGGATTTGCAAAGAGATATTTGGAAGACCATAGAGACCTACGGTGAAAAAGGAAATATCTACCGTTAAAAACTGGAAAGAAACTTTCTGAGAAACTGCTTTGTGTTCTGTTATTACATCTCACAGTGTTACAGCTTTCCCCTCAAGAAGCGTTTCGCTAAGACTGTTCTTGTGGAATTTAGAACGTGATATTTGGAATCCCATAGAGGGCTATGGTGAAAAAGGAAATAATTTACGTTAAAAACTGGAAAGAAGCTTTCTGACAAACTGCTTTGTGTTCTGTTAATTCATCTGAGAGGGTTACAGCTTTCCCCTCCAGAAGCCTTTCGCTAAGACCGTTCTTGTGGGATCTGCAAAGTGATATTTGAAAGCCGATTTAGGGCTATGGTGAAAAAGGAAATATATTCAGTTTAAACTGGAAAGAAGCTTTCTGAGAAACTACTTTGTGTTCTGTTAAGTCATCTCACAGAGTTACAGCTTTCCCCTCAAAAAGTCTTTCGCTAAGACTGTTCTTGTGGAATTTGCAAAATGATATTTGGAAGCCCGTAGCTATGGTGAAAAAGGGAATATCTTCCATTAAAAACCGAAAAGAAGCTCTCTGAGAAACTGCTGTGTGTTCTGTTAGTTCATCTCACAGTGTTACAGCTATCCCCTCAAAAAGCCGTTCACTAAGACTATTCTTGTGAAATTTGCAAAGTGATATTTGGAAACCCATAATGGTCTATGGTGAAAAAGGAAATATCTTTAGTTAAAAACTGGAAAGAAGCTCTCTGAGATACTGCCGTGTGTTCTGTTAATACATCTCACCTTGTTACAGCTACCCCCTCCAGAAGCCTATCGCTAAGTCTGTTCTTGAGGAATTTGCAAAGTGACATTTGGAAGCCCATAGAGGGCTATGGTGAAAAAGGAAGTATATTCCTTAAAAACTGGAAAGAAGATTTCTGAGAAACTGCTTTGTGTTCTGTTAATTCATCTCACAGAGTTACATCTTTTCCCATAATAAGCCGGTCGCTAAGACTGTTCTTGTGGAATTTGCAAAGTGATATTAGGAAGCCCATAGAGGACTATGATGAAAAAGGAAATATCTTCCGTTAAAAACTGGAAAGAAGCTTTCTGATAAACTGCTTTCTGTTCTGTTAATTCATCTCACAGAGTTACAGCTTTCCCTTCAAGAATCCTTTCGCTAAGTCTGTTCTTGTGGAATTTGCAAAGTGATATTTGGAAGCCCCTAGAGGGCTATGGTTGAAAAGGAAATATCATCCGTTAAAAACTGGAAAGAAACTTTCAGAGAACCTCCTTTGTGTTCTGTTAATTCATCTCACAGAGTTACACCTTTCCCCTCATGAAGCCTTTCGCAAAGACTGTTGTTTTGGAATTTGCAAAGTGATATTAGGAAGCCCATAGAGGGCTAAGGTGAAATAGGAAAGATCTTCCGTTAAAAACTGGAAAGAAGCTTTCTGAGAAACTGCTTTGTGCTCTGTTAATTCATCTCAAAGAGTTACAGCTTTCCCCTCAAGAAGCCTTTCTTTAAGACCGTTCTTGTGGAATTTGAAAAGTGATATTTGGAAGTCCATACAGGGCTATGGTGAAGAAGGAAATATCTTCCGTTAAAAACTGGAAAGAAGCTTTCTGAGAAACTGCTTTGTGTTCTGTTAATTCATCTCACAGAGATACAGCCTTCCATTCAAAAAGCCTTTCGCTAAGGCAGTTCTGGCAGTATTTGGAGACTGATATTTGGAAGACCATTGCAGGCCATGGTGAAAAGGAAAATATCTTCCGTTAAAAACTGTATAGAAGCTTTCTGTGAAACTGCTTTGTGTTCTGTTAATTCTTCCCACAGAGTTACAGCTTTCCACTCAAGAAGCCTTTTGCTAAGACTGTTCTTGTGGAATTTGCAAAGTCATATTTGTAAGCCCATGGAGGGCTACGGAGAAAAAAAGAAATATCCTAAGATAACAACTGAAAAGAAGCTTTTTCAGAAACTGCTTTGTGTTGCGTTAATTCGTCTCACAGAATTACAGTTTTCCCCTCAAGAACCCGTTCACTAAGACTGCTCTTGTGAAATTTGCAAAGTGATATTTGGAAGCCCATAGGGTGTGGGGTGAAAAAGGAAATATCTTCGGTTAAAAACCGGAAACATGCTTTCTGAGAAACTGCTTTGTGTTCTGTTAATTCATCTCACAGAGTTACAGCTTTCCCCTCAAGAAGTCTTTCGCTAAGACTGTTCGTGTGGAATTTGCAAAGTGATATTTGGAAGCCAATAGAGAGCTATGGTGAAAAAGGAAATATCCTATGATAAAAACTAAAAAGAAGCTATCTGAGAAATTGCTTTGTGTTCTGTTAATTCATCTCACAGAGTTACTGCTTTCCCCTCAAGAACCTTTTCGCTAAGGGTGTTCTTGTGTCACTTGCAAAGTGATATATGGAAGCCCATAGAGGGCTATGGTGAAAAAGGAATTATCTTCCGTTAAAAACTGGAAAGAAGCTTTCTGAGAAACTGCTTTGTGTTCCGTTAATTCATCTCACAGAGTTACAGCTTTCTCCTCAAGAAGCCTTTCGCTAAGACTTTTCTTGTGGAATTTGCAAAGTGATATTTGAAAGCCCTTGGAGGGCTAGGGTGAAAAGGGAAATATCTTCAGTAAAAAACTGAAAAGACGCTTTCTGAGAAACTGCTCTGTGTTCTATTAATTCATCTCACACACTTACAGCTTTCCCCACAAGAAGCCATTCGCTAAGACTGTTCTTGTGGAATTTGGAAAGTGATATTTGGAAGCCCAGAGAGGGCTATAGTGAAAAAGGAAATATCTTCAGTTAAAAACTGGAAAGTAGCTTTCTGAGGAACTGCTTTGTGTTCTGTTAAATCATCTCACAGAGTTACAGCTTTCCCTTCAAGAAGCCTTGCGCTATGGCTGTTCTTGTGGAATTTGAAAAACCATATTTGGAAGTCCTTAGAAGGCTATGGTGAAAAAGGAAATAACTTCGGTTAAAAACTGAAAAGAAACTGTCTGAGAAACTGCTTTGTGTTCTGTTAATTCATCTCACAGAGTTACACTTTTCCATTGTAGAAGCCTTTCGCTAAAGCTGTTCTTGTGGAACTTGCAAAGTGATATTTGGAAGCCCTTAGAGGGCTATAGTGAAAAAGGAAATATCTTCAGTTAAAACCTGGAAAGAAGCTTTCTGAGAAATTGCTTTGGGTTCTGCTAATTCATCTCACAGAGTTAGAGTTTCCGCCTCAAGAATCCTTTCGCTAAGACCATTCTTGTGCTATTTGCATAGTGATATTTGGTAGCCCGTAGTGCGCTATGGTGAAAAAGGAAATATCTTCCGTTAAAAACTGGAAAGAAGCTTTCTGAGAAACTGCTTTGTGTTCTGTTAATTCATCTCACAGAGTTACAGCTTTCCCCTCAAGAAGCCATTCGCTAAAACTGTTCTTGTGGAATTTGCAAAGTGATATTTGGAAGCCCATAGAGGGCTATGGTGAAAAAGGAAATATCTTAAGATAAAAACTGAAAAGAAGCTTTCAGAGAAACTGCTTTGTGTTCTGTTAATTCATGACACGGTGTTACAGCTTTCCCCTCAAGAAGCCTTTCGCTAAGACTGTTCTTGTGGAATTTGCAAAGTGATATTTATAAGCCCATAGTGGTCTATGGTGAAAAAGGAAATATCCTAAGATTAAAACTGAAAAGAAGCTTTCTGAAAAACTGCTTTCTGTTGTGTTAGTTCATCTCACAGAGTTACAGCTTTCAACTCAAGAAGCCGTTCATTAAGCCTGTTCTTGTGAAATTTGCACAGTGATATTTTGAAGCCCATAGAGGTGTACGGTGTAAAAGGAAATATCCTAAGAAATAAACTGAAAAGAAGCTTTCTGAGAAACTGCTTTGTGTTCTGTTAATTCCTCTCACAGAGTTACAGCAGTCCCCTCAAGAAGCCTTTCGCTAAGATTGGTCTTGTGGCATTTGCAAAGTGATATTTGGGAGCCCATAGAGGGCTGTGGTGTAAAAGGAAATATCTTTAGTTAAAGATTGAAAAGAAGCATTCTGAGAAACTGCTTTGTGTTCTGTTAATTCATCTCACAGAGTTACTGCTCTTCCCTCAAGAAGCCATTCGCTAAGACTGTTGTTGTGGAATTTTTAAAGTGATATTTGGAAGCCCATAGAGTGCTTTGGTGAAAAAGGAAATGTCCTAAGATAAATACTGAAAAGAAGCTTTTTGCGAAACTGCTTTGGTTTCTGTTAATTCATCTCACAGAGTTACAGCTTTCCCCTGAAGAAGCCGTTTAGTAAGACTGTTCTGTTGAGATTTGCAAATGATATTTGGAAGCCCATACAGGGCTATGGCGAAAAAGGAAATATCTTCAGTTAAAAACTGCAAAGAAGCTTTCTGAGAAACTGCTTTGTTGTCTGTTAATTCATCTCACAGCGTTACCGCTTTCCCCTCAAGAAGCCTTTCGCTAAGACTGTTCTTGTGGAATTTGCAAAGTGATATTTGGAAGCCCATAGAGGGCTGTGATGAAAAAGGAAATATCTTCAGTTAAAAACTGGAAAGAAGATTTCTTGGAAACTGCTTTGTGTTCTGTTAATTCATCTCACAGTTACAGCTTTCCCATCAAGAAGCCGTTCACTAAGACAGTTCTTGTGAAATTTGCAATGTAATATTTGGAAGTCGCTAGAGGGCTATGGAGAAAAAGGAAATATCTTCAGTTAAAAACTGGAAAGAAGCTTTCTGAGAAACTGCAGTTTGTTCTGTTAATACATCTCACCGAGTTACAGCTTTCCCCACCAGAAGCCTTTCGTTAAGACTGTTCTTGTCGGATTTGAAAAGTGATATTTGGAAGCCCATGGAGGGCTATGGTGAAAAAGGAAATATCCTAAGATAAAAACTGAAAAGAGGCATTCTGAGAAACTGCTTTGTGTTCTGTAAATTCAACTCAGATTTACAGCTTTCCCCTCAAGAAGCCTTTCGCTAAGGCTGTTGTTGTGGAATTTGCAAAGTGATATTTGAAAGCCCATTGAGGGCTATGGTGAAAAAGGAAATATCTTCAGTTTAAAGTGGAAAGAAGCTCTGTGAGAAACTGCTTTGTGTTCTGTTAGTTCATCTCACAGAGTTTCAGCTTTCCCATCAAGAAGCCTTTCGCTAAGACTGTTCTTGTGGAATTTGCAAAGTGATATTTGTAAGCCCTTAGAGGGCGATGGTGAAAAAGGAAATATCTTCCGTTAAAAACTGGAAAGAAGCTTTCTGAGGAACTGCTTTGTTTTCTTTTAATTTATCTCACAGAGTGACAGCTTTCCCCTCAAGAAGCCTTTCGCTAAGACTGTTCCTGTGGAAATGGCAAAGTGATATTTGGAACCCGCAGAGGGCTGTGGTGAAAAAGGAAATATCTTCCGTTAAAAACGGGAAAGAAACTTTCTGAGAAACTACTTTGTGTTCTGTTAATTCATTTCGCAGAGTTACAGATTTCCCCTCAAGGAGCCTTTCGCTAAGACTGTTCTTGTGGAATTGGCAAAGTGATATTTGGAAGCCCATAGAGGGAAATGCGGTAAAAGGATATGTCTTCCATTATAAAATGGAAAGAAACTTTCAGAGAAACTGTTTTGTGTTCTGTTAATTCATCTCACAGTGTTACTGCTTTCCCCTGAAGAAGCCTTTCGCTAAGACTGTTCTTGTGGAATTTGCAAAGTGATATTTGGAAGCCCCTAGAGGGCTATGGTGAAAAAGGAAATATCTTCCGTTAAAAACTGGAAAGAAGCTTTCTGAGAAACTGCTTCGTTTTCTGTTAATTCATCTCACAGAGTTACAGCATTCCCCTCAAGAAGCCTTTCGCTAAGACTGTTCTTGTGGAATTTGCAAAGTGATATTTGGAACCCGCAGAAGGCTGTGCTGAAAAAGGAAATATCTTCCGTTAAAAACGGGAAAGAAGCTTTCTGAGTTACAGCTTTCCCTTCAAGAAGCCTTTCGCTAAGGCTGTTCTTGTGGAATTTGCAAGGTGATATTTGGAAGGCCATAGAGAGCTATGGTGAAAAACGAAGTATCTTCAGTTAAAAACTCGAAAGAAGCTGTCTGAGAAACTGCTTTGTGTTGTGTTAATTCATCTCACAGAGTTACAGCTTTCCCCTCAAGAAGACTTATGCTAAGACGGTTCTGTGGAATTGACAAAGTGATATTTGGAAGCCCATAGAGTGCTATGGTGAAAAAGGAATATCTTCAGTTAAAAACTGGAAAGAAGCTGTCTGAGAAACTGCTTTGTGTTCTGTTAATTCATCTCACAGACTTACAGGTTTCCCCTCAAGAAGCCTTTCGCTAAGACTGTTCTTGTGGAATTTGCAAAGTGCTATTTGGAAGCCCTTAGAGGGCTAGGGCGGAAAAGGAAATATCTTCCGTTAAAAACGGGAAAGAAGCTTTCTGAGAAACTACTTTGTGTTCTGTTAATTCATTTCGCAGACTTACAGATTTCCCCTCAAGGAGCCTTTCGCTAAGACTGTTCTTGTGGAATTGGCAAAGTGATATTTGGAAGATCATAGAGGGCAATGTGGTAAAAGGATATATCTTCCATTAAAAAATGGAAAGAAACTTTCAGAGAAACTGTTTTGTGTTCTGTTAATTCATCTCACAGAGTTACTGCTTTCCCCTGAAGAAGCTTTTCGCTAAGACTGTTCTTGTGGAATTTGCAAAGTGATATTTGGAAGCCCCTAGAGGGCTATGGTGAAAAAGGAAATACTTTCGGTTAAATACTGGAAAGAAGCTTTCTGAGAAACTGCTTTGTTTTCTGTTAATTCATCTCACAGTGTTACAGCTTTCCCCTCAAGAAGCCTTTTGCTAAGACTGTTCTTGTGGAATTTGCAAAGTGATATTTGGGACCCCATAGAGGGCTGTGGTGAAAAAGGAAATATCTTTCGTTAAAAACTGGAAAGAAGCTTTCTGAGAAATTGCTTTGTGTTCTGTTAATTCATCTCACAGAGTTACAGCTTTCCCTTCAAGAAGCCTTTCGCTAAGGCAGTTATGTGGAATTTGCAAAGTGATATTTGGTAGCCCATAGAGGGCTAAGGTGAAAATGGAAATATCCTAAGATAAAAAACGAAGAGAAGCTTTCTGAGAAACTGCTTTGTGTTATGTTAATTCATCTCACAGAGTTACAGCTTTCCCCTCCAGAAGCCGTTCACTAAGACTGTTCTTGTGGAATTTGAAAAATGAAATTTGAAATCCCATAGAGGGCTATGCTGAAAAAGGAAATATCTTCAATTAAACACCGTAAAGGAGCTTTCTGAGAAACTGCTCTGTGTTATGTTAGTTCATCTCACAGAGTTATAGCTTTCCCCTGCAGAAGCCTTTTGCTAAGACTGTTCTTGTGGAATTTGCAAAGTGATATTTGGAAACCTGTAGGGGACTATGGTGATAAAAAACTTATCTTCCGTTAAAAACTGGAAAGAAGCTTTCTGAGAAAATGTCGTGTGTTCTGTTAATAAACCTCACCGATTTACACCTTTCCCCTAAAGAAGCCTTTGCTAAGACTGTTCTTGTGGGATTTCAAAGTGATATTTGGAAGCTTATAGAGGGCTACGGTGAAAAATTAAATTACTTCAGTTAAAAACTGAAAAGAAGCTTTCAGAGAACCTGCTTTGTGCTCTGTTAATTCATCTAACAGAGTTACAGCTTTCCCCTCCAGAAGACTTTCGCTAAGACTGTTCTTGTGGAATTTGCAAGGTGATATTTGGAAGCCCAAAGAGGGCTATGGTGAAAAAGGAAATATCTTCCGTTAAAAACTGGAAAGAAGCCTTCTGAGAAACTGCTTTGTGTTCTGTTAATTAATCTCACAGAGTTACATCTTTAACCTCAAGAAGCCTTTCGCTAAGGCTCTTGTTGTGGAATTTGCAAAGTGATATTTGTAAGCCCATAGAGGGCTATGGTGTAAAAGGAAATATCTTCCGTTAAAAACTGAAAAGAAGCTTTCTGAGAAACTGCTTTGTGTTCTGTTAATTCATCTCAAAAAGTTGCAGCTTTTTCCTCATGAAGCCTTTCGATAAGACTGTTCTTGTGGAATTTTCAAAGTGATATTTGAATGCCCATAGAGGGCTATGGTGAAAATGGAAATATCCTAAGATAAAATCGAAAGGAATCTTTCTGCGAAACTGCTTTGTGTTCTGTTAGTTCATCTCACAGAGTTTCAGCTTTGCCCTCAACGTGCCCCACTAAGACTATACTTGTGAAATTTGCAAATTGATATTTGGAAAACCATAAAGGGCTACGGTGAAAAGGGAAATATCTTCCATTAAAAACGGGAAAGAAACTTTCAGAGGAACTGCCGTGTGTTCTGTTAATACATCCACCGAGGTACAGCTTTCCCATCAAGAAGCCGTTCGCTAAGGGTGTTCTAGTGGAACTTGCAAAGAGATATGTGGAAGCCCATAGAGGGCTATGGTGAAAAAGGAAATATCTTCCTTTAAAAACTGGAAAGAAGCTTTCTGAGAAACTGCCGTGTGTTCTGTTAATACACCTCAAAGATTACAGCTTTCCCCTCAAGAAGCCTTTCGCTATGACTGTTCTTGTTGGATTTGCAATGTGATATTTGGAAGCCCATAGAGGACTATGGTGAAAAAGGAAATATCTTCAGTTAAAAACTGGAAAGAAGCTGTATGAGAAACTGCCTTGTGTTCTGTTAATTTACCTTACGGAGTTACAGCTTTCCCCTCCAGAAGCCTTTCCCTAAGACTGTTCTTGTGGAATTTGCAAAGTGATTTTTGGTAAAAGGCGAAAGATGTATACGATCTTAAGAGAAACAAGAGTATTGGAAAGTGATACTTGGAAGCCCATAGAGGGCTGTGGTGAAAAAGAAATATCTTCGGTTAAAAACTGGAAAGAAGCTTTCTGAGAAACTGCCGTGTGATGGTGTAATACATCTCACCGAGTTGCAGCTTTACCCTCAAGAAGCCTTTCACTAAGACTGTTCTTGTGGAATTTGCAATCTGATATTTGGAAGCCCATAGAGGCCTATGGTGAAAAAGGAAATATCCTATGATAAAAATTGAAAGGAAGCTTTTTGAGAAATGGCTTTGGGTCTCTTAATTCATCTCACAGAGTTAGAGCTTTCCCCTGAAGAAGTCGTTCACTAAGATTGCTCTTGTGAAATTTAAAAGTGATATTTGGAAACCCATAGGAGGCTATGGTGAACAAGGCAACGTCTTCCGTTAAAAACTGGAAAGAAGCTTTCTGAGAAACTGCCATGTGTTCTGTTAATACACCTCACCGAGTTACAAATTTCCCCTCAAGAAGCCTTTCGCTAAGACTGCTCTTGTGGGATTTGCAAAGTGATATTTGAAAGCCCATAGAGGCCTACAATGAAAAAGGAAATATCTTCAGTTAAACTGTGGATAGAAGCATTCTGAGAAACTGCTTTCTGTTCTGTTAATTCATCTCACGGAGTTACAGCTTTCCCCTCAAGAAGCCTTTCGCTAAGACTGTTCTTGTGGAATTTGCAAAGTGATATTTGGAAGCCCATAGATGGCTATGGTGAAAATGGAAATATCCTAAGATGAAAACCGAAAAGAAGCTTTCTGAAAAATTCTTTGTGTTCCGTTAGTTCATCTCACAGAGTTACAGCTTTCCCTTCAAGAAGTCGTTCACTAAGACAGTTCTTGTGAAACTTGAAATGTGAACTTTGGAAGCCGATAGAGGTCTATGGTGTAAAAGGAAATATCTTCTGTTAAAATATGGAAAGAAGCTTTCTGAGAAACTGCCGTGTGTTCTGTTAATACATCTCACCAAGATACAGCTTTCCCCAAAAGAAGTCTTTGGCTAAGACTGTTCTTGTGGGATTTGCAAAGTGATATTTGGAAGTCCATTTACCCTCAAGAAGCCTGTCACTAAGACTTTTCTTTTTGAATTTCCAAAGTGAAATTTGAAAGCCCATAGAGGGCAATGGTGAAAAACACCATATCTTCCATTAAAAAGCATAAAGAAGCTTTCTGAGAAACTGTTTTGTGTTCTGTTAGTTCATCTCACAGTGTTACAGCTATCCCCTCAAGAAGCCTATCACTAAGACTATTTTTGTGAAATTTGCAAAGTGATATTTGGAAACCCATATTGGGCTATGGTGAAAAAGGAAATATCTTCAGTAAAAAACTGGAAAGAAGCTCTCTGAGATACTGAAGTGTGTTCTGTTAATACATCTCACTGAGTTACAGCTTTCCCCTCAAGAAGCGTTTCCGTAAGACTGTTCTTGTGGAATTTGCAAAGTGATATTTGGAAGCCCATAGATTGGTATGGTGAAAAAGGAAATAACTTCAGTTAAAAACTGGAAAGGAGCTTTCTGAGAAACTGCCGTGTGTTCCTGTAATTCATCTCACCGAGTTACAGCTTTCTCCTCAAGAGCCTTTCACTGAGACTGTTCTTGTGGGATTTGCAAAGAGATATTTGGAAGACCATAGAGACCTACGGTGAAAAAGGAAATATCTACCGTTAAAAACTGGAAAGAAACTTTCTGAGAAACTGCTTTGTGTTCTGTTATTACATCTCACAGTGTTACAGCTTTCCCCTCAAGAAGCGTTTCGCTAAGACTGTTCTTGTGGAATTTAGAACGTGATATTTGGAATCCCATAGAGGGCTATGGTGAAAAAGGAAATAATTTACGTTAAAAACTGGAAAGAAGCTTTCTGACAAACTGCTTTGTGTTCTGTTAATTCATCTGAGAGGGTTACAGCTTTCCCCTCCAGAAGCCTTTCGCTAAGACCGTTCTTGTGGGATCTGCAAAGTGATATTTGAAAGCCGATTTAGGGCTATGGTGAAAAAGGAAATATATTCAGTTTAAACTGGAAAGAAGCTTTCTGAGAAACTACTTTGTGTTCTGTTAAGTCATCTCACAGAGTTACAGCTTTCCCCTCAAAAAGTCTTTCGCTAAGACTGTTCTTGTGGAATTTGCAAAATGATATTTGGAAGCCCGTAGCTATGGTGAAAAAGGGAATATCTTCCATTAAAAACCGAAAAGAAGCTCTCTGAAAAACTGCTGTGTGTTCTGTTAGTTCATCTCACAGTGTTACAGCTATCCCCTCAAAAAGCCGTTCACTAAGACTATTCTTGTGAAATTTGCAAAGTGATATTTGGAAACCCATAATGGTCTATGGTGAAAAAGGAAATATCTTTAGTTAAAAACTGGAAAGAAGCTCTCTGAGATACTGCCGCGTGTTCTGTTAATACATCTCACCTTGTTACAGCTACCCCCTCCAGAAGCCTATCGCTAAGTCTGTTCTTGAGGAATTTGCAAAGTGACATTTGGAAGCCCATAGAGGGCTATGGTGAAAAAGGAAGTATATTCCTTAAAAACTGGAAAGAAGATTTCTGAGAAACTGCTTTGTGTTCTGTTAATTCATCTCACAGTGTTACAGCTTTCCCCTCAAGAAGCGTTTCGCTAAGACTGTTCTTGTGGAATTTGCAAAGTGATACTTGGAAGCCCATAGAGGGCTGTGATGAAAAAGGAAATATCTTCAGTTAAAAACTGGAAAGAAGATTTCTTGGAAACTGCTTTGTGTTCTGTTAATTCATCTCACAGAGTTACAGCTTTCCCATCAAGAAGCCGTTCACTAAGACAGTTCTTGTGGAATTTGCAATGTAATATTTGGAAGTCGCTAGAGGGCTATGGAGAAAAAGGAAATATCTTCAGTTAAAAACTGGAAAGAAGCTTTCTGAGAAACTGCAGTTTGTTCTGTTAATTCATCTCACCGAGTTACAGCTTTCCCCACCAGAAGCCTTTCGTTAAGACTGTTCTTGTCGGATTTGAAAAGTGATATTTGGAAGCCCATGGAGGGCTATGGTGAAAAAGGAAATATCCTAAGATAAAAACTGAAAAGAGGCATTCTGAGAAACTGCTTTGTGTTCTGTAAATTCAACTCAGATTTACAGCTTTCCCCTCAAGAAGCCTTTCGCTAAGGCTGTTGTTGTGGAATTTGCAAAGTGATATTTGAAAGCCCATTGAGGGCTATGGTGAAAAAGGAAATATCTTCAGTTTAAAGTGGAAAGAAGCTCTGTGAGAAACTGCTTTGTGTTCTGTTAGTTCATCTCACAGAGTTTCAGCTTTCCCATCAAGAAGCCTTTCGCTAAGACTGTTCTTGTGGAATTTGCAAAGTGATATTTGTAAGCCCTTAGAGGGCGATGGTGAAAAAGGAAATATCTTCCGTTAAAAACTGGAAAGAAGCTTTCTGAGGAACTGCTTTGTTTTCTTTTAATTTATCTCACAGAGTGACAGCTTTCCCCTCAAGAAGCCTTTCGCTAAGACTGTTCCTGTGGAAATGGCAAAGTGATATTTGGAAGCCCATAGAGGGCTGTGATGAAAAAGGAAATATCTTCAGTTAAAAACTGGAAAGAAGATTTCTTGGAAACTGCTTTGTGTTCTGTTAATTCATCTCACAGAGTTACTGCTTTCCCATCAAGAAGCCGTTCACTAAGACAGTTCTTGTGGAATTTGCAAAGTAATATTCGGAAGCCGCTAGAGGGCTATGGAGAAAAAGGAAATATCTTCAGTTAAAAACTGGAAAGAAGCTTTCTGAGAAACTGCAGTTTGTTCTGTTAATACATCTCACCGAGTTACAGCTTTCCCCACCAGAAGCCTTTCGTTAAGACTGTTCTTGTCGGATTTGAAAAGTGATATTTGGAAGCCCATGGAGGGCTATGGTGAAAAAGGAAATATCCTAAGATAAAAACTGAAAAGAGGCATTCTGAGAAACTGCTTTGTGTTCTGTAAATTCAACTCAGATTTACAGCTTTCCCCTCAAGAAGCCTTTCGCTAAGGCTGTTGTTGTGGAATTTGCAAAGTGATATTTGAAAGCCCATTGAGGGCTATGGTGAAAAAGGAAATATCTTCAGTTTAAAGTGGAAAGAAGCTCTGTGAGAAACTGCTTTGTGTTCTGTTAGTTCATCTCACAGAGTTTCAGCTTTCCCATCAAGAAGCCTTTCGCTAAGACTGTTCTTGTGGAATTTGCAAAGTGATATTTGTAAGCCCTTAGAGGGCGATGGTGAAAAAGGAAATATCTTCCGTTAAAAACTGGAAAGAAGCTTTCTGAGGAACTGCTTTGTTTTCTTTTAATTTATCTCACAGAGTGACAGCTTTCCCCTCAAGAAGCCTTTCGCTAAGACTGTTGTTGTGGAAATGGCAAAGTGATATTTGGAACCCGCAGAGGGCTGTGGTAAAAAAGGAAATATCTTCCGTTAAAAACGGGAAAGAAACTTTCTGAGAAACTACTTTGTGTTCTGTTAATTCATTTCGCAGAGTTACAGATTTCCCCTCAAGGAGCCTTTCGCTAAGACTGTTCTTGTGGAATTGGCAAAGTGATATTTGGAAGCCCATAGAGGGAAATGCGGTAAAAGGATATGTCTTCCATTATAAAATGGAAAGAAACTTTCAGAGAAACTGTTTTGTGTTCTGTTAATTCATCTCACAGTGTTACTGCTTTCCCCTGAAGAAGCCTTTCGCTAAGACTGTTCTTGTGGAATTTGCAAAGTGATATTTGGAAGCCCCTAGAGGGCTATGGTGAAAAAGGAAATATCTTCCGTTAAAAACTGGAAAGAAGCTTTCTGAGAAACTGCTTCGTTTTCTGTTAATTCATCTCACAGAGTTACAGCATTCCCCTCAAGAAGCCTTTCGCTAAGACTGTTCTTGTGGAATTTGCAAAGTGATATTTGGAACCCGCAGAAGGCTGTGGTGAAAAAGGAAATATCTTCCGTTAAAAACGGGAAAGAAGCTTTCTGAGTTACAGCTTTCCCTTCAAGAAGCCTTTCGCTAAGGCTGTTCTTGTGGAATTTGCAAGGTGATATTTGGAAGGCCATAGAGAGCTATGGTGAAAAACGAAGTATCTTCAGTTAAAAACTCGAAAGAAGCTGTCTGAGAAACTGCTTTGTGTTGTGTTAATTCATCTCACAGAGTTACAGCTTTCCCCTCAAGAAGACTTATGCTAAGACGGTTCTGTGGAATTGACAAAGTGATATTTGGAAGCCCATAGAGTGCTATGGTGAAAAAGGAATATCTTCAGTTAAAAACTGGAAAGAAGCTGTCTGAGAAACTGCTTTGTGTTCTGTTAATTCATCTCACAGACTTACAGGTTTCCCCTCAAGAAGCCTTTCGCTAAGACTGTTCTTGTGGAATTTGCAAAGTGCTATTTGGAAGCCCTTAGAGGGCTAGGGCGGAAAAGGAAATATCTTCCGTTAAAAACGGGAAAGAAGCTTTCTGAGAAACTACTTTGTGTTCTGTTAATTCATTTCGCAGACTTACAGATTTCCCCTCAAGGAGCCTTTCGCTAAGACTGTTCTTGTGGAATTGGCAAAGTGATATTTGGAAGATCATAGAGGGCAATGTGGTAAAAGGATATATCTTCCATTAAAAAATGGAAAGAAACTTTCAGAGAAACTGGTTTGTGTTCTGTTAATTCATCTCACAGAGTTACTGCTTTCCCCTGAAGAAGCTTTTCGCTAAGACTGTTCTTGTGGAATTTGCAAAGTGATATTTGGAAGCCCCTAGAGGGCTATGGTGAAAAAGGAAATACTTTCGGTTAAATACTGGAAAGAAGCTTTCTGAGAAACTGCTTTGTTTTCTGTTAATTCATCTCACAGTGTTACAGCTTTCCCCTCAAGAAGCCTTTTGCTAAGACTGTTCTTGTGGAATTTGCAAAGTGATATTTGGGACCCCATAGAGGGCTGTGGTGAAAAAGGAAATATCTTTCGTTAAAAACTGGAAAGAAGCTTTCTGAGAAATTGCTTTGTGTTCTGTTAATTCATCTCACAGAGTTACAGCTTTCCCTTCAAGAAGCCTTTCGCTAAGGCAGTTATGTGGAATTTGCAAAGTGATATTTGGTAGCCCATAGAGGGCTAATGTGAAAATGGAAATATCCTAAGATAAAAAACGAAGAGAAGCTTTCTGAGAAACTGCTTTGTGTTATGTTAATTCATCTCACAGAGTTACAGCTTTCCCCTCCAGAAGCCGTTCACTAAGACTGTTCTTGTGGAATTTGAAAAATGAAATTTGAAATCCCATAGAGGGCTATGCTGAAAAAGGAAATATCTTCAATTAAACACCGTAAAGGAGCTTTCTGAGAAACTGCTCTGTGTTATGTTAGTTCATCTCACAGAGTTATAGCTTTCCCCTGCAGAAGCCTTTTGCTAAGACTGTTCTTGTGGAATTTGCAAAGTGATATTTGGAAACCTGTAGGGGACTATGGTGATAAAAAACTTATCTTCCGTTAAAAACTGGAAAGAAGCTTTCTGAGAAAATGTCGTGTGTTCTGTTAATAAACCTCACCGATTTACACCTTTCCCCTAAAGAAGCCTTTGCTAAGACTGTTCTTGTGGGATTTCAAAGTGATATTTGGAAGCTTATAGAGGGCTACGGTGAAAAATTAAATTACTTCAGTTAAAAACTGAAAAGAAGCTTTCTGAGAACCTGCTTTGTGCTCTGTTAATTCATCTAACAGAGTTACAGCTTTCCCCTCCAGAAGACTTTCGCTAAGACTGTTCTTGTGGAATTTGCAAGGTGATATTTGGAAGCCCAAAGAGGGCTATGGTGAAAAAGGAAATATCTTCCGTTAAAAACTGGAAAGAAGCCTTCTGAGAAACTGCTTTGTGTTCTGTTAATTAATCTCACAGAGTTACATCTTTAACCTCAAGAAGCCTTTCGCTAAGGCTCTTGTTGTGGAATTTGCAAAGTGATATTTGTAAGCCCATAGAGGGCTATGGTGTAAAAGGAAATATCTTCCGTTAAAAACTGAAAAGAAGCTTTCTGAGAAACTGCTTTGTGTTCCTTTAATTCATCTCAAAGAGTTGCAGCTTTTTCCTCATGAAGCCTTTCGATAAGACTGTTCTTGTGGAATTTTCAAAGTGATATTTGAATGCCCATAGAGGGCTATGGTGAAAATGGAAATATCCTAAGATAAAATCGAAAGGAATCTTTCTGCAAAACTGCTTTGTGTTCTGTTAGTTCATCTCACAGAGTTTCAGCTTTGCCCTCAACGTGCCCCACTAAGACTATACTTGTGAAATTTGCAAATTGATATTTGGAAAACCATAAAGGGCTACGGTGAAAAGGGAAATATCTTCCATTAAAAACGGGAAAGAAACTTTCAGAGGAACTGCCGTGTGTTCTGTTAATACATCCACCGAGGTACAGCTTTCCCATCAAGAAGCCGTTCGCTAAGGGTGTTCTAGTGGAACTTGCAAAGAGATATGTGGAAGCCCATAGAGGGCTATGGTGAAAAAGGAAATATCTTCCTTTAAAAACTGGAAAGAAGCTTTCTGAGAAACTGCCGTGTGTTCTGTTAATACACCTCAAAGATTACAGCTTTCCCCTCAAGAAGCCTTTCGCTATGACTGTTCTTGTTGGATTTGCAATGTGATATTTGGAAGCCCATAGAGGACTATGGTGAAAAAGGAAATATCTTCAGTTAAAAACTGGAAAGAAGCTGTATGAGAAACTGCCTTGTGTTCTGTTAATTTACCTTACGGAGTTACAGCTTTCCCCTCCAGAAGCCTTTCCCTAAGACTGTTCTTGTGGAATTTGCAAAGTGATTTTTGGTAAAAGGCGAAAGATGTATACGATCTTAAGAGAAACAAGAGTATTGGAAAGTGATACTTGGAAGCCCATAGAGGGCTGTGGTGAAAAAGAAATATCTTCGGTTAAAAACTGGAAAGAAGCTTTCTGAGAAACTGCCGTGTGATGGTGTAATACATCTCACCGAGTTGCAGCTTTACCCTCAAGAAGCCTTTCACTAAGACTGTTCTTGTGGAATTTGCAATCTGATATTTGGAAGCCCATAGAGGCCTATGGTGAAAAAGGAAATATCCTATGATAAAAATTGAAAGGAAGCTTTTTGAGAAATGGCTTTGGGTCTCTTAATTCATCTCACAGAGTTAGAGCTTTCCCCTGAAGAAGTCGTTCACTAAGATTGCTCTTGTGAAATTTAAAAGTGATATTTGGAAACCCATAGGAGGCTATGGTGAACAAGGCAATGTCTTCCGTTAAAAACTGGAAAGAAGCTTTCTGAGAAACTGCCATGTGTTCTGTTAATACACCTCACCGAGTTACAAATTTCCCCTCAAGAAGCCTTTCGCTAAGACTGCTCTTGTGGGATTTGCAAAGTGATATTTGAAAGCCCATAGAGGCCTACAATGAAAAAGGAAATATCTTCAGTTAAACTGTGGATAGAAGCATTCTGAGAAACTGCTTTCTGTTCTGTTAATTCATCTCACGGAGTTACAGCTTTCCCCTCAAGAAGCCTTTCGCTAAGACTGTTCTTGTGGAATTTGCAAAGTGATATTTGGAAGCCCATAGATGGCTATGGTGAAAATGGAAATATCCTAAGATGAAAACCGAAAAGAAGCTTTCTGAAAAATTCTTTGTGTTCCGTTAGTTCATCTCACAGAGTTACAGCTTTCCCTTCAAGAAGTCGTTCACTAAGACAGTTCTTGTGAAACTTGAAATGTGAACTTTGGAAGCCGATAGAGGTCTATGGTGTAAAAGGAAATATCTTCTGTTAAAATATGGAAAGAAGCTTTCTGAGAAACTGCCGTGTGTTCTGTTAATACATCTCACCAAGATACAGCTTTCCCCAAAAGAAGTCTTTGGCTAAGACTGTTCTTGTGGGATTTGCAAAGTGATATTTGGAAGTCCATTTACCCTCAAGAAGCCTGTCACTAAGACTTTTCTTTTTGAATTTCCAAAGTGAAATTTGAAAGCCCATAGAGGGCAATGGTGAAAAACACCATATCTTCCATTAAAAAGCATAAAGAAGCTTTCTGAGAAACTGTTTTGTGTTCTGTTAGTTCATCTCACAGTGTTACAGCTATCCCCTCAAGAAGCCTATCACTAAGACTATTTTTGTGAAATTTGCAAAGTGATATTTGGAAACCCATATTGGGCTATGGTGAAAAAGGAAATATCTTCAGTAAAAAACTGGAAAGAAGCTCTCTGAGATACTGAAGTGTGTTCTGTTAATACATCTCACTGAGTTACAGCTTTCCCCTCAAGAAGCGTTTCCGTAAGACTGTTCTTGTGGAATTTGCAAAGTGATATTTGGAAGCCCATAGATTGGTATGGTGAAAAAGGAAATAACTTCAGTTAAAAACTGGAAAGGAGCTTTCTGAGAAACTGCCGTGTGTTCCTGTAATTCATCTCACCGAGTTACAGCTTTCTCCTCAAGAGCCTTTCACTGAGACTGTTCTTGTGGGATTTGCAAAGAGATATTTGGAAGACCATAGAGACCTACGGTGAAAAAGGAAATATCTACCGTTAAAAACTGGAAAGAAACTTTCTGAGAAACTGCTTTGTGTTCTGTTATTACATCTCACAGTGTTACAGCTTTCCCCTCAAGAAGCGTTTCGCTAAGACTGTTCTTGTGGAATTTAGAACGTGATATTTGGAATCCCATAGAGGGCTATGGTGAAAAAGGAAATAATTTACGTTAAAAACTGGAAAGAAGCTTTCTGACAAACTGCTTTGTGTTCTGTTAATTCATCTGAGAGGGTTACAGCTTTCCCCTCCAGAAGCCTTTCGCTAAGACCGTTCTTGTGGGATCTGCAAAGTGATATTTGAAAGCCGATTTAGGGCTATGGTGAAAAAGGAAATATATTCAGTTTAAACTGGAAAGAAGCTTTCTGAGAAACTACTTTGTGTTCTGTTAAGTCATCTCACAGAGTTACAGCTTTCCCCTCAAAAAGTCTTTCGCTAAGACTGTTCTTGTGGAATTTGCAAAATGATATTTGGAAGCCCGTAGCTATGGTGAAAAAGGGAATATCTTCCATTAAAAACCGAAAAGAAGCTCTCTGAGAAACTGCTGTGTGTTCTGTTAGTTCATCTCACAGTGTTACAGCTATCCCCTCAAAAAGCCGTTCACTAAGACTATTCTTGTGAAATTTGCAAAGTGATATTTGGAAACCCATAATGGTCTATGGTGAAAAAGGAAATATCTTTAGTTAAAAACTGGAAAGAAGCTCTCTGAGATACTGCCGTGTGTTCTGTTAATACATCTCACCTTGTTACAGCTACCCCCTCCAGAAGCCTATCGCTAAGTCTGTTCTTGAGGAATTTGCAAAGTGACATTTGGAAGCCCATAGAGGGCTATGGTGAAAAAGGAAGTATATTCCTTAAAAACTGGAAAGAAGATTTCTGAGAAACTGCTTTGTGTTCTGTTAATTCATCTCACAGTGTTACAGCTTTCCCCTCAAGAAGCGTTTCGCTAAGACTGTTCTTGTGGAATTTGCAAAGTGATACTTGGAAGCCCATAGAGGGCTGTGATGAAAAAGGAAATATCTTCAGTTAAAAACTGGAAAGAAGATTTCTTGGAAACTGCTTTGTGTTCTGTTAATTCATCTCACAGAGTTACAGCTTTCCCATCAAGAAGCCGTTCACTAAGACAGTTCTTGTGGAATTTGCAATGTAATATTTGGAAGTCGCTAGAGGGCTATGGAGAAAAAGGAAATATCTTCAGTTAAAAACTGGAAAGAAGCTTTCTGAGAAACTGCAGTTTGTTCTGTTAATACATCTCACCGAGTTACAGCTTTCCCCACCAGAAGCCTTTCGTTAAGACTGTTCTTGTCGGATTTGAAAAGTGATATTTGGAAGCCCATGGAGGGCTATGGTGAAAAAGGAAATATCCTAAGATAAAAACTGAAAAGAGGCATTCTGAGAAACTGCTTTGTGTTCTGTAAATTCAACTCAGATTTACAGCTTTCCCCTCAAGAAGCCTTTCGCTAAGGCTGTTGTTGTGGAATTTGCAAGGTGATATTTGAAAGCCCATTGAGGGCTATGGTGAAAAAGGAAATATCTTCAGTTTAAAGTGGAAAGAAGCTCTGTGAGAAACTGCTTTGTGTTCTGTTAGTTCATCTCACAGAGTTTCAGCTTTCCCATCAAGAAGCCTTTCGCTAAGACTGTTCTTGTGGAATTTGCAAAGTGATATTTGTAAGCCCTTAGAGGGCGATGGTGAAAAAGGAAATATCTTCCTTTAAAAACTGGAAAGAAGCTTTCTGAGGAACTGCTTTGTTTTCTTTTAATTTATCTCACAGAGTGACAGCTTTCCCTTCAAGAAGCCTTTCGCTAAGGCTGTTTTTGTGGAATTTGCAAAGTGATATTTGGAAGCCCATAGAGGGTTATTTTGAAAAAGGAAATATCTTCAGTTAAAAACTGGAAAGAAGCTTTCTGAGAAACTACTTTGTTTTCTGTGAATTCTTCACACAGAGTTACAGCTTTCCTCTCAAGAATCCTTTTGCTATGACTGTTCTTGAGGAATGTGCAAAGTGATATTTGGAAGCCCATAGAGGGCTATGGTGAAAAAGGAAATATCCTAGATAAAAACTGAAAGGAAACATTCTGAGAAACTGCTTTGTGTTCTGTTAATTCATCTCACAGAGTTACAGCTTTCCCTTCAGAAGTCTTTTGCTAAGGCTGTTCTTGTGGAATTGGCAAAGTGATATTTGGAAGCCCAAAGAGGCCTATGGTGCAAAAGGGAATATCTTCCGCTAAGAACTGGAAAGAAGCTTTCGTAGAAACTGCTTTGTATTCTGTTAATTCATCTGACACAGTTACAGCTTTTCCCTCAAGAAGCCCTTCCCTAAGACTGTTCTTGTGGAATTTGCAAAGTGATATTTGGAAATATCCCCCGTAAAAAAATGGAAAGAAGCTTTCAGAGAAACTGCTTTTTGTTCTGTTAATTCATCTCACAGAGTTACTGCTTTCCTCTCAAGAAGCCTTTCGCAAAGACTGTTCTTGCGGAATTTTCAAAGTGATATTTGGAAGCCCCTAGAGAGCTATGGTGAAAAAGGAAATATATTTCGTTAAAAACTAGAATCAAGCTATCTGAGAAACTGCTTTGTGCTCTGTTAATTCATCTCACAGAGTCACTCTGTTCCCCTCAAGAACACTTTCGCTAAGACTATTCTTGAATAATTTACAAGGTGATATTTGGAAGCCCATACAGGGCTATGGTGAAAAAGGAAATATATTCCGTTAAAAACTGGAAAGAAGATCTTTTAGAAACTGCTTTGTGTTCTGTGAATTCATCTCACAGAGTTACAGCTTTCCCTTCAAGAAGCCTATCGCTAAGGCTGTTCTTGTCGAATTTGCAAAGTGATATTTGGAAGCCCTTAGAGGGCTATGGTGTAAACGGAAATATCTTCCGTTAAAACCTGGAAAGAAGCTTTCTGAGACACTTCTTTGTGTTCCGTTAATTCATCTCACATAGTTACAGCTTTCCCCTCAAGAAGCCGTTCACTAAGTCTTTTCTTGTGGAATTTGCAAAGTAATATTTGGATGCCTATAGAGGGCTATGGTGAAAAAGAAAACATCCAAAGATAAAAACTGAAATGAAGCTTTCTGTGAAACTGCTTTGTGTTCTGTTAATTCATCGCACAGAGTTACAGCTTTCCCTTCAAGAAGTGGTTCACAATGACTGTTCTTGTGAAATTTGCAAAATGATATTTGGAAGCCCATAGAGAGCTATGGTGAAAATGGAAATATCCTAAGATAAAAACGGAAAAGAAGCTGTGTGAGAAACTGCTTTGTGTTTTGTTAGTTTATCTCACAGAGTTACAGCTTTCCCCTCAAGAAGTCGTTCACTAAGACTGTTCTTGTGGAATTTGCAAAGTGATATTTGGAAGCCCATAGAAGGCTATGGTGAAAATGAAAATATCTTCCGTTAAAAACTGGAAAGAAGCATTCTGAGAAACTGCCGTGTGTTCTGTTAATACATCTCACTGAGTTACAGCTTTCTTCTCAAGAAGCCTTTCGCTAAGACTGTTCTTGTTGGATTTGCAAAGTGATATTTGGAAGCCCGTAGAGGGCTACGGTGAAAAAGGAAATATGTTGCGTTAAATACCGGAAAGAATGTTTCTGAGAAACTGCTTTGTGTTCTGTTAATTCATCTCACAGAGTTACAGCTTTCCCCTCAAGAAGACTTTCGCTAAGACTGTTCATGTGGAATTTGCAAAGTGATATTTGGAATCCCATAGAGGGCTATGGTGAAAAAGGAAATATAATAAGGTAAAAACTGAAAAGTAGGTTTCTGAGAAAATGTTTTGTGTTCTGTTAATTCATCATACAGATTTACAGCTTTACCCTCAAGAAGCCTTTCGCTAAGACTGTTCTTCTGGAATTTGCAAAGTGATATTTGGAACCCCTATAGCGCTATGGATAAAATGGAAAATTCGTAAGATTAAAAAACGTAAAGAAGGTTTCTGAGATACTGCTTTGTATTCTGTTAATTCATCTCACAGATTTACAGCTTTCCCCTCCAGAATCCTTTCGCTAAGACTGTTCTTGTGGGATTTGCAAAGTGATATTTGGAAGCCCATAGAGGGCTATGGTGAAAAAGGAAATATCTTTCGTTAAAAACTGGAAAGAAGATATCTGAGAAACTGCTTTGTGTTCTGTTAATTCATCTCACAGAGTTACAGTTTTCCCCTCCAGAAGTCTTTCGCTTACACTGTTCTTGTGGAATTTGCAAAGTGATATTTGGAATCCCATAGAGGGCTATGGTGAAAAAGGAAATATCCTCCGTTAAAAACTGGAAAGAAGATTGCTGAGAAACAGCTTTGTGTTCTGTTAATTCATCTCACAGAGTTACAGCTTTCCCCTCCAGAAGCCGTTCACTAAAACTGTTCCTGTGGAATTTGCAAAGTGATATTTGGAAGCCCATAAAGGGCTATGGTGAAAAAGGAAGCATCGTAAGATAAAAACTGAAAAGAAGCTTTCTGAGAAACTGCTTTGTGTTCTGTTAATTCGTCTCACAGTGTTACAGCTTTCCCCTCAAGAAGCCTTTCGCTAAGACTGTTTTTGTGGAATTTGCAAAGTGATATTTTGAATCCCATAGAGGGCTAAGGTGAAAAAGGAAATATCTTCCGTTAAAAACTGGAAAGAAGATTTCTGAGAAACTGCTTTGTGTTCTGTTACTGCATCTCACAGAGTTACAGCTTTCCCCTCCAGAAACCGTTGGCTAGCACTATTCTTGTGGAATTTTCAAGGTGACATTTGGAAGCCCAGAGACAGGTATGGTGAAACAGGAAATACCTTCAGTTAAAAAATTAAAAGAAGCTTTCCAAGAAACTGCTTTGTGTTCTGTTAATTCATCTCAAAGAGTTACAGCTTTCCCCTCAGGAAGCCTTCCGCTGAGACTTTTTTGAGGAATTTCCAAAGTGATATGTGGAAGCGCATAGAGGGCTATTGTGAAAATGGAAATATCCTAAGATGAAAACCGAAAAGAAGCTTTCTGAAAAACTGCTTTGTGTTCTGTTAGTTCATCTCACAGAGCTATAGCTTTCCCCTCAAGAAGCCGTTCACTAAGACTGTTTTGTGAAATTTGGAAAGTGATATTTGGAAACCCAGAGAGGACTATGGTGAAAAAGGAAATTCTTCCGTTAAAAACTGGAAAGAAGCATTCTGAGAAAATGCCGTGTGTTCTCTTAATACGTCTCACTGAGTTACAGTTTTCCTCTCAAGAAGCCTTTCACTAAGACTGTTCTTGTGGGTTTTGCAAAGTGATATTTGGAAGCCCATAGAGGACTGTGGTGAGAAAGGAAATATCTTCTGTTAAAAACTGGAAAGAAGATTTGTGAGAAAATGCTTTCTGTTTTGTTAATTCATCTCACAGCGTTAGAGCTTTCCCCTCAAGAAGCCTTTTGCTAAGACTTTTCTTGTGGAATTTGCAAAGTGATATTTGGAAGCCCGAAAGAGCTATGGTGAAAAGGGAAATATCCTCAGTTAAAAACTGGAAAGAAGCCTTCTGAGAAACTGCTTTGTGTTCAGTTAGTTCCTCTCACAGAGTAACAGCTTTCCCCTCAAGAAGCCGTTCACTAAGACTGTTCTTGTGGAATTGCAAAGTGATATTTGGAGGCACATAGACGGCAATGGTGAAAAAGGAAACATCCTAAAATAAAAACTCAAAAGAAGCTTTCTGAGAAACGGCTTTGTGTTGTGTTAATTCAAGTCACAGAGTTACTCTATTACCTCAGGAAGCCTTTCGCTAAGGCTGTTGTTATGGAATTTACAAAGTGATATTTTGAAGCCCAAAGAGGGCTATGGTGAAAAAGGAAATACCTTCAGTTAAAAACTGAAAAGAATCTTTCTGAGAAACTGCTTTGTGTTCTATTAATTCATCTAAAAGAGTTACAGCTTTTGCCTCAAGAAGCCTTCCGTTAAGACTGTTTCTGTGGAATTTCCAAAGTGATATTTGTTTTTTTTTTTTTTTTTTTTTTTTTTTTTTAAATTTATTTATTATTATTAAACTTCAAGTTGTAGGGTACATGTGCACAATGTGCAGGTTTGCTACATATGTATACTTGTGCCATGTTGGTGTGCTGCACCCATCAACTCGTCATTTACATCAGGTATAACTCCCAAAGCAATCCCTCCCCCCTCCCCCCTCCCCATGATAGGCCCCGGTGTGTGATGTTCCCCTTCCCGAGTCCAAGTGATCTTATTGTTCAGTTCCCACCTACGAGTGAGAACATGCGGTGTTTGGTTTTCTGTTCTTGTGATAGTTTGCTAAGAATGATGGTTTCCAGCTGCATCCATGTCCCTACAAAGGACACAAACTCATCCTTTTTTATGGCTGCATAGTATTCCATGGTGTATATGTGCCACATTTTCTTAATCCAATCTGTCACTGATGGACATTTGGGTTGATTCCAAGTCTTTGCTATTGTGAATAGTGCTGCAATAAACATACGTGTGCATGTGTCCTTATAGCAGCATAATTTATAATCCTTTGGGTATATACCCAGTAATGGGATGGCTGGGTCATATGGTACATCTAGTTCTAGATCCTTGAGGAATCGCCATACTGTTTTCCATAATGGTTGAACTAGTTTACACTCCCACCAACAGTGTAAAAGTGTTCCTATTTCTCCACATCCTCTCCAGCACCTGTTGTTTCCTGACTTTTGAATGATCGCCATTCTAACTGGTGTGAGATGGTATCTCATTGTGGTTTTGATTTGCATTTCTCTGATGGCCAGTGATGATGAGCATTTTTTCATGTGTCTGTTGGCTGTATGAATGTCTTCTTTTGAGAAATGTCTGTTCATATCCTTTGCCCACTTTTGGATGGGGTTTGTTTTTTTCTTGTAAATTTGTTTGAGTTCTTTGTAGGTTCTGGATATTAGCCCTTTGTCAGATGAGTAGATTGCAAAAATTTTCTCCCATTCTGTAGGTTGCCTGCTCACTCTGATGGTAGTTTCTTTTGCTGTGCAGAAGCTCTTTAGTTTGATGAGATCCCATTTGTCAATTTTGGCTTTTGTTGCCGTTGCTTTTGGTGTTTTAGACATGAAGTCTTTGCCCATGCCTATGTCCTGAATGGTACTACCTAGGTTTTCCTCTAGGATTTTTATGGTATTAGGTCTAACATTTAAGTCTCTAATCCATCTTGAATTAATTTTCGTATAAGGAGTAAGGAAAGGATCCAGTTTCAGCTTTCTACTTATGGCTAGCCAGTTTTCCCAGCACCATTTATTAAATAGGGAATCCTTTCCCCATTTCTTGTTTCTCTCAGGTTTGTCAAAGATCAGATGGCTGTAGATATGTGGTATTATTTCTGAGGACTCTGTTCTGTTCCATTGGTCTATATCTCTGTTTTGGTACCAGTACCATGCTGTTTTGGTTACTGTAGCCTTGTAGTATAGTTTGAAGTCAGGTAGCGTGATGCCTCCAGCTTTGTTCTTTTGACTTAGGATTGTCTTGGAGATGCGGGCTCTTTTTTGGTTCCATATGAACTTTAAAGCAGTTTTTTCCAATTCTGTGAAGAAGCTCATTGGTAGCTTGATGGGGATGGCATTGAATCTATAAATTACCTTGGGCAGTATGGCCATTTTCACGATATTGATTCTTCCTATCCATGAGCATGGTATGTTCTTCCATTTGTTTGTGTCCTCTTTGATTTCACTGAGCAGTGGTTTGTAGTTCTCCTTGAAGAGGTCCTTTACATCCCTTGTAAGTTGGATTCCTAGGTATTTTATTCTCTTTGAAGCAATTGTGAATGGAAGTTCATTCCTGATTTGGCTCTCTGTTTGACTGTCACTGGTGTATAAGAATGCTTGTGATTTTTGCACATTAATTTTGTATCCTGAGACTTTGCTGAAGTTGCTGATCAGCTTAAGGAGATTTTGGGCTGAGACAATGGGGTTTTCTAAATATACAATCATGTCGTCTGCAAACAGGGACAATTTGACTTCTTCTTTTCCTAACTGAATCCCCTTGATTTCTTTCTCTTGCCTGATTGCCCTAGCCAGAACTTCCAACACTATGTTGAATAGGAGTGGTGAGAGAGGGCATCCCTGTCTTGTGCCAGTTTTCAAAGGGAATTTTTCCAGTTTTTGCCCATTCAGTATGATATTGGCTGTGGGTTTGTCATAAATAGCTCTTATGATTTTGAGGTACGTTCCATCAATACCGAATTTATTGAGCGTTTTTAGCATGAAGGGCTGTTGAATTTTGTCAAAAGCCTTTTCTGCATCTATTGAGATAATGATGTGGTTCTTGTCTTTGGTTCTGTTTATATGCTGGATTATGTTTATTGATTTGCGAATGTTGAACCAGCCTTGCATCCCAGGGATGAAGCCCACTTGATCATGGTGGATAAGCTTTTTGATGTGCTGCTGAATCCGGTTTGCCAGTATTTTATTGAGGATTTTTGCATCGATGTTCATCAGGGATATTGGTCTAAAATTCTCTTTTTTTGTTGTGTCTCTGCCAGGCTTTGGTATCAGGATGATGTTGGCCTCATAAAATGAGTTAGGGAGGATTCCCTCTTTTTCTATTGATTGGAATAGTTTCAGAAGGAATGGTACCAGCTCCTCCTTGTACCTCTGGTAGAATTCAGCTGTGAATCCATCTGGTCCTGGACTTTTTTTGGTTGGTAGGCTATTAATTATTGCCTCAATTTCAGAGCCTACTATTGGTCTATTCAGGGATTCAACTTCTTCCTGGTTTAGTCTTGGAAGAGTGTAAGTGTCCAGGAAATTATCCATTTCTTCTAGATTTTCCAGTTTATTTGCGTAGAGGTGTTTATAGTATTCTCTGATGGTAGTTTGTATTTCTGTGGGGTCGGTGGTGATATCCCCTTTATCATTTTTAATTGCGTCGATTTGATTCTTCTCTCTTTTCTTCTTTATTAGTCTTGCTAGTGGTCTGTCAATTTTGTTGATCTTTTCAAAAAACCAACTCCTGGATTCATTGATTTTTTGGAGGGTTTTTTGTGTCTCTATCTCCTTCAGTTCTGCTCTGATCTTAGTTATTTCTTGCCTTCTGCTAGCTTTCGAATGTGTTTGCTCTTGCTTCTCTAGTTCTTTTAATTGCGATGTTAGAGTGTCAATTTTAGATCTTTCCTGCTTTCTCTTGTGGGCATTTAGTGCTATAAATTTCCCTCTACACACTGCTTTAAATGTGTCCCAGAGATTCTGGTATGTTGTATCTTTGTTCTCATTGGTTTCAAAGAACATCTTTATTTCTGCCTTCATTTCGTTATGTACCCAGTAGTCATTCAGGAGCAGGTTGTTCAGTTTCCATGTAGTTGAGCGGTTTTGATTGAGTTTCTTAGTCCTGAGTTCTAATTTGATTGCACTGTGGTCTGAGAGACAGTTTGTTATAATTTCTGTTCTTGTACATTTGCTGAGGAGTGCTTTACTTCCAATTACGTGGTCAATTTTGGAGTAAGTACGATGTGGTGCTGAGAAGAATGTATATTCTGTTGATTTGGGGTGGAGAGTTCTATAGATGTCTATTAGGTCTGCTTGCTGCAGAGATGAGTTCAATTCCTGGATATCCTTGTTAACTTTCTGTCTCGTTGATCTGTCTAATGTTGACAGTGGAGTGTTGAAGTCTCCCATTATTATTGTATGGGAGTCTAAGTCTCTTTGTAAGTCTCTAAGGACTTGCTTTATGAATCTGGGTGCTCCTGTATTGGGTGCATATATATTTAGGATAGTTAGCTCTTCCTGTTGAATTGATCCCTTTACCATTATGTAATGGCCTTCTTTGTCTCTTTTGATCTTTGATGGTTTAAAGTCTGTTTTATCAGAGACTAGTATTGCAACCCCCGCTTTTTTTTGTTCTCCATTTGCTTGGTAAATCTTCCTCCATCCCTTTATTTTGAGCCTATGTATGTCTCTGCGTGTGAGATGGGTCTCCTGAATACAGCAGACTGATGGATCTTGACTCTTTATCCAGTTTGCCAGTCTGTGTCTTTTAATTGGAGCATTTAGTCCATTTACATTTAAGGTTAAGATTGTTATGTGTGAACTTGATCCTGCCATTATGATATTAACTGGTTATTTTGCTCGTTAGTTGATGCAGTTTCTTCCTAGCCTTGATGGTCTTTACATTTTGGCATGTTTTTGCAATGGCTGGTACCGGTTGTTCCTTTCCATGTTTAGTGCTTCCTTCAGGGTCTCTTGTAAGGCAGGCCTAGTGGTGACAAAATCTCTAAGCATTTGCTTATCTGTAAAGGATTTTATTTCTCCTTCACTTATGAAACTTAGTTTGGCTGGATATAAAATTCTGGGTTTAAAATTCTTTTCTTTAAGAATGTTGAATATTGGCCCCCACTCTCTTCTGGCTTGAAGAGTTTCTGCCGAGAGATCTGCTGTTAGTCTGATGGGCTTCCCTTTGTGGGTAACCCGACCTTTCTCTCTGGCTGCCCTTAAGATTTTTTCCTTCATTTCAACTTTGGTGAATCTGGCAATTATGTGTCTTGGAGTTGCTCTTCTCGAGGAATATCTTTGTGGCGTTCTCTGTATTTCCTGGATTTGAATGTTGGCCTGCCCTACTAGGTTGGGGAAGTTCTCCTGGATGATATCCTGAAGAGTGTTTTCCAACTTGGTTCCATTTTCCCCCTCACTTTCAGGCACCCCAATCAGACGTAGATTTGGTCTTTTTACATAATCCCATACTTCTTGCAGGCTTTGTTCATTTCTTTTTCTTCTTTTTTCTTTTGGTTTCTCTTCTCGCTTCATTTCATTCATTTGATCCTCCATCGCTGACATTCTTTCTTCCAGTTGATCGAGACGGTTACTGAAGCTTGTGCATTTGTCACGTATTTCTCGTGCCATGGTTTTCGTCTCTTTCATTTCGTTTGTGAGCTTCTCTGCATTAATTACTCTAGCCATCAATTCTTCCACTTTTTTTTCAAGATTTTTAGTTTCTTTGCGCTGGGTACGTAATTCCTCCTTTAGCTCTGAGAAATTTGATGGACTGAAGCCTTCTTCTCTCATCTCGTCGAAGTCATTCTCCGTCCAGCTTTGATCCGTTGCTGGCGATGAGCTGCGCTCCTTTGCCGGGGGAGATGCGCTCTTATTTTTTGAATTTCCAGCTTTTCTGCCCTGCTTTTTCCCCATCTTTGTGGTTTTATCTGCCTCTGGTCTTTGATGATGGTGATGTACTGATGGGGTTTTGGTGTAGTGTACCTCAAGCAATCTCCTACAGCTACAACCTACAGCTGAGGATCCTGACTGTTAGAAGGAAAGCTACCAAAGTGATATTTGGATGCCCATAGTAGGCTATGGTGAAAATGGAAATATCCTAAGATAAAAACCGAAAAGAAGCTGTATGAAAAGCTGCTTTGTGTTTTGTTAGTTCACTCACAGAGTTACAGCTTTCCCCTCAGGAAGCCATTCACTAAGACTGTTTTGTGAAATTGGCAAAGTGATATTTGGAAGCCCATAGAGGGCTAAAGTGAAAAAGGAAATATATTCCGTTAAAAACTGGAAAGAAGCTTTCTGAGAAAATGCGGTGTGTTCTGTCAGTACATATCACCGAGTTACAGCTTTCCGCTCAAGAAGCCTTTCGCTAAGACTGTTCTTGTGGGATTTCCAAAGTGATATTTGGAAGCCCATAGAGGGCTATAGTGAAAAAGGAAATATCTTCAGTTAAATACTGGAAAGAAGCTTTATGAGAGACTGCTTTGTGTTCTGTTAATTCATCTCACAGAGTTACAGCTTCCCCCTCAAGAAGCCTTTCGCTAAGATTGTTCTTGTGGAATTTGCGAAGTGATATTTGGAAGCCCATAGAGGACTATGGTGAAAAAGGAAATATCTTCCGTTAAAAACTGGAAAGAAGATTTGTGAGAAACTGCTTTTTGTTCTGTTAATTCATCTCACAGAGTTACAGATTTCGCCCCCAGAAGCCTTTCGCTAAGACTGTTCTTGTGGAATTTGCAAAGTGATATTTGGAAGCCCATGGAGGGCTATGGTGAAAAGGGAAATAACTTCCGTTAAAAACTGGAAAGAAGCTTTCTGAGAAACTGCCGTGTGTTCTGTTAATACATCTCACCGAGTAACAGCTTTCCCCTCAAGAAGCCTTTCTATAAAACTGTTCTTGTGGAATTTGCAAAATGATTCTTGGAAGCCCATAGAGGGCTATTTTGAAAATGGAAATATCCTAAGATAAAAACCGAAAAGAAACTGTCTGAGAAACTGCTTTATGTTGTGTTAGTTCATCTCACAATGTTACAGCTTTCCCCTCAAGAAGCCCTTCACTAAGACTGTTGTTGTGAAATTTGCACTCTGATATTTGGAATAGCATAGAGGGCTATGGTGAAAAAGGAAATATCTTTCGTTAAAAACTGGAAAGAAGATTTCTGAGAAACTGCTTTGTGTTCTGTTAATTCATCTCACAGAGTTACAGTTTTCCCCTCCAGAAGTTTTTCGCTAGCACTGTTCTTGTGGAATTTGCAAAGTGATATTTTGAAGCCCATAGTGGGCTATGGTGAAAAAGGAAATATCTTCCGTTGAAAACTGGAAAGAACCTTTCTGAGAAACTCCTTTGTGTTCCGTTTAATTAATCTCACAGAGTTACAGATTTCCTATCATGAAGCTGATCACTAAGACTGTTCTTTTGGAATATGCAAAGTGACATTTGGAAGCCCATAGAGGGCTATGGTGAAAAAGGAAATATCCTAAGATAAAAACTGAAAAGAAGCTTTCTGAGAAACTGCTTTGTGTTCTGTTAATTCGTCTCCAGAGTTACAGCTTTGCCCTCAAGAAGCCGTTCACTAAGACTGTTTTGTGGAATTTGGAAAGTGATATTTGGAATCCCATAGAGGGCTAAGCTGAAAAAGGAAATATCATCCGTTAAAAACTGGAAAGAAGATTTCTGAGAAACTGCTTTGTGTTCTGTTACTGCATCTCACAGAGTTACAGCTCTCCCATCCAATAACCTTTCGCTAACACTGTTCTTGTGGAATTTGCAAAGTGATATTTGGAAGCAAAGAGAGAGCTATGGTGAAAAAGGAAATATCCTAAGATAAAAACTGAAAACAAGCTTTCTGAGAAACTGCTTTGTGTTCTGTTAATTCATCTCACAGAGTTACAGCTTTCCCCTCCAGAAGCCTTTCGCTAAGACTGTTCTTGTGGAATTTGCAAAGTGATATTTGGAAGCCCAGAGAGGGCTATGGTGAAAAAGGAAATTTCTTAAGTTAAAAACCGAAAGGAAGCTTTCTGAGAACCTGCTTTGTATTTTGTTAGTTCACCTCACAGAATTACAGCTTTGCTCTCCAGAAGCCTTTCGTTAGGTCTGTTCTTGTGGAATTTGCAAAGTGATCTTAGAAGCCCGTAGAGGGCTATGGTGAAAAAGGAAATATCTTCCATTAAAAACTGGAAACATGCTTTCTCAGAGACTGTTTTGTGTTCTCTTAAATCCTCTCACAGACTACGGCTTTCAGCTCAAGAAGCCTTTCGTTAAGACTGTTCTTGTGGAAATTGCAAAGTGATATTTGGAAGCTCCTAGAGGGCTATGGTGAAAAAGGAAGTATCCTAAGATAAATACTGAAAAGAAGCTTTCTGAGAAACTGCATTGTGTTTTCTTTATTGATCTCTCGGAGTTATAGATTTCCCCTCCAGAAGCCATTCGCTAATACTGTTCTTGTGGAATTTGCAACGTGATATTTGGAAGCCCGCAGAGGGCTATGGTGAAAAAGGAAATATCTTCCGTTAAAAATTGGAAATAAGCTTTCTGAGAAACCGCCATGTGTTCTCTTACTGCACCTCACCGAGTTACAGTTTTCCCCTCAAGTAGACTTTCGCTAGGACTGTTCTTGTGGGATTTGCAAAGTGATATTTGGAAGTCCATAGAGGGCTATGGTGAAAAAGGAAATTTCTTCCGTTAAAAACTGGAAAGAAGATTTCTAAGAAATTGCTGTTTGTTCTGTTAATTCAATTCACAGAGTTAGAGCTTCACCTCCAGAAGCCTTTCGCCAAGACTGTTCTTGTGGAATTCGCAAATTAATATTTGGAAGCCCGTAGAAGGCTATTTTGAAAAAGGAATTATCCTAAGATAGAAACTGAAAATAAGCTTTCTGAGAAACTGCTTTGTGTTCTGACAATTCAACTCACAGAGTTACAGCTTTCCCCTCAAGAAGCCTTTTGCTAAGGCTGTTGTTGTGAAATTTTCAAAGTGATATTTGGATCCCCATAGAGGGCTATGGTGAAAAAGGAAATATCTTCCATTAAATACTGGAAAGAAGCTTTCTGAGAATCTGCCGTGTGTTATGTTAATACATCTCACCGAGTTATAGCTTTACCCTCAAGAAGCCTTTTGCTAAGACTGTTCCTGTAGGATTTCCAAAGTGATATTTCGAAGTACATAGAGGGATACGGTGAAAATGGAAATATCTTCAGTTAAAAACTGGAAAGAAGCTTCTGAGAAACTGCTTTGTGTTCTTTTAATTCATTTCACAGAGTTACAGCTTTCCCGTCAAGAAGCCTTTAACTAAGACTGTTCTTGTGGAATTTGCAAAGTGATCTTTGGAAGCCTATAGAGGGCTATGGTGAAAAAGGAAATATTCTAAGATAAAAACTGAAAAGAAGCTTTCTCAGAAACTGTTTTGGGTTCTGTTAATTCATCTCACAGAGTTACAGTTCTCCCCTCAAGAAGACTTTCGCTAAGAGTGTTTTTGTGGAATTTGTAAAGTGATATTTTTAAACCCTAGAGGACTATGGTGAAAAAGGAAATATCTTCCGTTAAAAACTGGAAAGAAGATTTCTGAGAAACTGCTTTGTGTTCTGTTAATTCATCTCACAGAGTTATAGATTTCCCCTCAAAAAGCCTTTCGCTAAGGCCGTTGTTGTGCAATTTGCAAAGTGATATTTGTAATGCAATAGAGGGCTATGGTGAAAATGGAAATATCCTAAGATAAGAACCGAAAAGAACCTTTCTGAGAAACTGCTTTCTGTTCTGGTAGTTCATCTCACAGAGTTACAGCTTTCTGCTCAAGAGTCGTTCACTAAGACTGTTCTTGTGGAATTTGCCAAGTGACATTTGGAAGCCCTTAGAGGGCTATGGTGAAAAAGTAAATATCCTAAGATAAAAACTGAAAAGAAAATTTCTGAGAAACTGCTTTGTTTTCTGTTAATTCCACTCACATAGTTACAGCTTTACCCTCAAGAAGCCTTTCGCTTAAGCTGCTGTTGTGGTATTTGCAAAGTGATATTTGGAAGCCCATGGAGGGCTACGGTGAAAAAGGAAATATCTTCAGTTAAAAACTGAAAAGAAGCTTTCTGAGAAACTGCTGAGTGTTCTGTTAATTCATCTCAAAGAATTAGAGCTTTCCCCTGAAGACACCTTCCGCTAAGACTCTTCTTGTGGTATTTGCAAAGTGATAATTGGAAACCCATAGATGGCTATGGTGAAAAAGAAAATATCCTAAGATAAAAACCGAGAAGAAGCTTTCTGAGAAACTGCTTTGTGTTCTTTTAGTTAATCTCACAGTGTTACCGCTTTCCCCTCAAAAAGCCATTCAGTAAGACTGTTCTTGTGAAATTTTCAAAGTGATATTTGGAAGCCCATAGTGGGCTATGGTGAAACAGGAAATATCTTCCCTTAAAAACTAGAAAGAAGCACTCTGAGAAACTGCTGCGTGTTCTGTTAATATATCTCACCGAGTTACAGCTTTCTCCAAAAAAGCCTTTCGCTAAGACTGTTCCTGTGGGATTTGCATAGTGATATTTGGAAGCCCATAGAGGGCTATGGTGAAAAAGGAAATATCCTAAGATAAAAACTGGAAAGAAGATTTCTGAGAAACGGCTTTGTGTTCTGTTAATTCATCTCACCGATTTACAGGTTTCCCCTCAAGAAGCCGTTCACTAAGACTGTTCTTTTGTAATTTGAAAAGTGATATTTGGAAGCCCAGAGAGGGCTACGGTGAAAAAGGAAATATCTTCCGTTCAAAACTGGAAAGAAGATTTCTGAGAAACTGCCCTGTGTTCTGTTAATTCATCTCACAGAGTTACAGTTTCCCCTCAAGAAACCGTTCACTAAGACTGTTCTTGTGAAATTTGCAAAGTGATTTTGGAAGCCCGTAGAGGGCTATGGTGAAAAAGGAAATACCTTCAGTTTAAAACTGGAAAGAATCTTTCTGAGAAACTACTTTGTGTTCTCTTAATTCAACTCACAGAGTTACAGCTTTCCCTTCAATAAGCCTTTCGCTAAGACTGTTCTTGTGGAATTTGCAAAGTGATAATTGGAGCCCGTAGAAAGCTATGGTGAAAAAGGAAATATCCTAATATAAAAACTGAACAGAAACTTTCTGAGAAACTGCTTTGTGTACTGTTAATTCATCTCACAGAGTTACAGCTTGTCCCTGCAGAAGCCTTTCACTAAGACTGTTCTTGTGGAATTTGCAAAGAGAAATTTCGAAGCCTATAGAGGGCTATGGTGAAAAAGGGAATATCTTCCGTTAAAAACCGAAAAGAAGCTTTCTGAGAAACTGCTTTGTGTTCTGTTAGTTCATCTCACAGAGTTTGAGCTTTCCCCTCAAGAAGCCGTTCACTAAGACTCTTCTTGTGCAATTTGCAAATTCATATTTGGTAACCCATAGAGGGCTATGGTGAAAAAGGAAATATCTCCCGTTAAGAAGGGAAAAGAAGCTTCTTGAGAAACTGGCGTGTTTTCTGTTAATACGTCTCTCCGAATTAGAGCTTTCCCCTCCAAAAGCCTTTTGCTAAGACTGTTCTTGTGGAATTTGCAAGGTGATATTTGGAAGACCATAGAGGGCTATGGTGAAAAAGGAGATAGCCTAAGATAGAAACTGAAAAGAAGCTTTCTGAAAAACTGCTTTGTGTTCTGTTGAATCATCTCAAAAAGTTAGAGCTTTCCCCTTAAGAAGCCTTTCGCTAAGACTGTTCTTGTGGAATTTGCAAAGTGATATTCGGAAGCCCATAGAGTGCTATAGTGAAAATGGAAATATCCTAAGATAAAAAACGGAAAGAAGCTTTCTGAGAAACTGCCTTGTGTTCTGTTAGTTCATCTCATAGAGTTACAGCTTTACCCTCAAGAAGCCGTTCACTGAGACTGCTCTTGTGAAATTTGCAAAGTGATATTTGGAAGCCCATAGAGGGCTATGGTGAAAAAGGAAATACCTTCCATTGAAAACTAGAAAGAAGCTTTCTGAGAAGCTGCTTTGTGTTCTGTTAATTCATCTCAGAATGTTACAGCTTTACCCTCAAGAAGCCTTTCGCTAAGACTGTTCTTGTGGAACTTCCAAAGTGATATTTGGAAGCCCTTAGAGGGCTATGCTGAAAAAGGAATATCTTCCGTTAAAAACCGGAAAGAAGATTTCTGAGAAACTGCTTTGTGTTCTGTTAATTAAACTCACAGAGTTACAGCTTTCCTCTCAAGAAGCCTTTCGCTAAGGCTGTTTTTGTGGAAATTGCAAAGTGGTATTTGGAAGCACCTAGAGGGCAAAGGTGAAAATTGAAATATCCTAACATAAAAAAAGAAAAGAAGCTTTCTGAGAAACCGGTTTTCGTTTTGTTAGTTCTTCTCACAGATTTACATATTTCCACTCAAGAAGCCGTTCACTAAGACTGTTCTTGTGAAATTTGCAAAGTGATATTTGGAAGCCCGTAGAGGGCTATGGTGAAAAAGGAAATATCTTCCGTTAAAAACTGGAAAGAAGATTTCCGAGAAACTGCATTGTGTTCTGTTAATTTATCTCACACAGTCACAGCTTTCCCCTCAAGAATCCTTTCGTAACGACTTTTCTTGTGGAATTTCCAAGTGATATTTGGAGGCCAGTAGAGGGCTACGGTGAAAAAGTAAATATATTCCGTTAAAAACTGGAAAGAAGATTTCTGAGAAACTGCTTTGAGATCTGTTAATTCATCTCACAGAGTTCAGCTTTTCCCTCAAGAAGCCTTTCGATAAGACTGTTTTTGTGGAATTTGCAAAGTGATATTTGGAAGCCCATGGAGGGCTATGGTGAAAAAGGAAATATCTTCAGTTAAAAACTGGAAAAAAGTTTTCTGAGAAACTGCTTTGCGTTCTATTAATTTATCTCACAGAGTTACAGCTTTCGCCTCAAGAAATCTTTTGCTAAGACTGTTCTTGTGGCATTTCCAACGTTACATTTGGAAGCCCATAGAGGGCTATGGTGAAAAAAGAAATATCTTCCGTTAAAAACGGGAAAGAATCCTCCTGAGAAACTGCTTTGTGTTCTGTTAATTCATCTCAGAGAGTTACAGCTTTCCCCTCCAGAAACCTTTCGCTAAGACTGTTCTTGTGTAATTTTCAAGGTGAAATTTGGAAGCCCATAGAAGGCTATGGTGAAAAAGGAAATATCTTCCGTTAAAAACTGGAAAGAAGATTTCTGTGAAACTGCTTTTTGTTCTGTTAATTCATCTCACAGAGTTACAGCTTTCCTTCAAGAATCCTTTCGCTAAGACTGTTCTTGTGGAATTTGCAAAATGATATTTGGAAGCCCATAGAAGGCTATGGTGAATAAGGAAATATCTTCCGTTAAAAGCCGAAAACAATATTTCTGAGAAGCTGCTTTGTGTTCTGTTAGTTAATCTCACAGAGTTTCAGCTTTCCCTCAAGAAGCCGTTCACTAAGACTATTCTTGTGAAATTTGCATATTAATATTTTGAACCCCATAGAGGGCTATGGTGAAAAAGGAAATATCTTCCGTTAAAAACTGGAAAGAAGCTTTCTGAGAAACTGCCTTGTGTTCTGTTAACACATCTCACAGAGTTACAGCTTTCCTCTACAGAAGACTTTCGATAACACTGTTCTTGTGGAATTTGCAAAGTGATATTTGGAAGCCCATAGAGGGCTAAGGTGAAAATGGAAATATCCTAAGATAAAAAACGAAGAGAAGCTTTCTGAGAAACTGCTTTGTGTTATGTTAATTCATCTCACAGAGTTACAGCTTTCCCCTCCAGAAGCCGTTCACTAAGACTGTTCTTGTGGAATTTGAAAAATGAAATTTGAAATCCCATAGAGGGCTATGCTGAAAAAGGAAATATCTTCAATTAAACACCGTAAAGGAGCTTTCTGAGAAACTGCTCTGTGTTATGTTAGTTCATCTCACAGAGTTATAGCTTTCCCCTGCAGAAGCCTTTTGCTAAGACTGTTCTTGTGGAATTTGCAAAGTGATATTTGGAAACCTGTAGGGGACTATGGTGATAAAAAAATTATCTTCCGTTAAAAACTGGAAAGAAGCTTTCTGAGAAAATGTCGTGTGTTCTGTTAATAAACCTCACCGATTTACACCTTTCCCCTAAAGAAGCCTTTGCTAAGACTGTTCTTGTGGGATTTCAAAGTGATATTTGGAAGCTTATAGAGGGCTACGGTGAAAAAGGAAATATCTTCAGTTAAAAACTGAAAAGAAGCTTTCTGAGAAACTGCTGAGTGTTCTGTTAATTCATCTCAAAGAATTAGAGCTTTCGCCTGAAGACACCTTCCGCTAAGACTCTTCTTGTGGTATTTGCAAAGTGATAATTGGAAACCCATAGATGGCTATGGTGAAAAAGAAAATATCCTAAGATAAAAACCGAGAAGAAGCTTTCTGAGAAACTGCTTTGTGTTCTTTTAGTTAATCTCACAGTGTTACCGCTTTCCCCTCAAAAAGCCATTCAGTAAGACTGTTCTTGTGAAATTTTCAAAGTGATATTTGGAAGCCCATAGTGGGCTATGGTGAAACAGGAAATATCTTCCCTTAAAAACTAGAAAGAAGCACTCTGAGAAACTGCTGCGTGTTCTGTTAATATATCTCACCGAGTTACAGCTTTCTCCAAAAAAGCCTTTCGCTAAGACTGTTCCTGTGGGATTTGCATAGTGATATTTGGAAGCCCATAGAGGGCTATGGTGAAAAAGGAAATATCCTAAGATAAAAACTGGAAAGAAGATTTCTGAGAAACGGCTTTGTGTTCTGTTAATTCATCTCACCGATTTACAGGTTTCCCCTCAAGAAGCCGTTCACTAAGACTGTTCTTTTGTAATTTGAAAAGTGATATTTGGAAGCCCAGAGAGGGCTACGGTGAAAAAGGAAATATCTTCCGTTCAAAACTGGAAAGAAGATTTCTGAGAAACTGCCCTGTGTTCTGTTAATTCATCTCACAGAGTTACAGTTTCCCCTCAAGAAACCGTTCACTAAGACTGTTCTTGTGAAATTTGCAAAGTGATTTTGGAAGCCCGTAGAGGGCTATGGTGAAAAAGGAAATACCTTCAGTTTAAAACTGGAAAGAATCTTTCTGAGAAACTACTTTGTGTTCTCTTAATTCAACTCACAGAGTTACAGCTTTCCCTTCAATAAGCCTTTCGCTAAGACTGTTCTTGTGGAATTTGCAAAGTGATAATTGGAGCCCGTAGAAAGCTATGGTGAAAAAGGAAATATCCTAATATAAAAACTGAACAGAAACTTTCTGAGAAACTGCTTTGTGTACTGTTAATTCATCTCACAGAGTTACAGCTTGTCCCTGCAGAAGCCTTTCACTAAGACTGTTCTTGTGGAATTTGCAAAGAGAAATTTCGAAGCCTATAGAGGGCTATGGTGAAAAAGGGAATATCTTCCGTTAAAAACCGAAAAGAAGCTTTCTGAGAAACTGCTTTGTGTTCTGTTAGTTCATCTCACAGAGTTTGAGCTTTCCCCTCAAGAAGCCGTTCACTAAGACTCTTCTTGTGCAATTTGCAAATTCATATTTGGTAACCCATAGAGGGCTATGGTGAAAAAGGAAATATCTCCCGTTAAGAAGGGAAAAGAAGCTTCTTGAGAAACTGGCGTGTTTTCTGTTAATACGTCTCTCCGAATTAGAGCTTTCCCCTCCAAAAGCCTTTTGCTAAGACTGTTCTTGTGGAATTTGCAAGGTGATATTTGGAAGACCATAGAGGGCTATGGTGAAAAAGGAGATAGCCTAAGATAGAAACTGAAAAGAAGCTTTCTGAAAAACTGCTTTGTGTTCTGTTGAATCATCTCAAAAAGTTAGAGCTTTCCCCTTAAGAAGCCTTTCGCTAAGACTGTTCTTGTGGAATTTGCAAAGTGATATTCGGAAGCCCATAGAGTGCTATAGTGAAAATGGAAATATCCTAAGATAAAAAACGGAAAGAAGCTTTCTGAGAAACTGCCTTGTGTTCTGTTAGTTCATCTCATAGAGTTACAGCTTTACCCTCAAGAAGCCGTTCACTAAGACTGCTCTTGTGAAATTTGCAAAGTGATATTTGGAAGCCCATAGAGGGCTATGGTGAAAAAGGAAATACCTTCCATTGAAAACTAGAAAGAAGCTTTCTGAGAAGCTGCTTTGTGTTCTGTTAATTCATCTCAGAATGTTACAGCTTTACCCTCAAGAAGCCTTTCGCTAAGACTGTTCTTGTGGAACTTCCAAAGTGATATTTGGAAGCCCTTAGAGGGCTATGCTGAAAAAGGAATATCTTCCGTTAAAAACCGGAAAGAAGATTTCTGAGAAACTGCTTTGTGTTCTGTTAATTAAACTCACAGAGTTACAGCTTTCCTCTCAAGAAGCCTTTCGCTAAGGCTGTTTTTGTGGAAATTGCAAAGTGGTATTTGGAAGCACCTAGAGGGCAAAGGTGAAAATTGAAATATCCTAACATAAAAAAAGAAAAGAAGCTTTCTGAGAAACCGGTTTTCGTTTTGTTAGTTCTTCTCACAGATTTACATATTTCCACTCAAGAAGCCGTTCACTAAGACTGTTCTTGTGAAATTTGCAAAGTGATATTTGGAAGCCCGTAGAGGGCTATGGTGAAAAAGGAAATATCTTCCGTTAAAAACTGGAAAGAAGATTTCCGAGAAACTGCATTGTGTTCTGTTAATTTATCTCACACAGTCACAGCTTTCCCCTCAAGAATCCTTTCGTAACGACTTTTCTTGTGGAATTTCCAAGTGATATTTGGAGGCCAGTAGAGGGCTACGGTGAAAAAGTAAATATATTCCGTTAAAAACTGGAAAGAAGATTTCTGAGAAACTGCTTTGAGATCTGTTAATTCATCTCACAGAGTTCAGCTTTTCCCTCAAGAAGCCTTTCGATAAGACTGTTTTTGTGGAATTTGCAAAGTGATATTTGGAAGCCCATGGAGGGCTATGGTGAAAAAGGAAATATCTTCAGTTAAAAACTGGAAAAAAGTTTTCTGAGAAACTGCTTTGCGTTCTATTAATTTATCTCACAGAGTTACAGCTTTCGCCTCAAGAAATCTTTTGCTAAGACTGTTCTTGTGGCATTTCCAACGTTACATTTGGAAGCCCATAGAGGGCTATGGTGAAAAAAGAAATATCTTCCGTTAAAAACGGGAAAGAATCCTCCTGAGAAACTGCTTTGTGTTCTGTTAATTCATCTCAGAGAGTTACAGCTTTCCCCTCCAGAAACCTTTCGCTAAGACTGTTCTTGTGTAATTTTCAAGGTGAAATTTGGAAGCCCATAGAAGGCTATGGTGAAAAAGGAAATATCTTCCGTTAAAAACTGGAAAGAAGATTTCTGTGAAACTGCTTTTTGTTCTGTTAATTCATCTCACAGAGTTACAGCTTTCCTTCAAGAATCCTTTCGCTAAGACTGTTCTTGTGGAATTTGCAAAATGATATTTGGAAGCCCATAGAAGGCTATGGTGAATAAGGAAATATCTTCCGTTAAAAGCCGAAAACAATATTTCTGAGAAGCTGCTTTGTGTTCTGTTAGTTAATCTCACAGAGTTTCAGCTTTCCCTCAAGAAGCCGTTCACTAAGACTATTCTTGTGAAATTTGCATATTAATATTTTGAACCCCATAGAGGGCTATGGTGAAAAAGGAAATATCTTCCGTTAAAAACTGGAAAGAAGCTTTCTGAGAAACTGCCTTGTGTTCTGTTAATTCATCTCACAGAGTTACAGCTTTCCTCTACAGAAGACTTTCGATAACACTGTTCTTGTGGAATTTGCAAAGTGATATTTGGAAGCCCATAGAGGGCTAAGGTGAAAATGGAAATATCCTAAGATAAAAAACGAAGAGAAGCTTTCTGAGAAACTGCTTTGTGTTATGTTAATTCATCTCACAGAGTTACAGCTTTCCCCTCCAGAAGCCGTTCACTAAGACTGTTCTTGTGGAATTTGAAAAATGAAATTTGAAATCCCATAGAGGGCTATGCTGAAAAAGGAAATATCTTCAATTAAACACCGTAAAGGAGCTTTCTGAGAAACTGCTCTGTGTTATGTTAGTTCATCTCACAGAGTTATAGCTTTCCCCTGCAGAAGCCTTTTGCTAAGACTGTTCTTGTGGAATTTGCAAAGTGATATTTGGAAACCTGTAGGGGACTATGGTGATAAAAAACTTATCTTCCGTTAAAAACTGGAAAGAAGCTTTCTGAGAAAATGTCGTGTGTTCTGTTAATAAACCTCACCGATTTACACCTTTCCCCTAAAGAAGCCTTTGCTAAGACTGTTCTTGTGGGATTTCAAAGTGATATTTGGAAGCTTATAGAGGGCTACGGTGAAAAATTAAATTACTTCAGTTAAAAACTGAAAAGAAGCTTTCTGAGAACCTGCCTAACAGAGTTACAGCTTTCCCCTCCAGAAGACTTTCGCTAAGACTGTTCTTGTGGAATTTGCAAGGTGATATTTGGAAGCCCAAAGAGGGCTATGGTGAAAAAGGAAATATCTTCCGTTAAAAACTGGAAAGAAGCCTTCTGAGAAACTGCTTTGTGTTCTGTTAATTAATCTCACAGAGTTACATCTTTAACCTCAAGAAGCCTTTCGCTAAGGCTCTTGTTGTGGAATTTGCAAAGTGATATTTGTAAGCCCATAGAGGGCTATGGTGTAAAAGGAAATATCTTCCGTTAAAAACTGAAAAGAAGCTTTCTGAGAAACTGCTTTGTGTTCTGTTAATTCATCTCAAAAAGTTGCAGCTTTTTCCTCATGAAGCCTTTCGATAAGACTGTTCTTGTGGAATTTTCAAAGTGATATTTGAATGCCCATAGAGGGCTATGGTGAAAATGGAAATATCCTAAGATAAAATCGAAAGGAATCTTTCTGCGAAACTGCTTTGTGTTCTGTTAGTTCATCTCACAGAGTTTCAGCTTTGCCCTCAACGTGCCCCACTAAGACTATACTTGTGAAATTTGCAAATTGATATTTGGAAAACCATAAAGGGCTACGGTGAAAAGGGAAATATCTTCCATTAAAAACGGGAAAGAAACTTTCAGAGGAACTGCCGTGTGTTCTGTTAATACATCCACCGAGGTACAGCTTTCCCATCAAGAAGCCGTTCGCTAAGGGTGTTCTAGTGGAACTTGCAAAGAGATATGTGGAAGCCCATAGAGGGCTATGGTGAAAAAGGAAATATCTTCCTTTAAAAACTGGAAAGAAGCTTTCTGAGAAACTGCCGTGTGTTCTGTTAATACACCTCAAAGATTACAGCTTTCCCCTCAAGAAGCCTTTCGCTATGACTGTTCTTGTTGGATTTGCAATGTGATATTTGGAAGCCCATAGAGGACTATGGTGAAAAAGGAAATATCTTCAGTTAAAAACTGGAAAGAAGCTGTATGAGAAACTGCCTTGTGTTCTGTTAATTTACCTTACGGAGTTACAGCTTTCCCCTCCAGAAGCCTTTCCCTAAGACTGTTCTTGTGGAATTTGCAAAGTGATTTTTGGTAAAAGGCGAAAGATGTATACGATCTTAAGAGAAACAAGAGTATTGGAAAGTGATACTTGGAAGCCCATAGAGGGCTGTGGTGAAAAAGAAATATCTTCGGTTAAAAACTGGAAAGAAGCTTTCTGAGAAACTGCCGTGTGATGGTGTAATACATCTCACCGAGTTGCAGCTTTACCCTCAAGAAGCCTTTCACTAAGACTGTTCTTGTGGAATTTGCAATCTGATATTTGGAAGCCCATAGAGGCCTATGGTGAAAAAGGAAATATCCTATGATAAAAATTGAAAGGAAGCTTTTTGAGAAATGGCTTTGGGTCTCTTAATTCATCTCACAGAGTTAGAGCTTTCCCCTGAAGAAGTCGTTCACTAAGATTGCTCTTGTGAAATTTAAAAGTGATATTTGGAAACCCATAGGAGGCTATGGTGAACAAGGCAATGTCTTCCGTTAAAAACTGGAAAGAAGCTTTCTGAGAAACTGCCATGTGTTCTGTTAATACACCTCACCGAGTTACAAATTTCCCCTCAAGAAGCCTTTCGCTAAGACTGCTCTTGTGGGATTTGCAAAGTGATATTTGAAAGCCCATAGAGGCCTATAATGAAAAAGGAAATATCTTCAGTTAAACTGTGGATAGAAGCATTCTGAGAAACTGCTTTCTGTTCTGTTAATTCATCTCACGGAGTTACAGCTTTCCCCTCAAGAAGCCTTTCGCTAAGACTGTTCTTGTGGAATTTGCAAAGTGATATTTGGAAGCCCATAGATGGCTATGGTGAAAATGGAAATATCCTAAGATGAAAACCGAAAAGAAGCTTTCTGAAAAATTCTTTGTGTTCCGTTAGTTCATCTCACAGAGTTACAGCTTTCCCTTCAAGAAGTCGTTCACTAAGACAGTTCTTGTGAAACTTGAAATGTGAACTTTGGAAGCCGATAGAGGTCTATGGTGTAAAAGGAAATATCTTCTGTTAAAATATGGAAAGAAGCTTTCTGAGAAACTGCCGTGTGTTCTGTTAATACATCTCACCAAGATACAGCTTTCCCCAAAAGAAGTCTTTGGCTAAGACTGTTCTTGTGGGATTTGCAAAGTGATATTTGGAAGTCCATTTACCCTCAAGAAGCCTGTCACTAAGACTTTTCTTTTTGAATTTCCAAAGTGAAATTTGAAAGCCCATAGAGGGCAATGGTGAAAAACACCATATCTTCCATTAAAAAGCATAAAGAAGCTTTCTGAGAAACTGTTTTGTGTTCTGTTAGTTCATCTCACAGTGTTACAGCTATCCCCTCAAGAAGCCTATCACTAAGACTATTTTTGTGAAATTTGCAAAGTGATATTTGGAAACCCATATTGGGCTATGGTGAAAAAGGAAATATCTTCAGTAAAAAACTGGAAAGAAGCTCTCTGAGATACTGAAGTGTGTTCTGTTAATACATCTCACTGAGTTACAGCTTTCCCCTCAAGAAGCGTTTCCGTAAGACTGTTCTTGTGGAATTTGCAAAGTGATATTTGGAAGCCCATAGATTGGTATGGTGAAAAAGGAAATAACTTCAGTTAAAAACTGGAAAGGAGCTTTCTGAGAAACTGCCGTGTGTTCCTGTAATTCATCTCACCGAGTTACAGCTTTCTCCTCAAGAGCCTTTCACTGAGACTGTTCTTGTGGGATTTGCAAAGAGATATTTGGAAGACCATAGAGACCTACGGTGAAAAAGGAAATATCTACCGTTAAAAACTGGAAAGAAACTTTCTGAGAAACTGCTTTGTGTTCTGTTATTACATCTCACAGTGTTACAGCTTTCCCCTCAAGAAGCGTTTCGCTAAGACTGTTCTTGTGGAATTTAGAACGTGATATTTGGAATCCCATAGAGGGCTATGGTGAAAAAGGAAATAATTTACGTTAAAAACTGGAAAGAAGCTTTCTGACAAACTGCTTTGTGTTCTGTTAATTCATCTGAGAGGGTTACAGCTTTCCCCTCCAGAAGCCTTTCGCTAAGACCGTTCTTGTGGGATCTGCAAAGTGATATTTGAAAGCCGATTTAGGGCTATGGTGAAAAAGGAAATATATTCAGTTTAAACTGGAAAGAAGCTTTCTGAGAAACTACTTTGTGTTCTGTTAAGTCATCTCACAGAGTTACAGCTTTCCCCTCAAAAAGTCTTTCGCTAAGACTGTTCTTGTGGAATTTGCAAAATGATATTTGGAAGCCCGTAGCTATGGTGAAAAAGGGAATATCTTCCATTAAAAACCGAAAAGAAGCTCTCTGAGAAACTGCTGTGTGTTCTGTTAGTTCATCTCACAGTGTTACAGCTATCCCCTCAAAAAGCCGTTCACTAAGACTATTCTTGTGAAATTTGCAAAGTGATATTTGGAAACCCATAATGGTCTATGGTGAAAAAGGAAATATCTTTAGTTAAAAACTGGAAAGAAGCTCTCTGAGATACTGCCGTGTGTTCTGTTAATACATCTCACCTTGTTACAGCTACCCCCTCCAGAAGCCTATCGCTAAGTCTGTTCTTGAGGAATTTGCAAAGTGACATTTGGAAGCCCATAGAGGGCTATGGTGAAAAAGGAAGTATATTCCTTAAAAACTGGAAAGAAGATTTCTGAGAAACTGCTTTGTGTTCTGTTAATTCATCTCACAGAGTTACATCTTTTCCCATAATAAGCCGGTCGCTAAGACTGTTCTTGTGGAATTTGCAAAGTGATATTAGGAAGCCCATAGAGGACTATGATGAAAAAGGAAATATCTTCCGTTAAAAACTGGAAAGAAGCTTTCTGATAAACTGCTTTCTGTTCTGTTAATTCATCTCACAGAGTTACAGCTTTCCCTTCAAGAATCCTTTCGCTAAGTCTGTTCTTGTGGAATTTGCAAAGTGATATTTGGAAGCCCCTAGAGGGCTATGGTTGAAAAGGAAATATCATCCGTTAAAAACTGGAAAGAAACTTTCAGAGAACCTCCTTTGTGTTCTGTTAATTCATCTCACAGAGTTACACCTTTCCCCTCATGAAGCCTTTCGCAAAGACTGTTGTTTTGGAATTTGCAAAGTGATATTAGGAAGCCCATAGAGGGCTAAGGTGAAATAGGAAAGATCTTCCGTTAAAAACTGGAAAGAAGCTTTCTGAGAAACTGCTTTGTGCTCTGTTAATTCATCTCAAAGAGTTACAGCTTTCCCCTCAAGAAGCCTTTCTTTAAGACCGTTCTTGTGGAATTTGAAAAGTGATATTTGGAAGTCCATACAGGGCTATGGTGAAGAAGGAAATATCTTCCGTTAAAAACTGGAAAGAAGCTTTCTGAGAAACTGCTTTGTGTTCTGTTAATTCATCTCACAGAGATACAGCCTTCCATTCAAAAAGCCTTTCGCTAAGGCAGTTCTGGCAGTATTTGGAGACTGATATTTGGAAGACCATTGCAGGCCATGGTGAAAAGGAAAATATCTTCCGTTAAAAACTGTATAGAAGCTTTCTGTGAAACTGCTTTGTGTTCTGTTAATTCTTCCCACAGAGTTACAGCTTTCCACTCAAGAAGCCTTTTGCTAAGACTGTTCTTGTGGAATTTGCAAAGTCATATTTGTAAGCCCATGGAGGGCTACGGAGAAAAAAAGAAATATCCTAAGATAACAACTGAAAAGAAGCTTTTTCAGAAACTGCTTTGTGTTGCGTTAATTCGTCTCACAGAATTACAGTTTTCCCCTCAAGAACCCGTTCACTAAGACTGCTCTTGTGAAATTTGCAAAGTGATATTTGGAAGCCCATAGGGTGTGGGGTGAAAAAGGAAATATCTTCGGTTAAAAACTGGAAACATGCTTTCTGAGAAACTGCTTTGTGTTCTGTTAATTCATCTCACAGAGTTACAGCTTTCCCCTCAAGAAGTCTTTCGCTAAGACTGTTCGTGTGGAATTTGCAAAGTGATATTTGGAAGCCAATAGAGAGCTATGGTGAAAAAGGAAATATCCTATGATAAAAACTAAAAAGAAGCTATCTGAGAAATTGCTTTGTGTTCTGTTAATTCATCTCACAGAGTTACTGCTTTCCCCTCAAGAACCTTTTCGCTAAGGGTGTTCTTGTGTCACTTGCAAAGTGATATATGGAAGCCCATAGAGGGCTATGGTGAAAAAGGAATTATCTTCCGTTAAAAACTGGAAAGAAGCTTTCTGAGAAACTGCTTTGTGTTCTGTTAATTCATCTCACAGAGTTACAGCTTTCTCCTCAAGAAGCCTTTCGCTAAGACTTTTCTTGTGGAATTTGCAAAGTGATATTTGAAAGCCCTTGGAGGGCTAGGGTGAAAAGGGAAATATCTTCAGTAAAAAACTGAAAAGACGCTTTCTGAGAAACTGCTCTGTGTTCTATTAATTCATCTCACACACTTACAGCTTTCCCCACAAGAAGCCATTCGCTAAGACTGTTCTTGTGGAATTTGGAAAGTGATATTTGGAAGCCCAGAGAGGGCTATAGTGAAAAAGGAAATATCTTCAGTTAAAAACTGGAAAGTAGCTTTCTGAGGAACTGCTTTGTGTTCTGTTAAATCATCTCACAGAGTTACAGCTTTCCCTTCAAGAAGCCTTGCGCTATGGCTGTTCTTGTGGAATTTGAAAAACCATATTTGGAAGTCCTTAGAAGGCTATGGTGAAAAAGGAAATAACTTCGGTTAAAAACTGAAAAGAAACTGTCTGAGAAACTGCTTTGTGTTCTGTTAATTCATCTCACAGAGTTACACTTTTCCATTGTAGAAGCCTTTCGCTAAAGCTGTTCTTGTGGAACTTGCAAAGTGATATTTGGAAGCCCTTAGAGGGCTATAGTGAAAAAGGAAATATCTTCAGTTAAAACCTGGAAAGAAGCTTTCTGAGAAATTGCTTTGGGTTCTGCTAATTCATCTCACAGAGTTAGAGTTTCCGCCTCAAGAATCCTTTCGCTAAGACCATTCTTGTGCTATTTGCATAGTGATATTTGGTAGCCCGTAGTGCGCTATGGTGAAAAAGGAAATATCTTCCGTTAAAAACTGGAAAGAAGCTTTCTGAGAAACTGCTTTGTGTTCTGTTAATTCATCTCACAGAGTTACAGCTTTCCCCTCAAGAAGCCATTCGCTAAAACTGTTCTTGTGGAATTTGCAAAGTGATATTTGGAAGCCCATAGAGGGCTATGGTGAAAAAGGAAATATCTTAAGATAAAAACTGAAAAGAAGCTTTCAGAGAAACTGCTTTGTGTTCTGTTAATTCATGACACGGTGTTACAGCTTTCCCCTCAAGAAGCCTTTCGCTAAGACTGTTCTTGTGGAATTTGCAAAGTGATATTTATAAGCCCATAGTGGTCTATGGTGAAAAAGGAAATATCCTAAGATTAAAACTGAAAAGAAGCTTTCTGAAAAACTGCTTTCTGTTGTGTTAGTTCATCTCACAGAGTTACAGCTTTCAACTCAAGAAGCCGTTCATTAAGCCTGTTCTTGTGAAATTTGCACAGTGATATTTTGAAGCCCAGAGAGGTGTACGGTGTAAAAGGAAATATCCTAAGAAATAAACTGAAAAGAAGCTTTCTGAGAAACTGCTTTGTGTTCTGTTAATTCCTCTCACAGAGTTACAGCAGTCCCCTCAAGAAGCCTTTCGCTAAGATTGGTCTTGTGGCATTTGCAAAGTGATATTTGGGAGCCCATAGAGGGCTGTGGTGTAAAAGGAAATATCTTTAGTTAAAGATTGAAAAGAAGCATTCTGAGAAACTGCTTTGTGTTCTGTTAATTCATCTCACAGAGTTACTGCTCTTCCCTCAAGAAGCCATTCGCTAAGACTGTTGTTGTGGAATTTTTAAAGTGATATTTGGAAGCCCATAGAGTGCTTTGGTGAAAAAGGAAATGTCCTAAGATAAACACTGAAAAGAAGCTTTTTGCGAAACTGCTTTGGTTTCTGTTAATTCATCTCACAGAGTTACAGCTTTCCCCTGAAGAAGCCGTTTAGTAAGACTGTTCTGGTGAGATTTGCAAATGATATTTGGAAGCCCATACAGGGCTATGGCGAAAAAGGAAATATCTTCAGTTAAAAACTGCAAAGAAGCTTTCTGAGAAACTGCTTTGTTGTCTGTTAATTCATCTCACAGCGTTACCGCTTTCCCCTCAAGAAGCCTTTCGCTAAGACTGTTCTTGTGGAATTTGCAAAGTGATATTTGGAAGCCCATAGAGGGCTGTGATGAAAAAGGAAATATCTTCAGTTAAAAACTGGAAAGAAGATTTCTTGGAAACTGCTTTGTGTTCTGTTAATTCATCTCACAGTTACAGCTTTCCCATCAAGAAGCCGTTCACTAAGACAGTTCTTGTGAAATTTGCAATGTAATATTTGGAAGTCGCTAGAGGGCTATGGAGAAAAAGGAAATATCTTCAGTTAAAAACTGGAAAGAAGCTTTCTGAGAAACTGCAGTTTGTTCTGTTAATACATCTCACCGAGTTACAGCTTTCCCCACCAGAAGCCTTTCGTTAAGACTGTTCTTGTCGGATTTGAAAAGTGATATTTGGAAGCCCATGGAGGGCTATGGTGAAAAAGGAAATATCCTAAGATAAAAACTGAAAAGAGGCATTCTGAGAAACTGCTTTGTGTTCTGTAAATTCAACTCAGATTTACAGCTTTCCCCTCAAGAAGCCTTTCGCTAAGGCTGTTGTTGTGGAATTTGCAAAGTGATATTTGAAAGCCCATTGAGGGCTATGGTGAAAAAGGAAATATCTTCAGTTTAAAGTGGAAAGAAGCTCTGTGAGAAACTGCTTTGTGTTCTGTTAGTTCATCTCACAGAGTTTCAGCTTTCCCATCAAGAAGCCTTTCGCTAAGACTGTTCTTGTGGAATTTGCAAAGTGATATTTGTAAGCCCTTAGAGGGCGATGGTGAAAAAGGAAATATCTTCCGTTAAAAACTGGAAAGAAGCTTTCTGAGGAACTGCTTTGTTTTCTTTTAATTTATCTCACAGAGTGACAGCTTTCCCCTCAAGAAGCCTTTCGCTAAGACTGTTCCTGTGGAAATGGCAAAGTGATATTTGGAACCCGCAGAGGGCTGTGGTGAAAAAGGAAATATCTTCCGTTAAAAACGGGAAAGAAACTTTCTGAGAAACTACTTTGTGTTCTGTTAATTCATTTCGCAGAGTTACAGATTTCCCCTCAAGGAGCCTTTCGCTAAGACTGTTCTTGTGGAATTGGCAAAGTGATATTTGGAAGCCCATAGAGGGAAATGCGGTAAAAGGATATGTCTTCCATTATAAAATGGAAAGAAACTTTCAGAGAAACTGTTTTGTGTTCTGTTAATTCATCTCACAGTGTTACTGCTTTCCCCTGAAGAAGCCTTTCGCTAAGACTGTTCTTGTGGAATTTGCAAAGTGATATTTGGAAGCCCCTAGAGGGCTATGGTGAAAAAGGAAATATCTTCCGTTAAAAACTGGAAAGAAGCTTTCTGAGAAACTGCTTCGTTTTCTGTTAATTCATCTCACAGAGTTACAGCATTCCCCTCAAGAAGCCTTTCGCTAAGACTGTTCTTGTGGAATTTGCAAAGTGATATTTGGAACCCGCAGAAGGCTGTGCTGAAAAAGGAAATATCTTCCGTTAAAAACGGGAAAGAAGCTTTCTGAGTTACAGCTTTCCCTTCAAGAAGCCTTTCGCTAAGGCTGTTCTTGTGGAATTTGCAAGGTGATATTTGGAAGGCCATAGAGAGCTATGGTGAAAAACGAAGTATCTTCAGTTAAAAACTCGAAAGAAGCTGTCTGAGAAACTGCTTTGTGTTGTGTTAATTCATCTCACAGAGTTACAGCTTTCCCCTCAAGAAGACTTATGCTAAGACGGTTCTGTGGAATTGACAAAGTGATATTTGGAAGCCCATAGAGTGCTATGGTGAAAAAGGAATATCTTCAGTTAAAAACTGGAAAGAAGCTGTCTGAGAAACTGCTTTGTGTTCTGTTAATTCATCTCACAGACTTACAGGTTTCCCCTCAAGAAGCCTTTCGCTAAGACTGTTCTTGTGGAATTTGCAAAGTGCTATTTGGAAGCCCTTAGAGGGCTAGGGCGGAAAAGGAAATATCTTCCGTTAAAAACGGGAAAGAAGCTTTCTGAGAAACTACTTTGTGTTCTGTTAATTCATTTCGCAGACTTACAGATTTCCCCTCAAGGAGCCTTTCGCTAAGACTGTTCTTGTGGAATTGGCAAAGTGATATTTGGAAGATCATAGAGGGCAATGTGGTAAAAGGATATATCTTCCATTAAAAAATGGAAAGAAACTTTCAGAGAAACTGGTTTGTGTTCTGTTAATTCATCTCACAGAGTTACTGCTTTCCCCTGAAGAAGCTTTTCGCTAAGACTGTTCTTGTGGAATTTGCAAAGTGATATTTGGAAGCCCCTAGAGGGCTATGGTGAAAAAGGAAATACTTTCGGTTAAATACTGGAAAGAAGCTTTCTGAGAAACTGCTTTGTTTTCTGTTAATTCATCTCACAGTGTTACAGCTTTCCCCTCAAGAAGCCTTTTGCTAAGACTGTTCTTGTGGAATTTGCAAAGTGATATTTGGGACCCCATAGAGGGCTGTGGTGAAAAAGGAAATATCTTTCGTTAAAAACTGGAAAGAAGCTTTCTGAGAAATTGCTTTGTGTTCTGTTAATTCATCTCACAGAGTTACAGCTTTCCCTTCAAGAAGCCTTTCGCTAAGGCAGTTATGTGGAATTTGCAAAGTGATATTTGGTAGCCCATAGAGGGCTAAGGTGAAAATGGAAATATCCTAAGATAAAAAACGAAGAGAAGCTTTCTGAGAAACTGCTTTGTGTTATGTTAATTCATCTCACAGAGTTACAGCTTTCCCCTCCAGAAGCCGTTCACTAAGACTGTTCTTGTGGAATTTGAAAAATGAAATTTGAAATCCCATAGAGGGCTATGCTGAAAAAGGAAATATCTTCAATTAAACACCGTAAAGGAGCTTTCTGAGAAACTGCTCTGTGTTATGTTAGTTCATCTCACAGAGTTATAGCTTTCCCCTGCAGAAGCCTTTTGCTAAGACTGTTCTTGTGGAATTTGCAAAGTGATATTTGGAAACCTGTAGGGGACTATGGTGATAAAAAACTTATCTTCCGTTAAAAACTGGAAAGAAGCTTTCTGAGAAAATGTCGTGTGTTCTGTTAATAAACCTCACCGATTTACACCTTTCCCCTAAAGAAGCCTTTGCTAAGACTGTTCTTGTGGGATTTCAAAGTGATATTTGGAAGCTTATACAGGGCTACGGTGAAAAATTAAATTACTTCAGTTAAAAACTGAAAAGAAGCTTTCAGAGAACCTGCTTTGTGCTCTGTTAATTCATCTAACAGAGTTACAGCTTTCCCCTCCAGAAGACTTTCGCTAAGACTGTTCTTGTGGAATTTGCAAGGTGATATTTGGAAGCCCAAAGAGGGCTATGGTGAAAAAGGAAATATCTTCCGTTAAAAACTGGAAAGAAGCCTTCTGAGAAACTGCTTTGTGTTCTGTTAATTAATCTCACAGAGTTACATCTTTAACCTCAAGAAGCCTTTCGCTAAGGCTCTTGTTGTGGAATTTGCAAAGTGATATTTGTAAGCCCATAGAGGGCTATGGTGTAAAAGGAAATATCTTCCGTTAAAAACTGAAAAGAAGCTTTCTGAGAAACTGCTTTGTGTTCTGTTAATTCATCTCAAAAAGTTGCAGCTTTTTCCTCATGAAGCCTTTCGATAAGACTGTTCTTGTGGAATTTTCAAAGTGATATTTGAATGCCCATAGAGGGCTATGGTGAAAATGGAAATATCCTAAGATAAAATCGAAAGGAATCTTTCTGCGAAACTGCTTTGTGTTCTGTTAGTTCATCTCACAGAGTTTCAGCTTTGCCCTCAACGTGCCCCACTAAGACTATACTTGTGAAATTTGCAAATTGATATTTGGAAAACCATAAAGGGCTACGGTGAAAAGGGAAATATCTTCCATTAAAAACGGGAAAGAAACTTTCAGAGGAACTGCCGTGTGTTCTGTTAATACATCCACCGAGGTACAGCTTTCCCATCAAGAAGCCGTTCGCTAAGGGTGTTCTAGTGGAACTTGCAAAGAGATATGTGGAAGCCCATAGAGGGCTATGGTGAAAAAGGAAATATCTTCCTTTAAAAACTGGAAAGAAGCTTTCTGAGAAACTGCCGTGTGTTCTGTTAATACACCTCAAAGATTACAGCTTTCCCCTCAAGAAGCCTTTCGCTATGACTGTTCTTGTTGGATTTGCAATGTGATATTTGGAAGCCCATAGAGGACTATGGTGAAAAAGGAAATATCTTCAGTTAAAAACTGGAAAGAAGCTGTATGAGAAACTGCCTTGTGTTCTGTTAATTTACCTTACGGAGTTACAGCTTTCCCCTCCAGAAGCCTTTCCCTAAGACTGTTCTTGTGGAATTTGCAAAGTGATTTTTGGTAAAAGGCGAAAGATGTATACGATCTTAAGAGAAACAAGAGTATTGGAAAGTGATACTTGGAAGCCCATAGAGGGCTGTGGTGAAAAAGAAATATCTTCGGTTAAAAACTGGAAAGAAGCTTTCTGAGAAACTGCCGTGTGATGGTGTAATACATCTCACCGAGTTGCAGCTTTACCCTCAAGAAGCCTTTCACTAAGACTGTTCTTGTGGAATTTGCAATCTGATATTTGGAAGCCCATAGAGGCCTATGGTGAAAAAGGAAATATCCTATGATAAAAATTGAAAGGAAGCTTTTTGAGAAATGGCTTTGGGTCTCTTAATTCATCTCACAGAGTTAGAGCTTTCCCCTGAAGAAGTCGTTCACTAAGATTGCTCTTGTGAAATTTAAAAGTGATATTTGGAAACCCATAGGAGGCTATGGTGAACAAGGCAACGTCTTCCGTTAAAAACTGGAAAGAAGCTTTCTGAGAAACTGCCATGTGTTCTGTTAATACACCTCACCGAGTTACAAATTTCCCCTCAAGAAGCCTTTCGCTAAGACTGCTCTTGTGGGATTTGCAAAGTGATATTTGAAAGCCCATAGAGGCCTACAATGAAAAAGGAAATATCTTCAGTTAAACTGTGGATAGAAGCATTCTGAGAAACTGCTTTCTGTTCTGTTAATTCATCTCACGGAGTTACAGCTTTCCCCTCAAGAAGCCTTTCGCTAAGACTGTTCTTGTGGAATTTGCAAAGTGATATTTGGAAGCCCATAGATGGCTATGGTGAAAATGGAAATATCCTAAGATGAAAACCGAAAAGAAGCTTTCTGAAAAATTCTTTGTGTTCCGTTAGTTCATCTCACAGAGTTACAGCTTTCCCTTCAAGAAGTCGTTCACTAAGACAGTTCTTGTGAAACTTGAAATGTGAACTTTGGAAGCCGATAGAGGTCTATGGTGTAAAAGGAAATATCTTCTGTTAAAATATGGAAAGAAGCTTTCTGAGAAACTGCCGTGTGTTCTGTTAATACATCTCACCAAGATACAGCTTTCCCCAAAAGAAGTCTTTGGCTAAGACTGTTCTTGTGGGATTTGCAAAGTGATATTTGGAAGTCCATTTACCCTCAAGAAGCCTGTCACTAAGACTTTTCTTTTTGAATTTCCAAAGTGAAATTTGAAAGCCCATAGAGGGCAATGGTGAAAAACACCATATCTTCCATTAAAAAGCATAAAGAAGCTTTCTGAGAAACTGTTTTGTGTTCTGTTAGTTCATCTCACAGTGTTACAGCTATCCCCTCAAGAAGCCTATCACTAAGACTATTTTTGTGAAATTTGCAAAGTGATATTTGGAAACCCATATTGGGCTATGGTGAAAAAGGAAATATCTTCAGTAAAAAACTGGAAAGAAGCTCTCTGAGATACTGAAGTGTGTTCTGTTAATACATCTCACTGAGTTACAGCTTTCCCCTCAAGAAGCGTTTCCGTAAGACTGTTCTTGTGGAATTTGCAAAGTGATATTTGGAAGCCCATAGATTGGTATGGTGAAAAAGGAAATAACTTCAGTTAAAAACTGGAAAGGAGCTTTCTGAGAAACTGCCGTGTGTTCCTGTAATTCATCTCACCGAGTTACAGCTTTCTCCTCAAGAGCCTTTCACTGAGACTGTTCTTGTGGGATTTGCAAAGAGATATTTGGAAGACCATAGAGACCTACGGTGAAAAAGGAAATATCTACCGTTAAAAACTGGAAAGAAACTTTCTGAGAAACTGCTTTGTGTTCTGTTATTACATCTCACAGTGTTACAGCTTTCCCCTCAAGAAGCGTTTCGCTAAGACTGTTCTTGTGGAATTTAGAACGTGATATTTGGAATCCCATAGAGGGCTATGGTGAAAAAGGAAATAATTTACGTTAAAAACTGGAAAGAAGCTTTCTGACAAACTGCTTTGTGTTCTGTTAATTCATCTGAGAGGGTTACAGCTTTCCCCTCCAGAAGCCTTTCGCTAAGACCGTTCTTGTGGGATCTGCAAAGTGATATTTGAAAGCCGATTTAGGGCTATGGTGAAAAAGGAAATATATTCAGTTTAAACTGGAAAGAAGCTTTCTGAGAAACTACTTTGTGTTCTGTTAAGTCATCTCACAGAGTTACAGCTTTCCCCTCAAAAAGTCTTTCGCTAAGACTGTTCTTGTGGAATTTGCAAAATGATATTTGGAAGCCCGTAGCTATGGTGAAAAAGGGAATATCTTCCATTAAAAACCGAAAAGAAGCTCTCTGAAAAACTGCTGTGTGTTCTGTTAGTTCATCTCACAGTGTTACAGCTATCCCCTCAAAAAGCCGTTCACTAAGACTATTCTTGTGAAATTTGCAAAGTGATATTTGGAAACCCATAATGGTCTATGGTGAAAAAGGAAATATCTTTAGTTAAAAACTGGAAAGAAGCTCTCTGAGATACTGCCGCGTGTTCTGTTAATACATCTCACCTTGTTACAGCTACCCCCTCCAGAAGCCTATCGCTAAGTCTGTTCTTGAGGAATTTGCAAAGTGACATTTGGAAGCCCATAGAGGGCTATGGTGAAAAAGGAAGTATATTCCTTAAAAACTGGAAAGAAGATTTCTGAGAAACTGCTTTGTGTTCTGTTAATTCATCTCACAGTGTTACAGCTTTCCCCTCAAGAAGCGTTTCGCTAAGACTGTTCTTGTGGAATTTGCAAAGTGATACTTGGAAGCCCATAGAGGGCTGTGATGAAAAAGGAAATATCTTCAGTTAAAAACTGGAAAGAAGATTTCTTGGAAACTGCTTTGTGTTCTGTTAATTCATCTCACAGAGTTACAGCTTTCCCATCAAGAAGCCGTTCACTAAGACAGTTCTTGTGGAATTTGCAATGTAATATTTGGAAGTCGCTAGAGGGCTATGGAGAAAAAGGAAATATCTTCAGTTAAAAACTGGAAAGAAGCTTTCTGAGAAACTGCAGTTTGTTCTGTTAATTCATCTCACCGAGTTACAGCTTTCCCCACCAGAAGCCTTTCGTTAAGACTGTTCTTGTCGGATTTGAAAAGTGATATTTGGAAGCCCATGGAGGGCTATGGTGAAAAAGGAAATATCCTAAGATAAAAACTGAAAAGAGGCATTCTGAGAAACTGCTTTGTGTTCTGTAAATTCAACTCAGATTTACAGCTTTCCCCTCAAGAAGCCTTTCGCTAAGGCTGTTGTTGTGGAATTTGCAAAGTGATATTTGAAAGCCCATTGAGGGCTATGGTGAAAAAGGAAATATCTTCAGTTTAAAGTGGAAAGAAGCTCTGTGAGAAACTGCTTTGTGTTCTGTTAGTTCATCTCACAGAGTTTCAGCTTTCCCATCAAGAAGCCTTTCGCTAAGACTGTTCTTGTGGAATTTGCAAAGTGATATTTGTAAGCCCTTAGAGGGCGATGGTGAAAAAGGAAATATCTTCCGTTAAAAACTGGAAAGAAGCTTTCTGAGGAACTGCTTTGTTTTCTTTTAATTTATCTCACAGAGTGACAGCTTTCCCCTCAAGAAGCCTTTCGCTAAGACTGTTCCTGTGGAAATGGCAAAGTGATATTTGGAAGCCCATAGAGGGCTGTGATGAAAAAGGAAATATCTTCAGTTAAAAACTGGAAAGAAGATTTCTTGGAAACTGCTTTGTGTTCTGTTAATTCATCTCACAGAGTTACTGCTTTCCCATCAAGAAGCCGTTCACTAAGACAGTTCTTGTGGAATTTGCAAAGTAATATTCGGAAGCCGCTAGAGGGCTATGGAGAAAAAGGAAATATCTTCAGTTAAAAACTGGAAAGAAGCTTTCTGAGAAACTGCAGTTTGTTCTGTTAATACATCTCACCGAGTTACAGCTTTCCCCACCAGAAGCCTTTCGTTAAGACTGTTCTTGTCGGATTTGAAAAGTGATATTTGGAAGCCCATGGAGGGCTATGGTGAAAAAGGAAATATCCTAAGATAAAAACTGAAAAGAGGCATTCTGAGAAACTGCTTTGTGTTCTGTAAATTCAACTCAGATTTACAGCTTTCCCCTCAAGAAGCCTTTCGCTAAGGCTGTTGTTGTGGAATTTGCAAAGTGATATTTGAAAGCCCATTGAGGGCTATGGTGAAAAAGGAAATATCTTCAGTTTAAAGTGGAAAGAAGCTCTGTGAGAAACTGCTTTGTGTTCTGTTAGTTCATCTCACAGAGTTTCAGCTTTCCCATCAAGAAGCCTTTCGCTAAGACTGTTCTTGTGGAATTTGCAAAGTGATATTTGTAAGCCCTTAGAGGGCGATGGTGAAAAAGGAAATATCTTCCGTTAAAAACTGGAAAGAAGCTTTCTGAGGAACTGCTTTGTTTTCTTTTAATTTATCTCACAGAGTGACAGCTTTCCCCTCAAGAAGCCTTTCGCTAAGACTGTTGTTGTGGAAATGGCAAAGTGATATTTGGAACCCGCAGAGGGCTGTGGTAAAAAAGGAAATATCTTCCGTTAAAAACGGGAAAGAAACTTTCTGAGAAACTACTTTGTGTTCTGTTAATTCATTTCGCAGAGTTACAGATTTCCCCTCAAGGAGCCTTTCGCTAAGACTGTTCTTGTGGAATTGGCAAAGTGATATTTGGAAGCCCATAGAGGGAAATGCGGTAAAAGGATATGTCTTCCATTATAAAATGGAAAGAAACTTTCAGAGAAACTGTTTTGTGTTCTGTTAATTCATCTCACAGTGTTACTGCTTTCCCCTGAAGAAGCCTTTCGCTAAGACTGTTCTTGTGGAATTTGCAAAGTGATATTTGGAAGCCCCTAGAGGGCTATGGTGAAAAAGGAAATATCTTCCGTTAAAAACTGGAAAGAAGCTTTCTGAGAAACTGCTTCGTTTTCTGTTAATTCATCTCACAGAGTTACAGCATTCCCCTCAAGAAGCCTTTCGCTAAGACTGTTCTTGTGGAATTTGCAAAGTGATATTTGGAACCCGCAGAAGGCTGTGGTGAAAAAGGAAATATCTTCCGTTAAAAACGGGAAAGAAGCTTTCTGAGTTACAGCTTTCCCTTCAAGAAGCCTTTCGCTAAGGCTGTTCTTGTGGAATTTGCAAGGTGATATTTGGAAGGCCATAGAGAGCTATGGTGAAAAACGAAGTATCTTCAGTTAAAAACTCGAAAGAAGCTGTCTGAGAAACTGCTTTGTGTTGTGTTAATTCATCTCACAGAGTTACAGCTTTCCCCTCAAGAAGACTTATGCTAAGACGGTTCTGTGGAATTGACAAAGTGATATTTGGAAGCCCATAGAGTGCTATGGTGAAAAAGGAATATCTTCAGTTAAAAACTGGAAAGAAGCTGTCTGAGAAACTGCTTTGTGTTCTGTTAATTCATCTCACAGACTTACAGGTTTCCCCTCAAGAAGCCTTTCGCTAAGACTGTTCTTGTGGAATTTGCAAAGTGCTATTTGGAAGCCCTTAGAGGGCTAGGGCGGAAAAGGAAATATCTTCCGTTAAAAACGGGAAAGAAGCTTTCTGAGAAACTACTTTGTGTTCTGTTAATTCATTTCGCAGACTTACAGATTTCCCCTCAAGGAGCCTTTCGCTAAGACTGTTCTTGTGGAATTGGCAAAGTGATATTTGGAAGATCATAGAGGGCAATGTGGTAAAAGGATATATCTTCCATTAAAAAATGGAAAGAAACTTTCAGAGAAACTGGTTTGTGTTCTGTTAATTCATCTCACAGAGTTACTGCTTTCCCCTGAAGAAGCTTTTCGCTAAGACTGTTCTTGTGGAATTTGCAAAGTGATATTTGGAAGCCCCTAGAGGGCTATGGTGAAAAAGGAAATACTTTCGGTTAAATACTGGAAAGAAGCTTTCTGAGAAACTGCTTTGTTTTCTGTTAATTCATCTCACAGTGTTACAGCTTTCCCCTCAAGAAGCCTTTTGCTAAGACTGTTCTTGTGGAATTTGCAAAGTGATATTTGGGACCCCATAGAGGGCTGTGGTGAAAAAGGAAATATCTTTCGTTAAAAACTGGAAAGAAGCTTTCTGAGAAATTGCTTTGTGTTCTGTTAATTCATCTCACAGAGTTACAGCTTTCCCTTCAAGAAGCCTTTCGCTAAGGCAGTTATGTGGAATTTGCAAAGTGATATTTGGTAGCCCATAGAGGGCTAAGGTGAAAATGGAAATATCCTAAGATAAAAAACGAAGAGAAGCTTTCTGAGAAACTGCTTTGTGTTATGTTAATTCATCTCACAGAGTTACAGCTTTCCCCTCCAGAAGCCGTTCACTAAGACTGTTCTTGTGGAATTTGAAAAATGAAATTTGAAATCCCATAGAGGGCTATGCTGAAAAAGGAAATATCTTCAATTAAACACCGTAAAGGAGCTTTCTGAGAAACTGCTCTGTGTTATGTTAGTTCATCTCACAGAGTTATAGCTTTCCCCTGCAGAAGCCTTTTGCTAAGACTGTTCTTGTGGAATTTGCAAAGTGATATTTGGAAACCTGTAGGGGACTATGGTGATAAAAAACTTATCTTCCGTTAAAAACTGGAAAGAAGCTTTCTGAGAAAATGTCGTGTGTTCTGTTAATAAACCTCACCGATTTACACCTTTCCCCTAAAGAAGCCTTTGCTAAGACTGTTCTTGTGGGATTTCAAAGTGATATTTGGAAGCTTATAGAGGGCTACGGTGAAAAATTAAATTACTTCAGTTAAAAACTGAAAAGAAGCTTTCTGAGAACCTGCTTTGTGCTCTGTTAATTCATCTAACAGAGTTACAGCTTTCCCCTCCAGAAGACTTTCGCTAAGACTGTTCTTGTGGAATTTGCAAGGTGATATTTGGAAGCCCAAAGAGGGCTATGGTGAAAAAGGAAATATCTTCCGTTAAAAACTGGAAAGAAGCCTTCTGAGAAACTGCTTTGTGTTCTGTTAATTAATCTCACAGAGTTACATCTTTAACCTCAAGAAGCCTTTCGCTAAGGCTCTTGTTGTGGAATTTGCAAAGTGATATTTGTAAGCCCATAGAGGGCTATGGTGTAAAAGGAAATATCTTCCGTTAAAAACTGAAAAGAAGCTTTCTGAGAAACTGCTTTGTGTTCCTTTAATTCATCTCAAAGAGTTGCAGCTTTTTCCTCATGAAGCCTTTCGATAAGACTGTTCTTGTGGAATTTTCAAAGTGATATTTGAATGCCCATAGAGGGCTATGGTGAAAATGGAAATATCCTAAGATAAAATCGAAAGGAATCTTTCTGCAAAACTGCTTTGTGTTCTGTTAGTTCATCTCACAGAGTTTCAGCTTTGCCCTCAACGTGCCCCACTAAGACTATACTTGTGAAATTTGCAAATTGATATTTGGAAAACCATAAAGGGCTACGGTGAAAAGGGAAATATCTTCCATTAAAAACGGGAAAGAAACTTTCAGAGGAACTGCCGTGTGTTCTGTTAATACATCCACCGAGGTACAGCTTTCCCATCAAGAAGCCGTTCGCTAAGGGTGTTCTAGTGGAACTTGCAAAGAGATATGTGGAAGCCCATAGAGGGCTATGGTGAAAAAGGAAATATCTTCCTTTAAAAACTGGAAAGAAGCTTTCTGAGAAACTGCCGTGTGTTCTGTTAATACACCTCAAAGATTACAGCTTTCCCCTCAAGAAGCCTTTCGCTATGACTGTTCTTGTTGGATTTGCAATGTGATATTTGGAAGCCCATAGAGGACTATGGTGAAAAAGGAAATATCTTCAGTTAAAAACTGGAAAGAAGCTGTATGAGAAACTGCCTTGTGTTCTGTTAATTTACCTTACGGAGTTACAGCTTTCCCCTCCAGAAGCCTTTCCCTAAGACTGTTCTTGTGGAATTTGCAAAGTGATTTTTGGTAAAAGGCGAAAGATGTATACGATCTTAAGAGAAACAAGAGTATTGGAAAGTGATACTTGGAAGCCCATAGAGGGCTGTGGTGAAAAAGAAATATCTTCGGTTAAAAACTGGAAAGAAGCTTTCTGAGAAACTGCCGTGTGATGGTGTAATACATCTCACCGAGTTGCAGCTTTACCCTCAAGAAGCCTTTCACTAAGACTGTTCTTGTGGAATTTGCAATCTGATATTTGGAAGCCCATAGAGGCCTATGGTGAAAAAGGAAATATCCTATGATAAAAATTGAAAGGAAGCTTTTTGAGAAATGGCTTTGGGTCTCTTAATTCATCTCACAGAGTTAGAGCTTTCCCCTGAAGAAGTCGTTCACTAAGATTGCTCTTGTGAAATTTAAAAGTGATATTTGGAAACCCATAGGAGGCTATGGTGAACAAGGCAATGTCTTCCGTTAAAAACTGGAAAGAAGCTTTCTGAGAAACTGCCATGTGTTCTGTTAATACACCTCACCGAGTTACAAATTTCCCCTCAAGAAGCCTTTCGCTAAGACTGCTCTTGTGGGATTTGCAAAGTGATATTTGAAAGCCCATAGAGGCCTACAATGAAAAAGGAAATATCTTCAGTTAAACTGTGGATAGAAGCATTCTGAGAAACTGCTTTCTGTTCTGTTAATTCATCTCACGGAGTTACAGCTTTCCCCTCAAGAAGCCTTTCGCTAAGACTGTTCTTGTGGAATTTGCAAAGTGATATTTGGAAGCCCATAGATGGCTATGGTGAAAATGGAAATATCCTAAGATGAAAACCGAAAAGAAGCTTTCTGAAAAATTCTTTGTGTTCCGTTAGTTCATCTCACAGAGTTACAGCTTTCCCTTCAAGAAGTCGTTCACTAAGACAGTTCTTGTGAAACTTGAAATGTGAACTTTGGAAGCCGATAGAGGTCTATGGTGTAAAAGGAAATATCTTCTGTTAAAATATGGAAAGAAGCTTTCTGAGAAACTGCCGTGTGTTCTGTTAATACATCTCACCAAGATACAGCTTTCCCCAAAAGAAGTCTTTGGCTAAGACTGTTCTTGTGGGATTTGCAAAGTGATATTTGGAAGTCCATTTACCCTCAAGAAGCCTGTCACTAAGACTTTTCTTTTTGAATTTCCAAAGTGAAATTTGAAAGCCCATAGAGGGCAATGGTGAAAAACACCATATCTTCCATTAAAAAGCATAAAGAAGCTTTCTGAGAAACTGTTTTGTGTTCTGTTAGTTCATCTCACAGTGTTACAGCTATCCCCTCAAGAAGCCTATCACTAAGACTATTTTTGTGAAATTTGCAAAGTGATATTTGGAAACCCATATTGGGCTATGGTGAAAAAGGAAATATCTTCAGTAAAAAACTGGAAAGAAGCTCTCTGAGATACTGAAGTGTGTTCTGTTAATACATCTCACTGAGTTACAGCTTTCCCCTCAAGAAGCGTTTCCGTAAGACTGTTCTTGTGGAATTTGCAAAGTGATATTTGGAAGCCCATAGATTGGTATGGTGAAAAAGGAAATAACTTCAGTTAAAAACTGGAAAGGAGCTTTCTGAGAAACTGCCGTGTGTTCCTGTAATTCATCTCACCGAGTTACAGCTTTCTCCTCAAGAGCCTTTCACTGAGACTGTTCTTGTGGGATTTGCAAAGAGATATTTGGAAGACCATAGAGACCTACGGTGAAAAAGGAAATATCTACCGTTAAAAACTGGAAAGAAACTTTCTGAGAAACTGCTTTGTGTTCTGTTATTACATCTCACAGTGTTACAGCTTTCCCCTCAAGAAGCGTTTCGCTAAGACTGTTCTTGTGGAATTTAGAACGTGATATTTGGAATCCCATAGAGGGCTATGGTGAAAAAGGAAATAATTTACGTTAAAAACTGGAAAGAAGCTTTCTGACAAACTGCTTTGTGTTCTGTTAATTCATCTGAGAGGGTTACAGCTTTCCCCTCCAGAAGCCTTTCGCTAAGACCGTTCTTGTGGGATCTGCAAAGTGATATTTGAAAGCCGATTTAGGGCTATGGTGAAAAAGGAAATATATTCAGTTTAAACTGGAAAGAAGCTTTCTGAGAAACTACTTTGTGTTCTGTTAAGTCATCTCACAGAGTTACAGCTTTCCCCTCAAAAAGTCTTTCGCTAAGACTGTTCTTGTGGAATTTGCAAAATGATATTTGGAAGCCCGTAGCTATGGTGAAAAAGGGAATATCTTCCATTAAAAACCGAAAAGAAGCTCTCTGAGAAACTGCTGTGTGTTCTGTTAGTTCATCTCACAGTGTTACAGCTATCCCCTCAAAAAGCCGTTCACTAAGACTATTCTTGTGAAATTTGCAAAGTGATATTTGGAAACCCATAATGGTCTATGGTGAAAAAGGAAATATCTTTAGTTAAAAACTGGAAAGAAGCTCTCTGAGATGCTGCCGTGTGTTCTGTTAATACATCTCACCTTGTTACAGCTACCCCCTCCAGAAGCCTATCGCTAAGTCTGTTCTTGAGGAATTTGCAAAGTGACATTTGGAAGCCCATAGAGGGCTATGGTGAAAAAGGAAGTATATTCCTTAAAAACTGGAAAGAAGATTTCTGAGAAACTGCTTTGTGTTCTGTTAATTCATCTCACAGTGTTACAGCTTTCCCCTCAAGAAGCGTTTCGCTAAGACTGTTCTTGTGGAATTTGCAAAGTGATACTTGGAAGCCCATAGAGGGCTGTGATGAAAAAGGAAATATCTTCAGTTAAAAACTGGAAAGAAGATTTCTTGGAAACTGCTTTGTGTTCTGTTAATTCATCTCACAGAGTTACAGCTTTCCCATCAAGAAGCCGTTCACTAAGACAGTTCTTGTGGTATTTGCAATGTAATATTTGGAAGTCGCTAGAGGGCTATGGAGAAAAAGGAAATATCTTCAGTTAAAAACTGGAAAGAAGCTTTCTGAGAAACTGCAGTTTGTTCTGTTAATACATCTCACCGAGTTACAGCTTTCCCCACCAGAAGCCTTTCGTTAAGACTGTTCTTGTCGGATTTGAAAAGTGATATTTGGAAGCCCATGGAGGGCTATGGTGAAAAAGGAAATATCCTAAGATAAAAACTGAAAAGAGGCATTCTGAGAAACTGCTTTGTGTTCTGTAAATTCAACTCAGATTTACAGCTTTCCCCTCAAGAAGCCTTTCGCTAAGGCTGTTGTTGTGGAATTTGCAAGGTGATATTTGAAAGCCCATTGAGGGCTATGGTGAAAAAGGAAATATCTTCAGTTTAAAGTGGAAAGAAGCTCTGTGAGAAACTGCTTTGTGTTCTGTTAGTTCATCTCACAGAGTTTCAGCTTTCCCATCAAGAAGCCTTTCGCTAAGACTGTTCTTGTGGAATTTGCAAAGTGATATTTGTAAGCCCTTAGAGGGCGATGGTGAAAAAGGAAATATCTTCCGTTAAAAACTGGAAAGAAGCTTTCTGAGGAACTGCTTTGTTTTCTTTTAATTTATCTCACAGAGTGACAGCTTTCCCCTCAAGAAGCCTTTCGCTAAGACTGTTCCTGTGGAAATGGCAAAGTGATATTTGGAAGCCCATAGAGGGCTGTGATGAAAAAGGAAATATCTTCAGTTAAAAACTGGAAAGAAGATTTCTTGGAAACTGCTTTGTGTTCTGTTAATTCATCTCACAGAGTTACTGCTTTCCCATCAAGAAGCCGTTCACTAAGACAGTTCTTGTGGAATTTGCAATGTAATATTCGGAAGCCGCTAGAGGGCTATGGAGAAAAAGGAAATATCTTCAGTTAAAAACTGGAAAGAAGCTTTCTGAGAAACTGCAGTTTGTTCTGTTAATACATCTCACCGAGTTACAGCTTTCCCCACCAGAAGCCTTTCGTTAAGACTGTTCTTGTCGGATTTGAAAAGTGATATTTGGAAGCCCATGGAGGGCTATGGTGAAAAAGGAAATATCCTAAGATAAAAACTGAAAAGAGGCATTCTGAGAAACTGCTTTGTGTTCTGTAAATTCATCTCAGATTTACAGCTTTCCCCTCAAGAAGCCTTTCGCTAAGGCTGTTGTTGTGGAATCTGCAAAGTGATATTTGAAAGTCCATTGAGGGCTATGGTGAAAAAGGAAATATCTTCAGTTTAAAGTGGAAAGAAGCTCTGTGAGAAACTGCTTTGTGTTCTGTTAGTTCATCTCACAGAGTTTCAGCTTTCCCATCAAGAAGCCTTTCGCTAAGACTGTTCTTGTGGAATTTGCAAAGTGATATTTGTAAGCCCTTAGAGGGCGATGGTGAAAAAGGAAATATCTTCCGTTAAAAACTGGAAAGAAGCTTTCTGAGGAACTGCTTTGTTTTCTTTTAATTTATCTCACAGAGTGACAGCTTTCCCCTCAAGAAGCCTTTCGCTAAGACTGTTGTTGTGGAAATGGCAAAGTGATATTTGGAACCCGCAGAGGGCTGTGGTGAAAAAGGAAATATCTTCCGTTAAAAACGGGAAAGAAACTTTCTGAGAAACTACTTTGTGTTCTGTTAATTCATTTCGCAGAGTTACAGATTTCCCCTCAAGGAGCCTTTCGCTAAGACTGTTCTTGTGGAATTGGCAAAGTGATATTTGGAAGCCCATAGAGGGAAATGCGGTAAAAGGATATGTCTTCCATTATAAAATGGAAAGAAACTTTCAGAGAAACTGTTTTGTGTTCTGTTAATTCATCTCACAGTGTTACTGCTTTCCCCTGAAGAAGCCTTTCGCTAAGACTGTTCTTGTGGAATTTGCAAAGTGATATTTGGAAGCCCCTAGAGGGCTATGGTGAAAAAGGAAATATCTTCCGTTAAAAACTGGAAAGAAGCTTTCTGAGAAACTGCTTCGTTTTCTGTTAATTCATCTCACAGAGTTACAGCATTCCCCTCAAGAAGCCTTTCGCTAAGACTGTTCTTGTGGAATTTGCAAAGTGATATTTGGAACCCGCAGAAGGCTGTGGTGAAAAAGGAAATATCTTCCGTTAAAAACGGGAAAGAAGCTTTCTGAGTTACAGCTTTCCCTTCAAGAAGCCTTTCGCTAAGGCTGTTCTTGTGGAATTTGCAAGGTGATATTTGGAAGGCCATAGAGAGCTATGGTGAAAAACGAAGTATCTTCAGTTAAAAACTCGAAAGAAGCTGTCTGAGAAACTGCTTTGTGTTGTGTTAATTCATCTCACAGAGTTACAGCTTTCCCCTCAAGAAGACTTATGCTAAGACGGTTCTGTGGAATTGACAAAGTGATATTTGGAAGCCCATAGAGTGCTATGGTGAAAAAGGAATATCTTCAGTTAAAAACTGGAAAGAAGCTGTCTGAGAAACTGCTTTGTGTTCTGTTAATTCATCTCACAGACTTACAGGTTTCCCCTCAAGAAGCCTTTCGCTAAGACTGTTCTTGTGGAATTTGCAAAGTGCTATTTGGAAGCCCTTAGAGGGCTAGGGCGGAAAAGGAAATATCTTCCGTTAAAAACGGGAAAGAAGCTTTCTGAGAAACTACTTTGTGTTCTGTTAATTCATTTCGCAGACTTACAGATTTCCCCTCAAGGAGCCTTTCGCTAAGACTGTTCTTGTGGAATTGGCAAAGTGATATTTGGAAGATCATAGAGGGCAATGTGGTAAAAGGATATATCTTCCATTAAAAAATGGAAAGAAACTTTCAGAGAAACTGTTTTGTGTTCTGTTAATTCATCTCACAGAGTTACTGCTTTCCCCTGAAGAAGCTTTTCGCTAAGACTGTTCTTGTGGAATTTGCAAAGTGATATTTGGAAGCCCCTAGAGGGCTATGGTGAAAAAGGAAATACTTTCGGTTAAATACTGGAAAGAAGCTTTCTGAGAAACTGCTTTGTTTTCTGTTAATTCATCTCACAGTGTTACAGCTTTCCCCTCAAGAAGCCTTTTGCTAAGACTGTTCTTGTGGAATTTGCAAAGTGATATTTGGGACCCCATAGAGGGCTGTGGTGAAAAAGGAAATATCTTTCGTTAAAAACTGGAAAGAAGCTTTCTGAGAAATTGCTTTGTGTTCTGTTAATTCATCTCACAGAGTTACAGCTTTCCCTTCAAGAAGCCTTTCGCTAAGGCAGTTATGTGGAATTTGCAAAGTGATATTTGGTAGCCCATAGAGGGCTAAGGTGAAAATGGAAATATCCTAAGATAAAAAACGAAGAGAAGCTTTCTGAGAAACTGCTTTGTGTTATGTTAATTCATCTCACAGAGTTACAGCTTTCCCCTCCAGAAGCCGTTCACTAAGACTGTTCTTGTGGAATTTGAAAAATGAAATTTGAAATCCCATAGAGGGCTATGCTGAAAAAGGAAATATCTTCAATTAAACACCGTAAAGGAGCTTTCTGAGAAACTGCTCTGTGTTATGTTAGTTCATCTCACAGAGTTATAGCTTTCCCCTGCAGAAGCCTTTTGCTAAGACTGTTCTTGTGGAATTTGCAAAGTGATATTTGGAAACCTGTAGGGGACTATGGTGATAAAAAACTTATCTTCCGTTAAAAACTGGAAAGAAGCTTTCTGAGAAAATGTCGTGTGTTCTGTTAATAAACCTCACCGATTTACACCTTTCCCCTAAAGAAGCCTTTGCTAAGACTGTTCTTGTGGGATTTCAAAGTGATATTTGGAAGCTTATAGAGGGCTACGGTGAAAAATTAAATTACTTCAGTTAAAAACTGAAAAGAAGCTTTCTGAGAACCTGCTTTGTGCTCTGTTAATTCATCTAACAGAGTTACAGCTTTCCCCTCCAGAAGACTTTCGCTAAGACTGTTCTTGTGGAATTTGCAAGGTGATATTTGGAAGCCCAAAGAGGGCTATGGTGAAAAAGGAAATATCTTCCGTTAAAAACTGGAAAGAAGCCTTCTGAGAAACTGCTTTGTGTTCTGTTAATTAATCTCACAGAGTTACATCTTTAACCTCAAGAAGCCTTTCGCTAAGGCTCTTGTTGTGGAATTTGCAAAGTGATATTTGTAAGCCCATAGAGGGCTATGGTGTAAAAGGAAATATCTTCCGTTAAAAACTGAAAAGAAGCTTTCTGAGAAACTGCTTTGTGTTCCTTTAATTCATCTCAAAGAGTTGCAGCTTTTTCCTCATGAAGCCTTTCGATAAGACTGTTCTTGTGGAATTTTCAAAGTGATATTTGAATGCCCATAGAGGGCTATGGTGAAAATGGAAATATCCTAAGATAAAATCGAAAGGAATCTTTCTGCAAAACTGCTTTGTGTTCTGTTAGTTCATCTCACAGAGTTTCAGCTTTGCCCTCAACGTGCCCCACTAAGACTATACTTGTGAAATTTGCAAATTGATATTTGGAAAACCATAAAGGGCTACGGTGAAAAGGGAAATATCTTCCATTAAAAACGGGAAAGAAACTTTCAGAGGAACTGCCGTGTGTTCTGTTAATACATCCACCGAGGTACAGCTTTCCCATCAAGAAGCCGTTCGCTAAGGGTGTTCTAGTGGAACTTGCAAAGAGATATGTGGAAGCCCATAGAGGGCTATGGTGAAAAAGGAAATATCTTCCTTTAAAAACTGGAAAGAAGCTTTCTGAGAAACTGCCGTGTGTTCTGTTAATACACCTCAAAGATTACAGCTTTCCCCTCAAGAAGCCTTTCGCTATGACTGTTCTTGTTGGATTTGCAATGTGATATTTGGAAGCCCATAGAGGACTATGGTGAAAAAGGAAATATCTTCAGTTAAAAACTGGAAAGAAGCTGTATGAGAAACTGCCTTGTGTTCTGTTAATTTACCTTACGGAGTTACAGCTTTCCCCTCCAGAAGCCTTTCCCTAAGACTGTTCTTGTGGAATTTGCAAAGTGATTTTTGGTAAAAGGCGAAAGATGTATACGATCTTAAGAGAAACAAGAGTATTGGAAAGTGATACTTGGAAGCCCATAGAGGGCTGTGGTGAAAAAGAAATATCTTCGGTTAAAAACTGGAAAGAAGCTTTCTGAGAAACTGCCGTGTGATGGTGTAATACATCTCACCGAGTTGCAGCTTTACCCTCAAGAAGCCTTTCACTAAGACTGTTCTTGTGGAATTTGCAATCTGATATTTGGAAGCCCATAGAGGCCTATGGTGAAAAAGGAAATATCCTATGATAAAAATTGAAAGGAAGCTTTTTGAGAAATGGCTTTGGGTCTCTTAATTCATCTCACAGAGTTAGAGCTTTCCCCTGAAGAAGTCGTTCACTAAGATTGCTCTTGTGAAATTTAAAAGTGATATTTGGAAACCCATAGGAGGCTATGGTGAACAAGGCAATGTCTTCCGTTAAAAACTGGAAAGAAGCTTTCTGAGAAACTGCCATGTGTTCTGTTAATACACCTCACCGAGTTACAAATTTCCCCTCAAGAAGCCTTTCGCTAAGACTGCTCTTGTGGGATTTGCAAAGTGATATTTGAAAGCCCATAGAGGCTTATAATGAAAAAGGAAATATCTTCAGTTAAACTGTGGATAGAAGCATTCTGAGAAACTGCTTTCTGTTCTGTTAATTCATCTCACGGAGTTACAGCTTTCCCCTCAAGAAGCCTTTCGCTAAGACTGTTCTTGTGGAATTTGCAAAGTGATATTTGGAAGCCCATAGATGGCTATGGTGAAAATGGAAATATCCTAAGATGAAAACCGAAAAGAAGCTTTCTGAAAAATTCTTTGTGTTCCGTTAGTTCATCTCACAGAGTTACAGCTTTCCCTTCAAGAAGTCGTTCACTAAGACAGTTCTTGTGAAACTTGAAATGTGAACTTTGGAAGCCGATAGAGGTCTATGGTGTAAAAGGAAATATCTTCTGTTAAAATATGGAAAGAAGCTTTCTGAGAAACTGCCGTGTGTTCTGTTAATACATCTCACCAAGATACAGCTTTCCCCAAAAGAAGTCTTTGGCTAAGACTGTTCTTGTGGGATTTGCAAAGTGATATTTGGAAGTCCATTTACCCTCAAGAAGCCTGTCACTAAGACTTTTCTTTTTGAATTTCCAAAGTGAAATTTGAAAGCCCATAGAGGGCAATGGTGAAAAACACCATATCTTCCATTAAAAAGCATAAAGAAGCTTTCTGAGAAACTGTTTTGTGTTCTGTTAGTTCATCTCACAGTGTTACAGCTATCCCCTCAAGAAGCCTATCACTAAGACTATTTTTGTGAAATTTGCAAAGTGATATTTGGAAACCCATATTGGGCTATGGTGAAAAAGGAAATATCTTCAGTAAAAAACTGGAAAGAAGCTCTCTGAGATACTGAAGTGTGTTCTGTTAATACATCTCACTGAGTTACAGCTTTCCCCTCAAGAAGCGTTTCCGTAAGACTGTTCTTGTGGAATTTGCAAAGTGATATTTGGAAGCCCATAGATTGGTATGGTGAAAAAGGAAATAACTTCAGTTAAAAACTGGAAAGGAGCTTTCTGAGAAACTGCCGTGTGTTCCTGTAATTCATCTCACCGAGTTACAGCTTTCTCCTCAAGAGCCTTTCACTGAGACTGTTCTTGTGGGATTTGCAAAGAGATATTTGGAAGACCATAGAGACCTACGGTGAAAAAGGAAATATCTACCGTTAAAAACTGGAAAGAAACTTTCTGAGAAACTGCTTTGTGTTCTGTTATTACATCTCACAGTGTTACAGCTTTCCCCTCAAGAAGCGTTTCGCTAAGACTGTTCTTGTGGAATTTAGAACGTGATATTTGGAATCCCATAGAGGGCTATGGTGAAAAAGGAAATAATTTACGTTAAAAACTGGAAAGAAGCTTTCTGACAAACTGCTTTGTGTTCTGTTAATTCATCTGAGAGGGTTACAGCTTTCCCCTCCAGAAGCCTTTCGCTAAGACCGTTCTTGTGGGATCTGCAAAGTGATATTTGAAAGCCGATTTAGGGCTATGGTGAAAAAGGAAATATATTCAGTTTAAACTGGAAAGAAGCTTTCTGAGAAACTACTTTGTGTTCTGTTAAGTCATCTCACAGAGTTACAGCTTTCCCCTCAAAAAGTCTTTCGCTAAGACTGTTCTTGTGGAATTTGCAAAATGATATTTGGAAGCCCGTAGCTATGGTGAAAAAGGGAATATCTTCCATTAAAAACCGAAAAGAAGCTCTCTGAGAAACTGCTGTGTGTTCTGTTAGTTCATCTCACAGTGTTACAGCTATCCCCTCAAAAAGCCGTTCACTAAGACTATTCTTGTGAAATTTGCAAAGTGATATTTGGAAACCCATAATGGTCTATGGTGAAAAAGGAAATATCTTTAGTTAAAAACTGGAAAGAAGCTCTCTGAGATGCTGCCGTGTGTTCTGTTAATACATCTCACCTTGTTACAGCTACCCCCTCCAGAAGCCTATCGCTAAGTCTGTTCTTGAGGAATTTGCAAAGTGACATTTGGAAGCCCATAGAGGGCTATGGTGAAAAAGGAAGTATATTCCTTAAAAACTGGAAAGAAGATTTCTGAGAAACTGCTTTGTGTTCTGTTAATTCATCTCACAGTGTTACAGCTTTCCCCTCAAGAAGCGTTTCGCTAAGACTGTTCTTGTGGAATTTGCAAAGTGATACTTGGAAGCCCATAGAGGGCTGTGATGAAAAAGGAAATATCTTCAGTTAAAAACTGGAAAGAAGATTTCTTGGAAACTGCTTTGTGTTCTGTTAATTCATCTCACAGAGTTACAGCTTTCCCATCAAGAAGCCGTTCACTAAGACAGTTCTTGTGGAATTTGCAATGTAATATTTGGAAGTCGCTAGAGGGCTATGGAGAAAAAGGAAATATCTTCAGTTAAAAACTGGAAAGAAGCTTTCTGAGAAACTGCAGTTTGTTCTGTTAATACATCTCACCGAGTTACAGCTTTCCCCACCAGAAGCCTTTCGTTAAGACTGTTCTTGTCGGATTTGAAAAGTGATATTTGGAAGCCCATGGAGGGCTATGGTGAAAAAGGAAATATCCTAAGATAAAAACTGAAAAGAGGCATTCTGAGAAACTGCTTTGTGTTCTGTAAATTCAACTCAGATTTACAGCTTTCCCCTCAAGAAGCCTTTCGCTAAGGCTGCTGTTGTGGAATTTGCAAAGTGATATTTGAAAGCCCATTGAGGGCTATGGTGAAAAAGGAAATATCTTCAGTTTAAAGTGGAAAGAAGCTCTGTGAGAAACTGCTTTGTGTTCTGTTAGTTCATCTCACAGAGTTTCAGCTTTCCCATCAAGAAGCCTTTCGCTAAGACTGTTCTTGTGGAATTTGCAAAGTGATATTTGTAAGCCCTTAGAGGGCGATGGTGAAAAAGGAAATATCTTCCGTTAAAAACTGGAAAGAAGCTTTCTGAGGAACTGCTTTGTTTTCTTTTAATTTATCTCACAGAGTGACAGCTTTCCCCTCAAGAAGCCTTTCGCTAAGACTGTTCCTGTGGAAATGGCAAAGTGATATTTGGAAGCCCATAGAGGGCTGTGATGAAAAAGGAAATATCTTCAGTTAAAAACTGGAAAGAAGATTTCTTGGAAACTGCTTTGTGTTCTGTTAATTCATCTCACAGAGTTACTGCTTTCCCATCAAGAAGCCGTTCACTAAGACAGTTCTTGTGGAATTTGCAATGTAATATTCGGAAGCCGCTAGAGGGCTATGGAGAAAAAGGAAATATCTTCAGTTAAAAACTGGAAAGAAGCTTTCTGAGAAACTGCAGTTTGTTCTGTTAATACATCTCACCGAGTTACAGCTTTCCCCACCAGAAGCCTTTCGTTAAGACTGTTCTTGTCGGATTTGAAAAGTGATATTTGGAAGCCCATGGAGGGCTATGGTGAAAAAGGAAATATCCTAAGATAAAAACTGAAAAGAGGCATTCTGAGAAACTGCTTTGTGTTCTGTAAATTCAACTCAGATTTACAGCTTTCCCCTCAAGAAGCCTTTCGCTAAGGCTGTTGTTGTGGAATCTGCAAAGTGATATTTGAAAGTCCATTGAGGGCTATGGTGAAAAAGGGAATATCTTCAGTTTAAAGTGGAAAGAAGCTCTGTGAGAAACTGCTTTGTGTTCTGTTAGTTCATCTCACAGAGTTTCAGCTTTCCCATCAAGAAGCCTTTCGCTAAGACTGTTCTTGTGGAATTTGCAAAGTGATATTTGTAAGCCCTTAGAGGGCGATGGTGAAAAAGGAAATATCTTCCGTTAAAAACTGGAAAGAAGCTTTCTGAGGAACTGCTTTGTTTTCTTTTAATTTATCTCACAGAGTGACAGCTTTCCCCTCAAGAAGCCTTTCGCTAAGACTGTTCTTGTGGAAATGGCAAAGTGATATTTGGAACCCGCAGAGGGCTGTGGTGAAAAAGGAAATATCTTCCGTTAAAAACGGGAAAGAAACTTTCTGAGAAACTACTTTGTGTTCTGTTAATTCATTTCGCAGAGTTACAGATTTCCCCTCAAGGAGCCTTTCGCTAAGACTGTTCTTGTGGAATTGGCAAAGTGATATTTGGAAGCCCATAGAGGGAAATGCGGTAAAAGGATATATCTTCCATTATAAAATGGAAAGAAACTTTCAGAGAAACTGTTTTGTGTTCTGTTAATTCATCTCACAGTGTTACTGCTTTCCCCTGAAGAAGCCTTTCGCTAAGACTGTTCTTGTGGAATTTGCAAAGTGATATTTGGAAGCCCCTAGAGGGCTATGGTGAAAAAGGAAATATCTTCCGTTAAAAACTGGAAAGAAGCTTTCTGAGAAACTGCTTCGTTTTCTGTTAATTCATCTCACAGAGTTACAGCATTCCCCTCAAGAAGCCTTTCGCTAAGACTGTTCTTGTGGAATTTGCAAAGTGATATTTGGAACCCGCAGAAGGCTGTGGTGAAAAAGGAAATATCTTCCGTTAAAAACGGGAAAGAAGCTTTCTGAGTTACAGCTTTCCCTTCATGAAGCCTTTCGCTAAGGCTGTTCTTGTGGAATTTGCAAGGTGATATTTGGAAGGCCATAGAGAGCTATGGTGAAAAACGAAGTATCTTCAGTTAAAAACTCGAAAGAAGCTGTCTGAGAAACTGCTTTGTGTTGTGTTAATTCATCTCACAGAGTTACAGCTTTCCCCTCAAGAAGACTTATGCTAAGACGGTTCTGTGGAATTGACAAAGTGATATTTGGAAGCCCATAGAGTGCTATGGTGAAAAAGGAATATCTTCAGTTAAAAACTGGAAAGAAGCTGTCTGAGAAACTGCTTTGTGTTCTGTTAATTCATCTCACAGACTTACAGGTTTCCCCTCAAGAAGCCTTTCGCTAAGACTGTTCTTGTGGAATTTGCAAAGTGCTATTTGGAAGCCCTTAGAGGGCTAGGGCGGAAAAGGAAATATCTTCCGTTAAAAACGGGAAAGAAGCTTTCTGAGAAACTACTTTGTGTTCTGTTAATTCATTTCGCAGACTTACAGATTTCCCCTCAAGGAGCCTTTCGCTAAGACTGTTCTTGTGGAATTGGCAAAGTGATATTTGGAAGATCATAGAGGGCAATGTGGTAAAAGGATATATCTTCCATTAAAAAATGGAAAGAAACTTTCAGAGAAACTGTTTTGTGTTCTGTTAATTCATCTCACAGAGTTACTGCTTTCCCCTGAAGAAGCTTTTCGCTAAGACTGTTCTTGTGGAATTTGCAAAGTGATATTTGGAAGCCCCTAGAGGGCTATGGTGAAAAAGGAAATACTTTCGGTTAAATACTGGAAAGAAGCTTTCTGAGAAACTGCTTTGTTTTCTGTTAATTCATCTCACAGTGTTACAGCTTTCCCCTCAAGAAGCCTTTTGCTAAGACTGTTCTTGTGGAATTTGCAAAGTGATATTTGGGACCCCATAGAGGGCTGTGGTGAAAAAGGAAATATCTTTCGTTAAAAACTGGAAAGAAGCTTTCTGAGAAATTGCTTTGTGTTCTGTTAATTCATCTCACAGAGTTACAGCTTTCCCTTCAAGAAGCCTTTCGCTAAGGCAGTTATGTGGAATTTGCAAAGTGATATTTGGTAGCCCATAGAGGGCTACGGTGAAAAAGAAACTATCTTCAGTTAAAAACAGGGAAGAAGCTTTCTGAGAAACTGCTTTGTGTTCTGTTAATTCATCTCACAGAGTTACAGCTTTCCCCTCAAGAAGCCTTTCGCTAAGTCTGTTCTTGTGTAATTTGCAAAGTGATTTTTGGAAGCCCATAGAGGGCTATAGTGAAAAAGGAAATATCTTCCGTTAAAAACGGGAAAGAAGTTTTCTGAGTTACAGCTTTTCCTTCAAGAAGCCTTTCGCTAAGGCTGTTCTTGTGGAATTTGCAAAGAGATATTTGGAAGCCCATAGAGGGCTATGGTGAAAAAGGAAATATCTTCAGTTGAAACCTGGAAAGAAGTTGTCTGAGAAACACCTTTGTGTTGTTTTAATTCATCTCACAGAGTTACAGCTTTCCCCTCAAGAAGAGTTTTGCTAATACTGTTCTTGTGGAATTGGAAAAGTGATATTTGGAAGCCCATAGAGGGCTATGGTGAAAAAGGAATTTTTTCAGTTACAAACTGGAAAGAAGCTGTCTGAGCAACTGCTTTGTGTTCAGTTAATTCATCTCACAGAGTTACAGCTTTCCCCGCAAGAAAACTTTACCGAAGACTGTTGTTGTGGAATTTGCAAAGTAATATTTGGAAGCCCATAGAGGGCTACGGCGAAAAAGGAAATATTTTCCGTTAAAAACGGGAAAGAAGCTTTCTGAGAAACTACTCTGGGTTCTGTTAGTTCATCTCGCAGAGTTACAAATTTCCCCTCAAGAAGACTTTCGCTAAGACTGTTCTTCTGGAATTGGCAAAGTGATATTTGGAAGCCCATAGAGGTCTATGGTGAAAAAGGAAATATCTTCCGTTAAAAACAGGAAAGAAGCTTTCTGAGAAACTGCTTTCTGTTCTGTTAATTCTTCTCACAGAGTTACAACTTTCGCTTCAAGAAGCCTTTTGCTAAGACTGTTTGTGTGGAACTTGCGAAGTGATATTTGGAAGCCCATAGAGGGCTGTGGTGAAAAAGGAAATATCCAAAGATAAAAACTGAAAAGAAGCATTCTGAGAAACTGCTTTGTGCTCTGTTAAACCAGCTCAGAGAGTTACAGCTTTCCCTTCAAGATGCCTCTCGCTAAGGCTGTTTTTGTGGATTTGGCAAAATGATATTTGGAAGCCCGTAGAGGGCTATGGTGAAAAAGGCAATATCTTACGTTAAAAACTGTAAAGAAGCGTTCCGAGAAACTGCTTCGTGTTCTGTTAATTCAACGCACAGATTTACAGCTTTCCCCTCAAGAAACCTTTGGCTAAGACTGTCCTTGTGGAATTTGCAAAATTATATTTGGAAGCCCATAGAGGGCTATGGCAAAAAAGGAAATATCTTCTGTAAAAACTGGAAAGAAGCTTTCTGAGAAACTGCTTTGTGTTCTGTTAATTCATCTCAGAGAGTCACTGCTTTCACCTCAAGAAGCCTTTCGCTAAGACTCTTCTTCTGGAATTTGTAAAGTGATATTTGGAAGCCCATAGAGGGTTATGGTGAAAAAGGAAAATCTTCCCTTAAAAACTGGAAAGAAGTTTTCTGAGAAACTGCTTTGTGTTCGGTTAATTCATCTCACAGTTACCGCTTTCCCCTCAAGAAGCCTTTCGCTAAGAATCTTCTTGTGGAATTGGCAAAGTGATATTTGGAAGCCCATAGAGGTCTATGTTGAAAAAGGAAATATCTTCCGTTAAAAACTGGAAAGAAGCTTTCTGAGAAACTGCTTTGCCTTCTGTTAATTCATCTCACAGAGTCACTGCTTTCACCACAAGAAGCCTTTCGCTAAGACTGTTCTTTTGGAATTTTCATAGTGATATTTTCAAGCCCATAGAGGGCTAAGGTGAAAAAGGAAATATTCTAAGATAAAAACTGAAAAGAATCATTCTGAGAAACTACTTTGTGTTCTGTTAATTCATCTCACAGAGTTACAGCTTTCCCCCGAAGAAGACTTTCGCGAAGACTCTTCTTGTGGAATTTGCAAAGTGATATTTGGAAGCCCATAGAGGACTATGGTGAAAAAGGAAATATCTTCCGTTAAAAACTGGAAACAAGCTTTCTGGGAAACTGCTCTGTGTTCTGTTAATTCATCTCACAGAGTTACTGCTTTCCCAGCAAGAAGCCATTCTCTAAGATTCTTCTTGTGGATTTTGCAAAGTGATATTGGAAGCCTATAGAGCGCTATGGTGAAAAAGGAAGTATCTTCCGTTAAAAACTGGAAAGAAGCTTTCTGAGAAACTGCTTTGCATTCTGTTAATTCATCTCACAGAGTGACAGCTTTACCCTCAAGAAGCCTTTCGCTAAGACTGTTCTTGTGGAATTTGCAAAGTGATATTTGGAAGCCCCTACAGGGCTATGTTGAAAAAGGAAATATCTTAAGTTAAAAACCGGAAAGAAGCTTTCAGAGAAATTGCTTTGTGTTCTGTTAATTCATCTCACAGAGTTACAGCTTGCCCCTCAAGAAGCCTTTCGCTAAGACTGTTCTTGGGGAATTTGCAAGGTGATATTTGCAAGCTCATAGAGGGTTAAGGTGAAAAAGGAAATAACTTCCATTCAAAACTGGTAAGAAGCTTTCTGAGAAACTGCTTTGTGTTCTGTTAATTCATCTCACAGAGTTACAGCTTTCCCCTCAAGAAGACTTTCGCGAAGACTGTTCTTGTGGAATTTGCAAAGTGATATTTGGAAGTCCATAGAGGGCTACGGTGAAAAAGGAAATATCTTCCGTTAAAAACTGGAAAGAAGCTTTGTCAGGAACTGCTTTGTGTTCTGTTAATTCATCTCACAGAGTTACAGGTTTCCCTTCAAGAAGCGTTTCGCTAAATCTATTTTTGTGGAATTTGCGCCGTGATATTTGGAAGCCCTTAGAGGACTATGGTGAAAAAGAAATATCTTCCGTTAAAAACTGGAACGAAGCTTTCTGAGAAACTACTTTGTGTTTTGTTAATTCATCTCACAGAGTTACAGCTTCCCCTCAAGAAGCCTTTAGCTAAGACTGTTCATGTGGAATTTTCAAAGCGATATTTGGAAGCCCATAGAGGGCTGTATTGAAAATGGAAATATCCTCCGTTAAAAATTGGAAAGAAGCTTTCTGAGAAACTGATTTGTGTTCTGTTAATTCATCTCACAGAGTTACAGCTTTCCTTTCAAGAAGCCTTTCGCTAAGTCTGTTCTTATGGAATTTGCAAAGTAATACTTGGAATCCCATAGAGGGCTATGGTGAAAAAGATATAACTTCCGTTCAAAAATGGAAAGAAGCTTTCTGAGAAACTGCTTTGTGTTCTGTTAATTGTTCCCGTAGAGTTACAGCTTTCCCCTGAAGAAGCTTTTCGCTATGACTGTTCTTGTGCAATTTGCAAAATGATATTTGGAAGCCCATAGAAGGTTATGGTGAAAAGGAAATATCTTCCGTTAGAAACCGGAAAAAAAGCTTTCTGAGAAACTGCTTTGGCTTCTGTTCATTTATCTCACAGAGTTACAGCATTCCCTTCAAGAAGCCTTTCGCTAAGGCTGTTTTGTGGAATTTGGAAAGTGATGTTTGGAAGCCCATAGAGGGCTATGGTGAAAAAGGAAATATCTTCAGTTAAACACCGGAAAGAAGCTTTCTTAGAAACTGCTTTGTGTTCTGTCAATTCAACTTACAGAGTTATAGCTTCCCTTCAAGAAACCTTTCGCTAAGACTGATCTTGTGGAATTTGCAAAGTGATATTTGGAAGCCCATAGAGGGCTATATTGAAAAAGGAAATATCTTCCGTTAAAAACTGGAAAGAGGCTTTCTGAGAAACTGCTTTGTGTTCTGTTAATTCATCTCACAGAGTCACTGCTTTCAGCTCAAGAAGCCTTTCGCTTAGACTGTTCTTGTGGAATTTTCATAGTGATATTTTCAAGCCCATAGAGGGCTAAGGTGAAAAAGGAAATATCCTGAGATAAAAAGTGAAAAGAAGCATTCTGAGAAACTACATTGTGTTCTGTTAATTCATCTCACAGAGTTACAGCTTTCCCCTGAAGAAGACTTTCGCGAAGACTCTTCTTGTGGAATTTGCAAAGTGATATTTGGAAGCCCATAGAGTGCTATGGTGAAAAAGGAAATATCTTCCGTTAAAAACTGGAAAAAGCTTTCTGAGAAATTACCTTGTGTTCTGTTAATTCATCTCACGGAGTTACAGCTTTCCCCTCAAGAAGCCTTTCGCTAAAAATGTTCTTGTGGAATTTACAAAGTGATATTTGGAAGCCCATAGAGGGCTACGGTGAAAAAGGAAATACCTTCCGTTAAAAACTGAAAAGAAGCTTTCGGAGAAAGTGTTTTGTGTTCTGTCAATTCATCTCACAGAGTTACAGCTTTCCCTCAAGAAGCCTTTCGCTAAGACTGTACTTGTGGAATTTTCAAAGCGATATTTGGAAGCCCATAGAGGGTTACATTGAAAAAGGAAATATCTTCCGTTAAAAATTGGAGAGAAGCTTTCTGAGAAACTGATTTGTGTTCTGTTAATTCATCTCACAGAGTTACAGCTTTCCTTTCAAGAAGCCTTTCAATAAGGCTGTTCTTGTGGAATTTGCAAAGTGATATTTGGAAGCCCATAGAGGGCTATGGTGAACAAACAAATATCTTCCGTTAAAAACTGTAAAGAAGCTTTGTGAGAAACTGCTTTGTGTACTGTTAATTCTTCTCACATAGTTACAGCTTTCGCCTCAAGAAGCCTTTCACTAAGATTGTTCTTGTAGAATTTGCAAAAAGACAATTGGAAGCCCATAGAGGGCTATGTTGAAAAAGGAAATATCTTCTGTTAAAAACTGGAAAGAAGCTTTCAGAGGAACTGCTTTCTGTTCTGTTAATTCATCTCACAGAGTTACAGCTTTCCCCTCAAGAAGCCTTTCGCTATGACTGTTCTTGTGGAATTTGCAAAGTGTTATTTGGAAGCCCGTAGAAGTTTATGGTGGAAAAAGAAATATCTTCCGTTAGAAACTGGAAAAAAGATTTCTGAGAAACTGCTTTGGGTTCTGTTAATTCTTCTCACAGAGTTACAGCTTTCCCTTCAAGAAGCCTTTCGCTAAGGCTGTTCTTGTGGAATTTGGAAAGTGATATTTGGAAGCCCATAGAGGGCTATGGTGGAAAAGGAAATATCCTCAGTTAAACACTGGAAAGAAGCTTTCTGAGAAACTGCTTTGTGTTCTGTCAATTCACCTCACAGAGTTACAGCTTCCCTTCAAGAAACCTTTTGCTAATACTGTTCTTGTGGAATTTGCAAAATGATATTTGGAAGCCCATAGAGGGCTATATTGAAAAAGGAAATATCTTCCGTTAAAAACTGGAAAGAAGCTTTCTGAGAAACTGATTTGTGTTCTGTTAATTCATCTCACAGAGTTACTGCTTTCCCCTCAAGAAACCTTTCGCTAAGACTGTTGTTGTGAAATTTGCATATTGATATTTGGAATCCCATAGAGGGCTATGGTGAAAAAGGAAATATCTTCCGTTAAAAACTGGAAAGAAGCTTTCAGAGAAAGTACTTTGTGTTCTGTTAATTCATCTCACAGAGTTACACCTTTCCCCTCAAAAAGCCTTTCGCTAAGACTCTTCTTGTGGAATTTGCATAGTGATATTAGGAAGCCCATAGAGGGCTAAGCTGAAATAGGAAATATCTTCCATTAAAAACTGGAAAGAAGCTTTCTGAGAAACTGCTTTGTGTTCTGTTAGTTCTTCTCACAGAGTTACAGCTTTCCCCTCAAGAAGCCTTTTGCTAAGACTGTTCTTGTGGGATTTGCACAGTGATATTTGGAAGCCCATAGCGGGCTGTGGTGAAAAAGGAAATATCATCCGTTAAAAACTGGAAAGAAGCTTTCGGAGAAACTGCTTTGTGTTCTGTTAATTCATCTCACAGAGCTACTGCTTTCCCCTCAAGAAACCTTTCGCTAAGACTGTTCTTGTGGAATTTGCAAAGCGATATTGGAAACCCATAGAGTGCTATGCTGAAAAATGATATATCTACCGTTAAAAATTGGATAGAAGCTTTCAGAGAAACTGCTTTGTGTTCTGTTAATTCATCTCACAGAGTTACTGCGTTCCCCTCAGGAAGACTTTCGCTAAGACTGTTTTTGTGGAATTTGGAAAGTGATACTTGGAAGCCCATTGAGGGCTATGGTGGAAAAGGAAATATGTTCAGTTAAACAGTGGAAAGAAGCTTTCTTAGAAACTGCTCTGTGTTCTCTCAATTCATCTCACAGAGTTACTGCTTTCCCAGCAAGAAGCCATTCTCTAAGATTCTTCTTGTGGATTTTGCAAAGTGATATTGGAAGCCTATAGAGCGGTATGGTGAAAAAGGAAAAATCTTCCGTTAAAAACTGGAAAGAAGCTTTCTGAGAAACTGCTTTGCGTTCTGTTAATTCATCTCACAGAGTTACAGCTTTCCCCTCAAGAAGACTTACGCTCAGACTGTTCTTCTGGAATTTGGAAAGTGATTCTTGGAAGCCCATAGTGGGCTATGGTTAAAAAAGAAATATCTTATTTAAAAACAGGAAAGAATCTTTCTGAGGAAGTGCTTTGTGTTCTGTTAATTCATCTCACAGAGTTACAGTTTTCCCCTAAAGAAGACTTTTGCTAAGACTCTTCTTGTGGAATCTGCAAAGTGATATTTGGAAGCCCTTACAGGGCTATGGTGAAAAAGTCAATATCTTTCTTTAAAAACCGGCAAGAGGCTTTCTCGGAAACTTCTTTGTGTTCTCCTAATTCATCTCACAGAATTACAGCTTTACCCTCAAGAAGCCTTTCGCTAAGGCTCTTCTTATGGAATTTGGAAAGTGATATTTGGTAGCCCTTAGAGGGCTATGGCAAAAAAGGAAATATCTTCCGTAAAAACTGGAAAGAAGCTTTCTGAGAAACTGCTTTGTGTTCTGTTAATTCATCTCAGAGAGTCACTGCTTTCACCTCAAGAAGCCTTTCGCTAAGACTCTTCTTCTGGAATTTGTAAAGTGATATTTGGAAGCCCATAGAGGGTTATGGTGAAAAAGGAAAATCTTCCCTTAAAAACTGGAAAGAAGTTTTCTGAGAAACTGCTTTGTGTTCGGTTAATTCATCTCACAGTTACTGCTTTCCCCTGAAGAAGCCTTTCGCTAAGAATCTTCTTGTGGAATTGGCAAAGTGATATTTGGAAGCCCATAGAGGTCTATGTTGAAAAAGGAAATATCTTCCGTTAAAAACTGGAAAGAAGCTTTATGAGAAACTGCTTTGCATTCTGTTAATTCACCTCACAGAGTCACTGCTTTCACCTCAAGAAGCCTTTCGCTAGGACTGTTCTTTTGGAATTTTCATAGTGATATTTTCAAGCCCATAGAGGGCTAAGGTGAAAAAGGAAATATTCTAAGATAAAAACTGAAAAGAATCATTCTGAGAAACTACTTTGTGTTCTGTTAATTCATCTCACAGAGTTACAGCTTTCCCCTGAAGAAGACTTTCGCGAAGACTATTCTTGTGGAATTTGCAAAGTGATATTTGGAAGCCCATAGAGGACTATGGTGAAAAAGGAAATATCTTCCGTTAAAAACTGGAAACAAGCTTTCTGGGAAACTGCTCTGTGTTCTGTTAATTCATCTCACAGAGTTACTGCTTTCCCAGCAAGAAGCCATTCTCTAAGATTCTTCTTGTGGATTTTGCAAAGTGATATTGGAAGCCTATAGAGCGCTATGGTGAAAAAGGAAGTATCTTCCGTTAAAAACTGGAAAGAAGCTTTCTGAGAAACTGCTTTGCATTCTGTTAATTCATCTCACAGAGTGACAGCTTTACCCTCAAGAAGCCTTTCGCTAAGACTGTTCTTGTGGAATTTGCAAAGTGATATTTGGAAGCCCCTACAGGGCTATGTTGAAAAAGGAAATATCTTAAGTTAAAAACCGGAAAGAAGCTTTCAGAGAAATTGCTTTGTGTTCTGTTAATTCATCTCACAGAGTTACAGCTTGCCCCTCAAGAAGCCTTTCGCTAAGACTGTTCTTGGGGAATTTGCAAGGTGATATTTGCAAGCTCATAGAGGGTTAAGGTGAAAAAGGAAATAACTTCCATTCAAAACTGGTAAGAAGCTTTCTGAGAAACTGCTTTGTGTTCTGTTAATTCATCTCACAGAGTTACAGCTTTCCCCTCAAGAAGACTTTCGCGAAGACTGTTCTTGTGGAATTTGCAAAGTGATATTTGGAAGTCCATAGAGGGCTACGGTGAAAAAGGAAATATCTTCCGTTAAAAACTGGAAAGAAGCTTTGTCAGGAACTGCTTTGTGTTCTGTTAATTCATCTCACAGAGTTACAGGTTTCCCTTCAAGAAGCGTTTCGCTAAATCTATTTTTGTGGAATTTGCGCCGTGATATTTGGAAGCCCTTAGAGGACTATGGTGAAAAAGAAATATCTTCCGTTAAAAACTGGAACGAAGCTTTCTGAGAAACTACTTTGTGTTTTGTTAATTCATCTCACAGAGTTACAGCTTCCCCTCAAGAAGCCTTTAGCTAAGACTGTTCATGTGGAATTTTCAAAGCGATATTTGGAAGCCCATAGAGGGCTGTATTGAAAATGGAAATATCCTCCGTTAAAAATTGGAAAGAAGCTTTCTGAGAAACTGATTTGTGTTCTGTTAATTCATCTCACAGAGTTACAACTTTCCTTTCAAGAAGCCTTTCGCTAAGTCTGTTCTTATGGAATTTGCAAAGTAATACTTGGAATCCCATAGAGGGCTATGGTGAAAAAGATATTACTTCCGTTCAAAAATGGAAAGAAGCTTTCTGAGAAACTGCTTTGTGTTCTGTTAATTGTTCCCGTAGAGTTACAGCTTTCCCCTGAAGAAGCTTTTCGCTATGACTGTTCTTGTGCAATTTGCAAAATGATATTTGGAAGCCCATAGAAGGTTATGGTGAAAAGGAAATATCTTCCGTTAGAAACCGGAAAAAAAGCTTTCTGAGAAACTGCTTTGGCTTCTGTTCATTTATCTCACAGAGTTACAGCATTCCCTTCAAGAAGCCTTTCGCTAAGGCTGTTTTGTGGAATTTGGAAAGTGATGTTTGGAAGCCCATAGAGGGCTATGGTGAAAAAGGAAATATCTTCAGTTAAACACCGGAAAGAAGCTTTCTTAGAAACTGCTTTGTGTTCTGTCAATTCAACTTACAGAGTTATAGCTTCCCTTCAAGAAACCTTTCGCTAAGACTGATCTTGTGGAATTTGCAAAGTGATATTTGGAAGCCCATAGAGGGCTATATTGAAAAAGGAAATATCTTCCGTTAAAAACTGGAAAGAGGCTTTCTGAGAAACTGCTTTGTGTTCTGTTAATTCATCTCACAGAGTCACTGCTTTCAGCTCAAGAAGCCTTTCGCTTAGACTGTTCTTGTGGAATTTTCATAGTGATATTTTCAAGCCCATAGAGGGCTAAGGTGAAAAAGGAAATATCCTGAGATAAAAAGTGAAAAGAAGCATTCTGAGAAACTACATTGTGTTCTGTTAATTCATCTCACAGAGTTACAGCTTTCCCCTGAAGAAGACTTTCGCGAAGACTCTTCTTGTGGAATTTGCAAAGTGATATTTGGAAGCCCATAGAGTGCTATGGTGAAAAAGGAAATATCTTCCGTTAAAAACTGGAAAAAGCTTTCTGAGAAATTACCTTGTGTTCTGTTAATTCATCTCACGGAGTTACAGCTTTCCCCTCAAGAAGCCTTTCGCTAAAAATGTTCTTGTGGAATTTACAAAGTGATATTTGGAAGCCCATAGAGGGCTACGGTGAAAAAGGAAATACCTTCCGTTAAAAACTGAAAAGAAGCTTTCGGAGAAAGTGTTTTGTGTTCTGTCAATTCATCTCACAGAGTTACAGCTTTCCCTCAAGAAGCCTTTCGCTAAGACTGTACTTGTGGAATTTTCAAAGCGATATTTGGAAGCCCATAGAGGGTTACATTGAAAAAGGAATTATCTTCCGTTAAAAATTGGAGAGAAGCTTTCTGAGAAACTGATTTGTGTTCTGTTAATTCATCTCACAGAGTTACAGCTTTCCTTTCAAGAAGCCTTTCAATAAGGCTGTTCTTGTGGAATTTGCAAAGTGATATTTGGAAGCCCATAGAGGGCTATGGTGAACAAACAAATATCTTCCGTTAAAAACTGTAAAGAAGCTTTGTGAGAAACTGCTTTGTGTACTGTTAATTCTTCTCACATAGTTACAGCTTTCGCCTCAAGAAGCCTTTCACTAAGATTGTTCTTGTAGAATTTGCAAAAAGACAATTGGAAGCCCATAGAGGGCTATGTTGAAAAAGGAAATATCTTCTGTTAAAAACTGGAAAGAAGCTTTCAGAGGAACTGCTTTCTGTTCTGTTAATTCATCTCACAGAGTTACAGCTTTCCCCTCAAGAAGCCTTTCGCTATGACTGTTTTTGTGGAATTTGCAAAGTGTTATTTGGAAGCCCGTAGAAGTTTATGGTGGAAAAAGAAATATCTTCCGTTAGAAACTGGAAAAAAGACTTCTGAGAAACTGCTTTGGGTTCTGTTAATTCTTCTCACAGAGTTACAGCTTTCCCTTCAAGAAGCCTTTCGCTAAGGCTGTTCTTGTGGAATTTGGAAAGTGATATTTGGAAGCCCATAGAGGGCTATGGTGGAAAAGGAAATATCCTCAGTTAAACACTGGAAAGAAGCTTTCTGAGAAACTGCTTTGTGTTCTGTCAATTCACCTCACAGAGTTACAGCTTCCCTTCAAGAAACCTTTTGCTAATACTGTTCTTGTGGAATTTGCAAAATGATATTTGGAAGCCCATAGAGGGCTATATTGAAAAAGGAAATATCTTCCGTTAAAAACTGGAAAGAAGCTTTCTGAGAAACTGATTTGTGTTCTGTTAATTCATCTCACAGAGTTACTGCTTTCCCCTCAAGAAACCTTTCGCTAAGACTGTTGTTGTGAAATTTGCATATTGATATTTGGAATCCCATAGAGGGCTATGGTGAAAAAGGAAATATCTTCCGTTAAAAACTGGAAAGAAGCTTTCAGAGAAAGTACTTTGTGTTCTGTTAATTCATCTCACAGAGTTACACCTTTCCCCTCAAAAAGCCTTTCGCTAAGACTGTTCTTGTGGAATTTGCAAAGTGATATTAGGAAGCCCATAGAGGGCTAAGCTGAAATAGGAAATATCTTCCATTAAAAACTGGAAAGAAGCTTTCTGAGAAACTGCTTTGTGTTCTGTTAGTTCTTCTCACAGAGTTACAGCTTCCCCTCAAGAAGCCTTTTGCTAAGACTGTTCTTGTGGGATTTGCACAGTGATATTTGGAAGCCCATAGCGGGCTGTGGTGAAAAAGGAAATATCATCCGTTAAAAACTGGAAAGAAACTTTCGGAGAAACTGCTTTGTGTTCTGTTAATTCATCTCACAGAGCTACTGCTTTCCCCTCAAGAAACCTTTCGCTAAGACTGTTCTTGTGGAATTTGCAAAGCGATATTGGAAACCCATAGAGTGCTATGCTGAAAAATGATATATCTACCGTTAAAAATTGGATAGAAGCTTTCAGAGAAACTGCTTTGTGTTCTGTTAATTCATCTCACAGAGTTACTGCGTTCCCCTCAGGAAGACTTTCGCTAAGACTGTTTTTGTGGAATTTGGAAAGTGATACTTGGAAGCCCATTGAGGGCTATGGTGGAAAAGGAAATATGTTCAGTTAAACAGTGGAAAGAAGCTTTCTTAGAAACTGCTCTGTGTTCTCTCAATTCATCTCACAGAGTTACTGCTTTCCCAGCAAGAAGCCATTCTCTAAGATTCTTCTTGTGGATTTTGCAAAGTGATATTGGAAGCCTATAGAGCGGTATGGTGAAAAAGGAAAAATCTTCCGTTAAAAACTGGAAAGAAGCTTTCTGAGAAACTGCTTTGCGTTCTGTTAATTCATCTCACAGAGTTACAGCTTTCCCCTCAAGAAGACTTACGCTCAGACTGTTCTTCTGGAATTTGGAAAGTGATTCTTGGAAGCCCATAGTGGGCTATGGTTAAAAAAGAAATATCTTATTTAAAAACAGGAAAGAATCTTTCTGAGGAAGTGCTTTGTGTTCTGTTAATTCATCTCACAGAGTTACAGTTTTCCCCTAAAGAAGACTTTTGCTAAGACTCTTCTTGTGGAATATGCAAAGTGATATTTGGAAGCCCTTACAGGGCTATGGTGAAAAAGTCAATATCTTTCTTTAAAAACCGGCAAGAGGCTTTCTCGGAAACTTCTTTGTGTTCTCCTAATTCATCTCACAGAATTACAGCTTTACCCTCAAGAAGCCTTTCGCTAAGGCTCTTCTTATGGAATTTGGAAAGTGATATTTGGTAGCCCTTAGAGGGCTATGGCAAAAAAGGAAATATCTTCCGTAAAAACTGGAAAGAAGCTTTCTGAGAAACTGCTTTGTGTTCTGTTAATTCATCTCAGAGAGTCACTGCTTTCACCTCAAGAAGCCTTTCGCTAAGACTCTTCTTCTGGAATTTGTAAAGTGATATTTGGAAGCCCATAGAGGGTTACGGTGAAAAAGGAAAATCTTCCCTTAAAAACTGGAAAGAAGTTTTCTGAGAAACTGCCTTGTGTTCGGTTAATTCATCTCACAGTTACTGCTTTCCCCTCAAGAAGCCTTTCGCTAAGAATCTTCTTGTGGAATTGGCAAAGTGATATTTGGAAGCCCATAGAGGTCTATGTTGAAAAAGGAAATATCTTCCGTTAAAAACTGGAAAGAAGCTTTCTGAGAAACTGCTTTGCATTCTGTTAATTCATCTCACAGAGTCACTGCTTTCACCTCAAGAAGCCTTTCGCTAGGACTGTTCTTTTGGAATTTTCATAGTGATATTTTCAAGCCCATAGAGGGCTAAGGTGAAAAAGGAAATATTCTAAGATAAAAACTGAAAAGAATCATTCTGAGAAACTACTTTGTGTTCTGTTAATTCATCTCACAGAGTTACAGCTTTCCCCTGAAGAAGACTTTCGCGAAGACTCTTCTTGTGGAATATGCAAAGTGATATTTGGAAGCCCATAGAGGACTATGGTGAAAAAGGAAATATCTTCCGTTAAAAACTGGAAACAAGCTTTCTGGGAAACTGCTCTGTGTTCTGTTAATTCATCTCACAGAGTTACTGCTTTCCCAGCAAGAAGCCATTCTCTAAGATTCTTCTTGTGGATTTTGCAAAGTGATATTGGAAGCCTATAGAGCGCTATGGTGAAAAAGGAAGTATCTTCCGTTAAAAACTGGAAAGAAGCTTTCTGAGAAACTGCTTTGCATTCTGTTAATTCATCTCACAGAGTGACAGCTTTACCCTCAAGAAGCCTTTCGCTAAGACTGTTCTTGTGGAATTTGCAAAGTGATAATTGGAAGCCCCTACAGGGCTATGTTGAAAAAGGAAATATCTTCTGTTAAAAACTGGAAAGAAGCTTTCAGAGGAACTGCTTTCTGTTCTGTTAATTCATCTCACAGAGTTACAGCTTTCCCCTCAAGAAGCCTTTCGCTATGACTGTTTTTGTGGAATTTGCAAAGTGTTATTTGGAAGCCCGTAGAAGTTTATGGTGGAAAAAGAAATATCTTCCGTTAGAAACTGGAAAAAAGATTTCTGAGAAACTGCTTTGGGTTCTGTTAATTCTTCTCACAGAGTTACAGCTTTCCCTTCAAGAAGCCTTTCGCTAAGGCTGTTCTTGTGGAATTTGGAAAGTGATATTTGGAAGCCCATAGAGGGCTATGGTGGAAAAGGAAATATCCTCAGTTAAACACTGGAAAGAAGCTTTCTGAGAAACTGCTTTGTGTTCTGTCAATTCACCTCACAGAGTTACAGCTTCCCTTCAAGAAACCTTTTGCTAATACTGTTCTTGTGGAATTTGCAAAATGATATTTGGAAGCCCATAGAGGGCTATATTGAAAAAGGAAATATCTTCCGTTAAAAACTGGAAAGAAGCTTTCTGAGAAACTGATTTGTGTTCTGTTAATTCATCTCACAGAGTTACTGCTTTCCCCTCAAGAAACCTTTCGCTAAGACTGTTGTTGTGAAATTTGCATATTGATATTTGGAATCCCATAGAGGGCTATGGTGAAAAAGGAAATATCTTCCGTTAAAAACTGGAAAGAAGCTTTCAGAGAAAGTACTTTGTGTTCTGTTAATTCATCTCACAGAGTTACACCTTTCCCCTCAAAAAGCCTTTCGCTAAGACTGTTCTTGTGGAATTTGCAAAGTGATATTAGGAAGCCCATAGAGGGCTAAGCTGAAATAGGAAATATCTTCCATTAAAAACTGGAAAGAAGCTTTCTGAGAAACTGCTTTGTGTTCTGTTAGTTCTTCTCACAGAGTTACAGCTTTCCCCTCAAGAAGCCTTTTGCTAAGACTGTTCTTGTGGGATTTGCACAGTGATATTTGGAAGCCCATAGCGGGCTGCGGTGAAAAAGGAAATATCATCCGTTAAAAACTGGAAAGAAGCTTTCGGAGAAACTGCTTTGTGTTCTGTTAATTCTTCTCACAGAGCTACTGCTTTCCCCTCAAGAAACCTTTCGCTAAGACTGTTCTTGTGGAATTTGCAAAGCGATATTGGAAACCCATAGAGTGCTATGCTGAAAAATGATATATCTACCGTTAAAAATTGGATAGAAGCTTTCAGAGAAACTGCTTTGTGTTCTGTTAATTCATCTCACAGAGTTACTGCGTTCCCCTCAGGAAGACTTTCGCTAAGACTGTTTTTGTGGAATTTGGAAAGTGATACTTGGAAGCCCATTGAGGGCTATGGTGGAAAAGGAAATATGTTCAGTTAAACAGTGGAAAGAAGCTTTCTTAGAAACTGCTCTGTGTTCTCTCAATTCATCTCACAGAGTTACTGCTTTCCCAGCAAGAAGCCATTCTCTAAGATTCTTCTTGTGGATTTTGCAAAGTGATATTGGAAGCCTATAGAGTGGTATGGTGAAAAAGGAAAAATCTTCCGTTAAAAACTGGAAAGAAGCTTTCTGAGAAACTGCTTTGCGTTCTGTTAATTCATCTCACAGAGTTACAGCTTTCCCCTCAAGAAGACTTACGCTCAGACTGTTCTTCTGGAATTTGGAAAGTGATTCTTGGAAGCCCATAGTGGGCTATGGTTAAAAAAGAAATATCTTATTTAAAAACAGGAAAGAATCTTTCTGAGGAAGTGCTTTGTGTTCTGTTAATTCATCTCACAGAGTTACAGTTTTCCCCTAAAGAAGACTTTTGTTAAGACTGTTCTTTTGGAATCTGCAAAGTGATATTTGGAAGCCCTTACAGGGCTATGGTGAAAAAGTCAATATCTTTCTTTAAAAACCGGCAAGAGGCTTTCTCGGAAACTTCTTTGTGTTCTCCTAATTCATCTCACAGAATTACAGCTTTACCCTCAAGAAGCCTTTCGCTAAGGCTCTTCTTATGGAATTTGGAAAGTGATATTTGGTAGCCCTTAGAGGGCTATGGCAAAAAAGGAAATATCTTCCGTAAAAACTGGAAAGAAGCTTTCTGAGAAACTGCTTTGTGTTCTGTTAATTCATCTCAGAGAGTCACTGCTTTCACCTCAAGAAGCCTTTCGCTAAGACTCTTCTTCTGGAATTTGTAAAGTGATATTTGGAAGCCCATAGAGGGTTATGGTGAAAAAGGAAAATCTTCCCTTAAAAACTGGAAAGAAGTTTTCTGAGAAACTGCTTTGTGTTCGGTTAATTCATCTCACAGTTACTGCTTTCCCCTCAAGAAGACTTTCGCTAAGAATCTTCTTGTGGAATTGGCAAAGTGATATTTGGAAGCCCATAGAGGTCTATGTTGAAAAAGGAAATATCTTCCGTTAAAAACTGGAAAGAAGCTTTCTGAGAAACTGCTTTGCATTCTGTTAATTCATCTCACAGAGTCACTGCTTTCACCTCAAGAAGCCTTTCGCTAAGACTGTTCTTTTGGAATTTTCATAGTGATATTTTCAAGCCCATAGAGGGCTAAGGTGAAAAAGGAAATATTCTAAGATAAAAACTGAAAAGAATCATTCTGAGAAACTACTTTGTGTTCTGTTAATTCATCTCACAGAGTTACAGCTTTCCCCTGAAGAAGACTTTCGCGAAGACTCTTCTTGTGGAATTTGCAAAGTGATATTTGGAAGCCCATAGAGGACTATGGTGAAAAAGGAAATATCTTCCGTTAAAAACTGGAAACAAGCTTTCTGGGAAACTGCTCTGTGTTCTGTTAATTCATCTCACAGAGTTACTGCTTTCCCAGCAAGAAGCCATTCTCTAAGATTCTTCTTGTGGATTTTGCAAAGTGATATTGGAAGCCTATAGAGCGCTATGGTGAAAAAGGAAGTATCTTCCGTTAAAAACTGGAAAGAAGCTTTCTGAGAAACTGCTTTGCATTCTGTTAATTCATCTCACAGAGTGACAGCTTTACCCTCAAGAAGCCTTTCGCTAAGACTGTTCTTGTGGAATTTGCAAAGTGATATTTGGAAGCCCCTACAGGGCTATGTTGAAAAAGGAAATATCTTAAGTTAAAAACCGGAAAGAAGCTTTCAGAGAAATTGCTTTGTGTTCTGTTAATTCATCTCACAGAGTTACAGCTTGCCCCTCAAGAAGCCTTTCGCTAAGACTGTTCTTGGGGAATTTGCAAGGTGATATTTGCAAGCTCATAGAGGGTTAAGGTGAAAAAGGAAATAACTTCCATTCAAAACTGGTAAGAAGCTTTCTGAGAAACTGCTTTGTGTTCTGTTAATTCATCTCACAGAGTTACAGCTTTCCCCTCAAGAAGACTTTCGCGAAGACTGTTCTTGTGGAATTTGCAAAGTGATATTTGGAAGTCCATAGAGGGCTACGGTGAAAAAGGAAATATCTTCCGTTAAAAACTGGAAAGAAGCTTTGTCAGGAACTGCTTTGTGTTCTGTTAATTCATCTCACAGAGTTACAGGTTTCCCTTCAAGAAGCGTTTCGCTAAATCTATTTTTTGTGGAATTTGCGCCGTGATATTTGGAAGCCCTTAGAGGACTATGGTGAAAAAGAAATATCTTCCGTTAAAAACTGGAACGAAGCTTTCTGAGAAACTACTTTGTGTTTTGTTAATTCATCTCACAGAGTTACAGCTTCCCCTCAAGAAGCCTTTAGCTAAGACTGTTCATGTGGAATTTTCAAAGCGATATTTGGAAGCCCATAGAGGGCTGTATTGAAAATGGAAATATCCTCCGTTAAAAATTGGAAAGAAGCTTTCTGAGAAACTGATTTGTGTTCTGTTAATTCATCTCACAGAGTTACAGCTTTCCTTTCAAGAAGCCTTTCGCTAAGTCTGTTCTTATGGAATTTGCAAAGTAATACTTGGAATCCCATAGAGGGCTATGGTGAAAAAGATATAACTTCCGTTCAAAAATGGAAAGAAGCTTTCTGAGAAACTGCTTTGTGTTCTGTTAATTGTTCCCGTAGAGTTACAGCTTTCCCCTGAAGAAGCTTTTCGCTATGACTGTTCTTGTGCAATTTGCAAAATGATATTTGGAAGCCCATAGAAGGTTATTGTGAAAAGGAAATATCTTCCGTTAGAAACCGGAAAAAAAGCTTTCTGAGAAACTGCTTTGGCTTCTGTTCATTTATCTCACAGAGTTACAGCATTCCCTTCAAGAAGCCTTTCGCTAAGGCTGTTTTGTGGAATTTGGAAAGTGATGTTTGGAAGCCCATAGAGGGCTATGGTGAAAAAGGAAATATCTTCAGTTAAACACCGGAAAGAAGCTTTCTTAGAAACTGCTTTGTGTTCTGTCAATTCAACTTACAGAGTTATAGCTTCCCTTCAAGAAACCTTTCGCTAAGACTGATCTTGTGGAATTTGCAAAGTGATATTTGGAAGCCCATAGAGGGCTATATTGAAAAAGGAAATATCTTCCGTTAAAAACTGGAAAGAGGCTTTCTGAGAAACTGCTTTGTGTTCTGTTAATTCATCTCACAGAGTCACTGCTTTCAGCTCAAGAAGCCTTTCGCTTAGACTGTTCTTGTGGAATTTTCATAGTGATATTTTCAAGCCCATAGAGGGCTAAGGTGAAGAAGGAAATATGCTGAGATAAAAAGTGAAAAGAAGCATTCTGAGAAACTACATTGTGTTCTGTTAATTCATCTCACAGAGTTACAGCTTTCCCCTGAAGAAGACTTTCGCGAAGACTCTTCTTGTGGAATTTGCAAAGTGATATTTGGAAGCCCATAGAGTGCTATGGTGAAAAAGGAAATATCTTCCGTTAAAAACTGGAAAAAGCTTTCTGAGAAACTGCTTTGCGTTCTGTTAATGCATCTCACAGAGTTACAGCTTTCCCCTCAAGAAGACTTACGCTAAGACTGTTCTTCTGGAATTTGGAAAGTGATTCTTGGAAGCCCATAGTGGGCTATGGTTAAAAAAGAAATATCTTATTTAAAAACAGGAAAGAATCTTTCTGAGGAAGTGCTTTGTGTTCTGTTAATTCATCTCACAGAGTTACAGTTTTCCCCTAAAGAAGACTTTTGCTAAGACTGTTCTTGTGGAATCTGCAAAGTGATATTTGGAAGCCCTTACAGGGCTATGGTGAAAAAGTCAATATCTTTCTTTAAAAACCGGCAAGAGGCTTTCTCGGAAACTTCTTTGTGTTCTCCTAATTCATCTCACAGAATTACAGCTTTACCCTCAAGAAGCCTTTCGCTAAGGCTCTTCTTATGGAATTTGGAAAGTGATATTTGGTAGCCCTTAGAGGGCTATGGTGAAAAAGGAAGTATCTTCCGTTAAAAACTGGAAAGAAGCTTTCTGAGAAACTTCTTTGTGTTCTCTTAATTCATCTCACAGAGTTACATCTTTTCCCATAATAAGCCGGTAGCTAAGACTGTTCTTGTGCAATTTGCAAAGTGATATTAGGAAGCCCATAGAGGACTATGATGAAAAAGGAAATATCTTCCGTTAAAAACTGGAAAGAAGCTTTCTGATAAACTGCTTTCTGTTCTGTTAATTCATCTCACAGAGTTACAGCTTTCCCTTCAAGAACCCTTTCGCTAAGTCTGTTCTTGTGGAATTTGCAAAGTGATATTTGGAAGCCCCTAGAGGGCTATGGTTGAAAAGGAAATATCATCCGTTAAAAACTGGAAAGAAACTTTCAGAGAACCTCCTTTGTGTTCTGTTAATTCATCTCACAGAGTTACACCTTTCCCCTCATGAAGCCTTTCGCAAAGACTGTTGTTTTGGAATTTGCAAAGTGATATTAGGAAGCCCATAGAGGGCTAAGGTGAAATAGGAAAGATCTTCCGTTAAAAACTGGAAAGAAGCTTTCTGAGAAACTGCTTTGTGTTCTGTTAATTCATCTCAAAGAGTTACAGCTTTCCCCTCAAGAAGCCTTTCTTTAAGACCGTTCTTGTGGAATTTGAAAAGTGATATTTGGAAGTCCATACAGGGCTATGGTGAAGAAGGAAATATCTTCCGTTAAAAACTGGAAAGAAGCTTTCTGAGAAACTGCTTTGTGTTCTGTTAATTCATCTCACAGAGATACAGCCTTCCATTCAAAAAGCCTTTCGCTAAGGCAGTTCTGGCAGTATTTGGAAACTGATATTTGGAAGACCATTGCAGGCCATGGTGAAAAGGAAAATATCTTCCGTTAAAAACTGTATAGAAGCTTTCTGTGAAACTGCTTTGTGTTCTGTTAATTCTTCCCACAGAGTTACAGCTTTCCACTCAAGAAGCCTTTTGCTAAGACTGTTCTTGTGGAATTTGCAAAGTCATATTTGTAAGCCCATGGATGGCTACGGAGAAAAAAAGAAATATCCTAAGATAACAACTGAAAAGAAGCTTTTTCAGAAACTGCTTTGTGTTGCGTTAATTCGTCTCACAGAATTACAGTTTTCCCCTCAAGAACCCGTTCACTAAGACTGCTCTTGTGAAATTTGCAAAGTGATATTTGGAAGCCCATAGGGTGTGGGGTGAAAAAGGAAATATCTTCGGTTAAAAACTGGAAACATGCTTTCTGAGAAACTGCTTTGTGTTCTGTTAATTCATCTCACAGAGTTACAGCTTTCCCTTCAAGAAGTCTTTCGCTAAGACTGTTCGTGTGGAATTTGCAAAGTGATATTTGGAAGCCAATAGAGAGCTATGGTGAAAAAGGAAATATCCTATGATAAAAACTAAAAAGAAGCTATCTGAGAAATTGCTTTGTGTTCTGTTAATTCATCTCACAGAGTTACTGCTTTCCCCTCAAGAACCTTTTCGCTAAGGGTGTTCTTGTGTCACTTGCAAAGTGATATATGGAAGCCCATAGAGGGCTATGGTGAAAAAGGAATTATCTTCCGTTAAAAACTGGAAAGAAGCTTTCTGAGAAACTGCTTTGTGTTCTGTTAATTCATCTCACAGAGTTACAGCTTTCTCCTCAAGAAGCCTTTCGCTAAGACTTTTCTTGTGGAATTTGCAAAGTGATATTTGAAAGCCCTTGGAGGGCTAGGGTGAAAAGGGAAATATCTTCAGTAAAAAACTGAAAAGACGCTTTCTGAGAAACTGCTCTGTGTTCTATTAATTCATCTCACACACTTACAGCTTTCCCCACAAGAAGCCATTCACTAAGACTGTTCTTGTGGAATTTGCAAAGTGATATTTGGAAGCCCTTAGAGGGCTATAGTGAAAAAGGAAATATCTTCAGTTAAAACCTGGAAAGAAGCTTTCTGAGAAATTGCTTTGGGTTCTGCTAATTCATCTCACAGAGTTAGAGTTTCCGCCTCAAGAATCCTTTCGCTAAGACCATTCTTGTGGTATTTGCATAGTTATTTTTGGTAGCCCGTAGTGCGCTATGGTTAAAAAGGAAATATCTTCCGTTAAAAACTGGAAAGAAGCTTTCTGAGAAACTGCTTTGTGTTCTGTTAATTCATCTCACAGAGTTACAGCTTTCCCCTCAAGAAGCCATTCGCTAAAACTGTTCTTGTGGAATTTGCAAAGTGATATTTGGAAGCCCATAGAGGGCTATGGTGAAGAAGGAAATATCTTAAGATAAAAACTGAAAAGAAGCTTTCAGAGAAACTGCTTTGTGTTCTGTTAATTCATGACACGGTGTTACAGCTTTCCCCTCAAGAAGCCTTTCGCTAAGACTGTTCTTGTGGAATTTGCAAAGTGATATTTATAAGCCCATAGTGGTCTATGGTGAAAAAGGAAATATCCTAAGATTAAAACTGAAAAGAAGCTTTCTGAAAAACTGCTTTCTGTTGTGTTAGTTCATCTCACAGAGTTACAGCTTTCATCTCAAGAAGCCGTTCATTAAGCCTGTTCTTGTGAAATTTGTACAGTGATATTTTGAAGCCCATAGAGGTGTACGGTGTAAAAGGAAATATCCTAAGAAATAAACTGAAAAGAAGCTTTCTGAGAAACTGCTTTGTGTTCTGTTAATTCCTCTCACAGAGTTACAGCAGTCCCCTCAAGAAGCCTTTCGCTAAGATTGGTCTTGTGGCATTTGCAAAGTGATATTTGGGAGCCCATAGAGGGCTGTGGTGTAAAAGGAAATATCTTTAGTTAAAGATTGAAAAGAAGCATTCTTAGAAACTGCTTTGTGTTCTGTTAATTCATCTCACAGAGTTACTGCTCTTCCCTCAAGAAGCCATTCGCTAAGACTGTTGTTGTGGAATTTTTAAAGTGATATTTGGAAGCCCATAGAGTGCTTTGGTGAAAAAGGAAATGTCCTAAGATAAACACTGAAAAGAAGCTTTCTGCGAAACTGCTTTGGTTTCTGTTAATTCATCTAACAGAGTTACAGCTTTCCCCTGAAGAAGCCGTTTAGTAAGACTGTTCTTGTGAGATTTGCAAATGATATATGGAAGCCCATACAGGGCTATGGCGAAAAAGGAAATATCTTCAGTTAAAAACTGCAAAGAAGCTTTCTGAGAAACTGCTTTGTTGTCTGTTAATTCATCTCACAGCGTTACCGCTTTCCCCTCAAGAAGCCTTTCGCTAAGACTGTTCTTGTGGAATTTGCAAAGTGATATTTGGAAGCCCATAGAGGGCTGTGATGAAAAAGGAAATATCTTCAGTTAAAAACTGGAAAGAAGATTTCTTGGAAACTGCTTTGTGTTCTTTTAATTCATCTCACAGAGTTACAGCTTTCCCATCAAGAAGCCATTCACTAAGACAGTTCTTGTGGAATTTGCAATGTAATATTTGGAAGTCGCTAGGGGGCTATGGAGAAAAAGGAAATATCTTCAGTTAAAAACTGGAAAGAAGCTTTCTGAGAAACTGCAGTTTGTTCTGTTAATACATCTCACCGAGTTACAGCTTTCCCCACCAGAAGCCTTTCGTTAAGACTGTTCTTGTCGGATTTGAAAAGTGATATTTGGAAGCCCATGGAGGGCTATGGTGAAAAAGGAAATATCCTAAGATAAAAACTGAAAAGAGGCATTCTGAGAAACTGCTTTGTGTTCTGTAAATTCAACTCAGATTTACAGCTTTCCCCTCAAGAAGCCTTTCGCTAAGGCTGTTGTTGTGGAATTTGCAAAGTGATATTTGAAAGCCCATTGAGGGCTATGGTGAAAAAGGAAATATCTTCAGTTTAAAGTGGAAAGACGCTCTGTGAGAAACTGCTTTGTGTTCTGTTAGTTCATCTCACAGAGTTTCAGCTTTCCCATCAAGAAGCCTTTCGCTAAGACTGTTCTTGTGGAATTTGCAAAGTGATATTTGTAAGCCCTTAGAGGGCGATGGTGAAAAAGGAAATATCTTCCGTTAAAAACTGGAAAGAAGCTTTCTGAGGAACTGCTTTGTTTTCTTTTAATTTATCTCACAGAGTGACAGCTTTCCCCTCAAGAAGCCTTTCGCTAAGACTGTTCCTGTGGAAATGGCAAAGTGATATTTGGAAGCCCATAGAGGGCTGTGATGAAAAAGGAAATATCTTCAGTTAAAAACTGGAAAGAAGATTTCTTGGAAACTGCTTTGTGTTCTGTTAATTCATCTCACAGAGTTACAGCTTTCCCATCAAGAAGCCGTTCACTAAGACAGTTCTTGTGGAATTTGCAATGTAATATTCGGAAGCCGCTAGAGGGCTATGGAGAAAAAGGAAATATCTTCAGTTAAAAACTGGAAAGAAGCTTTCTGAGAAACTGCAGTTTGTTCTGTTAATACATCTCACCGAGTTACAGCTTTCCCCACCAGAAGCCTTTCGTTAAGACTGTTCTTGTCGGATTTGAAAAGTGATATTTGGAAGCCCATGGAGGGCTATGGTGAAAAAGGAAATATCCTAAGATAAAAACTGAAAAGAGGCATTCTGAGAAACTGCTTTGTGTTCTGTAAATTCAACTCAGATTTACAGCTTTCCCCTCAAGAAGCCTTTCACTAAGGCTGTTGTTGTGGAATCTGCAAAGTGATATTTGAAAGTCCATTGAGGGCTATGGTGAAAAAGGATATATCTTCAGTTTAAAGTGGAAAGAAGCTCTGTGAGAAACTGCTTTGTGTTCTGTTAGTTCATCTCACAGAGTTTCAGCTTTCCCATCAAGAAGCCTTTCGCTAAGACTGTTCTTGTGGAATTTGCAAAGTGATATTTGTAAGCCCTTAGAGGGCGATGGTGAAAAAGGAAATATCTTCCGTTAAAAACTGGAAAGAAGCTTTCTGAGGAACTGCTTTGTTTTCTTTTAATTTATCTCACAGAGTGACAGCTTTCCCCTCAAGAAGCCTTTCTCTAAGACTGTTGTTGTGGAAATGGCAAAGTGATATTTGGAACCCGCAGAGGGCTGTGGTGAAAAAGGAAATATCTTCCGTTAAAAACGGGAAAGAAACTTTCTGAGAAACTACTTTGTGTTCTGTTAATTCATTTCGCAGAGTTACAGATTTCCCCTCAAGGAGCCTTTCGCTAAGACTGTTCTTGTGGAATTGGCAAAGTGATATTTGGAAGCCCATAGAGGGAAATGCGGTAAAAGGATATGTCTTCCATTATAAAATGGAAAGAAACTTTCAGAGAAACTGTTTTGTGTTCTGTTAATTCATCTCACAGTGTTACTGCTTTCCCCTGAAGAAGCCTTTCGCTAAGACTGTTCTTGTGGAATTTGCAAAGTGATATTTGGAAGCCCCTAGAGGGCTATGGTGAAAAAGGAAATATCTTCCGTTAAAAACTGGAAAGAAGCTTTCTGAGAAACTGCTTCGTTTTCTGTTAATTCATCTCACAGAGTTACAGCATTCCCCTCAAGAAGCCTTTCGCTAAGACTGTTCTTGTGGAATTTGCAAAGTGATATTTGGAACCCGCAGAAGGCTGTGGTGAAAAAGGAAATATCTTCCGTTAAAAACGGGAAAGAAGCTTTCTGAGTTACAGCTTTCCCTTCAAGAAGCCTTTCGCTAAGGCTGTTCTTGTGGAATTTGCAAGGTGATATTTGGAAGGCCATAGAGAGCTATGGTGAAAAACGAAGTATCTTCAGTTAAAAACTCGAAAGAAGCTGTCTGAGAAACTGCTTTGTGTTGTGTTAATTCATCTCACAGAGTTACAGCTTTCCCCTCAAGAAGACTTATGCTAAGACGGTTCTGTGGAATTGACAAAGTGATATTTGGAAGCCCATAGAGTGCTATGGTGAAAAAGGAATATCTTCAGTTAAAAACTGGAAAGAAGCTGTCTGAGAAACTGCTTTGTGTTCTGTTAATTCATCTCACAGACTTACAGGTTTCCCCTCAAGAAGCCTTTCGCTAAGACTGTTCTTGTGGAATTTGCAAAGTGCTATTTGGAAGCCCTTAGAGGGCTAGGGCGGAAAAGGAGATATCTTCCGTTAAAAACGGGAAAGAAGCTTTCTGAGAAACTACTTTGTGTTCTGTTAATTCATTTCGCAGACTTACAGATTTCCCCTCAAGGAGCCTTTCGCTAAGACTGTTCTTGTGGAATTGGCAAAGTGATATTTGGAAGATCATAGAGGGCAATGTGGTAAAAGGATATATCTTCCATTAAAAAATGGAAAGAAACTTTCAGAGAAACTGTTTTGTGTTCTGTTAATTCATCTCACAGAGTTACTGCTTTCCCCTGAAGAAGCTTTTCGCTAAGACTGTTCTTGTGGAATTTGCAAAGTGATATTTGGAAGCCCCTAGAGGGCTATGGTGAAAAAGGAAATACTTTCGGTTAAATACTGGAAAGAAGCTTTCTGAGAAACTGCTTTGTTTTCTGTTAATTCATCTCACAGTGTTACAGCTTTCCCCTCAAGAAGCCTTTTGCTAAGACTGTTCTTGTGGAATTTGCAAAGTGATATTTGGGACCCCATAGAGGGCTGTGGTGAAAAAGGAAATATCTTTCGTTAAAAACTGGAAAGAAGCTTTCTGAGAAATTGCTTTGTGTTCTGTTAATTCATCTCACAGAGTTACAGCTTTCCCTTCAAGAAGCCTTTCGCTAAGGCAGTTATGTGGAATTTGCAAAGTGATATTTGGTAGCCCATAGAGGGCTAAGGTGAAAATGGAAATATCCTAAGATAAAAAACGAAGAGAAGCTTTCTGAGAAACTGCTTTGTGTTATGTTAATTCATCTCACAGAGTTACAGCTTTCCCCTCCAGAAGCCGTTCACTAAGACTGTTCTTGTGGAATTTGAAAAATGAAATTTGAAATCCCATAGAGGGCTATGCTGAAAAAGGAAATATCTTCAATTAAACACCGTAAAGGAGCTTTCTGAGAAACTGCTCTGTGTTATGTTAGTTCATCTCACAGAGTTATAGCTTTCCCCTGCAGAAGCCTTTTGCTAAGACTGTTCTTGTGGAATTTGCAAAGTGATATTTGGAAACCTGTAGGGGACTATGGTGATAAAAAACTTATCTTCCGTTAAAAACTGGAAAGAAGCTTTCTGAGAAAATGTCGTGTGTTCTGTTAATAAACCTCACCGATTTACACCTTTCCCCTAAAGAAGCCTTTGCTAAGACTGTTCTTGTGGGATTTCAAAGTGATATTTGGAAGCTTATAGAGGGCTACGGTGAAAAATTAAATTACTTCAGTTAAAAACTGAAAAGAAGCTTTCTGAGAACCTGCTTTGTGCTCTGTTAATTCATCTAACAGAGTTACAGCTTTCCCCTCCAGAAGACTTTCGCTAAGACTGTTCTTGTGGAATTTGCAAGGTGATATTTGGAAGCCCAAAGAGGGCTATGGTGAAAAAGGAAATATCTTCCGTTAAAAACTGGAAAGAAGCCTTCTGAGAAACTGCTTTGTGTTCTGTTAATTAATCTCACAGAGTTACATCTTTAACCTCAAGAAGCCTTTCGCTAAGGCTCTTGTTGTGGAATTTGCAAAGTGATATTTGTAAGCCCATAGAGGGCTATGGTGTAAAAGGAAATATCTTCCGTTAAAAACTGAAAAGAAGCTTTCTGAGAAACTGCTTTGTGTTCCTTTAATTCATCTCAAAGAGTTGCAGCTTTTTCCTCATGAAGCCTTTCGATAAGACTGTTCTTGTGGAATTTTCAAAGTGATATTTGAATGCCCATAGAGGGCTATGGTGAAAATGGAAATATCCTAAGATAAAATCGAAAGGAATCTTTCTGCAAAACTGCTTTGTGTTCTGTTAGTTCATCTCACAGAGTTTCAGCTTTGCCCTCAACGTGCCCCACTAAGACTATACTTGTGAAATTTGCAAATTGATATTTGGAAAACCATAAAGGGCTACGGTGAAAAGGGAAATATCTTCCATTAAAAACGGGAAAGAAACTTTCAGAGGAACTGCCGTGTGTTCTGTTAATACATCCACCGAGGTACAGCTTTCCCATCAAGAAGCCATTCGCTAAGGGTGTTCTAGTGGAACTTGCAAAGAGATATGTGGAAGCCCATAGAGGGCTATGGTGAAAAAGGAAATATCTTCCTTTAAAAACTGGAAAGAAGCTTTCTGAGAAACTGCCGTGTGTTCTGTTAATACACCTCAAAGATTACAGCTTTCCCCTCAAGAAGCCTTTCGCTATGACTGTTCTTGTTGGATTTGCAATGTGATATTTGGAAGCCCATAGAGGACTATGGTGAAAAAGGAAATATCTTCAGTTAAAAACTGGAAAGAAGCTGTATGAGAAACTGCCTTGTGTTCTGTTAATTTACCTTACGGAGTTACAGCTTTCCCCTCCAGAAGCCTTTCCCTAAGACTGTTCTTGTGGAATTTGCAAAGTGATTTTTGGTAAAAGGCGAAAGATGTATACGATCTTAAGAGAAACAAGAGTATTGGAAAGTGATACTTGGAAGCCCATAGAGGGCTGTGGTGAAAAAGAAATATCTTCGGTTAAAAACTGGAAAGAAGCTTTCTGAGAAACTGCCGTGTGATGGTGTAATACATCTCACCGAGTTGCAGCTTTACCCTCAAGAAGCCTTTCACTAAGACTGTTCTTGTGGAATTTGCAATCTGATATTTGGAAGCCCATAGAGGCCTATGGTGAAAAAGGAAATATCCTATGATAAAAATTGAAAGGAAGCTTTTTGAGAAATGGCTTTGGGTCTCTTAATTCATCTCACAGAGTTAGAGCTTTCCCCTGAAGAAGTCGTTCACTAAGATTGCTCTTGTGAAATTTAAAAGTGATATTTGGAAACCCATAGGAGGCTATGGTGAACAAGGCAACGTCTTCCGTTAAAAACTGGAAAGAAGCTTTCTGAGAAACTGCCATGTGTTCTGTTAATACACCTCACCGAGTTACAAATTTCCCCTCAAGAAGCCTTTCGCTAAGACTGCTCTTGTGGGATTTGCAAAGTGATATTTGAAAGCCCATAGAGGCCTACAATGAAAAAGGAAATATCTTCAGTTAAACTGTGGATAGAAGCATTCTGAGAAACTGCTTTCTGTTCTGTTAATTCATCTCACGGAGTTACAGCTTTCCCCTCAAGAAGCCTTTCGCTAAGACTGTTCTTGTGGAATTTGCAAAGTGATATTTGGAAGCCCATAGATGGCTATGGTGAAAATGGAAATATCCTAAGATGAAAACCGAAAAGAAGCTTTCTGAAAAATTCTTTGTGTTCCGTTAGTTCATCTCACAGAGTTACAGCTTTCCCTTCAAGAAGTCGTTCACTAAGACAGTTCTTGTGAAACTTGAAATGTGAACTTTGGAAGCCGATAGAGGTCTATGGTGTAAAAGGAAATATCTTCTGTTAAAATATGGAAAGAAGCTTTCTGAGAAACTGCCGTGTGTTCTGTTAATACATCTCACCAAGATACAGCTTTCCCCAAAAGAAGTCTTTGGCTAAGACTGTTCTTGTGGGATTTGCAAAGTGATATTTGGAAGTCCATTTACCCTCAAGAAGCCTGTCACTAAGACTTTTCTTTTTGAATTTCCAAAGTGAAATTTGAAAGCCCATAGAGGGCAATGGTGAAAAACACCATATCTTCCATTAAAAAGCATAAAGAAGCTTTCTGAGAAACTGTTTTGTGTTCTGTTAGTTCATCTCACAGTGTTACAGCTATCCCCTCAAGAAGCCTATCACTAAGACTATTTTTGTGAAATTTGCAAAGTGATATTTGGAAACCCATATTGGGCTATGGTGAAAAAGGAAATATCTTCAGTAAAAAACTGGAAAGAAGCTCTCTGAGATACTGAAGTGTGTTCTGTTAATACATCTCACTGAGTTACAGCTTTCCCCTCAAGAAGCGTTTCCGTAAGACTGTTCTTGTGGAATTTGCAAAGTGATATTTGGAAGCCCATAGATTGGTATGGTGAAAAAGGAAATAACTTCAGTTAAAAACTGGAAAGGAGCTTTCTGAGAAACTGCCGTGTGTTCCTGTAATTCATCTCACCGAGTTACAGCTTTCTCCTCAAGAGCCTTTCACTGAGACTGTTCTTGTGGGATTTGCAAAGAGATATTTGGAAGACCATAGAGACCTACGGTGAAAAAGGAAATATCTACCGTTAAAAACTGGAAAGAAACTTTCTGAGAAACTGCTTTGTGTTCTGTTATTACATCTCACAGTGTTACAGCTTTCCCCTCAAGAAGCGTTTCGCTAAGACTGTTCTTGTGGAATTTAGAACGTGATATTTGGAATCCCATAGAGGGCTATGGTGAAAAAGGAAATAATTTACGTTAAAAACTGGAAAGAAGCTTTCTGACAAACTGCTTTGTGTTCTGTTAATTCATCTGAGAGGGTTACAGCTTTCCCCTCCAGAAGCCTTTCGCTAAGACCGTTCTTGTGTGATCTGCAAAGTGATATTTGAAAGCCGATTTAGGGCTATGGTGAAAAAGGAAATATATTCAGTTTAAACTGGAAAGAAGCTTTCTGAGAAACTACTTTGTGTTCTGTTAAGTCATCTCACAGAGTTACAGCTTTCCCCTCAAAAAGTCTTTCGCTAAGACTGTTCTTGTGGAATTTGCAAAATGATATTTGGAAGCCCGTAGCTATGGTGAAAAAGGGAATATCTTCCATTAAAAACCGAAAAGAAGCTCTCTGAGAAACTGCTGTGTGTTCTGTTAGTTCATCTCACAGTGTTACAGCTATCCCCTCAAAAAGCCGTTCACTAAGACTATTCTTGTGAAATTTGCAAAGTGATATTTGGAAACCCATAATGGTCTATGGTGAAAAAGGAAATATCTTTAGTTAAAAACTGGAAAGAAGCTCTCTGAGATACTGCCGTGTGTTCTGTTAATACATCTGACCTTGTTACAGCTACCCCCTCCAGAAGCCTATCGCTAAGTCTGTTCTTGAGGAATTTGCAAAGTGACATTTGGAAGCCCATAGAGGGCTATGGTGAAAAAGGAAGTATATTCCTTAAAAACTGGAAAGAAGATTTCTGAGAAACTGCTTTGTGTTCTGTTAATTCATCTCACAGTGTTACAGCTTTCCCCTCAAGAAGCGTTTCGCTAAGACTGTTCTTGTGGAATTTGCAAAGTGATACTTGGAAGCCCATAGAGGGCTGTGATGAAAAAGGAAATATCTTCAGTTAAAAACTGGAAAGAAGATTTCTTGGAAACTGCTTTGTGTTCTGTTAATTCATCTCACAGAGTTACAGCTTTCCGATCAAGAAGCCGTTCACTAAGACAGTTCTTGTGGAATTTGCAATGTAATATTTGGAAGTCGCTAGAGGGCTATAGAGAAAAAGGAAATATCTTCAGTTAAAAACTGGAAAGAAGCTTTCTGAGAAACTGCAGTTTGTTCTGTTAATACATCTCACCGAGTTACAGCTTTCCCCACCAGAAGCCTTTCGTTAAGACTGTTCTTGTCGGATTTGAAAAGTGATATTTGGAAGCCCATGGAGGGCTATGGTGAAAAAGGAAATATCCTAAGATAAAAACTGAAAAGAGGCATTCTGAGAAACTGCTTTGTGTTCTGTAAATTCAACTCAGATTTACAGCTTTCCCCTCAAGAAGCCTTTCGCTAAGGCTGTTGTTGTGGAATTTGCAAAGTGATATTTGAAAGCCCATTGAGGGCTATGGTGAAAAAGGAAATATCTTCAGTTTAAAGTGGAAAGAAGCTCTGTGAGAAACTGCTTTGTGTTCTGTTAGTTCATCTCACAGAGTTTCAGCTTTCCCATCAAGAAGCCTTTCGCTAAGACTGTTCTTGTGGAATTTGCAAAGTGATATTTGTAAGCCCTTAGAGGGCGATGGTGAAAAAGGAAATATCTTCCGTTAAAAACTGGAAAGAAGCTTTCTGAGGAACTGCTTTGTTTTCTTTTAATTTATCTCACAGAGTGACAGCTTTCCCCTCAAGAAGCCTTTCGCTAAGACTGTTCCTGTGGAAATGGCAAAGTGATATTTGGAAGCCCATAGAGGGCTGTGATGAAAAAGGAAATATCTTCAGTTAAAAACTGGAAAGAAGATTTCTTGGAAACTGCTTTGTGTTCTGTTAATTCATCTCACAGAGTTACTGCTTTCCCATCAAGAAGCCGTTCACTAAGACAGTTCTTGTGGAATTTGCAATGTAATATTCGGAAGCCGCTAGAGGGCTATGGAGAAAAAGGAAATATCTTCAGTTAAAAACTGGAAAGAAGCTTTCTGAGAAACTGCAGTTTGTTCTGTTAATACATCTCACCGAGTTACAGCTTTCCCCACCAGAAGCCTTTCGTTAAGACTGTTCTTGTCGGATTTGAAAAGTGATATTTGGAAGCCCATGGAGGGCTATGGTGAAAAAGGAAATATCCTAAGATAAAAACTGAAAAGAGGCATTCTGAGAAACTGCTTTGTGTTCTGTAAATTCAACTCAGATTTACAGCTTTCCCCTCAAGAAGCCTTTCGCTAAGGCTGTTGTTGTGGAATCTGCAAAGTGATATTTGAAAGTCCATTGAGGGCTATGGTGAAAAAGGAAATATCTTCAGTTTAAAGTGGAAAGAAGCTCTGTGAGAAACTGCTTTGTGTTCTGTTAGTTCATCTCACAGAGTTTCAGCTTTCCCATCAAGAAGCCTTTCGCTAAGACTGTTCTTGTGGAATTTGCAAAGTGATATTTGTAAGCCCTTAGAGGGCGATGGTGAAAAAGGAAATATCTTCCGTTAAAAACTGGAAAGAAGCTTTCTGAGGAACTGCTTTGTTTTCTTTTAATTTATCTCACAGAGTGACAGCTTTCCCCTCAAGAAGCCTTTCGCTAAGACTGTTCTTGTGGAAATGGCAAAGTGATATTTGGAACCCGCAGAGGGCTGTGGTGAAAAAGGAAATATCTTCCGTTAAAAACGGGAAAGAAACTTTCTGAGAAACTACTTTGTGTTCTGTTAATTCATTTCGCAGAGTTACAGATTTCCCCTCAAGGAGCCTTTCGCTAAGACTGTTCTTGTGGAATTGGCAAAGTGATATTTGGAAGCCCATAGAGGGAAATGCGGTAAAAGGATATATCTTCCATTATAAAATGGAAAGAAACTTTCAGAGAAACTGTTTTGTGTTCTGTTAATTCATCTCACAGTGTTACTGCTTTCCCCTGAAGAAGCCTTTCGCTAAGACTGTTCTTGTGGAATTTGCAAAGTGATATTTGGAAGCCCCTAGAGGGCTATGGTGAAAAAGGAAATATCTTCCGTTAAAAACTGGAAAGAAGCTTTCTGAGAAACTGCTTCGTTTTCTGTTAATTCATCTCACAGAGTTACAGCATTCCCCTCAAGAAGCCTTTCGCTAAGACTGTTCTTGTGGAATTTGCAAAGTGATATTTGGAACCCGCAGAAGGCTGTGGTGAAAAAGGAAATATCTTCCGTTAAAAACGGGAAAGAAGCTTTCTGAGTTACAGCTTTCCCTTCATGAAGCCTTTCGCTAAGGCTGTTCTTGTGGAATTTGCAAGGTGATATTTGGAAGGCCATAGAGAGCTATGGTGAAAAACGAAGTATCTTCAGTTAAAAACTCGAAAGAAGCTGTCTGAGAAACTGCTTTGTGTTGTGTTAATTCATCTCACAGAGTTACAGCTTTCCCCTCAAGAAGACTTATGCTAAGACGGTTCTGTGGAATTGACAAAGTGATATTTGGAAGCCCATAGAGTGCTATGGTGAAAAAGGAATATCTTCAGTTAAAAACTGGAAAGAAGCTGTCTGAGAAACTGCTTTGTGTTCTGTTAATTCATCTCACAGACTTACAGGTTTCCCCTCAAGAAGCCTTTCGCTAAGACTGTTCTTGTGGAATTTGCAAAGTGCTATTTGGAAGCCCTTAGAGGGCTAGGGCGGAAAAGGAAATATCTTCCGTTAAAAACGGGAAAGAAGCTTTCTGAGAAACTACTTTGTGTTCTGTTAATTCATTTCGCAGACTTACAGATTTCCCCTCAAGGAGCCTTTCGCTAAGACTGTTCTTGTGGAATTGGCAAAGTGATATTTGGAAGATCATAGAGGGCAATGTGGTGAAAGGATATATCTTCCATTAAAAAATGGAAAGAAACTTTCAGAGAAACTGGTTTGTGTTCTGTTAATTCATCTCACAGAGTTACTGCTTTCCCCTGAAGAAGCTTTTCGCTAAGACTGTTCTTGTGGAATTTGCAAAGTGATATTTGGAAGCCCCTAGAGGGCTATGGTGAAAAAGGAAATACTTTCGGTTAAATACTGGAAAGAAGCTTTCTGAGAAACTGCTTTGTTTTCTGTTAATTCATCTCACAGTGTTACAGCTTTCCCCTCAAGAAGCCTTTTGCTAAGACTGTTCTTGTGGAATTTGCAAAGTGATATTTGGGACCCCATAGAGGGCTGTGGTGAAAAAGGAAATATCTTTCGTTAAAAACTGGAAAGAAGCTTTCTGAGAAATTGCTTTGTGTTCTGTTAATTCATCTCACAGAGTTACAGCTTTCCCTTCAAGAAGCCTTTCGCTAAGGCAGTTATGTGGAATTTGCAAAGTGATATTTGGTAGCCCATAGAGGGCTACGGTGAAAAAGAAACTATCTTCAGTTAAAAACAGGGAAGAAGCTTTCTGAGAAACTGCTTTGTGTTCTGTTAATTCATCTCACAGAGTTACAGCTTTCCCCTCAAGAAGCCTTTCGCTAAGTCTGTTCTTGTGTAATTTGCAAAGTGATTTTTGGAAGCCCATAGAGGGCTATAGTGAAAAAGGAAATATCTTCCGTTAAAAACGGGAAAGAAGTTTTCTGAGTTACAGCTTTTCCTTCAAGAAGCCTTTCGCTAAGGCTGTTCTTGTGGAATTTGCAAAGAGATATTTGGAAGCCCATAGAGGGCTATGGTGAAAAAGGAAATATCTTCAGTTGAAACCTGGAAAGAAGTTGTCTGAGAAACACCTTTGTGTTGTTTTAATTCATCTCACAGAGTTACAGCTTTCCCCTCAAGAAGAGTTTTGCTAATACTGTTCTTGTGGAATTGGAAAAGTGATATTTGGAAGCCCATAGAGGGCTATGGTGAAAAAGTAATTTTTTCAGTTACAAACTGGAAAGAAGCTGTCTGAGCAACTGCTTTGTGTTCAGTTAATTCATCTCACAGAGTTACAGCTTTCCCCGCAAGAAAACTTTACCGAAGACTGTTGTTGTGGAATTTGCAAAGTAATATTTGGAAGCCCATAGAGGGCTACGGCGAAAAAGGAAATATTTTCCGTTAAAAACGGGAAAGAAGCTTTCTGAGAAACTACTCTGAGTTCTGTTAGTTCATCTCGCAGAGTTACAAATTTCCCCTCAAGAAGACTTTCGCTAAGACTGTTCTTCTGGAATTGGCAAAGTGATATTTGGAAGCCCATAGAGGTCTATGGTGAAAAAGGAAATATCTTCCGTTAAAAACAGGAAAGAAGCTTTCTGAGAAACTGCTTTCTGTTCTGTTAATTCTTCTCACAGAGTTACAACTTTCGCTTCAAGAAGCCTTTTGCTAAGACTGTTTGTGTGGAACTTGCGAAGTGATATTTGGAAGCCCATAGAGGGCTGTGGTGAAAAAGGAAATATCCAAAGATAAAAACTGAAAAGAAGCATTCTGAGAAACTGCTTTGTGCTCTGTTAAACCAGCTCAGAGAGTTACAGCTTTCCCTTCAAGATGCCTCTCGCTAAGGCTGTTTTTGTGGATTTGGCAAAATGATATTTGGAAGCCCGTAGAGGGCTATGGTGAAAAAGGCAATATCTTACGTTAAAAACTGTAAAGAAGCGTTCCGAGAAACTGCTTCGTGTTCTGTTAATTCAACGCACAGATTTACAGCTTTCCCCTCAAGAAACCTTTGGCTAAGACTGTCCTTGTGGAATTTGCAAAATTATATTTGGAAGCCCATAGAGGGCTATGGCAAAAAAGGAAATATCTTCTGTAAAAACTGGAAAGAAGCTTTCTGAGAAACTGCTTTGTGTTCTGTTAATTCATCTCAGAGAGTCACTGCTTTCACCTCAAGAAGCCTTTCGCTAAGACTCTTCTTCTGGAATTTGTAAAGTGATATTTGGAAGCCCATAGAGGGTTATGGTGAAAAAGGAAAATCTTCCCTTAAAAACTGGAAAGAAGTTTTCTGAGAAACTGCTTTGTGTTCGGTTAATTCATCTCACAGTTACCGCTTTCCCCTCAAGAAGCCTTTCGCTAAGAATCTTCTTGTGGAATTGGCAAAGTGATATTTGGAAGCCCATAGAGGTCTATGTTGAAAAAGGAAATATCTTCCGTTAAAAACTGGAAAGAAGCTTTCTGAGAAACTGCTTTGCCTTCTGTTAATTCATCTCACAGAGTCACTGCTTTCACCACAAGAAGCCTTTCGCTAAGACTGTTCTTTTGGAATTTTCATAGTGATATTTTCAAGCCCATAGAGGGCTAAGGTGAAAAAGGAAATATTCTAAGATAAAAACTGAAAAGAATCATTCTGAGAAACTACTTTGTGTTCTGTTAATTCATCTCACAGAGTTACAGCTTTCCCCTGAAGAAGACTTTCGCGAAGACTCTTCTTGTGGAATTTGCAAAGTGATATTTGGAAGCCCATAGAGGACTATGGTGAAAAAGGAAATATCTTCCGTTAAAAACTGGAAACAAGCTTTCTGGGATACTGCTCTGTGTTCTGTTAATTCATCTCACAGAGTTACTGCTTTCCCAGCAAGAAGCCATTCTCTAAGATTCTTCTTGTGGATTTTGCAAAGTGATATTGGAAGCCTATAGAGCGCTATGGTGAAAAAGGAAGTATCTTCCGTTAAAAACTGGAAAGAAGCTTTCTGAGAAACTGCTTTGCATTCTGTTAATTCATCTCACAGAGTGACAGCTTTACCCTCAAGAAGCCTTTCGCTAAGACTGTTCTTGTGGAATTTGCAAAGTGATATTTGGAAGCCCCTACAGGGCTATGTTGAAAAAGGAAATATCTTAAGTTAAAAACCGGAAAGAAGCTTTCAGAGAAATTGCTTTGTGTTCTGTTAATTCATCTCACAGAGTTACAGCTTGCCCCTCAAGAAGCCTTTCGCTAAGACTGTTCTTGGGGAATTTGCAAGGTGATATTTGCAAGCTCATGGAGGGTTAAGGTGAAAAAGGAAATAACTTCCATTCAAAACTGGTAAGAAGCTTTCTGAGAAACTGCTTTGTGTTCTGTTAATTCATCTCACAGAGTTACAGCTTTCCCCTCAAGAAGACTTTCGCGAAGACTGTTCTTGTGGAATTTGCAAAGTGATATTTGGAAGTCCATAGAGGGCTACGGTGAAAAAGGAAATATCTTCCGTTAAAAACTGGAAAGAAGCTTTGTCAGGAACTGCTTTGTGTTCTGTTAATTCATCTCACAGAGTTACAGGTTTCCCTTCAAGAAGCGTTTCGCTAAATCTATTTTTGTGGAATTTGCGCCGTGATATTTGGAAGCCCTTAGAGGACTATGGTGAAAAAGAAATATCTTCCGTTAAAAACTGGAACGAAGCTTTCTGAGAAACTACTTTGTGTTTTGTTAATTCATATCATAGAGTTACAGCTTCCCCTCAAGAAGCCTTTAGCTAAGACTGTTCATGTGGAATTTTCAAAGCGATATTTGGAAGCCCATAGAGGGCTGTATTGAAAATGGAAATATCCTCCGTTAAAAATTGGAAAGAAGCTTTCTGAGAAACTGATTTGTGTTCTGTTAATTCATCTCACAGAGTTACAGCTTTCCTTTCAAGAAGCCTTTCGCTAAGTCTGTTCTTATGGAATTTGCAAAGTAATACTTGGAATCCCATAGAGGGCTATGGTGAAAAAGATATAACTTCCGTTCAAAAATGGAAAGAAGCTTTCTAAGAAACTGCTTTGTGTTCTGTTAATTGTTCCCGTAGAGTTACAGCTTTCCCCTGAAGAAGCTTTTCGCTATGACTGTTCTTGTGCAATTTGCAAAATGATATTTGGAAGCCCATAGAAGGTTATTGTGAAAAGGAAATATCTTCCGTTAGAAACCGGAAAAAAAGCTTTCTGAGAAACTGCTTTGGCTTCTGTTCATTTATCTCACAGAGTTACAGCATTCCCTTCAAGAAGCCTTTCGCTAAGGCTGTTTTGTGGAATTTGGAAAGTGATGTTTGGAAGCCCATAGAGGGCTATGGTGAAAAAGGAAATATCTTCAGTTAAACACCGGAAAGAAGCTTTCTTAGAAACTGCTTTGTGTTCTGTCAATTCAACTTACAGAGTTATAGCTTCCCTTCAAGAAACCTTTCGCTAAGACTGATCTTGTGGAATTTGCAAAGTGATATTTGGAAGCCCATAGAGGGCTATATTGAAAAAGGAAATATCTTCCGTTAAATACTGGAAAGAGGCTTTCTGAGAAACTGCTTTGTGTTCTGTTAATTCATCTCACAGAGTCACTGCTTTCAGCTCAAGAAGCCTTTCGCTTAGACTGTTCTTGTGGAATTTTCATAGTGATATTTTCAAGCCCATAGAGGGCTAAGGTGAAAAAGGAAATATCCTGAGATAAAAAGTGAAAAGAAGCATTCTGAGAAACTACATTGTGTTCTGTTAATTCATCTCACAGAGTTACAGCTTTCCCCTGAAGAAGACTTTCGCGAAGACTCTTCTTGTGGAATTTGCAAAGTGATATTTGGAAGCCCATAGAGTGCTATGGTGAAAAAGGAAATATCTTCCGTTAAAAACTGGAAAAAGCTTTCTGAGAAATTACCTTGTGTTCTGTTAATTCATCTCACGGAGTTACAGCTTTCCCCTCAAGAAGCCTTTCGCTAAAAATGTTCTTGTGGAATTTACAAAGTGATATTTGGAAGCCCATAGAGGGCTATGGTGAAAAAGGAAATATCTTCCGTTAAAAACTGGAAACAAGCTTTCTGAGAAACTGCTCTGTGTTCTGTCAATTCATCTCACAGAGTTACAGCTTTCCCTCAAGAAGCCTTTCGCTAAGACTGTACTTGTGGAATTTTCAAAGCGATATTTGGAAGCCCATAGAGGGTTACATTGAAAAAGGAAATATCTTCCGTTAAAAATTGGAGAGAAGCTTTCTGAGAAACTGATTTGTGTTCTGTTAATTCATCTCACAGAGTTACAGCTTTCCTTTCAAGAAGCCTTTCAATAAGGCTGTTCTTGTGGAATTTGCAAAGTGATATTTGGAAGCCCATAGAGGGCTATGGTGAACAAACAAATGTCTTCCGTTAAAAACTGTAAAGAAGCTTTGTGAGAAACTGCTTTGTGTACTGTTAATTCTTCTCACATAGTTACAGCTTTCGCCTCAAGAAGCCTTTCACTAAGATTGTTCTTGTAGAATTTGCAAAAAGACAATTGGAAGCCCATAGAGGGCTATGTTGAAAAAGGAAATATCTTCTGTTAAAAACTGGAAAGAAGCTTTCAGAGGAACTGCTTTCTGTTCTGTTAATTCATCTCACAGAGTTACAGCTTTCCCCTCAAGAAGCCTTTCGCTATGACTGTTCTTGTGGAATTTGCAAAGTGTTATTTGGAAGCCCGTAGAAGTTTATGGTGGAAAAAGAAATATCTTCCGTTAGAAACTGGAAAAAAGATTTCTGAGAAACTGCTTTGGGTTCTGTTAATTCTTCTCACAGAGTTACAGCTTTCCCTTCAAGAAGCCTTTCACTAAGGCTGTTCTTGTGGAATTTGGAAAGTGATATTTGGAAGCCCATAGAGGGCTATGGTGGAAAAGGAAATATCCTCAGTTAAACACTGGAAAGAAGCTTTCTGAGAAACTGCTTTGTGTTCTGTCAATTCACCTCACCGAGTTACAGCTTCCCTTCAAGAAACCTTTTGCTAATACTGTTCTTGTGGAATTTGCAAAATGATATTTGGAAGCCCATAGAGGGCTATATTGAAAAAGGAAATATCTTCCGTTAAAAACTGGAAAGAAGCTTTCTGAGAAACTGATTTGTGTTTTGTTAATTCATCTCACAGAGTTACTGCTTTCCCCTCAAGAAACCTTTCGCTAAGACTGTTGTTGTGAAATTTGCATATTGATATTTGGAATCCCATAGAGGGCTATGGTGAAAAAGGAAATATCTTCCATTAAAAACCGGAAAGAAGCTTTCAGAGAAAGTACTTTGTGTTCTGTTAATTCATCTCACAGAGTTACACCTTTCCCCTCAAAAAGCCTTTCGCTAAGACTGTTCTTGTGGAATTTGCAAAGTGATATTAGGAAGCCCATAGAGGGCTAAGCTGAAATAGGAAATATCTTCCATTAAAAACTGGAAAGAAGCTTTCTGAGAAACTGCTTTGTGTTCTGTTAGTTCTTCTCACAGAGTTACAGCTTTCCCCTCAAGAAGCCTTTTGCTAAGACTGTTCTTGTGGGATTTGCACAGTGATATTTGGAAGCCCATAGCGGGCTGTGGTGAAAAAGGAAATATCATCCGTTAAAAACTGGAAAGAAGCTTTCGGAGAAACTGCTTTGTGTTCTGTTAATTCATCTCACAGAGCTACTGCTTTCCCCTCAAGAAACCTTTCGCTAAGACTGTTCTTGTGGAATTTGCAAAGCGATATTGGAAACCCATAGAGTGCTATGCTGAAAAATGATATATCTACCGTTAAAAATTGGAAAGAAGCTTTCAGAGAAACTGCTTTGTGTTCTGTTAATTCATCTCACAGAGATACAGCCTTCCATTCAAAAAGCCTTTCGCTAAGGCAGTTCTGGCAGTATTTGGAAACTGATATTTGGAAGACCATTGCAGGCCATGGTGAAAAGGAAAATATCTTCCGTTAAAAACTGTATAGAAGCTTTCTGTGAAACTGCTTTGTGTTCTGTTAATTCTTCCCACAGAGTTACAGCTTTCCACTCAAGAAGCCTTTTGCTAAGACTGTTCTTGTGGAATTTGCAAAGTCATATTTGTAAGCCCATGGAGGGCTACGGAGAAAAAAAGAAATATCCTAAGATAACAACTGAAAAGAAGCTTTTTCAGAAACTGCTTTGTGTTGCGTTAATTCGTCTCACAGAATTACAGCTTTCCCCTCAAGAACCCGTTCACTAAGACTGCTCTTGTGAAATTTGCAAAGTGATATTTGGAAGCCCATAGGGTGTGGGGTGAAAAAGGAAATATCTTCGGTTAAAAACTGGAAACATGCTTTCTGAGAAACTGCTTTGTGTTCTGTTAATTCACCTCACAGAGTTACAGCTTTCCCCTCAAGAAGTCTTTCGCTAAGACTGTTCGTGTGGAATTTGCAAAGTGATATTTGGAAGCCAATAGAGAGCTATGGTGAAAAAGGAAATATCCTATGATAAAAACTAAAAAGAAGCTATCTGAGAAATTGCTTTGTGTTCTGTTAATTCATCTCACAGAGTTACTGCTTTCCCCTCAAGAACCTTTTCGCTAAGGGTGTTCTTGTGTCACTTGCAAAGTGATATATGGAAGCCCATAGAGGGCTATGGTGAAAAAGGAATTATCTTCCGTTAAAAACGGGAAAGAAGCTTTCTGAGAAACTGCTTTGTGTTCTGTTAATTCATCTCACAGAGTTACAGCTTTCCCCTAAGAAGCCTTTCGCTAAGACTTTTCTTGTGGAGTTTGCAAAGTGATATTTGAAAGCCCTTGGAGGGCTAGGGTGAAAAGGGAAATATCTTCAGTAAAAAACTGAAAAGACGCTTTCTGAGAAACTGCTCTGTGTTCTATTAATTCATCTCACACAGTTACAGCTTTCCCCACAAGAAGCCATTCGCTAAGACTGTTCTTGTGGAATTTGCAAAGTGATATTTGGAAGCCCTTAGAGGGCTATAGTGAAAAAGGAAATATCTTCAGTTAAAACCTGGAAAGAAGCTTTCTGAGAAATTACTTTGGGTTCTGCTATTTCATCTCACAGAGTTAGAGTTTCCGCCTCAAGAATCCTTTTGCTAAGACCATTCTTGTGGTATTTGCATAGTGATATTTGGTAGCCCGTAGTGCGCTATGGTGAAAAAGGAAATATCTTCCGTTAAAAACTGGAAAGAAGCTTTCTGAGAAACTGCTTTGTGTTCTGTTAATTCATCTCACAGTGTTACAGCTTTTCCCTCAAGAAGCCATTCGCTAAAACTGTTCTTGTGGAATTTGCAAAGTGATATTTGGAAGCCCATAGAGGGCTATGGTGAAAAAGGAAATATCTTAAGATAAAAACTGAAAAGAAGCTTTCAGAGAAACTGCTTTGTGTTCTGTTAATTCATGACACGGTGTTACAGCTTTCCCCTCAAGAAGCCTTTCGCTAAGACTGTTCTTGTGGAATTTGCAAAGTGATATTTATAAGCCCATAGTGGTCTATGGTGAAAAAGGAAATATCCTAAGATTAAAACTGAAAAGAAGCTTTCTGAAAAACTGCTTTCTGTTGTGTTAGTTCATCTCACAGAGTTACAGCTTTCAACTCAAGAAGCCGTTCATTAAGCCTGTTCTTGTGAAATTTGCACAGTGATATTTTGAAGCCCAGAGAGGTGTACGGTGTAAAAGGAAATATCCTAAGAAATAAACTGAAAAGAAGCTTTCTGAGAAACTGCTTTGTGTTCTGTTAATTCCTCTCACAGAGTTACAGCAGTCCCCTCAAGAAGCCTTTCGCTAAGATTGGTCTTGTGGCATTTGCAAAGTGATATTTGGGAGCCCATAGAGGGCTGTGGTGTAAAAGGAAATATCTTTAGTTAAAGATTGAAAAGAAGCATTCTTAGAAACTGCTTTGTGTTCTGTTAATTCATCTCACAGAGTTACTGCTCTTCCCTCAAGAAGCCATTCGCTAAGACTGTTGTTGTGGAATTTTTAAAGTGATATTTGGAAGCCCATAGAGTGCTTTGGTGAAAAAGGAAATGTCCTAAGATAAACACTGAAAAGAAGCTTTCTGCGAAACTGCTTTGGTTTCTGTTAATTCATCTAACAGAGTTACAGCTTTCCCCTGAAGAAGCCGTTTAGTAAGACTGTTCTTGTGAGATTTGCAAATGATATTTGGAAGCCCATACAGGGCTATGGCGAAAAAGGAAATATCTTCAGTTAAAAACTGCAAAGAAGCCTTCTGAGAAACTGCTTTGTTGTCTGTTAATTCATCTCACAGCATTACCGCTTTCCCCTCAAGAAGCCTTTCACTAAGACTGTTCTTGTGGAATTTGCAAAGTAATATTTGGAAGCCCATAGAGAGCCATGGTGAAAAAGGAAATATCCAAAGATAAAAACTAAACGAAGCTTTATGAAAAACTGCTTTGTGTTCTGTTAATTCATGTCACAGAGTTACAGCTTTCCCCTCAAGAAGCTTTCCGCTAGGACTGCTCTTGTGGTATTTGCAAAGTGATATTTGGAAGCCCAGAGAGGGCTATGGTGAAAAAGGAAATGTCTTCCGTTAAAAACTGGAAAGAAGCTTTCTGAGAAACTGCTTGGTGTTCTGTTAGTTCATGTCACAGAATTATAGCATTCCCCTCAAGAAGCCGTTCATTAGGACTGTTCTTGTGAAATTTGCAAAGTGATATTTGGGAGCCCATAGAGGGCTATGGTGAAAAAGGAAATATCTTCAGTTAAAACCTGAAAAGAAGCTTTCTGAGAAACTGCACTGTGTTCTGTTAATTCATCTCACAGTGTTACAATTTTCCCCTCAAGAAGCCATTCACTAAGAATGTTTTTCTGGAATTTGCAAAGTGATATTTGGAAGCCAATAGATGGCTATTGTGTAAAAGGATATATCTTCCGTTAAAAACTGAAAAGAAGTTTTCTGAGAAACTGCTTTGTGTTGTGTTAATTCATCACACAGAGTTACAGCATTCCCCTGAAGAAGACTTTCACTAAACCTGCTCTTGTGGAATTGTCATAGTGATATTTGGAACCCATAGAGGGCTATGGTGAAAATGAAATATCTTCAGCTAAAAACTGCAAAGAAGATTTCTGAGAAACTACTTTGTGTTCTGTTAATTCATCTCACAGAGTTACAGTTTTCCCCTCAGGAAACCGTTCATTAAGACTGTTCTTGTGAAATTTGCAATGTTATATTGGAATCCCATAGACGTCTATGGTGAAAGAGGAAGTATCCTAAGATAAAAAATGAAAAGAAGCTTTGTAAGAAACTGCTTTGTATTCTGTTAATTCATCTCAGAGAGTTACAGCTTTTTCTTCAAGAAGCCTTTCGCTAAGGCTGTTCTTGTCTAATTTGCAAAGTCATATTTTTAACCCCATATAGGACTGCGGTGAAAAAGGAAATATCCTAAGATAAAAAATATTATGAGAAATTGTTTTGTTTTCTGTTAATTCATCTCACAGAGTTATTGCTTTCCCGTCAAGAAGCTTTTGGCTAAGACTATTCTTGTGGAATTTGCAAAATGATATTTATAATCCCATAGAGGGCTACGATGAAAAAGGAAATATCCTAAGATAAGAACTGAAAAGAAGCTTTCTGAGAAACTGCTTTGTGTTCTGTCAACTCATCTCACAGAGTTACCGCTTTTCCCTCAAGTAGCCTTTCGCTAAGACTGTTCTTGTGGAGTTTGCAAAGTGATATTTGGAAGCCCATAGAGGGCTATGGTGAAAAGGAAATATCTTCCGTTAAAAACTGGAAAGAGGCTTTCTGAGAAACTGCTCTGTGTTCTGTTAATTCGTCTCACACAGTTACAGCTTTCCCCTCAAGAAGCCTTTCCCTAAGACAGTTCTTTTGGAATTTGCAATGTGATATTTGTAAGCCCATGCAGGGCTATGGTGAAAAAGGAAATATCTTCAGTTAAAAACTGGAAAGAAGCTTTCTGAGAAACTGCTTTGTGGTCTGCTAATTCATCTCACAGAGTTACAGCTTTCCCCTCAAGAAGCCTCTCCCTAAGACTGTTCTTTTGGAATTTTCAAAGTGATATTTGAAAGCCCTTAGAGGGCTATGGTGAAAAAGGAAATATCCTCTATAAAACCTGAAAAGAAGCTTTCTGAGAAACTGCTTTGTGTTCTGTTAATTCATCTCACAGAGTTACAGCTTTCACCTAAAGAAGCCATTCTTTAAGACTGTTCTTGTGGAATTTGCAGAGTGATATTTGGAAGCCCATAGAGGGCTATGGTGATAAAGGAAATATCCTACATTTAAAACCGAAAAGAAGCTTTCTGAGAAACTGCATTGTGTTCTATTAATTCATCGCATGGAGTTGTAGCTTTCCCCTCAAGTAGCCAATCACTAAGACTGTTCTTGTGGAATTTGCAAGGTGATATCTGGAGGCCCATAGAGGGCTTGGGTGAGAAAGGAAATATCATCCGTTAAAAACTGGAAAGAGACTTTCTGAGAAACTGCTTTGTGTTCTGTTAATTCATCTCACAGAGTTACACCTTTCCCCTCAAGAAGCCTTTCGCTAAGACTGTTTTGTGGAATTTGCAAAGTGATATTTGGAAGCCCATAGAGGTCTATGGTGCAAAAGGAAATATCCTAAGATAAAAACTGAAAAGAAGCTTTCTGGGAAACTTCTTTGTGTTCCGTTGATCCATTTCACAGAGTTACAGCTTTCCCCTCAAGAAGTCTTTTGCTACGTCTGTTCTTGTGGAATTTGTAAAGTGATATTTGGAAGCCTGTAGAGGCCTTTGGTGAAAAAGGAAACATCTTCCATTAAAAACTGGAAAGAAGCTTTCTGAGAAACTGCTTTGTGTCCTGTTAATTCATTTCACAGAGTTACCGCTTTCCCCTCAAGAAGCCTTTTGCTAAGAATGTTTTGTGGAATTTGTAAGGTGATATTTGGAAGCCCATAGAGGGCTATGGTGAAAAAGGAAATATCTTCAGTTAAAAACTGGAAAGAAGCTTTCTGAGAAATTGCTTTGTGTTCTGTTTATTCATCTCACAGAGTTACAGCTTTCCACTCAAGAAGCCTTTCGCTAAGACTGTTCTTCTGGAATTTGGAAAGTGATATTTAGAAGCCCATAGAGGGCTAGGGTGAAAAAGGAAATATCCTGAGATAAAAACTGAAAAGAAGCTTTCTGAGAAACTGCTTTGTGTTCTGTTAATTCATCTCGGAGACTTACAGCTTTCCCCTCAAGTAGTCTTTCGCTAAGACTGTTCTTGTGGAATTTGCAATGTGATATTTGGAAGTCCATGGAGGGCTATGGTGAAAAAGGAAATATCTTCTGTTAAAAACTCAGAAAAAGCTTTCTGATTACAGCTTTCCCCTGAAGAAGCCTTTCTCTAATACTGTTCTTGTGGAAATTGCAAAGTGATATTTGAAAGCTCATTGACGTCTATGGTGAAAAATGAAACATCTTCAGTAAAACCTGGAAAGAAGCTTCCTGAGAAACTGCTTTGTGTTCTGTTAATTCATCTCACAGAGTTACAGTTTTCCCCTCAAGAAGCCTGTCGCTAAGACTGTTCTTGTGGAATTTGCAAAGTGATATTTGGAAGCCCACAGAGGGCTATGGTGAAAAAGGGAACATATTCTGTTAAAAACAGGAAAGAAGCTTTCTGAGAAACGGCTTTGTTTTCTGTTAATTCATCTCACAGAGTTACATCTTTCCCCTCAAGAAGTCTTTCGCTAATTCTCTTCTTGTGCATTTTGCAAAGTGATATTTGGACGTCCTTAGAGGGCTGTGGTGATAAAGGAAATATCTTCAGTTAAAAACTGGAAAGAAGCTTTCTGAGAAACTGCTTTGTGTTCTGTTAATTCATCTCACAGAGTTACATCTTTCCCCTCAAGAAGTCTTTCGCTAATTCTCTTCTTGTGCATTTTGCAAAGTGATATTTGGACGTCCTTAGAGGGCTGTGGTGATAAAGGTAATATCTTCAGTTAAAAACTGGAAAGAAGCTTTCTGAGAAACTGCTTTGTGTTCTGTTAATTCATCTCACAGAGTTACAGCTTTCCCCTCAAGAAGCCTTTCGCTGGGACTGTTCTTGTGGAATTTGCAAAGTGATATTTGGAAGCCCATAGAGGGCTTTGGTGAAAAAGGAAATATCTTCAGTTAAAAACTGGAAAGAAGCTTTCTGAGAAACTGCTTTGTGTTCTGTTAATTCATCTCACAGAGTTACAGCTTTCCCGTCAAGAAGTCTTTTGTTCAGACTGCTCTTGTGGAATTTGGAAAGTGATATTTGGAAGTCCCTAGAGGTCTATGGTGGAAAAGGAAAGATCCTAAAACAAAAACTGAAAAAAAACTTTCTGAGAAACTACTTTCTGTTCTGTTAATTAATCTCAAAAACTTACAGCTTTCCCCTCAAGAAGCCCTTGTCTAAGACTGTTCTTGTGGAATTTGCAAAGTGATATTTGGAAGCCCTTAGAGTGCTATGGTGAAAAAGGAAATATCTTCCGTTAAAAATTCTAAAGAAGCTTTCTAAGAAACTGCTTTGTGTTCTGTAAATTCATCTCCCAGAGTTACAGCATTCCCCTCAAGAAGACTTTCGCTAATACTGTTCTTGTGGAATTTGCAAAGTGATATTTGGAAGGCCATAGAAGTCTATGGTGAAAAAGGAAATATCTTCAGTTAAAAATTGAAAAGAAGCTTTCTGAGAAACTGCTTTGTGTTCTGTAAATTCATCTCTCAGGGTTACAGCTTTCCCCTCAGGAAGCCTTTCGCTAAGACTGTTCTTGTTGAATTTGCAATGTGATATTTGGAAGATCATAGAGGGCTATGGTGAAAAAGGAAATATCTTCCGTTAAAAACAGGAAAGAGGCTTTCTGATCAACTGCTTTCTGTTCTGATAATTAAACTCACAGAGTTACAGCTTTCCCCTCATGAAGCCTTTCGCTTAGACTGTTTTTGTGGAAATTGGAAAGTGATACTTAGAATCCCATAGAGGGCTATGGTGAAAAAGGAAATATCCTAAGATAATACTGAAAAGAAGCTTTATGAAAAACTACATTGTGTTCTGTTAATTCATCTCACAGACTTACAGCTTTCCCCTCAAGAAGCCTCTCTCTAACACTGTTCTCGTGGAATTTGCAAAGTGATATTTGGAAGCCCGTAGAGGGCTACGGTTAAAAAGGAAACATCTTCCGTTAAATCTGGAAAGAAGCTTTCTGAGAAACTGCTTTGTGTTCTGTTAATTCATCTCACACAGTTACAGCTTTCCCCTCAAGAAGCCTTTGGCTGAGACTGTTCTTGTGGAATTTGCAAAGTGATATTTGGAGGCCCCTAGGGGGTATGGTGAAAAAGGAAATAACTTCCGATAGAAACTGGAAAGAGGCTTTCTGAGAAACTACTTTGTGTTCTGTCAACTCATCTCACAGAGTTACCGCTTTCCCCTCAGGTAGCCGTTCGCTAAGACTGTTCTTGTGGAGTTTGCAAAGTGATATTTGGAAGCCCATAGAGGGCTATGGTGAAAAGGAAATATCTTCCGTTATAAACTGGAAAGAGGCTTTCTGAGAAACTGCTCTGTGTTCTGTTAATTCATCTCACACAGTTACAGCTTTCCGCTCAAGAAGCCTTTCGCTAAGGCTCTTCTTGTGGGATTTGCAAAGTGATATTTGGACCCCCCTAGAGGGCTATGGTGAAAAAGGAAATATCTTCAGTGAAAAACGGGATAGAAACTTTCTGAGAGACTACTTTGTGTTCTGTTTATTCATCACACTGTGTTAGACCTTTCCCCTCAAGAAGCCTTTGGCAAAGACTGTTCTTGTGGAATTTGCAAAGTGCTATTTGGAAGCCCATAATTTGCCATGGTGAAAAAGAAAATATCATCAGTTGAAAACTGGAAAGAAGCTTTCTGAGAGACTGCTTTGTGTTCTGTTAATTCATCTCACAAAGTTACAGCTTTCCCCTCAAGAAGTCTTTCGCTAAGACTGTTTTTGTCTAATTTGCAAAGTGTTATTTGGAAGCCCATAGAGGGCTATGGTGAAAAAGGAAATGTCTTAAGATAAAAACTGAAAAGAAGCTTTCTGAGAAACTGCTTTGTGTTCGGTTAATTCATCTCACAGAGTTACACATTTCCCCTCAAGAAGCCGTTCACTGAGACTGTTCTTGTGGAATTTACAAAGTGATATTCGAAGCCCGTAGAGGGCTTTTACGAAAACGGAAATATCCTAAGAAGAAAACTGAAAAGAAGCTTTCTGAGAAACTGCATTGTGTTCTCTTAGTTCATCTCAGAGAGTTACAGCTTTCCCCTCAAGAAGCCGTTCCCTAAGACTGTTCTTTTGAAATTTGCAAACTGATATTTGGAAGCCCATAGAGGGCTCTTGTGAAAAAGGAAATATCTTCCGTTAAAAACTGGAAAGAAGCTTTCTGAGAAACTGCCTTGTGTTCTCTTAGTTCATCTCAGAGAGTTACAGCTTTCCCCTCAAGAAGCCGTTCCCTAAGACTGTTCTTTTGAAATTTGCAAAGTGATATTTGGAAGCCCATAGAGGGCTCTTGTGAAAAAGGAAATATCTTCCGTTAAAAACTGGAAAGAAGCTTTCTGAGAAACTGCCTTGTGTTCTGTTAATTCACCTCAGAGAGTTACAGCTTTCACCTCAAGAAGACTCTCATTAAGACTGTTCTTGTGGAACTTGCAAAGTGATATTTGAAAGCCCATAGAGGGGTCTGTTGAAAAAGGAAATATCCTAAGATTAAAACTGAAAAGAAGCTTTCTGAGAAACTGCTTTGTGTTCTGTTAATTCATTTCACAGAGTTACAGCTTTCCCCTCAAGAAGCCTTTTGTGAAGCCTGTTCTTGTGGAATTTCCAAAGTGATATTTTGAAGCATATAGAGGGCTATGGTGAAAAAGGAAATATCTTCAGTTAAAAACTTGAAAGAAGCTTTCTGAGAAACTGCGTTGTGTTTTGCTAATTCATCTCACAGAGTTACAGGTTTCTCCTCAAGAAGCCTTTCGATAAGACAGTTCTGGAGGAATTATCAAAGTGATATTTGGAGGCCCTTAAAGGGCTATGGTGGAAAAGGAAATATCTTCCGTTAAATACTGGAAAGAAGCTTTCTGAGAAACCGCGTTGTATTCTGTTAGTTCATCTCACAGAGTTACAGCTTTCCCTTCAAGAAGCCTTTTGCTAAGACTGTTTTTGTGGAAATTGGAAAGTGATACTTAGTATCCCTTAGAGGGCTATAGTGAAAAAGGAAATATCCTAAGACAAAAACTGAAAAGAAGCTTTCTGAAAAACTATTTTGTGTTCTGTTAATTCATCTCACAGAGTTACAGCTTTCCCCTCAAGAAGCCTTTAGCTAAGACTGTTCTTGTGGAATTTGCAAAGTGATATTGGGAAGCCCATAGATGTCTATGGTGAAAAAGGAAATATCCTAAGATGAAAACTGGAAAGAAGCTTTCGGAGAAACTGCTTTGTGTTCTATTATTTCATTTCACAGAGTTACAGGTCTCCCCTCAAGAAGCCTTTTGTTAAGCCTGTTCTTGTGAAATTTGCAATTTGATATTTGGAATCATATAGAGGGCTAATGTGAAAAAGGAAATATCTTCCGTTAAAAACTGGAAAGAAGCTTTCTGAGATACTGCTTTGAGTTCTGATAATTCACCTCACAGAGTTACAGCTTTCCCCTCAAGAAGCCTTTTGCTAAGGCTGTTCTTGTGGAATTTGCAAAGTGATATTTGGAAGCCCATAGAGGGCTACGGTTAAAAAGGAAACATCTTCCGTTAAAAACTGGAAAGATGCTTTCTGAGAAACTGCTTTGTGTTCTGTTAATTCATCTCACAGAGTTACAGCTTTCCACTCAAGAAGCCTTTCGCTAAGACTGTTCTTGTGGAATTTGCAAAGTGATATTTGGAAGTCCATAGAGGTCTATGGTGCAAAAGGAAATATCCTAAGTTAAAAACTGAAAAGTAGCTTTCTGAGAAACTGCTTTGTGTTCTGTTAATTCATTTCACAGAGTTACAGCTTTCCCCTCAAGAAGCCTTTTGTTAAGCCTGTTCTTGTGTAATTTCCAAAGTGATATTTTGAAGCATATGGAGGGCTATGGTGAAAAAGGAAATATCTTCTGTTAAAAACTGGAAAGAAGCTTTCTGAGAAACTATTTTGTGTTCTGTTAATTCATCCCACAGAGTTACAGCTTTCTCCTCAAGAACCCTTTCGTTAAGCCCGTTCTTGTGGAATTTGCAAAGTGATATTTGGAAGCCCACAGTGGTCTCTGGTGAAAAAGGAAATATCATGAGATAAAAACTGAAAAGAAACTTTCTGAGAAAATGCTTTGTGTTCTTTTAATGCGTCTCACTGAGTTACCGCCTTCCCCTCAGGAAGCCTTTCGCTAAGACTGTTCATGTGTAATTTGGAAAGTGATATTTAGAAGCACAAAAAGGGCTATGGTGAAAAAGGAAATAACTTCCGATAAAAACTGGAAAGAGTCTTTCTGAGAAACTGCTTTGTGTTCTGTTAATTCATCTCACAGAATTACAGCTTTCCCCTCAAGAAGCCTTTTGCTACGACTGTTCATGTGGAATTTGCCAAGTGATATTTGGAATCCCATAGAGGTCTATGGTGCAAAAGCAAATATCCTAAGATAAAAAATGAAAAGAAGATTTCTGAGAAACTGCTTTGAGTTTTGTTAATTCACTTCAACGAGTTACAGCTTTCCCCTGAAGAAACCATTTGTTAAGCCTGTTATTGTGGAATTTCCAAAGTGATGTTTACAAGCATATAGAGGGCTATGGTGAAAAAGGAAATATCTTCCGTTAAAAACTGGAAAGAAGGTTTCTGAGAAACTGATTTGTGTTCTGTTAATTCATGTCACAGTGTTACAGCTTTCCCCTCAAGAAGCTTTTTGCTAAGGCTGTTCTTGTGGAATTTGCAAAGTGATATTTTTAAGCCCATAGAGGGCTATGGTGAAAAAGGAAATATCCTACAATAAAAACCGAAAAGAAGCGTTCTGAGAAACTGCATTGTGTTCTATTAATTCATCGCACGGAGTTGTAGCTTTCCCCTCAAGAAGCCGATCACTAAGACTGTTCTTGTGGAATTTGCAAGGTGATATCTGGAAGCCCATAGAAGGCTTTGGTGAGAAAGGGAATATCTTCCGTTAAAAACTGGAAAGAGACTTTCTGGGAAACTGCTTTGTGTTCTGTTAATTCATCTCACAGAGTTACAGCTTTCCCCTCAAGAAGCCTTTCGCAAAGACTGTTTTGAGGAATGTGCAAAGTGATATTTGGAAGCCCATGGAGGGCTATGGTGAAAAAGGAAATATCTTCTGTTAAAAACTCGAAAAAAGCTTTCTGATTACAGCTTTCCCCTCAAGAAGCCTTTCGCTAAGACTGTTCTTGTGGAAATTGCAAAGTGATATTTGAAAGCTCATAGACGTCTACGGTGAAAAATGAATCATCTTCAGTAAAAACTGGAAAGAAGCTACCTGAGAAACTGCTTTGTGTTCGGTTACTTCATCTCACAGAGTTACAGCTTTCACCTCAAGAAGCCTTTCGGTAAGACTGTTCTTGCGGGATTTGGAAAGTGATATTTGGAAGCCCATAGAGTGCTATGGTGAAAAAAGAAATATCTTCCGTTAAAACCTGGAAAGAAGCTTTATGAGAAACTGCTTTGTGTTCTGTTAATTCGTCTCACAGAGTTACAGCTTTCCCCTCAAGAAGCCTTTTGCTAGGACTATTCTTGTGGAATTTGCAAAGTGATTTTTGGAAGCCCATAGAGGTCTATGGTGAAAAAGGAAATATCCTAAGATAAACTCTGAAAAGAAGCTTTCTGAGAAACTGCTTTGTGTTCAGTTAATTCATCTCACAGAGTTACAGCTTTCCCCTCATGAACCCTTTCGCTAAGACTGTTCTTGTGGAATTTCCAAAGTGATATTTGGAAGTCCATCGAGGGCTATGGTGAAAAACGAAATATCTTCAGTTAAAAACTGGAAAGAAGCTTTCTGAGAAACTGCATTGTGTTCTGTTAATTCTTCTCACAGAGTTACAGCATTCCCCTCAAGAAACCTTTCTCTAAGACGGTTCTTGTGGAATTTGAAAAGTCATATTTGGAAGCCCATAGAGGGCTATGGTGAAAAAGGGAATATCTTCAGTTAAAAACTGGAAAGTAGCTTTCAGAGAAACAGCGTTGCGTTCCGTTAATTCATCTGACAGAGTTACAGGTTTCCCCTCAAGAAGCCTTTCGCTAAGACTGTTCTTGTGGAATTTACAAAGTGATATTTGGAAGGCCTTAGAAAGCTATGGTGAAAAAGGAAATATCTTCCGTTAAAAACTGGGAAGAAGATTTCGGAGAAACTGCTTTGTGTTCTGTTATTTCATCTCACAGAGTTATAGCTTTCCCCTCAAAAAGCCTTTCGCTAAGGCTGTTGTTGTGTAATTTGCAAAGTGATATTTGGAAGCCCATAGAGGGCTATGGTGAAAATGGAAATATCATAAGATAAAAAAAGAAAAGTAGCTTTCTGTGAAACTGCTTTGTGCTCTCTTAGTTCATCTCACAGAGTTACAGCTTTCCACTCAAGAAGTTGTTCACTAAGGCTGTTCTTGTGTAATTTGCAAGGAATTATTTGGAAGCCCGTAGACGGCTATGGTGAAAAAGGAAATATCTTGCGTTAAAAACTGGAAAGACGAATTCTGAGAAACTGCCGTGTTTTGTGTTAATACATCTCAGGGAGTTACAGCTTTCCCCTCAAAAAGCCTTTCGCTAAGACTGTTCTTGTGGGATTTGCAAAGTGATATTTGGAAGCCCATACAGGGCTTTGGTGAAAAAGGAAATATCTTCAGTTAAACACTGAATAAAGGTTTCTGAGAAACTGCTTTGTATTCTGTTAATTCAACTCACTGAGTTTGAGCTTTCCTCTAAAGAAGCCTTTCGCTAAGGGTGTTGTTGTGGAAATTGCAAAGTAATATTTGGAAGCCCGTAGAAGGCAATGGTGAAAATGGAAATATCCTAAGATAAAAAAAGAAAAGAAGCTTTCTGAGGAACCGCTTTTTGTTCTGTTAGGTCATCTCACAGAGTTACAGCTTTCCACTCAAGAAGCAGTTCACTAAGACTGTTCTTGTGAAATTTCCAAAGTGCTATTTGGAAGCCCGTACTCGGCTACGGTGAAAAAGGAATATCTTACATAAAAAACTGGAAAGAAGATTTCTGAGAAACTGCATTGTGTTCTGTTAATTCATCTCACAGAGTCACAGCTTTCCCCTCAAGAAGACTTTCGCTAAGACTGTTCTTGTGGAATTTGCAAAGTGATATTTGGAAGCATGTAGATGGCTAATGAGAAAAAGGAAATATCTTCCGTTAAAAATTGGAAAGAAGCTTTCTGTGATAGTGCTTTGTGCTCTGTTAATTCACCTCACAGAGTTACAGCTTTCCCCTCAAGAAGCCTTTTGCTAAGGCTGTTCTTGTGGAATTTGCAAAGTGATATTTGGAAGCCCATAATTTGCCATGGTGAAAAAGAAAATATCATCAGTTGAAAACTGGAAAGAAGCTTTCTGAGAGACTGCTTTGTGTTCTGTTAATTCATCTCACAAAGTTACAGCTTTCCCCTCAAGAAGTCTTTCGCTAAGACTGTTCTTGTCTAATTTGCAAAGTGTTATTTGGAAGTCCATAGAAGGCTATGGTGAAAAAGGAAATGTCTTAAGATAAAAACTGAAAAGAAGCTTTCTGAGAAACTGCTTTGTGTTCGGTTAATTCATCTCACAGAGTTACACATTTCCCCTCAAGAAGCCGTTCACTGAGACTGTTCTTGTGGAATTTACAAAGTGATATTCGAAGCCCGTAGAGGGCTTTGACGAAAACGGAAATATCCTAAGAAGAAAACTGAAAAGAAGCTTTCTGAGAAACTGCTTTGTGTTCGGTTAATTCACCTCACAGAGTTACACATTTCCCCTCAAGAAGCCGTTCACTGAGACTGTTCTTGTGGAATTTACAAAGTGATATTCGAAGCCCGTAGAGGGCTTTGACGAAAACGGAAATATCCTATGAAGAAAACTGAAAAGAAGCTTTCTGAGAAACTGCCTTGTGTTCTCTTAGTTCATCTCAGAGAGTTACAGCTTTCCCCTCAAGAAGCCGTTCCCTAAGACTGTTCTTTTGAAATTTGCAAAGTGATATTTGGAAGCCCATAGAGGGCTCTTGTGAAAAAGGAAATATCTTCCGTTAAAAACTGGAAAGAAGCTTTCTGAGAAACTGCCTTGTGTTCTGTTAATTCACCTCAGAGAGTTACAGCTTTCACCTCAAGAAGACTCTCATTAAGACTGTTCTTGTGGAACTTGCAAAGTGATATTTGAAAGCCCATAGTGGGGTCTGTTGAAAAAGGAAATATCCTAAGATTAAAACTGAAAAGAAGCTTTCTGAGAAACTGCTTTGTGTTCTGTTAATTCATTTCACAGAGTTACAGCTTTCCCCTCAAGAAGCCTTTTGTGAAGCCTGTTCTTGTGGAATTTCCAAAGTGATATTTTGAAGCATATAGAGGGCTATGGTGAAAAAGGAAATATCTTCAGTTAAAAACTTGAAAGAAGCTTTCTGAGAAACTGCGTTGTGTTTTGCTAATTCATCTCACAGAGTTACAGGTTTCTCCTCAAGAAGCCTTTCGATAAGACAGTTCTGGAGGAATTATCAAAGTGATATTTGGAGGCCCTTAAAGGGCTATGGTGGAAAAGGAAATATCTTCCGTTAAATACTGGAAAGAAGCTTTCTGAGAAACCGCGTTGTATTCTGTTAGTTCATCTCACAGAGTTACAGCTTTCCCTTCAAGAAGCCTTTCGCTAAGACTGTTTTTGTGGAAATTGGAAAGTGATACTTAGTATCCCTTAGAGGGCTATAGTGAAAAAGGAAATATCCTAAGACAAAAACTGAAAAGAAGCTTTCTGAAAAACTATTTTGTGTTCTGTTAATTCATCTCACAGAGTTACAGCTTTCCCCTCAAGAAGCCTTTAGCTAAGACTGTTCTTGTGGAATTTGCAAAGTGATATTGGGAAGCCCATAGATGTCTATGGTGAAAAAGGAAATATCCTAAGATGAAAACTGGAAAGAAGCTTTCGGAGAAACTGCTTTGTGTTCTATTATTTCATTTCACAGAGTTACAGGTCTCCCCTCAAGAAGCCTTTTGTTAAGCCTGTTCTTGTGAAATTTGCAATTTGATATTTGGAATCATATAGAGGGCTAATGTGAAAAAGGAAATATCTTCCGTTAAAAACTGGAAAGAAGCTTTCTGAGATACTGCTTTGAGTTCTGATAATTCACCTCACAGAGTTACAGCTTTCCCCTCAAGAAGCCTTTTGCTAAGGCTGTTCTTGTGGAATTTGCAAAGTGATATTTGGAAGCCCATAGAGGGCTACGGTTAAAAAGGAAACATCTTCCGTTAAAAACTGGAAAGATGCTTTCTGAGAAACTGCTTTGTGTTCTGTTAATTCATCTCACAGAGTTACAGCTTTCCACTCAAGAAGCCTTTTGCTAAGACTGTTCTTGTGGAATTTGCAAAGTGATATTTGGAAGTCCATAGAGGTCTATGGTGCAAAAGGAAATATCCTAAGTTAAAAACTGAAAAGTAGCTTTCTGAGAAACTGCTTTGTGTTCTGTTAATTCATTTCACAGAGTTACAGCTTTCCCCTCAAGAAGCCTTTTGTTAAGCCTGTTCTTGTGTAATTTCCAAAGTGATATTTTGAAGCATATGGAGGGCTATGGTGAAAAAGGAAATATCTTCTGTTAAAAACTGGAAAGAAGCTTTCTGAGAAACTATTTTGTGTTCTGTTAATTCATCCCACAGAGTTACAGCTTTCTCCTCAAGAACCCTTTCGTTAAGCCCGTTCTTGTGGAATTTGCAAAGTGATATTTGGAAGCCCACAGTGGTCTCTGGTGAAAAAGGAAATATCATGAGATAAAAACTGAAAAGAAACTTTCTGAGAAAATGCTTTGTGTTCTTTTAATGCGTCTCACTGAGTTACCGCCTTCCCCTCAGGAAGCCTTTCGCTAAGACTGTTCATGTGTAATTTGGAAAGTGATATTTAGAAGCACAAAAAGGGCTATGGTGAAAAAGGAAATAACTTCCGATAAAAACTGGAAAGAGTCTTTCTGAGAAACTGCTTTGTGTTCTGTTAATTCATCTCACAGAATTACAGCTTTCCCCTCAAGAAGCCTTTTGCTACGACTGTTCATGTGGAATTTGCCAAGTGATATTTGGAATCCCATAGAGGTCTATGGTGCAAAAGCAAATATCCTAAGATAAAAAATGAAAAGAAGATTTCTGAGAAACTGCTTTGAGTTTTGTTAATTCACTTCAACGAGTTACAGCTTTCCCCTGAAGAAACCATTTGTTAAGCCTGTTATTGTGGAATTTCCAAAGTGATGTTTACAAGCATATAGAGGGCTATGGTGAAAAAGGAAATATCTTCCGTTAAAAACTGGAAAGAAGGTTTCTGAGAAACTGATTTGTGTTCTGTTAATTCATGTCACAGTGTTACAGCTTTCCCCTCAAGAAGCTTTTTGCTAAGGCTGTTCTTGTGGAATTTGCAAAGTGATATTTTTAAGCCCATAGAGGGCTATGGTGAAAAAGGAAATATCCTACAATAAAAACCGAAAAGAAGCGTTCTGAGAAACTGCATTGTGTTCTATTAATTCATCGCACGGAGTTGTAGCTTTCCCCTCAAGAAGCCGATCACTAAGACTGTTCTTGTGGAATTTGCAAGGTGATATCTGGAAGCCCATAGAAGGCTTTGGTGAGAAAGGGAATATCTTCCGTTAAAAACTGGAAAGAGACTTTCTGGGAAACTGCTTTGTGTTCTGTTAATTCATCTCACAGAGTTACAGCTTTCCCCTCAAGAAGCCTTTCGCAAAGACTGTTTTGAGGAATGTGCAAAGTGATATTTGGAAGCCCATGGAGGGTTATGGTGAAAAAGGAAATATCTTCTGTTAAAAACTCGAAAAAAGCATTCTGATTACAGCTTTCCCCTCAAGAAGCCTTTCGCTAAGACTGTTCTTGTGGAAATTGCAAAGTGATATTTGAAAGCTCATAGACGTCTACGGTGAAAAATGAATCATCTTCAGTAAAAACTGGAAAGAAGCTTCCTGAGAAACTGCTTTGTGTTCTGTTACTTCATCTCACAGAGTTACAGCTTTCCCCTCAAGAAGCCTTTCGCTAAGACGGTTCTTGTGGGATTTGGAAAGTGATATTTGGAAGCCCATAGAGTGCTATGGTGAAAAAAGAAATATCTTCCGTTAAAACCTGGAAAGAAGCTTTATGAGAAACTGCTTTGTGTTCTGTTAATTCGTCTCACAGAGTTACAGCTTTCCCCTCAAGAAGCCTTTTGCTAGGACTATTCTTGTGGAATTTGCAAAGTGATTTTTGGAAGCCCATAGAGGTCTATGGTGAAAAAGGAAATATCCTAAGATAAACTCTGAAAAGAAGCTTTCTGAGAAACTGCTTTGTGTTCAGTTAATTCATCTCACAGAGTTACAGCTTTCCCCTCATGAACCCTTTCGCTAAGACTGTTCTTGTGGAATTTCCAAAGTGATATTTGGAAGTCCATCGAGGGCTATGGTGAAAAACGAAATATCTTCAGTTAAAAACTGGAAAGAAGCTTTCTGAGGAACTGCATTGTGTTCTGTTAATTCATCTCACAGAGTTACAGCATTCCCCTCAAGAAACCTTTCTCTAAGACGGTTCTTGTGGAATTTGCAAAGTCATATTTGGAAGCCCATAGAGGGCTATGGTGAAAAAGGGAATATCTTCAGTTAAAAACTGGAAAGTAGCTTTCAGAGAAACAGCGTTGCGTTCCGTTAATTCATCTGACAGAGTTACAGGTTTCCCCTCAAGAAGCCTTTCGTTAAGACTGTTCTTGTGGAATTTACAAAGTGATATTTGGAAGGCCTTAGAAAGCTATGGTGAAAAAGGAAATATCTTCCGTTAAAAACTGGGAAGAAGATTTCTGAGAAACTGCTTTGTGTTCTGTTAATTCATCTCACAGAGTTATAGCTTTCCCCTCAAAAAGCCTTTCGCTATGGCTTTTGTTGTGTAATTTGCAAAGTGATATTTGGAAGCCCATAGAGGGCTATGGTGAAAATGGAAATATCATAAGATAAAAAAAGAAAAGTAGCTTTCTGTGAAACTGCTTTGTGCTCTGTTAGTTCATCTCACAGAGTTACAGCTTTCCACTCAAGAAGTTGTTCACTAAGGCTGTTCTTGTGTAATTTGCAAGGAATTATTTGGAAGCCCGTAGACGGCTATGGTGAAAAAGGAATATCTTACATGAAAAACTGGAAAGAAGATTTCTGAGAAACTGCATTGTGTTCTGTTAATTCATCTCACAGAGTCACAGCTTTCCCCTCAAGAAGACTTTCGCTAAGACTGTTCTTGTGGAATTTGCAAAGTGATATTTGGAAGCATGTAGATGGCTAATGAGAAAAAGGAAATATCTTCCGTTAAAAATTGGAAAGAAGCTTTCTGTGATAGTGCTTTGTGCTCTGTTAATTCACCTACAGAGTTACAGCTTTCCCCTCAAGAAGCCTTTTGCTAAGGCTGTTCTTGTGGAATTTGCAAAGTGATATTTGGAAGCCCTTAGAGGGCTATGGTGAAAAAGGAAATATCTTCAGTTAAAAACTGGAAAGAAACTTTCTGAGAAACTGATTTGTGTTCTGTTAATTCATCTCACAGAGTTACAGCTTTCCCCTCAAGAAGCCTTTCGCTAAGACTCTTATTGTGGAATTTGCAAAGTGATATTCCGAAGCCCATAGAGGGCTATGGTGAAAAAGAAAATATCTTCCGTTGAAAACTGGAAGGAAGATTTCTGAGAAACTGCTTTGTATTCTGTTATTTCATCTCACAGAGTTACAGCTTTCCCCTCATGAAGCCTTTCGCTAAGACTGTTCTTTTGGAAGTTGGAAAGTCATATTTGGAAGCTCATAGAGGGCTATGGTGAAAAAGGAAATATCTTCAGTTAAAAACTGGAAAGAGGCATTGTGAGAAACTCCTTTGTGTTCTCTTAATTCAACTCACAGAGTTACACCTTTCCCCTCAAGAAGCCTTTCCTTAAGACAGTTTTTGTGGAAATTGGAAACGGATACTTAGAAGCCCATAGAGGGCTATGGTGAAAAAAGAAATATCCTAAGACAAAAACTGAAAAGAATCTTTCTTAGATACTACTTTGTGCCCTGTTACTTCATGTCACAGAGTTAGAGCTTTCCCCTACAGAAGCCTTTCACTAAGACTGTTCTTGTGGAATTTGCAAAGTGATATTTGGAAGACCCTAGAAGGCAACGGTGAAAAAGGAAATATCCTAAGAAAAAAACTGAAAAGAAGCTTTCTGAAAAACTACATTGTGTTCTGTTAATTCATTTCACAGAGTTACAGCTTTCCCCTCAAGAAGCCTTTCACTAAGACTGTTCTTGTGGAATTTGCAAAGTGGTATTTGAAGTCCATAGGGAGCTATGGTGAAAAAGGATATAACTGCCGATAAAAACTGGAAAGAGGCTTTCTGAGAAGCTGGTTTGTGTTCTGTTAATTCATCTCACAGACTTACAGCTTTACCCTCCAGAAGCCTTTCGCTAAGACTGTTCTTGTGGAATTTGCAAAGTGATATTTGGAAGGCCATAGAGCTCTATGGTGCAAAAGGAAATATCCTAAGATAAAAACTGAAAAGTAGCTTTCTGAGAAACTGCTTTGTGTTCTGTTAACTCATTTCACAGAGTTACAGCTTTCCCCTCTAGAAGCCTTTTGTTAAGCCTGTTCTTGTGGAATTTCCAAAGTGATATTTTGAAGCATATAGAGGGCTATGGTGAAAAAGGAAATATCTTCCGTTAAAAACTGGAAAGAAGCTTTCTGAGAAACTATTTTGTGTTCTGTTAATTCATCCCACAGAGTTACAGCTTTCTCCTCAAGAACCCTTTCGAGAAGCCTGTTCTTGTGGAATTTGCAAAGTGATATTTGGAAGCCCATAGAGGTCTAGGGTGAAAAAAGAAATATCTTCCGTCAAACACTGGAAAGAAGCTATCTGAGAAACTGTTAGTGTTCTGTTAATTCATCTCACAGATTTACAGCTTTCCCCTCAGGAAGCCTTTCGCTAAGACTGTTCTTGTGGATTTGCAAAGTGATATTTGAAAGCTCATAGTGGTCTCTGGTGAAAAAGGAAATATCATGAGATAAAAACTGAAAAGAAACTTTCTGAGAAAATGCTTTGTGTTCTTTTAATGCATCTCACTGAGTTACCGTCTTCCCCTAAGGAAGCCTTTCGCTAAGACTGTTCATGTGTAATATGGATAGTGATATTTAGAAGCACAAAAAGGGCTATGGTGAAAAAGGAAATAACTTCCGATAAAAACTGGAAAGAGTCTTTCTGAGAAACTGCTTTGTGTTCTGTTAATTCATCTCACAGAATTACAGCTTTCCCCTCAAGAAGCCTTTTGCTACGACTGTTCATGTGGAATTTGCCACGTGATATTTGGAATCCCATAGAGGTCTATGGTGCAAAAGAAAATATCCTAAGATAAAGAATGAAAAGAAGATTTCTGAGAAACTGCTTTGAGTTTTGTTAATTCACTTCAACGAGTTACAGCTTTCCGCTCAGGAAACCATTTGTTAAGCCTGTTATTGTGGAATTTCCAAAGTGATGTTTACAAGCATATAGAGGGCTATGGTGAAAAAGGAAATATCTTCCGTTAAAAACTGGAAAGAAGGTTTCTGAGAAACTGATTTGTGTTCTCGTAATTCATGTCACAGAGTTACAGCTTTCCCGTCAAGAAGCTTTTTGCTAAGGCTGTTCTTGTGGAATTTGCAAAGTGATATTTTTAAGCTCATAGAGGGCTATGGTGAAAAAGGAAATATCCTACAATAAAAACCGAAAAGAAGCGTTCTGAGAAACTGCATTGTGTTCTATTAATTCATCGCACGGAGTTGTAGCTTTCCCCTCAAGAAGCCGATCACTAAGACTGTTCTTGTGGAATTTGCATGGTGATATCAGGAAGCCCATAGAAGGCTTTGGTGAGAAAGGGAGTATCTTCCGTTAAAAACTGGAAAGAGACTTTCTGGGAAACTGCTTTGTGTTCTGTTGATTCATCTCACAGAGTTACAGTTTTCCCCTCCAGAAGCCTTTCGCAAAGACTGTTTTGTGGAATGTGCAAAGTGATATTTGGAAGCCCATGGAGGGCTATGGTGAAAAAGGAAATATCTTCTGTTAAAAACTCGAAAAAAGCTTTCTGATTACAGCTTTCCCCTCAAGAAGCCTTTCGCTAAGACTGTTCTTGTGGAAATTGCCAAGTGATATTTGAAAGCTCATAGACGTCTACGGTGAAAAATGAATCATCTTCAGTAAAAACTGGAAAGAAGCTTCCTGAGAAACTGCTTTGTGTTCTGTTACTTCATCTCACAGAGTTACAGGTTTCCCCTCAAGAAGCCTTTCGCTAAGACTGTTCTTGTGGGATTTGGAAAGTGATATTTGGAAGCCCATAGAGGTCTATGGTGAAAAAGGAAATATCCTAAGATAAAAACTGAAGAGAATCTTTCTGAGAAACTGCTTTGAGTTCTGTTAATTCATCTCACAGGGTTACAGCTTTTCCCTCAAGAAGCCTTTCGATAGGACTGTTTTTGTGGAATTTTCAATGTGATATTGGAAGCCTATAGAGGGCTATGGTGAAAAAGGAAATATCCTAAGATAAATTCTGAAAAGAAGCTTTCTGAGAAACTGCTTTGTGTTCTGTTAATTCATCTCACAGAGTTACAACTTTCCCCTCACGAAGCCTTTCGCTAAGACTGTTCTTGTGCAATTTGCAAAGTGAAATTGGAAGCCCTTAGAGAGCTATGGTGAAAAAGGAAATATCTTCCATTAAAAACCGAAAAGAAGCTCTCTGAGAAACTGCTTTCTGTTCTGTTAGTTCATCTCACAGAGTTTCAGCTTTCCACTCAAGAAGCCGTTCACTAACACTATTCTTGTGAAATTTGCAAAGTGATAAATCAAAACCCATAGAGGGCTATGGTGAAAAAGGAAATATCTTCGGGTAAAAACTGGAAAGAAGCATTCTGAGAAACTGCTTTGTGTTCTGTTAATTCATCTCACAGAGTTACAGCTTTCCCCTCAAGAAGCCTTTTGCTAAGACTGTTCTTGTGGAATTTGCAAAGTGATATTGGGAAGCCCATAGATGTCTATGGTGAAAAAGGAAATATCCTAAGATGAAAACTGGAAAGAAGCTTTCTGAGAAACTGCTTTGTGTTCTATTATTTCATTTCACAGAGTTACAGGTCTCCCCTCAAGAAGCCTTTTTTTAAGCCTGTTCTTGTGAAATTTGCAATTTGATATTTGGAATCATATAGACGGCTAATGTGAAAAGGGAAATATCTTCCGTTAAAAACTGGAAAGAAGCTTTCTGAGATACTGCTTTGAGTTCTGTTAATTCACCTCACAGAGTTACAGCTTTCCCCTCAAGAAGTCTTTGGCTAAGGCTGTTCTTGTGGAATTTGCAAAGTGATATTTGGAAGCCCATAGAGGGCTACGGTTAAAAAGGAAACATCTTCTGTTAAAAACTGGAAAGATGCTTTCTGAGAAACTGCTTTGTGTTCTGTTAATTCATCTCACAGAGTTACAGCTTTCCACTCAAGAAGCCTTTCGCTAAGACTGTTCTTGTGGAATTTGCAAAGTAATATTTGGAAGCCCATAGAGGGCTATGGTGAAAAAGGAAATATCTTCAGTTAAAAACTGGAAAGAAACTTTCTGAGAAACAGATTTGTGCTCTGTTAATTCATCTCACAGAGTTAGAGCTTTCCCCTCAAGAAGCCATTCGCTAAGACTATTCTTGTGGAATTTGCAAAGTGGTATTTCGAAGCCCATGGAGGGCTATGGTGAAAAAGGAAATATCTTCTATTACAAACTGGAAAGAAGCTTTCTGAGAAACTGCTTTGTGTTCTGTTAATTCATCTCACAGAATTACATGTTTCCCATCAGGAAGCCTTTTGCTAAGACTGTTCATGTGGAATTTGAAAAGTGATATTTAGTAGCCCATAGAGGGCCATGGTGAAAAAGGAAATATCTTCCGTTAAAAACTGGAAAGAAGATTTCTGAGAAACTGCTTTGTGTTCTGTTAATTCTTCTCACAGAGTTACAGCTTTCCACTCCAGAAGCCTTTCGTTAAGACTGTTTTTGAGGAATTCGCAAAGGGATATTTGGAAGCCCATAGAGGGCTATGGTGAAAAAGGAAATATGTTCAGTTAAAAACTGGAAAGAAGCATTCTGAGAAACTGCTTTGTGTTCTCTTAATTGATCTCACAGAGTTACAGCTTTCCCCTCAAGAAGCCTTTCGCTAAGACTGTTCTTGTGGAATTTGGAATGTGATATGTAGAACCCCTAGAGGGCTATGGTGAAAACGGTAATATCTTCCGTTAAAAACTGGAAAGAAGCATTCTGAGAAACTGCTTTGTGTTCTGTTAATTCATCTCACAGAGTTACAGCTTTCCGCTCAAGAAGCCTTTCTCTAAGACTGTTCTTGTGGAATTTGCCAAGCGATATTTGGAAGACCATAGAGGGCTATGGTGAAGAAGGAAATATCTTCCGTTAAAAACTGGAAAGAGGCTTTCTGAGAAACTGCTTTCTGTTCTGTTATCTCATCTCACAGAGTTACAGCTTTCCTCTCAAGTAGCCTTTCGCTAAGACAGTTTTTGTGGAATTTGCAAAGTGATATTTGGAAGCCCTTAGAAGGCTATGGTGAAAAAGGAAATATCTTCCGTTAAAAACTGGAAAGAGGCATTGTGAGAAACTCCTTTGTGGTCTCTTAATTCAACTCACAGAGTTACACCTTTCCCCTCAAGAAGCCTTTCCTTAAGACAGTTTTTGTGGAAATTGGAAACGGATACTTAGAAGCCCAAAGAGGGCTATGGTGAAAAAAGAAATATCCTAAGACATAAACTGAAAAGAATCTTTCTTAGATACTACTTTGTGCTCTGTTAATTCATGTCACAGAGTTAGAGCTTTCCCCTACAGAAGCCTTTCACTAAGACTGTTCTTGTGGAATTTGCAAAGTGATATTTGGAAGACCATAGAGGGCAACGGTGAAAAAGGAAATATCCTAAGAAAAAAACTGAAAAGCAGCTTTCTGAAAATCTACGTTGTGTTCTGTTAATTCATTTCACAGAGTCACAGCTTTCCCCTCAAGAAGCCTTTCACTAAGTCTGTTCTTGTGGAATTTGCAAAGTGGTATTTGGAAGCCCATAGGGAGCTATGGTGAAAAAGGATATAACTTCCGATAAAAACTGGAAAGAGGCTTTCTGAGAATCTGGTTTGTGTTCTGTTAATTCATCTCACAGACTTACAGCTTTCCCCTCCAGAAGCCTTTCGCTAAGACTGTTCTTGTGGAATTTGCAAAGTGATATTTGGAAGTCCATAGAGGTCTATGGTGCAAAAGGAAATATCCTAAGATAAAAACTGAAAAGTAGCTTTCTGAGAAACTGCTTTGTGTTCTGTTAACTCATTTCACAGAGCTACAGCTTTGCCCTCCAGAAGCCTTTTGTTAAGCCTGTTCTTGTGGAATTTCCAAAGTGATATTTTGAAGCATATGGAGGGCTATGGTGAAAAAGGAAATATCTTCCGTTAAAAACTGGAAAGAAGCTTTCTGAGAAACTATTTTGTGTTCTGTTAATTCATCCCACAGAGTTACAGCTTTCTCCTCAAGAACCCTTTCGAGAAGCCTGTTTTTGTGGAATTTGCAAAGTGATATTTGGAAGCCCATAGAGGTCTAGGGTGAAAAAAGAAATATCTTCCGTCAAACCCTGGAAAGAAGCTATCTGAGAAACTGTTAGTGTTCTGTTAATTCATCTCACAGAGTTACAGCTTTCCCCTCAGGAAGCCTTTCGCTAAGACTGTTCTTGTGGATTTGCAAAGTGATATTTGAAAGCCCATAGTGGTCTCTGGTGAAAAAGGAAATATCATGAGATAAAAACTGAAAAGAAACTTTCTGAGAAAATGCTTTGTGTTCTTTTAATGCATCCCACTGAGTTACCGCCTTCCCCTCAGGAAGCCTTTCGCTAAGACTGTTCATGTGTAATTTGGAAAGTGATATTTAGAAGCACAAAAAGGGCTATGGTGAAAAAGGAAATAACTTCCGATAAAAACTGGAAAGAGTCTTTCTGAGAAACTGCTTTGTGTTCTGTTAATTCATCTCACAGAATTACAGCTTTCCCCTCAAGAAGCCTTTTGCTACGACTGTTCATGTGGAATTTGCCACGTGATATTTGGAATCCCATAGAGGTCTATGGTGCAAAAGAAAATATCCTAAGATAAAGAATGAAAAGAAGATTTCTGAGAAACTGCTTTGAGTTTTGTTAATTCACTTCAACGAATTACAGCTTTCCGCTCAAGAAACCATTTGTTAAGCCTGTTATTGTGGAATTTCCAAAGTGATGTTTACAAGCATATAGAGGGCTATGGTGAAAAAGGAAATATCTTCCGTTAAAAACTGGAAAGAAGGTTTCTGAGAAACTGATTTGTGTTCTCCTAATTCATGTCACAGAGTTACAGCTTTCCCGTCAAGAAGCTTTTTGCTAAAGCTGTTCTTGTGGAATTTGCAAAGTGATATTTTTAAGCCCATAGAGGGCTATGGTGAAAAAGGAAATATCCTACAATAAAAACCGAAAAGAAGCGTTCTGAGAAACTGCATTGTGTTCTATTAATTCATCGCACGGAGTTGTAGCTTTCCCCTCAAGAAGCCGATCACTAAGACTATTCTTGTGGAATTTGCATGGTGATATCTAGAAGCCCATAGAAGGCTTTGGTGAGAAAGGGAATATCTTCCATTAAAAACTGGAAAGAGACTTTCTGGGAAACTGCTTTGTGTTGTGTTAATTCATCTCACAGAGTTACAGCTTTCCCCTCAAGAAGCCTTTCGCAAAGACTGTTTTGTGGAATGTGCAAAGTGATATTTGGAAGCCCATGGAGGGCTATGGTGAAAAAGGAAATATCTTCTGTTAAAAACTCGAAAAAGCTTTCTGATTACAGCTTTCCCCTCAAGAAGCCTTTCGCTAAGACTGTTCTTGTGGAAATTGCAAAGTGATATTTGAAAGCTCATAGACGTCTACGGTGAAAAATGAATCATCTTCAGTAAAAACTGGAAAGAAGCTTCCTGAGAAACTGCTTTGTGTTCTGTTACTTCATCTCACAGAGTTACAGCTTTCCCCTCAAGAAGCCTTTCGCTAAGACTGTTCTTGTGGGATTTGGAAAGTGATATTTGGAAGCCCATAGTGTGCTATGGTGAAAAAAGAAATATCTTCCCTTAAAACCTGGAAAGAAGCTTTATGAGAAACTGCTTTGTGTTCTGTTAATTCGTCTCACAGAGTTACAGCTTTCCCCTCATGAACCCTTTCGCTAAGACTGTTCTTGTGGAATTTCCAAAGTGATATTTGGAAGTCCATCGAGGGCTATGGTGAAAAACGAAATATCTTCAGTTAAAAACTGGAAAGAAGCTTTCTGAGAAACTGCATTGTGTTCTGTTAATTCATCTCACAGAGTTACAGCATTCCCCTCAAGAAACCTTTCGCTAAGACGGTTCTTGTGGAATTTGCAAAGAGATATTTGGAAGCCCATAGATGGCTATGGTGAAAAAGGGAATATCTTCAGTTAAAAACTGGAAAGTAGCTTTCAGAGAAACAGCGTTGTGTTCCGTTAATTCATCTGACAGAGTTACAGGTTTCCCCTCAAGAAGCCTTTCGCTAAGACTGTTCTTGTGGAATTTACAAAGTGATATTTGGAAGGCCTTAGAAAGCTCTGGTGTAAAAGGAAATATCTTCCGTTAAAAACTGGGAAGAAGATTTCTGAGAAACTGCTTTGGGTTCTGTTAATTCATCTCACAGAGTTATAGCTTTCCCCTCAAAAAGCCTTTCGCTAAGGCTGTTGTTGTGTAATTTGCAAAGTGATATTTGGAAGCCCATAGAGGGCTATGGTGAAAATGGAAATATCATAAGATAAAAAAAGAAAAGTAGCTTTCTGTGAAACTGCTTTGTGTTCTGTTAGTTCATCTCACAGAGTTACAGCTTTCCACTCAAGAAGTTGTTCACTAAGGCTGTTCTTATGTAATTTGCAAGGAATTATTTGGAAGCCCGTGGAGGGCTATGGTGAAAAAGGAAATATCTTGCGTTAAAAACTGGAAAGAAGAATTCTGAGAAACTGCCGTGTTTTGTGTTAATACATCTCAGCGAGTTACAGCTTTCCCCTCAAAAAGCCTTTCGCTAAGACTGTTCTTGTGGGATTTGCAAAGTGATATTTGGAAGCCCATAGAGGGCTTTGGTGAAAAAGGAAATATCTTCAGTTATATACTGAAAAAATGGTTTCTGAGAAACTGCTTGGTATTCTGTTAATTCAACTCACTGTGTTTGAGCTTTCCTCTAAAGAAGCCTTTCGCTAAGGGTGTTGTTGTGGAAATTGCAAAGTGATATTTGGAAGCCCATAGAGGGCAATGGTAAAAATGGAAATATCCTAAGATAGAAAAAGAAAAGAAGCTTTCTGAGGAACCGCTTTTTGTTCTGTTAGTTCATCTCACAGAGTTACAGCTTTCCAATCAAGAAGCAGTTCACTAAGACTGTTCTTGTGAAAATTCCAAACAACTATTTGGAAGCCCGTAGTCGGCTATGGTGAAAAAGGAATATCTTACGTGAAAAACTGGAAAGAAGATTTCTGAGAAACTGCATTGTGTTCTGTTAATTCATCTCAAAGAGTCACAGCTTTCCCCTCAAGAAGCCTTTCGCTAAGACTGTTCTTGTGGAATTTGCAAGGTGATATTTGGAGGCCCTTAGAGGGCCATGGTGAAAAAGGAAATATCTTATGTTAAAAACTGGAAAGAAGTTTTCTGAGAAACTTCTTTGTATTCTGTTAATTCATCTAACAGAGTTACAGTTTCCCCTCCAGAAGCCTTTCGTTAAGAGTGTTCTTGTGGAGTTTGCAAAGTGATATTTGGAAGGCCATAAAGGGCTACGGTGAAAAAGGAAATATCCTAAGATAAAAACTGAAGAGAATCTTTCTGAGAAACTGCTTTGAGTTCTGTTAATTCATCTCACAGGGTTACAGATTTTCCCTCAAGAAGCCTTTCGATAGGACTGTTTTTGTGGAATTTGCAATGTGATATTGGAAGCCTATGGAGAGCTATGGTGAAAAAGGAAATATCCTAAGATAAATTCTGAAAAGAAGCTTTCTGAGAAACTGCTTTGTGTTCTGTTAATTCATCTCACAGAGTTACAATTTCCCCTCAAGAAGCCTTTCGCTAAGACTGTTCTTGTGGAATTTGCAAAGTGAAATTGGAAGCCCTTAGAGAGCTATGGTGAAAAAGGAAATATCTTCCGTTAAAAACCGAAAAGAAGCTCTCTGAGAAACTGCTTTCTGTTCTGTTAGTTCATCTCACAGAGTTTCAGCTTTCCACTCAAGAAGCCGTTCACTAACACTATTCTTGTGAAATTTGCAAAGTGATAAATCAAAACCCATAGAGGGCTATGGTGAAAAAGGAAATATCTTCGGGTAAAAACTGGAAAGAAGCATTCTGAGAAACTGCTTTGTGTTCTGTTAATTCATCTCACAGAGTTACAGCCTTCCCCTCAAGAAGCCTTTAGCTAAGACTGTTCTTGTGGAATTTGCAAAGTGATATTGGGAAGCCCATAGATGTCTATGGTGAAAAAGGAAATATCCTAAGATGAAAACTGGAAAGAAGCTTTCTGAGAAACTGCTTTGTGTTCTATTATTTCATTTCACAGAGTTACAGGTTTCCCCTCAATAAGGCTTTTTTTAAGCCTGTTCTTGTGAAATTTGCAATTTGATATTTGGAAGGATATAGAGGGCTAATGTGAAAAAGGAAATATCTTCCGTTAAAAACTGGAAAGAAGCTTTCTGAGATACTGCTTTGAGTTCTGTTAATTCACCTCACAGAGTTACAGCTTTCCCCTCAAGAAGCCTTTTGCTAAGTCTGTTCTTTTGGAATTTGCAAAGTGATATTTGGAAGCCCATAGAGGGCTACGGTTAAAAAGGAAACATCTTCCGTTAAAAACTGGAAAGATGCTTTCTGAGAAACTGCTCTATGTTCTGTTAATTCATCTCACAGAGTTACAGCTTTCCACTCAAGAAGCCTTTCGCTAAGACTGTTCTTGTGGAATTTGCAAAGTAATATTTGGAAGCCCATAGAGGGCTATGGTGAAAAAGGAAATATCTTCAGTTAAAAACTGGAAAGAAACTTTCTGAGAAACAGATTTGTGCTCTGTTAATTCATCTCACAGAGTTAGAGCTTTCCCCTCAAGAAGCCATTCGCTAAGACTATTCTTGTGGAATTTGCAAAGTGGTATTTCGAAGCCCATGGAGGGCAATGGTGAAAAAGGAAATATCTTCCATTACAAACTGGAAAGAAGCTTTCTGAGAAACTGCTTTGTGTTCTGTTAATTCACCTCACAGAATTACAGGTTCCCCATCAGGAAGCCTTTCGCTACGACTGTTCATGTGGAATTTGAAAAGTGATATTTATAAGCCCAAAGAGGGCGACGGTGAAAAAGGAAATATCTTCCGTTAAAAACTGGAAAGAAGCTTTCTGAGAAAGTGCTTTGTGTTCTGTTATTTCATCTCACAGAGTTACAGCTTCCCCTCAAGAAGCCTTTCGCTAAGACTGTTCTTGTGGAATTTGGAAAGTGATATTTAGTAGCCCATAGAGGGCCATGGTGAAAAAGGAAATATCTTCCGTTAAAAACTGGAAAGAATATTTCTGAGAAACTGCTTTGTGTTCTGTTAATTCATCTCACAGAGTTACAGCTTTCCACTCAAGAAGCCTTTCGTTAAGACTGTTTTTGAGGAATTAGCAAAGGGATATTTGGAAGCCCATAGAGGGCTATGGTGAAAAAGGAAATATGTTCAGTTAAAAACTGGAAAGAAGCATTCTGAGAAACTGCTTTGTGTTCTCTTAATTGATCTCACAGAGTTACAGCTTTCCCCTCAAGAAGCCTTTCGCTAAGACTGTTCTTGTGGAATTTGGAATGTGATATGTAGAACCCCAAGAGGGCTATGGTGAAAACGGTAATATCTTCCGTTAAAAACTGGAAAGAAGCATTCTGAGAAACTGCTTTGTGTTCTGTTAATTCATCTCACAGAGTTACAGCTTTCCGCTCAAGAAGCCTTTCGCTAAGACTGTTCTTGTGGAATTTGCCAAGCGATATTTGGAAGACCATAGAGGGCTATGGTGAAGAAGGAAATATCTTCCGTTAAAAACTGGAAAGAGGCTTTCTGATAAACTGCTTTCTGTTCTGTTATTTCATCTCACAGCGTTACAGCTTTCCTCTCAAGTAGCCTTTCGCTAAGACAGTTTTTGTGGAATTTGCAAAGTGATATTTGGAAGCCCTTAGAAGGCTATGGTGAAAAAGGAAATATCTTCCGTTAAAAACTGGAAAGAGGCATTGTGAGAAACTCCTTTGTGTTCTCTTAATTCAACTCACAGAGTTACACCTTTCCCCTCAAGAAGCCTTTCCTTAAGACAGTTTTTGTGGAAATTGGAAACGGATACTTAGAAGCCAATAGAGGGCTATGGTGAAAAAAGAAATATCCTAAGACAAAATCTGAAAAGAATCTTTCTTAGGTACTACTTTGTGCTCTGTTAATTCATGTCACAGAGTTAGAGCTTTCCCCTACAGAAGCCTTTCACTAAGACTGTTCTTGTGGAATTTGCAAAGTAATATTTGGAAGACCATAGAGGGCAACGGTGAAAAAGGAAATATCCTAAGAAAAAAACTGAAAAGAAGCTTTCTGAAAAACTACATTGTGTTCTGTTAATTCATTTCACAGAGTTACAGCTTTCCCCTCAAGAAGCCTTTCACTAAGACTGTTCTTGTGGAATTTGCAAAGTGGTATTTGGAAGCCCATAGGGAGCTATGGTGAAAAAGGATATAACTTCCGATAAAAACTGGAAAGAGGCTTTCTGAGAAGCTGGTTTGTGTTCTGTTAATTCATCTCACAGACTTACAGCTTTCCCCTCCAGAAGCCTTTCGCTAAGACTGTTCTTGTGGAATTTGCAAAGTGATATTTGGAAGTCCATAGAGGTCTATGGTGCAAAAGGAAATATCCTAAGATAAAAACTGAAAAGTAGCTTTCTGAGAAACTGCTTTGTGTTCTGTTAACTCATTTCACAGAGTTACAGCTTTCCCCTCAAGAAGCCTTTTGTTAAGCCTGTTCTTGTGGAATTTCCAAAGTGATATTTTGAAGCATATGGAGGGCTATGGTGAAAAAGGAAATATCTTCCGTTAAAAACTGGAAAGAAGCTTTCTGAGAAACTATTTTGTGTTCTGTTAATTCATCCCACAGAGTTACAGCTTTCCCTTCAAGAAGCCTTTATCTAAGGCTGTTCTTTTGGAATTTGCAAAGTGATATTTGGAAGCCCATAGAGGGCTATCGTAAAAAAGGAAATATCTTCCGGAAAAACTGGAAAGAAGCTTTCTGAGAAACTGCTTTGTGTTCTGTTAATTCATCTCACAGAGTTACAGGTTTCCCTTCAAGAAGCCTTTCTCTAAGGCTGTTCTTGTGGAATTTGGTAACTGATATTTAGAAGTCCTTAGAGGGCTATGGTGAAAAAATAAATATCTTTAGTTAAAAACTGGAAAGAATCTTTCTGAGAAACTGCTTTGTGTTCTGTTAATTCATCTCACAGAGTTACTGCTTTCCCCTCAAGAAGCCTTTCGCTAAGAATGTTCTTGTGGAATTTGCAAAGTGATATTTGGAAGTCCCTAGAGAGCTATGGTGAAAAAGGAAATATCTTCCGTTAAAAACTGGAAAGAAGCTTTCTGAGAAACTGCTTTGTGTTCTTTGAATTCTTCTTACAGAGTTACAGCTTTCCCCTGAAGAAGCCTTTTGCTAAGATTGTTCTTCGGGAGTTTTCAAAGTGATATTTGGAAACCCTTAGAAGGCTATGGTGAAAAAGGAAATATGTTCCATTAAAAACTGGTAAGAAGCTTTCTGAGAAACTGCTTAGAGTTCTGTTAATTCATCTCACAGAGTTACAGCTTTTCCTTCAAGAAGCCTTTCGCTAAGGCTGTTCTTGTGGTGTTTGGAAAGTGATATTGGAAGCCCATAGAGGGCTATGTTCAAAAAGGAAATATCTTCAGTTAAAAACTGGAAAGAAGCATTTAATGAAACTGCTTAGTGTTCTGTTAATTCATCTCACAGAGTTACTGCTTTCCCCTCAAGAAGACTTTCGCAAAGGCTCTTCTTGTGGAATTTTCAAAGTGATATTTGGAAGCCCCTAGAGAGCTAGGGTGAAAAGGAAATATCTTCCGTTAAAAACCGGAAAGAAGTTTTCTGAGAAACTGCTTTTGTTCTGTCAATTCATCTCACAGATTTCAAGTTTTCCCTTCAAGAAGTCTTTCGCTAAGACTGATTTGAGGGAATTTTCAAAGTGATATTTGTAAGTACATAGAGGGCTACGGTGTAAAAGGAAAAATCTTTCGTGAAAAACAGGAAAGAAGCTTTCTGAGAAAATCCTTTGTGTTCGGTTAATTCATTTTACAGAGTTACAGCTTTCCATTCAAGAAGGCTTTTGCTAAGGCTGTTCTTGTGGAGTTTGGAAAGTGATATTTGGAAGCCCATAAAGGGATTTGGTGAAAAAGGAAATATCTTCAGTTAAAAACCGGAAAGAAGCTTTCTGAGAAACTACTTTGTGTTCCGTTAATTCATCTCACAGAGTTACTGCTTTGCCCTCAAGGAGTCTTTTGCTAAGACTGTTTTTGTGGAATTTGCAAAGTGATATTTGGAAGCCCTTAGAGGGCTACGGTGAAAAAGGAAGTATCCTAAGATAAAAACTGAAAAGAAGCATTCTGAGAAACTGCTTTGTGTTCTGTTAATTCATCTCACAGAGATTCAGCTTTCCTCTCAAGAAGCCTTTCGCAAAGACTGTTCTTGAGGAATTTGCAAAGTGATCTTTAGAAGCCCCTACAGAGCTAAGGTGAAAAAGGAAACAGGTTCCGTTAAAAACTAGAATGAAGCTTTCTGAGCAACTGCTTTGTGCTCTGTTACTTCATCTCACAGAGTCACTCTGTTCCCCTCAAGAACACTTTCGCTAAGACTATTCTTGAGGAATTTACAAGGTGATATTTGAAAGCACCTAGAGAGCTATGGTGAAAAAGGAAATATCTTCCGTTAAAAACTGGAAAGAAGGTCTCTGAAAACTGCTTTGTGTTCTGTGAATTCATCTCACAGAGTTACAGCTTTTCCCTCAAGAAGCCTATCACTAAGGCTGTTCTTGTGGAATTTGCAAAGTGATATTTGGAAGCCCTTAGAGGGCTTTGGTGAAAAAGGAAACATCTTCAGTTAAATACTGGAAGGAAGCTGTCTGAGAACTGCTTTGTGTTCTGTTATTTCATCTCACTGAGTTACACCTTTACCCTCAAGAAGCCTTTCACTAAGACTGTTCTTGTGGAATTTGCAAAGCGATATTTGGAAGCCCATAGAGCGCTATGGTGAAAAAGGAAATACCTTAAGTTAAAAACTGGAAAGAAGCTTTCTGAGAAACTGCTTTCTGTTCTGTTAATTCATCTCACAGAATTACAGCTTTCCCTTCAAGAAGCCTTTCGCTAAGGCTGTTCTGGTGGAATTTCCAAGGTAATATTTGGAAGCCCATAGAGGACTAGGGTGAAAAAGGAAATATCCTAAGGTAAAAACTGAAAAGAAGCATTCTGAAAAACTGTTTGTGTACCGTTAATTCATCTCACAGAGCTACAGCTTTCCCTTCAATAAGAATTTCGCTAAGGCTGTTCTTGTGGAATTTGCAAAGTGATATTTGGAAGCCCTTAGAGGGCTATGGTGAAAAAGGAAATATCCTCCGTTAAAAACTGGAAAGAAGCTGTGTGAGAAACTGTTTTGTGTTCTCTTATTTCATCTCACAGATTTATATCCTTCCCCTCAAGAAACCTTTCGCTAAGACTGTTCTTGTGGAATTTGCAAAGTGACATTTGGAAGCCCATAGAGGGCTACGGTGAAAAAGGAAATATCTTAAGTTAAAAACTGAAAAGAAGCATTCTGAGAAACTGCATTGTGTTCTGTTAATTCATGTCACAGAGTTACAGCTTTCCTTTCCAGAAGCCTTTTGCTAAGGCTGTTCATGTGGAATTGGCAAAGTGATATTTGGAAGCCTAAAGAGGGCTCTGGTGAAAGAGGAAGTATCTTCAGTTAAAAACTGGAAAGAACCTTTCTGAGAAACTGCTTTGTGCTCTGTTAATTCATCTCATAGGGTTACAGCTTTCCCTTCAAGAAGCCATCCGCTAAGGCTCTTCTTGTAAAATTGGCAAGGTGATATTTGGAAGCCCGTAGAGGGCTATGGTGAAAAATGAAATATCTTCCAGAAAAACTGGAAGAAGCTTTCTGAGAAACTGCTTTGTATTCTGTTAATTCATCACACAGAGTTACAACTTTCCCTTCAAGAAGCCTTTCGCAGGGACTGTTCTTGTGGAATTTGCAAAGTGATATTTGGAAGGCCGTTGTGGTCTATGGTGAAAAAGGAAATATCTTCCGTTAAAAACTGAAAAGCAGCTTTCTGAGAAACTGCTTTGTATTCTGTTAATTCATCTCACAGAGTTACAGGTTTCCCCTCAAGAAGTCTTTCGGTAAGACTGTTCTTGTGGAATTTGTAAAGTGACATTTGGAAGCCCATTGAGGGCTATGATGAAAAAGGAAATATCTTCCGTTAAAAACTGGAAATAGGTTTTCTGAGAAACTGCGTTGTGTTCTGTTACTTCATTTCACAGGGTTACAGCTTTCCTCTCCAGAAGCCTTTCCCTAAGACTGTTCTTGTGGAATTTGCAAAGAGATATTTGGAAGCTGTTAGAGTGCTATGGTGAAAAACGAAATATCTTCCATTGAAAACTGGAAAGAATCTTTCTGCGAAACTGCCTTGTGTTCTTTTAGTTCATCTCACAGAGTACAGCTTTCCCCTCCGGAAGCCTTTCGATAAGACAGTTCTGGAGGAATTTGCAAGTGATATTTGAAGGCCATAGACTGCTATGGTGAAAAAGAAAATATCTTCCTTTTAAAAACAGGAAAGAAGCTTTCTGAGAAACTGCTTTGTGTTCTTTAATTTATCTCACAGACTTACAGCTTTCCCTTCAAGAAGCCTTTCGATAAGAGTGTTCTTGTGGAATTTGCAAAGTGATATTTGGAAGCCCATAGAGGGCTATGTGGAAAAAGGAAATATCTTCAGTTAAAAACTGGAAAGTAGATTTTTGAGAAACTTCTTTGTGTTCTGTTAATTCATCTCACAGGGTTACAGCTTTTCCCTCAAGAAGCCCTCCGCAAAGACTCTTCTTGTGGAATTTGCAAAGTGATATTTGGAAGCCCTTAGAGGGCGATGGTGAAAAAGGAAATTACCTAAGATAAAAACTGAAAGGAAGCTTTCTGAGAAACTGCTTTGTGTTCTGTTAATTCATCTCCCAGATTTACAGCTTTCCCCTCAAGAAGCCTTTCGCTAAGACTGTTCTTGTGCGATTTGCAAAGTGATATTTGGAAGCCCATAGAGCGCTAAGGTGAAAAAGGAAATTTCTTCAGTTAAAAACTGGAAAGAAGGTTTCTGAGAAACTGTTTTGTGTTCTGTTAATTCATCTCACACAATTACAGCTTTGCCCTCCAGAAGCCTTTCCCTAAGCCTATTCTTGTGGAATTTGCAAAGTAATATTTAGAACCCCTAGAGGGCTATGGTAAAAAAGGAAATACCTTCAGTTAAAAACTGGAAAGAAGCTTTCTGAGAAACTGCTTTGTGTTCTGTTAATTTATCTCACAGAGTTACAAATTTCTCCTCCAGAAGCCCTTCGTTAAGACTGTTCTTGTGGAATTTGCAAAGTGATATTTGGAAGCCCATAGAGGGCTATGGTGAAAAAGGAAATATCTTCCGCTAAAAACCGAAAAGAAGCTCTCTGAGAAACCGCTTTGTGTTCTGTTAGTTCTTCTCACAGAGTTTCAGCTTTCTCCTCAAGAGGCCGTTCACTAAAACTGTTCTTGTGAAATTTGCAAAGTGATATTCTTAAACCCATAGAGGGCTATGGTGAAAAAGGAAATGTCTTCTGTTAAATACTGGAAAGAAGCTTTCGCAGAAACTGCCGTGTGTTCTGTTAATACATCTCACCGAGTTACAGCTTTCCCCTCAAGAAGCTGTTGGCTAAGACTGTTCCATTGGAATCTGCAAAGTGATATTTGGAAGCCCGTAGAAGGCTATGGTGAAAAAGGAAATATCTTCCGTTAAAAACTGGAAAGAAGATTTCTGAGAAACTGCCGTGTGTTCTGTTAATACACCTCACTGAGTTACAGCTTTCCCCTCAAGAAGCCTTTCGCTAATACTGTTTTTGTGGTATTTGCAGAGTGATATTTGGAAGCCCATAGAGGGCAATTGTGAAAAAGGAAATTTCTTCAGTTAAAAACTGGAAAGAAGTTTTCTTAGAAATTGCTTTGTGTTCTGTTAATTCATCTCACAGATTTACAGCTTTCCCCTACAGAAACCTTTCCCTAAGACTGTTCTTCTGGCATTTGCAATGTGATATTTCGAAGCCCATAGAGGGCTATGGTGAAAAAGGTAATATCCTCCGTTAAAAACTGGAAAGAAGCTTTCTGAGAAACTGCTTTGTGTTCTGTTAATTCATCTCACAGAGTTACAGCCTTCCCCTCAGAAGCCTTTCGCTAAGACTGTTCTTGTGGAATTTGCATAGTGATATTTGGAAGCCCATAGAGGGCTATGTTGAAAAACGAAATATCTTCCGTTAAAAACTGGAAAGAAGATTTCTGAGTAACTGCTTTGTGTTCTCTTAACTCATCTCACTGATTTAAAACCTTCCCCTCCAGAAGCCCTCCGCAAAGACTGTTCTTGTGGAAATTGCAAATTGATATTTGGAAGCCCATAGAGGGCTGTGGTGAAAAAGTAAGTATGATCCGTTAAAAACTGAAAAGAAGCTGCGTGAGAAATTGCTTTGTGCTCTCTTAATTCATCTCACAGAGTTAAAACCTTCCCCTCCAGAACCCCTTCGCTAAGACTGTTCTTGTGGAATTTGAAAAGTGATATTTGGAAGCGCCTTCAGGGCTATGGTGAAAAAGGAAATTACCTAAGATAAAATCTGTAAAGACGCTTTCTGAGAAACTGCTTTGTGTTCTGTTAATTCATCTCACAGAGTTACAGCTTTCTTCTCAAGAAGCCGTTCACTAAGACTGTTCTGGTGGAATTTCCAAAGTGATATTTGGAAGCCGATAAAGGGCTGTGGTGAAAAAGGAAATAGCCTAAGATAAAATCTGAAACGAAGATTTCTGAGAAACTACTTTGTGTTCTGTTAATTCAACTCACAGAACTACAGCTTTCCCCTCAAGAAGCCTTACGCTAAAGCTGTTTTTGTGGAACTTGCAAAGTGATATTGGAAGCCCATGCCGGGCTATGGTGAAAAAGGAAATATCTTCCGTTAAAAACTGGAAAGAAGCTTTCTGAGAAACTACTTTGTGTTCTGCTAACTCACCTCGCAGACTTACAGCTTTCCCTTCAAGAAGCCTTCCGCTAAGCCTGTTCTTGTAAAATTGGCAAAGTGATATTTGGAAGCCCGTAGAGGGCTATGGTGAAAAGAAATATGTTCAGTTAAAAAATGGAAAGTAGCTTTCTGAGAAACTGCTTTGTGTTCCGCTAATTCATCTAAGAGAGTTACAGCTTTCCCCTCAAGAAACCTTGGGCTAAGACTGTTCTTGTGGAAGAGGCAAAGTGATATTTGGAAGCCCTTAGAGGGCTACGGTGAAAAAGGAAATATCTTCCATTAAAAACTGGAAAGAAGCCTTCTGAGAAACTGCTTTGTGTTCTCTTAATTCATCTCACAGACTTACAGCATTCCCCTCAAGAAGCCTTTCGCTAAGACTGTTCTTGTGGAATTGGCAAAGTGATATTTGGAAGCCCATAGAGGGCTACGGTGAAAAAGGAAATATCCTAAGTTAAAAACTGGAAAGAAGCTTTCTGAGAAACTGCTTTGTTTTCTGTTAATTCATCTCACAGAGTTACAGCTTTCACCTCAAGAAGCCATTCCCTAAGACTGTTCTTGTGACATTTTCAAAGTGATATTTGGAAGACCATAGAGGGCTACGGTGAAAAAGGAAATATACTAAGTTAAAAACTGAAAAGAAACATTCTGAGAAACTGCTTTGTGTTCTGTTAATTCATGTCACAGATTTACAGCTTTCCCTTCAAGAAGCCTTTCGCTAAGGTTGTTCTTGTGGAATTGGCAAAGTGATATTTGGAAGCCCATAGAGTGCTATGGTGAAAAGAAAATATCTTCAGTTAGAAAATGGAAAGAGTCTTTCTGACAAAGTGCTTTGTGTTCTGTTATTTCATCTCACAGAGTTACACATTTCCGCTAAAGAAGCCTTTCGCAAAAACTGTTCTTGTGGAATTTTCAAAGTGATATTTGGAAGCCCCTAGGGGGCTATGGTGAAAAAGGAACTATCTTCCGTTAAAAACTGGAAATAAGCTTTCAGAGAAACTGCTTTGTGTTCTGTTAATTCATCTCAAAAAGTTACAGCTTTCCCTTCAAGAAGCCTTTCGCTAAGTTTGTTCTTGTGGAATTTGCAAAGTGATATTTGAAGCCAATAGAGGGCTATGCTGAAAAAGGAAATATCTTCCGTAAAAAACTGGAGAGAAGCTTTCTGAGAAACTGCTTTGTGTTCTGCTAATTCATCTCACAGTGTTACAGCTTTCCCTTCAAGAAGCCTTCCGCTAAGGCAGTTCTTGTAAAATTGGCAAGTTGATATGTGGAAGCCCGTAGAGGGCTATGGTGAAAAGGAAATATGTTCAGTTAAAAAATGGAAAGTAGCTTTCTGAGAAACTGCTTTGTGTTCTGTTAATTCATCTAACAGAGTTACAGCTTTCCCCTCAAGAAACCTTGGGCTAAGACTGTTCTTTTGGAACTTGCAAAGTGATATTTTGCAGCACGTAGTGGGCTATGGTGAAAAAGGAAATATCTTCTGTTAAAAACTGGAAAGAAGCTTTCTGAGAAACTGCTTTGTGTTCTGTTAATTCATCTCACAGAGTTACAGCTTTCCCTTCAAAAAGCCTTTCGCTAGGGCTGTTCTTGTGGAATTTCTAAAGTGATATTTGGAAACCCATAGAGGGCTACGGTGGAAAAGGAGATATCTTCCGTTAAAAATTTGAAAGAAGCTGTGTGAGAAACTGCTTTGTGTTCTGTTAATTCATCTCACAGAGGTACAGCTTTTCCCTCAAGAAGCCTTTTGCAAAGGCTGTTCTTGTGGAATATGCAAAGTGATATTTGGATGCCCTTAGAGGGCTATTTTGAAAAAGGAAATATCTTAAGTTAAAAACTGGAAAGAAGCTGTCTGAGAAAATGCTTTGTATTTTGTTAATTCATCTCACAGAGTTACAGCTATACCCTCAAAAGCCTTTTACTACGACTGTTTTTGTAGAATTTGCAATGTGATATTTGTAAGCCCATAGAGAGCTATGGTGAAAAAGGAAATATCTTCCGTTAAAAACGGGAAAGAAGCTTCCTGAGAAACTGCTTTGTATTCTGTTAATTCATCTCACAGAGTTACAGATTTCCCCTGAAGAAACCTTTCGCTAAGACTGTTCTTGTGGAATTTGCAAAGAGATATTTGGAAGCTCTTAGAGTGCTATGGTGAAAAACGAAATATCTTCCATTGAAAACTGGAAAGAATCTTTCTGCGAAACTGCCTTGTGTTCTTTTAGTTCATCTCACAGAGTACAGCTTTCCCCTCCGGAAGCCTTTCGATAAGACAGTTCTGGAGGAATTTGCAAGTGATATTTGAAGGACATAGACTGCTATGGTGAAAAAGAAAATATCTTCCTTTTAAAAACAGGAAAGAAGCTTTCTGAGAAACTGCTTTGTGTTGTTTAATTTATCTCACAGACTTACAGCTTTCCCTTCAAGAAGCCTTTCGATAAGAGTGTTCTTGTGGAATTTGCAAAGTGATATTTGGAAGCCCATAGAGGGCTATGTTGAAAAAGGAAATATCTTCAGTTAAAAACTGGAAAGTAGATTTTTGAGAAACTTCTTTGTGTTCTGTTAATTCATCTCACAGGGTTACAGCTTTTCCCTCAAGAAGCCCTCCGCAAAGACTCTTCTTGTGGAATTTGCAAAGTGATATTTGGAAGCCCTTAGAGGGCGATGGAGAAAAAGGAAATTACCTAAGATAAAAACTGAAAGGAAGCTTTCTGAGAAACTGCTTTGTGTTCTGTTAATTCATCTCCCAGATTTACAGCTTTCCCCTCAAGAAGCCTTTCGCTAAGACTGTTCTTGTGCGATTTGCAAAGTGATATTTGGAAGCCCATAGAGCGCTAAGGTGAAAAAGGAAATTTCTTCAGTTAAAAACTGGAAAGAAGGTTTCTGAGAAACTGTTTTGTGTTCTGTTAATTCATCTCACACAATTACAGCTTTGCCCTCCAGAAGCCTTTCCCTAAGCCTATTCTTGTGGAATTTGCAAACTAATATTTAGAACCCCTAGAGGGCTATGGTGAAAAAGGAAATATCTTCAGTTAAAAACTGGAAAGAAGCTTTCTGAGAAACTGCTTTGTGTTCTGTTAATTTATCTCACAGAGTTACAAATTTCTCCTCCAGAAGCCCTTCGTTAAGACTGTTCTTGTGGAATTTGCAAAGTGATATTTGGAAGCCCATAGAGGGCTATGGTGAAAAAGGAAATATCTTCCGCTAAAAACCGAAAAGAAGCTCTCTGAGAAACCGCTTTGTGTTCTGTTAGTTCTTCTCACAGAGTTTCAGCTTTCTCCTCAAGGGGCCGTTCACTAAAACTGTTCTTGTGTCACTGGCCATCAGAGAAATGCAAATCAAAACCACAATGAGATACCATCTCACACCAGTTAGAATGGCGATCATTAAAAAGTCAGGAAACAACAGGTGCTGGAGAGGATGTGGAGAAATAGGAACACTTTTACACTGTTGGTGGGATTGTAAACTAGTTCAACCATTATGGAAAACAGTATGGCGATTCCTCAAGGATCTAGAACTAGATGTACCATATGACCCAGCCATCCCATTACTGGGTATATACCCAAAGGATTATAAATTATGCTGCTATAAGGACACATGCACACGTATGTTTATTGCAGCACTATTCACAATAGCAAAGACTTGGAATCAACCCAAATGTCCATCAGTGACAGATTGGATTAAGAAAATGTGGCACATATACACCATGGAATACTAAGCAGCCATAAAAAAGGATGAGTTTGTGTCCTTTGTAGGGACATGGATGCTGCTGGAAACCATCATTCTTAGCAAACTATCACAAGAACAGAAAACCAAACACCGCATGTTCTCACTCGTAGGTGGGAACTGAACAATGAGATCACTTGGACTCGGGAAGGGGAACATCACACACCGGGGCCTATCATGGGGAGGGGGGAGGGGGGAGGGATTGCATTGGGAGTTATACCTGATGTAAATGACGAGTTGATGGGTGCAGCACACCAACATGGCACAAGTATACATATGTAGCAAACCTGCACGTTGTGCACATGTACCCTACAACTTGATGTTTAATAATAATAAATAAATTTAAAAAAAAAAACTGTTCTTGTGAAATTTGCAAAGTGATATTCTTAAACCCATAGAGGGCTACGGTGAAAAAGGAAATGTCTTCTGTTAAATACTGGAAAGAAGCTTTCAGAGAAACTGCCGTGTGTTCTGTTAATACATCTCACCGAGTTACAGCTTTCCCGTCAAGAAGCTGTTGGCTAAGACTGTTCCATTGGAATCTGCAAAGTGATATTTGGAAGCCCGTAGAGGGCTATGGTGAAAAAGGAAATATCTTCCGTTAAAAACTGGAAAGAAGCTTTCTGAGAAACAGCTTTGTGTTCTGTTAACTCATCTCACAGAGTTACAGCTTTTCCCTCAAGAAGCCTTTCACTAAGTCTGTTGTTGTGGGATTTGAAAAGTGATATTTGTAAGCCCATAGAGGGCTATGGTAAAAAAGGAAATCTCTTCAGTTAAAATCTGGAAAGAAGCTTTCTGAGAAACTGCTTTCTGTTCTGTTAATTCATCTCACAGAGTTACAGCTTTCCCCTCAAGAAGACTTTCGCTAAGAATGTTCTTGTGAAATTTGCAAAGTGATATTTGGAAGCCCATAGAGGGCTAGGGTGAGAAGGGAAATATCCTAAGATAAAAACTGAAAAGAAGCTTTCTCAGAAACTGCTTAGTGTTTTGTTAATTCATCTTACAGAGTTACAGCTTTACGCTCAAGAAGCTTTTCGCTAAGAATGTTCTTGTGGATTTTGCAAAGTGAAATTTGAAGCCCATAGAGGGGTACGGTGAAAAAGCAATATCTTCCGTTAAATCAGAAAAGAAGCTCTGAGAAACTGCTTTGTGTTCTGTTAATTCATCTCAGAGAATTACAGCTTTAACCTGAAGAAGCCGATCACTAAGACTGTTCTTGTGGAATTTGGAAAGTGATATTTGGAAGCCCATTGAGGACTATGATGAAAAATGAAATATCTTCCGTTAAAAACTGGAAATAGGTTTTCTGAGAAACTGTGTTGTGTTCTGTTACTTCATTTCACAGGGTTACAGCGTCCCTCTCAAGAAGCCTTTCCCTAAGACTGTTCTTGTGGAATTTGCAAAGAGATATTTGGAAGCCCTTAGAGGGCTATGGTGAAAAACGAAATATCTTCCATAGAAAACTGGAAAGAATCTTTCTGTGAAACTGCCTTGTGTTCTTTTAGTTCATTTCACAGAGTTACAGCTTTCCCCTCCGGAAGCCTTTTGATAAGACAGTTCTGGAGTAATTTGCAAGTGATATTTGGAAGGCCATAGACTGCTATGGTGAAAAAGAAAATATCTTCCTTTAAAAACAGGAAAGAAGCTTTCTGAGAAACTGCTTTGTGTTCTTTAATTTATCTCACAGACTTACAGCTTTCCCTTCAAGAAGCCTTTCGATAAGAGTGTTCTTGTGGAATTTGCAAAGTGATATTTGGAAGCCCATAGAGGGCTATGTTGAAAAAGGAAATATGTTCAGTTAAAAACTGGAAAGTAGCTTTCAGAGAAAAAGCGTTTTGTTCGGTTAATTCATCTGACAGAGTTACAGGTTTCCCCTCAAGAAGCCTTTCGCTAAGACTGTTTTTGTGTAATTTGCAAAGTGATTTTTGGAAGCCCATAGAGGGCTATGGTGAAAAAGGAAATATCTTCCGTTAAAAACTGGAAAGAAGATTTATGAGTAACTGCTTTGTGTTCTCTTAATTCATCTCACTGATTTAAATCCTTCCCCTCCAGAAGCCCTTCGCTAAGAATGTTCTTGTGGAATTTGAAAAGTGATATTTGGAAGCGCCTTGAGGGCTATGGTGAAAAAGGAAATTACCTAAGATAAAATCTGTAAAGACGCTTTCTGAGAAACTGCTTTGTGTTCTGTTAATTCATCTCACAGAGATACAGCTTTCTTGTCAAGAAGCCGTTCACTAAGACTGTTCTTGTGGAATTTGCAAAGTGATATTTGGAAGCCGATAAAGAGCTGTGGTGAAAAAGGAAATAGCCTAAGATAAAATCTGAAAAGAAGCTTTCTGAGAAAATACTTTGTGTTCTGTTAATTCAACTCACAGAACTACAGCTTTCCCCTCAAGAAGCCTTACGCTAAAGTTGTTTTTGTGGAACTTGCAAAGTGATATTGGAAGCCCATGCAGGGCTATGGTGAAAAAGGAAATATCTTCCGTTAAAAACTGGAAAGAAGCTTTCTGAGCAACTACTTTGTGTTCTGTTAATTCATCTAAAAGAGTTACAGCTTTCCCCTGAAGAAGCCTTTCGCTAAGACTGTTCTTGTGTAATTTGCAAAGTGATATTTGTGAGCTCATAGAGGGCTATGGTGAAAATGGAAATATCCTAAGATGAAAACCGAAAAGAAGCTTTCTGAAAACTTCTTTGTGGTCTGATAGTTCATCTCACAGAGTTACAGCTTTTCCTTCAAGAAGTCGTTCACTAAGACTGTTTTTGTGAAATTTGAAAAGTGATATTTGGAAGTCGATAGAGGGCTATGGTGGAAAAGGAAATATCTTCCGTTAAAATCGGGAAAGAGGCTTTCTGAGAAACTGCCCTGTGTTCTGTTAACACATTTCACCAAGTTACAGCTTTCCACAAAAGAAATCTTTGATTAGATTGTTCTTGTGGGATTTGCAAAATGATATTTGAAAGCCCATAGACAGCTACGGTGAAAAAGGAAATATCCTAAGATAAAAACTGGAAAGAAGCTTTCTGAGGAACTGCTTAGTGTTCTGTTAATTCATGTCAAAGAGTTACAGCTTTTACGTCAAGAAGTGTTTCACTAAGACTTTTCTTGTGAAATTTGCAAAGTGATATTTGGAAGCCCATAGAGGGCTATGGTGAAAAAGGAAATATTTTCCGTAAAAAACTGGAAAGAATCTTTTTGAGAAACTGCTTTGTATTATGTTAATTCATCTCACACAGTTACTGCTTTCCTCTCAAGAAGCCTTTCGCAAAGACTGTTCTTGTGGAATTTTCAAAGTGATATTTGGAAGCCCCTAGAGAGCTATGGTGAAAAAAGAAATATATTCCGTTAAAAACTAGAATGAAGCTTTCTGAGAAACTGCTCTGTGCTCTGTTAAATCATTTCACAGAGTCACTCTGTTCCTCTCAAGAACACTTTCGCTAACACTATTCTTGAGGAGTTTACAAGGTGATAATTGGAAGCCTATACAGGGCTATGGTGAAAAAGGAAATATCTTCCGTTAAAAACTGGAAAGAAGATCTCTTAGAAACTGCATTGTGTTCTGTGAATTCAACTCACAGAGTTACACCTTTCTCCTCAAGAAGCCTATCGCTAAGGCTGTTCTTGTGGAATTTGCAAAGTGATATTTGGAAGCCCATAGAGAGCTATGGTGAAAAAGGAAATATCTTCTGTTAAAAACTGGAAAGAAGCTTTCTGAGAAACTGCTTTGTGTTCTGTTAATTCATCTCACAGAGTTACAGCTTTCCCCTCAAGAAGACTTTCGCTAAGACTGTTCGTGTGGAATGTGCAAAGTGATATTTGGAAGCCCATAGAGAGCTATGGTGAAAAAGGAAATATCTTCTGTTAAAAACTGGAAAGAAGCTTTCTGAGAAAATGCTTTGTGTTGCGATAATTCATCTCACAGAGTTACAGCGTTCCCCTCAAGAAGCATTTCGCTTAGACTGTTCTTGTGGAATTCGCAAAGTGATACTTGGAAGCCCATAGAGGGCTATGGTGAAAATTAAATATCTTCCCTTAAAAAGTGGAAAGAAGCTTTCTAGAAACTGCTTTGTGTTCTGTTAATACATCTCACACAGTTACAGATATCTTCTCAAGAAACCGTTCAATAAGACTGTTCTTTTGAAATTTGCAAAGTGATATTTGTAAGCCTATAGAGGGCTATGGTGAAAAAGGAAATATCCTAAGATAAAAAATGAAAACAAGCTTTCTGAGAAACTGCTTTGTGTTCTGTTAATTCATCTCACAGAGATACAGCTTTCATCTCAAGAAGCCTTTCGCTAAGACTGTTCTTGTGGAATTTGCAAAGTGATATTTGGAAGCCCAAAGCGGGCTATGGTGACAAAGGAAATATCTTCAGTTAAAACCTGGAAAGAAGGTTTCTGAGAAACTGCCATGTGTTCTGTTAATTCATCTCAGAGATACAGCTTTCCACTCAAGAAGCCTTTCGCTATGACTCTTCTTGTGGAATTTGCAAAGTGATATTTGGAAGCCCATAGAGGGCTATGGTGAAAAAGGAAATGTCTTCCGTTAAAAACTGCAAAGAAGCTTTCTGAGAAACTGCTTTGTGTTCTGTTAATTCATCTCACAGACTTACAGCTTTCACTTCAAGAAGCCTTTCGCTAAGACTGATCTTGTGGAATTTTCAATGTGATATTGGAAGCCCATAGAGGGCTATAGTGAAAAAGGAAATATCTTCCGTTAAAAACTGGAAAGAAGCTTTCTGATAAACTGCTTTGTGTAATGTTAATTCATCTCACAGAGTTACAGATTTCCCCTCAAGAAGACTTTTGCTAAGAATGTTCTTGTGGAATTTGCAAAGTGCTATTTTTAAGCCCTTAGATGTCTAGGGTGAAAAAGGAAATATCCTAAGATAAAAACTGAAAAGAAGCTTTTGAGAAACTGCTTTGTGTTCTGTTAATTCATCTCACAGAGTTACAGCTATCCCCTCAAGAAGCCTTTCGCTAAGACTGTTCTTGTGGAATTTGCAAAGTGATATTTGGAAGCCCTTAGAGGGCTATGGTAAAAAAGGAAATATCTTCAGTTTAAAACTGGAAAGAAGCTTTCTGAGAAACTTCTTTGTGTTCTGTTCATTCATCTCAAAGAATTACAGCTTTCCCCAAAAGAAGCCATTCGCTAAGACAGTTCTTGTGGAATTTGCAAAGTGATAATTGGAAGCCATATAGGGCTATGGTGAAAAAGGAAATATCCTAAGATAAGAACTGCAAAGAAGCTTTCTGAGAAACTGCTTTGTGTTCTGTTAATGCATCTCACAGAGTTACAGCTTTCCCCTCAAGAAGCCTTTCGATAAGACTGTTCTTGTGGAATTTGCAAAGTGATATTTGGAAGCCCATAGAGTGCTGTGGTAAAAAAGTAAATATATTCCGTTAAAAACTGGAAGGAAGCTTTCTGAGAAAGTGCTTTGTGTTCTGTTAATTCGTGTCCAGAGATACAGATTGCTTCTCAAGAAGCCTTTCGATAAGACTGTTCTTGTGGAATTTGCAAAGTGATATTTGGAACTCCTAGAGGGCTACGGTGAAAAAGGAAATATCTTCCCTTAAAAACTGGAAAGAAGCTTTCTGAGAAACTGCTTTGTGTTTTGTTAATTCATCTGACAGAGTCACAGCTTTCCCCTCAAGAAACCTTCAGCTAAGACTGTTCCTGTGTAATTTGCAAAGTGATATTTGGAAGCCCATAGAGGGCTGTGGTGAAAAAGGAAATATCTTCAGTTAAAAACTTGAAAGAAGCTTTCTGAGAAAGTGCGTTGTGTTCTGTTATTTCCTCTCACAGAGTTTCAGATTTCCCCTCAAGAAGCCTTTCGCTAAGACTGTTCTTGTTGAATTTTCAAAGTGATATTTGGAAGCCCATAGAGGGCTATGTTGAAAAAGGAAATATCTTCAGTAAAAACTTGAAAGAAGCATTCTGAGAAACTGTGTTCTGTTTTGTTAATTCATCTCAGAGAGTTACAGCTTTCCCCTCAAGAAGCATTTCGCTTAGACTGTTCTTGTGGAATTTGCAAAGTGATGTTTGGAAGCCCATAGGGGGCTATGCAGAAAAAGGAAATATCTTCAGTTAAAAACAGGAAAGAAGCTTTCAGAGAAACACCTTTGTGTTCTGTTAATTCATCTCACAGAGATACAGCGTTCCCCTCAAGAAGCCTTTCGCTTAGAATGTTCTAGTGGAATTTGCAAAGTGATATGTGGAAACCCTAGAAGGCTATGGTGAAAAAGGAAATATCTTCAGGTAAAAACTGGAAAGAAGCTTTCTGAGAAATTGCTTTGTGTTCTGTTAATTCATCTCACACAGTTACAGCTTTCCACTCAAGAAGCCTTTCGCTAAGACTTTTCTTCTGGAATTTGCAAAGTGATATTTGGAAACCCATAGATGGCTATGGTGAAAAAGGAAATATCCTAAGATAAAAACTGAAAAGAAGCTTTCTGAGAAAATGCTTTGTGTTCTGTTAATACATCTCACAGAGTTACTGCTTTCCCCTCAAGAAGCCTTTTGCTAAGACTGTTCTTGTGGAATTTAGAAAGTGATATCTAGAAGCCCATAGAGGACTCTGGTGAAAAAGGAAATATGTTCCGTTAAAAACTGGAAAGAGGCATTCTGCGAAACTCCTTTGTGTTCTCTTATTTCAACTCACAGAGTTACACCTTTCGCCTCAAGAAGTCTTTCCTTAAGACAGTTTTTGTGGAAATTGGAAAGGGATACTTAGAAGCCCTTAGAGGGCTATGGTGAAAAAAGAAATATCGTAAGACAAAAACTGAAAAGAATCTTTCTTACAAACTACTTTGTGCTCTGTTAATTCATGTCACAGACTTAGAGCTTTCCCCTGCAGAAGCCTTTCGCTAAGACTGTTCTTGTGGAATTTGCAAAGTGATATTTGGAAGCCCATAGGGTGCTATGGTAAAAAAGGAAATATCTTCCGTTAAAAATTGGAAAGAATATTTCTGAGAAACTGGTTTGTGTTCTGTTAATTCATCTCACACAGTTACAGCTTTCCCCTCAGGAAGCCTTTCGCTAAGACTGTTCTTGTGGAATTTGCAAAGTGATATTTGGAAGCCCTTAAAGGGCTATGGTGTAAAAGCAGATATCTTCCGTTAAAAACTGGAAAGAAGCTTTCTGAGAAACTGCTTTGTATTCTGTTAGTTCATCTCACAGAGTTACAGCTTTCCCCTCAAGAAGCCTTTCGCTAAGACTGTTTTTGTGGAAATTGGAAAGTGATACTCAGTATCCCGTAGAGGGCTATGGTGAAAAAGGAAATATCCTAAGACAAAAACTGAAAAGAAGCTTTCTGAAAAACTATTTTGTACTCTGTTAATTCATCTCACAGAGTTACAGCTTTCCCCTCAAGAAGACTTTAGCTAAGACTGTGCTTGTGGAATTTGCAAAGTGATATTTGGAAGCCCAAAGATGTCTGTGGTGAAAAAGGAAATATCCTAAGATGAAAACTGGAAAGAAGCTTTCTGAGAAACTGCTTTGTGTCCTGTTAATTCATCTCACAGATTTACAGCTTTCCCCTCAAGAAGCCTTTCCCTAAGACTGTTCTTGTGGAATTTGGAAAGTGATATTTAGAAGAGCATAGAGGGCTGTGGTGAAAAAGGAAATGTCCCAAGACAAAAACTGGAGAGAAGCTTTCTGAGAAAATGCCTTGTGTTCTGTTAATTCATCTCACAGATTTACAGGTTTCCCCTTAAAAAACCTTTCGCTAAGAGTGTTCTTGTGGAATATGCAAAGTGATATTTGGAAACCCATAGAGGGCTATGGTGAAAAAGGAAATATCTTCCGTAAAAAACTGGAAAGAATCTTTTTGAGAAACTGCTTTGTGTTATGTTAATTCATCTCACAGAGTTACTGCTTTCCTCTCAAGAAGCCTTTCGCAAAGACTGTTCTTGCGGAATTTTCAAAGTGATATTTGGAAGCCCCTAGAGAGCTATGGTGAAAAAAGAAATATATTCCGTTAAAAACTAGAATGAAGCTTTCTGAGAAACTGCTCTGTGCTCTGTTAAATCATCTCACAGAGTCACTCTGTTCCTCTCAAGAACACTTTCGCTAACACTATTCTTGAGGAATTTACAAGGTGATATTTGGAAGCCTATACAGGGCTATGGTGAAAAAGGAAATATCTTCCGTTAAAAACTGGAAAGAAGATCTCTTAGAAACTGCATTGTGTTCTGTGAATTCATCTCACAGAGTTACACCTTCCTCCTCAAGAATCCTATCGCTAAGGCTGTTCTTGTGGAATATGCAAAGTGATATTTGGAAGGTCTTAGAGGGCTATGGTGAAAAAGGAAATATCTTCAGTTAAATACTGGAACGAAGCTGTCTGAGAAACTGCTTTGTGTTCTGTTAATTCATCTCACAGAGTTACAGCTTTCCCCTCAAGAAGCCTTTCGCTAAGACTGTTCTTGTGAAATTTGCAAAGTGATATTTGAAAGCCCATAGTGGGCTATGGTGAGAAAGGAAATATCCTAAGTTAAAAACTGAAAAGAAGCTTTCTCAGAAACTGCTTAGTGTTTTGTTAATTCATCTTACAGAGTTACAGCTTTACCCTCAAGAAGCTTTTCGCTAAGAATGTTCTTGTGGATTTTGCAAAGTGAAATTTGAAGCCCATAGAGGGGTACGGTGAAAAAGCAATATCTTCCGTTAAATCAGAAAAGAAGCTTTCTGAGAAACTGCTATGTGTTCTGTTAATTCATCTCACAGAGTTACAGCTTTCCCCTCAAGAAGCCTGTCGCTTAGACTGTTCTTGTGGAATTTACAAAGTGATATTTGGCAGCCCTTAGGGGTTCATGGTGGAAAAGGAAATATCTTCCGTTAAAAACTGGAAAGAAGCTTTCTGAGAAACTGCTTTGTGTTTGGTTTATTCATCTCAAAGAGTTACAGCTTTCCCCTAAAGAAGCCTTTCGCGAAGACTGTTCTTGTGGAATTTGAAAAGTGATATTTGGAAGTCCATAGACGGCGTTGGTGAAAAAGGAAATATCTTCCCTTAAAAACTAGAAAGTAGCTTTCTGAGAAACGGCTTTGTGTTCTGCTAATTCACCTCAAAGAGTTACAGCTTTCCCCTCAAGAAGCCTTTCGGTAAGACTGTTCTGTTGGAATTTGCAAAGTGATATTTGGAAGCCCTTAGAGGGCTATGGTGAAAATGGAAATATCCTAAGATAAAAACCGAAATGAAGATTTCTGCGAAACTGCTTTGTGTTCTGTTAGCTCATCTCACAGAGTTACAGCTTTCCCCTCAAGAAGTCTTTCACTAAGACTGTTCTTGTGGAATTTGCAAAGGAATATTTCGAATCCCATGGAGGGCTATGGTGAAAAAGGAAATATCTTCCGTTGAAAACTAGAAAGAAGCTTTCTGAGAAACTGCTTTGTGTTCTGTTAATTCATCTCACTGAGTTACAGCATTCCCCTCCAGAAGCCTTTCGCTAAGACTGTTCTTGTGGAATTTGCAAACGGATATTTGGAAGCCGATGCAGGGCTGTGGTGAAAAAGGAAATGTCCTAAGATAAAAACTGAAAAGAAGCTTTCTGAGAAACTGCTTTGTATTCTGAAAATTCAACTCACAGAGTTATAGCTTTACCCTCAAGAAGCCTTTCGCTAAGGCTGTTGTGTAATTTGCAAAGTAATATTTGGAAGCCCATAGAGAGCAATGGTGAAAAAGGAAATAACTTCAGTTAAAAACGTAAAAGAAGCTTTTTGAGAAACTACTTTTTGTTCTGTTAATTCATCACACAGAGTTACAGCTTTTCCCTCAAGAACCCTTCGGCAAAGACTGTTCTTGTGGAATTTGCAAAGTGATATTTGGAAGTCCATAGAGGGATATGGTGAAAAAGGTAATATCTTCAGTTAAAAACTGGAAAGAAGCTTTCTGAGAAACTGCTTTGTGTTCTGTTATTTCATCTCACTGAGTTACACCTTTCCCCTCAAGAAGCCTTTCGCTAAGACTGTTCTTTTAGAATTTGCAAAGTGATATTTGCAAGCCCATTGAGGGCTATGGTGAAAAAGGAAATATCTTCCGTTAAAAAGTGGAAAGAAGCTTTCTGAGAAACTGCTTTGTGTTCTGTAAATTCATCTCACAGAGTTACAGCTTTCTCTTCCAGAAGCCTTTCGCTAAGGCTGTTCTAGCGGAATTTGGAAAGTTATATTTCGAAGCCCATAGAGGACTATGGTGAAAAACGAAATATCCTAGGGTAAAAACTGAAAAGAAGCATTCGGAGAAACTGCTTTGTGTTCTATTAATTCATCTCACAGAGTTACAGCTTTCCCTTCAATAAGAATTTCGCTAAGGCTGTTCTTGTGGAATTTGCAAAGTGATATTTGGAAGCCCATAGAGCGCTATGGTGAAAAAGCAAATATCCTCCATTAAAAACTGGAAAGAAGCTGTCTGAGAAACTGCTTTGTGTTCTCTTATTTCATCTCACAGATTTACAGCATTCCCCTCAAGAAACCTTTCGCTAAGACTGTTCTTGTGGAATATGCAAAGCGACATTTGGAAGCCCATAGAGGGCTATGCTGAAAAAGGAAATATCCTAAGTTAAAAACTGAAAAGAAGCAATCTGATAAACTGCTTTGTGTTCTGTTAATTCATCTCACAGAGTTACACATTTCCGCTCAAGAAGCCTTTCGCTAAGACTGTTCTTGTGGAATTTGCAAAGTCATATTTGGATGCCCATAGAAGGAAATGGTGAAAAACCAAATACCTTTCGTTAAAAACTGGAAACAAGGTTTCTGAGAAACTGGTTTGTGTTCTGTTAATTCATCTCACAGAGTTACAGCTTTCCCCTCCAGAAGCCTTTCGCTAAGGCTGTTCTTGTGGAATTGGCAAAGTGATATTTGTAAGCCAATAGAGGGCTATGCTGAAAAATGAAATATCTTCCGTAAAAAACTGGAAAGAAGCTTTGTGAGAAACTACTTTGTGTTCTGTGTTTTCTTCGCGCAGAGTTACACCTTTCCTCTCAAGAATCCTTTTGCTATGACTGTTCTTGAGGAATTTGCAAAGAGATATTTGGAAGCCCATAGAGGGCTATGGTGAAAAAGGTAATATCCTAGATAAAGACTGGAAAGAAGCATTCTGAAAAACTGCTTTGTGTTCTGTTAATTCATCTCACACAGTTACCACTTTTCCCTCAAGAAGCCCTTCCCTAAGACTGTTCTTGTGGAATTTGCAAAGTAATATTTGGAAGCCCTTAGAGGGCTATGGTGAAAAAGGAAATATCCTCCGTAAAAAAATGGAAAGAAGCTTTCAGAGAAACTGCTTTGTGTTCTCTTAATTCATCTCACAGAATTACAGCTTTCCCCTCAAGAAGCCTTTCGCTAAGACTGTTCTTGTGGAATTGGCAAAGTGATATTTGGAAGCCAATAGAAGGCTATGGTGAAAAAGGAAATATCTTCAGTTAAATACTGGAAAGAAGCAGTCTGAGAAACTGCTTTGTGTTGTGTTAATTCATCTCACAGTGGTACAGTTTCCCCTCAAGAAGCCTTTCGGAAGACTGTTCTTGTGGAATATTTAAAGTGATATTGGAAGCCCTTAGAGGGCTTTGGTGAAAAAGGAAATATCTTCCGTTAGAAACCACAGACAGATAAAGCCACAAAATGGGGAAAAAGCCGGGCAGAAAAGCTGGAATTTCTAAATTTAAAAGCGCATCTCCTTCGGCAAAGGAGCATAGCTCATCGCCAGCAATGGATCAAAGCTGGACGGAGAATGACTTTGATGAGATGATAGAAGAAGGCTTCAGTCCATCAAACTACTCAGAGCTAAAGGAGGAATTACGTACCCAGCGCAAAGAAACTAAAAGTCTTGAAAAAAAAGTGGAAGAATGTGATATGTAGAACCCCTAGAGGGCTATGGTGAAAACGGTAATATCTTCCGTTAAAAACTGGAAAGAAGCATTCTGAGAAACTGCTTTGTGTTGTGTTAATTCATCTCACAGAGGTACAGCTTTCCCGTCCAGAATCCTTTCGCTAAGACTGTTCTTGTGGAATTTGCAAATATTTTTGGAAGCTCATAGAGGGCTATGCTGAAAAATGAAATATCCTAAGATAAAAACTGAAAAGCAGCTTTCTGAGAAACTGCTTTTTACTCTGTTAATTCATCTCAGAGAGTTACGGCATTCCCTTCAAGAAGTCTTTCACAAAGACTGTTCTTGTGTAATTTGCAAAGTGATATTTGGAAGCCCATAGAGGACTATGGTGAAAAAGGAAATATCTTCAGTTAAAAACTGGAAAGAAGCTTTCTGAGAAACTGCCATGTGTTCTGATAATAGACCTCAACTAGTGACAGCTTTCCCCTCAAGAATCCTTTCGATAAGACTGTTCTTGTGGGATTTGCAAAGTGATATTTGGAAGCCCATAGAGCGCTATGGTAAAAAGGAAATATCTTCAGTTATAAAGCGGAAAGAATCTTTCTGAGAAACTCCTTTTTGTTCTGTTAATTCACCTCACAGAGTTACAGCTCTCCCCTCATTAATTCTTTCGCTAAGACTGTTCTTGTGGAATTTGCAAAGTGAGATTTGGAAGCCCATAGAGGGCTATGGTGAAAAAGGAAATATCGTAAGATAAAAACTGAAAAGAAGCTTTCTGAGAAACTGCTTTGTGTTCTGTGAACTCATCTCACATAGTTACAAAATTTCCCTCTAAAAGCCTTTCGCTAAGACTGTTCTTGTGGAATTTGCAAAGCGATATTTGGAAGCCCATAGAGGGATATGTTGAAAAAGGAAATATCTTCCGTTAAAAACTGAAAAGAAGCTTTTTGAAAAACTGCTTTGTGTTCTGTTAATTCATCTCACAGAGTTACAACTTTCCTCTCAGGAAATCTTTCGCTTACACTGTTCTTGTGAAATTTGCAAAGTGATATTTGGAATCCCACAGAGGGCTATGTAATAATAGGAAATATCCTCCGTTAAAAACTGGAAAGAATCTTTCTGAGAAACTGCTTTGTGTTGTGTTAGTTTATCTCACAGAGTTACAGCTTTCCCCTCAAGAAGTCGTTCACTAAGACTGTTCTTGTGCAATTTGCGAAGTGATATTTGGAAGCCCATAGAAGGCTATGGTGAAAATGGAAATATCCTAAGATAAAAACTTAAAAGAAGCTGTCTGAGAAACTGCTTTGTGTTGTGTTAGTTTATCTCACAGAGTTAGAGCTTTCCCCTCAAGAAATCGTTCACTAAGACTGTTCTTGTGGAATTTGCAAAGTGATATTTGGAAGCCCATAGAGGGCTATGGTGAAAAAGGAAACATCGTAAGATAAAAACTGAAAAGAAGCTTTGTGAGAAACTGCTTTGTATTCTGTTAATTCGTCTCACAGAGTTACAGCTTTCCCCTCAAGAAGCCTTTCGCTAAGACTGTTCTTGGGGAATTTGCAAAGTTATATTTGGAAACCCATAGAGGGCTAAGGTGAAAAGGGAAATAACTTCCGTTAAAAACTGGAAAGAAGCTTTCTAAGAAACTGCCGTGTGTTCTGTTAATACATCTCATCGAGTTACAGCTCTCCCCTCAAGAAGCCTTTCTATAAAACTGTTCTTGTGTAATTTGCAAAATGATACTTGGAAGCCCATAGAGGGCTATTTTGGAAATGGAAATATAATAAGATAAAAACGGAAAAGAAGCTGTCTGAGAAACTGCTTTGTGATGTGTTAGTTCATCTCACAGTGTTACAGCTTTCCCCTCAAGAAGCCCTTCACTAAGACTGTTCTTGTGAAATTTGCAAACTGATATTTGTAATCCCTTAGAAGGCTATGGTGAAAAAGGAAATATATTCCCTGAAAAACTGGAAATAAGCTTTCTGAGAAACTGCCATGTGTTCTCTTAATGCACCTCACCGAGTTACAGCTTTCCCCTCAAGAAGACTTTCGCTAGGACTGTTGTTGTGGGATTTGCAAAGTGATATTTGGAAGTCCATAGAGGGCTATGGTGAAAAAGGAAATTTCTTCCGTTAAAAACTGGAAAGAAGATTTCTGAGAAATTGCTATTTGTTCTGTTAATTCATCTCACAGAGTTACAGCTTCTCCTCCAGAAGCCTTTCGCTAAGACTGTTCTTGTGGAATTTGCAAAGTGATATTTGGAAGCCCATAGAAGGCTATTTTGAAAAAGGAATTATCCTAAGATAGAAACTGAAAATAAGCTTTCTGAGAAACTGCTTTGTGTTCTGTCAATTCAACTCACAGAGTTACAGCTTTCCCCTCAAGAAGCCTTTTGCTAAGGCTGCTGTTGTGAAATTTTCAAAGTGATATTTGGAAGCCCATAGAGGGCTATGGTGAAAAAGGAAATATCTTCCGTTAAAAACTAGAAAAAAGCTTTCTGAGAATCTGCCATGTGTTATGTTAATACATCTCACCGAGTTACAGCTTTACCCTCAAGAAGCCTTTCGCTAAGACTGTTCTTGTGGGATTTACAAAGTGATATATGGAAGCCCATAGAGGGCTATGGTGAAAAAGGAAATATTCTAAGATAAAAACTGAAAAGAAGCTTTCTCAGAAACTGCTTTGTGGTCTGTTAATTCATCTCACAGAGTTACAGCTTCACCTCCAGAAGCCTTTCGCTAAGACTGTTCTTGTGGAATTTGCAAAGTGATATTTGGAAGCCCATACAGGGCTATGGTGAAAAAAGAAATATCTTTAGTTAAAAACTGGAAAGCAGCTTTCTGAGAAACTGCTTTGTGTTCTGCTAATTCTTCTCACAGAGTTACAGCTTTCCCCTCAAGAAGCCTTTCACTTAGAATGTTCTAGTGGAATGTTCAAAGTGATATGTGGAACCCCTAGAGGTCTATGGTGAAAAAGGAAATATCTTCAGGTAAAAACTGGAAAGAAGCTTTCTGATAAACTGATTTGTGTTCTGTTAATTCATCTCACAGAGTTAGAGCTTTCCCCTCTAGAAGCCTTTCGCTAAGTCTATTCTTGTGGAATGTGCAAAGTGATATTTCGAAACCCATAGATGGCTATGGTGAAAAAGGAAATACCTTCCTTTAAAAACTGGAAAGAAGCTTTGTGAGAAACTGCTTTGTGTTCTGTTCATTCATCTCACACAGTTACAGCTTTCCCCTCAAGAAGCCTTTCCCTAAGACTGTTCCTGTGGAATTTCCAAAGTGATATTTGGAAGCCCATAGAGGGCTATGGTGAAAAAGGAAATATCTTCAGCTAAAAACTGGAAAGTAGCTCTCAGAGAAACAGCGTTTTGTTCCGTTAATTCATCTCACAGAGTTACAGCTTTCCACTCAAGAAGCCTTTGGTTAAGACTGTTCTTGAGGAATTAGCAAAGTGATATTTGGAAGTCCATAGAGGGCTATGGTGAAAAAGGAAATATGTTGAGTTAAAAAGTGGAAAGAAGCATTCTGAGAAACTGCTTTGTGTTCTCTTTATTGATCTCGCAGAGTTACAGCTTTCCCCTCAAGAAGCCTTTGGCTAAGACTGTTCATGTGGAATTTGGAATGTGATATGTAGAACCCCTAGAGGGCGATGGTGAAAAAGGGAATATCTTCCGTTAAAAACTGGAAAGAAGCATTCTGAGAAACTGCTTTGTGTTCTGTTAATTCATCTCACAGAGTTACAGCTTTCCCCTCAAGAAGTCTTTCGCTAAGACTGTTCATGTGGAATTTGGAAAGTGATATTTAGTAGTCAATAGAGGGCTACGGTGAAAAAGGAAATATGTTCCGTTAAAAAGTGGATAGAAGCTTTCTGAGAGATTGCTTTCTGTTCTGCTAATTCATCTCACAGAATTACAGCTTTCCCCTCATGAAGTCTTTGGCTGAGACTGTTCTTGTGGAATTTGTAAAGTGATATTTGGAAGCCCGTAGAGGGCTATGGTGAAAAAGGAAATATCTTCCATTAAAAACTGGATAGAAGCTTTCTGAGAAACTGCTTTGTGTTCTGTTAATTCATCTCACAGATTTACAGCTTTCCCCTCCAACACCCTTTCGCTAGGACTGTTCTTGTGGAATTTGCAAAGTGATATTTGGAAGCCCTAGAGCTCTATGGTGGAAAAGAAATATCCTAAGATAAAAACTTAAAAGAAGCTTTCTGAGAAACTGCTTTGTGTTCTGTCAATTCATCTCACAGAGTTACAGTTTTCCCCTCAAGAAGCCTTTCGCTGAGATTGTTCTTGTGGAATTTACAAAGTGATATTTGGAAGGCCATGGAGGGCTATGGTGAAAAAATATATAGCTTCCGTTAAAAACTGGAAATAAGCTTTCTGAGAAACTGCTTTGTGTTCTCTTAATTCATCTGAAAGTTACTGCTTTCCCCTCAGGAAGCCTTTCACTAAGACTGTTCTTGTTGAATTTGCAAAGTGATATTTGGAAGCCCATAGAGAGTTAAGGTGAAAAAGGAAATATCTTCTGTTAAAAACTGGTAAGAAGCTTTCTGAGAAACTCCTTTGTGTTCTCTTAGTTCATCTCACAGAGTTACAGCTTTCACCTCAAGAAGCCTTTCGCTAAGACTGTTCTTGTGGAATGTGCAAAGTGATATTTGGAAGCCCATAGAGGGTTAAGGTGTAAAAGGAAATATCTTCCGTTAAAAACTGGATAGAAGCTTTGTGAGAAACTGCTTTGAGTTCTGTTAATTCATCTCACAGAGTTACAGCTTCCCTTCAAGAAGCGTTTCGCTAAATCTATTTTTGTGGAATTTGCGCAGTGTTATTTGGAAGCCCATAGAGACTATGGTGAAAAAGGAAATAACTTCCGTTAAAAACTGGAAAGAAGCTTTCTGAGAAACTCCTTTGTTTTCTGTTAATTCATCTCACAGAGTTACAGCATTCCCCTCAAGAAGCCTTTCGCTAAGACTGTTCTTGTGAAATTTGCATAGTGATATTCGGAAGCCCATAGAGGTCTACGGTGGAAAAGGAAATATCTTCCGTTAAAAACTGGAAAGAAGCTTTATGAGAAACTGCTTTGTGTTCTGTTAATTCATCTCACCGAGATACAGCTTTCCCTTCAAGAAACCTTTCGCTAAGACTCTTCTTGTGTAATTGGCAAAGTGATATTTGGAAGCCCATAGAGGTCTACGGTGAAAAAGGAAATATCTTCCGTTAAAAACTGGAAAAAAGCTTTCTGAGAAACTGCTTTGTGTTCTGTTAATTCATCTCACAGAGTCACTGCTTTCACCTTAAGAAGCCTTTCGCTAAGTCTGTTCTTGAGGAATTTTCATAGTGATATTTTCAAGCCCTTAGGGGGCTAAGTTGAAAAAGGAAATATCCTAATATAAAAACTGAAAAGAAGCATTCTGAGAAACTACTTTGTGTTCTGTTAATTCATCTCACAGAGTTACACCTTTCCCCTTAAGAAGCCTTTCGCGAAGTCTCTTCTTGTGGAATTTGCAAAGTGATATTTGGAAGCCCATAGAGGGCTACGATGAAAAAGGAAATATATTCCGTTAAAAAATGGAAAGAAGCTTTCTGAGAATCTGCTCTGTATTCTGTTAATTCATCTCACAGAGTTACTGCTTTCCCAGCAAGAAGCCATTCTCTAAGATTCTTCCTGTGGATTTTCCAAAGTGATATTGGAAGCCCATAGAGGGCTATGGTGAAAAAGGAAATATCTTCCGTTAAAAACTGGAAAGAAGCTTTCTGAGAAACTGCTTTGTGTTTTGTTAATTCGTCTCACAGAGTTACAGCTTTCCCCTCAAGAAGCCTTTCGCTAAGACTGTTCTTGAGGAATTTTCAAAGTGATATTTGGAAGACCATAGAGGGCTATGTTGAAAAACGAAATATCTTCCGTTAAAAACTGGAATGAAGCTTTCTGAGAAATTGCTTTGTGTTCTGTTAATTCATCTCACAGAGTTACTGCGTTCCTCTCAAGAAGCCTTTCACTAAGACTGTTCTTGTGGAATTTGCAAAGTGATATTTGGAAGCCCATAGAGGGTTACGGTGAAAAAGGAAATATCTTCCGTAAAAAACTGGAAAGAAGCATACTGAGAAACTGCTTTGTGTGCTCTTAGTTCATCTCACAGAGTTACAGCTTGCCCTTCAAGAAGCCTTTCTCTAAGACTGTTCTTGTGGAATTTGCAAAGTGATATTTGGAAGCCCATAGAGGGTTAAGGTGAAAAAGGAAATATCTTCCATTAAAAACTGGTAAGAAGCTTTCTGAGAAACCGCTTTGTGTTCTGTTAATTCATTTCACAGAGTTACAACTTTCCCCTCAAGAAGACTTTCGCAAAGACTGTTCTTGTGGAATTTGCAAAGGAATATTTGGAAGTCCATAGAGGGCTACGGCGAAAAACGAAATATCTTCTGTTAAAAACTGTAAAGAAGCTTTCTGTGAAACTGCTTTGTGTTCTGTTAATTCTTCCCACAGAGTTACAGCTTTCCACTCAAGAAGCCTTTCACTAAGGCTGTTCTTGTGGAATTTGCAAAGTCATATTTGTAAGCCCATAGAGGGCTACGGAGAAAAAGGAAATATCCTAAGTTAACAACAGAAAAGAAGCTTTCTCAGAAACTGCTTTGTGTTCCGTTAATTCGTCTCACAGTGTTACAGCTTTCCCTTCAAGAACCAATTCAGTAAGATTGTTTTTGTGAAATTTGCAAAGTGATATTTGGAAGCCCATAGAGTGCTATGGTGAAAAAGGAAATATCTTCTGTTAAAAACTGTAAAGAAGCTTTCTGAGAAACTGCTTTGTGTTCTGTTAATTCATCTCACAGAGTTACAGCTTTCCCCTCAAGAAGCCTTTCGCTAAGACTGTTCGTGTGGAATGTGCAAAGTGATATTTGGAAGCCCATAGAGAGCTATGGTGAAAAATGAAATATCTTCTGTTAAAAACTGGAAAGAAGCTTTCTGAGAAAATGCTTTGTGTTGCGATAATTCATCTCACAGAGTTACAGCTTTCCCCTCAAGAAGCATTTCGCTTAGACTGTTCTTGTGGAATTCGCAAAGTGATACTTGGAAGCCCATAGAGGGCTATGGTGAAAATGAAATATCTTCCCTTAAAAAGTGGAAAGAAGCTTTCTGAGAAACTGCTTTGTGTTCTGTTAATACATCTCACACAGTTACAGCTTTCTTCTCAATAAACCGTTCAATAAGACTGTTCTTTTGAAATTTGCAAAGTGATATTTGGAAGCCCATAGAGGGCTATGGTGAAAAAGGAAATATCCTAAGATAAAAAATGAAAAGAAGCTTTCTGAGTAACTGCTTTGTGTTCTGTTAATTCATCTCAAAGAGTTACACTGTTCCCCTCAAGAAGCCTTTCGCTAAGAATGTTCTTGTGGAATTTGGAAAGTGATATTTGGAAGCCCATAGAGGTCTACGGTGAAACAGGAAATATCCTAAGATAAAAACTGAAAAGAAGATTTCTGAGAAACTGCTTTGTGTTCTGTTAATTCATCTCACAGAGATACAGCTTTCCCCTCAAGAAGCCTTTCGCTAAGACTGTTCTTGTGGAATTTGCAAAGTGATATTTGGAAGCCCAAAGCGGGCTATGGTGACAAAGGAAATATCTTCAGTTAAAACCTGGAAAGAAGGTTTCTGAGAAACTGCTATGTGTTCTGTTAATTCATCTCACAGATACAGCTTTCCACTCAAGAATCCTTTCGCTATGACTCTTCTTGTGGAATTTGCAAAGTGATATTTGGAAGCCCATAGGGGGCTATGGTGAAAAAGGAAATGTCTTCCGTTAAAAACTGCAAAGAAGCTTTCTGAGAAACTGCTTTGTGTTCTGTTAATTCATCTCACAGACTTACAGCTTTCACTTCAAGAAGCCTTTCGCTAAGACTGATCTTGTGGAATTTTCAATGTGATATTGGAAGCCCATAGAGGGCTATAGTGAAAAAGGAAATATCTTCCGTTAAAAACTGGAAAGAAGCTTTCTGAAAAACTGCTTTGTGTCCTGTTAATTCATCTCACAGAATTACAGATTTCCCCTCAAGAAGACTTTTGCTAAGAATGTTCTTGTGGAATTTGCAAAGTGCTATTTTTAAGTCCTTAGATGTCTAGGGTGAAAAAGGAAATATCCCAAGATAAAAACTGAAAAGAAGCTTTTGAGAAACTGCTTCATGTTCTGTTAATTCATCTCACAGAGTTACAGCTTTCCTCTCAAGACGCCTTTCGCTAAGACTGTTCTTGTGGAATTTGCAAAGTGATATTTGGAAGCCCTTAGAGGGCTATGGTAAAAAAGGAAATATCTTCAGTTTAAAACTGGAAAGAAGCTTTCTGAGAAACTTCTTTGTGTTCTGTTCATTCACCTCAAAGAGTTACAGCTTTCCCCTCAAGAAGCCATTCGCTTAGACTGTTCTTGTGGAATTTGCAATGTGATAATTGGAAGCCATATAGGGCTATGGTGAAAAAGGAAATATCCTAAGATAAGAACTGCAAAGAAGCTTTTGAGAAACTGCTTTGTGTTCTGTTAATGCATCTCACAGAGTTATAGCTTTCCCCTCAAGAAGCCTTTCGATAAGACTGTTCTTGTGGAATTTGCAAAGTGATGTTTGGAAGCCCATAGAGTGCTATGGTGAAAAAGGAAATATCTTCCGTTAAAAACTGGAAGGAAGCTTTCTGAGAAAGTGCTTTGTTTTCTGTTAATTCGTGTCCAGAGTTACAGTTTTCTCCTCAAGAAGCCTTTCGATAAGACTGTTCTTGTGGAATTTGCAAAGTGATATTTGGAACTCCTAGAGGGCTATGGTGAAAAAGGAAATATCCTAAGATAAGAACTGCAAAGAAGCTTTCTGAGAAACTGCTTTGTGATTTGTTAATTCATCTCACGGAGTTACAGCTTTCTCCTCAAGAAACGTTTCTCTAAGACTGTTCTTGTGGAATCTGCAAAGTCATGTTTGGAAGCCCCTATAGCTCTTAGGTGAAAAAGGAAATTTCTTCCGTTAAAAACTGGAAAGACGTTTTCTGAGAAACTGGTTTGTGTTCTGTTAATTTATCACACAGTGTTACAGCTTTCCTCTCCAGAAGCCTTTTGCTAAGACTGTTCTTGTGGAATTTGCAAAGTGATATTTGGAAGTTCATAGAGGTCTATGGTGAAAAAGGGAATACCTTCCGTTAAAAACTGGAAATAATCTTTCTGAGAAACTGCTTTGTGTTCCATTAATTCATCTCACAGAGTTACAGCTTTCCCCTCAAGAAACATTTCACTAAGACTGTTCTTGTGGAATTTGCAAAGTGATATTTGGAAGCCCAAAGCGGGCTATGGTGAGAAAGGAAATATCTTCAGTTAAAAACTGGAAAGAAGGTTTCTGAGAAACTGCTATGTGTTCTGTTAATTCAGCTCAGAGATACAGCTTTCTACTCAAGGAGCCTTTCGCTAAGACTGTTCTTGTGGAATTTACAAAGTGATATTTGAAAGCCCATAGAGGGCAATGGTGAAAAGAAATATCTTCCGTTAAAAACTGCAAAGAAGCTTTCTGAGAAACTGCTTTGTGTTCTGTTAATTCATCTCACAGACTTACAGCTTTCACTTCAAGAAGTCTTTCGCTAAGACTGATCTTGTGGAATTTTCAAAGTGATATTGGAAGCCCATAGAGGGCTATAGTGAAAAAGGAAATATCTTCCGTTAAAAACTGGAAAGAAGCTTTCTGATAAACTGCTTTGTGTAAAGTTAATTCATCTCACAGAGTTACAGATTTCCCCTCAAGAAGACTTTTGCTAAGAATATTCTTGTGGAATTTGCAAAGTGCTATTTTTAAGCCCTTAGATGTCTAGGGTGAAAAAGGAAATATCCTAAGATAAAAACTGAAAAGAAGCTTTTGAGAAACTGCTTCGTGTTCTGTTAATTCATCTCACAGAGTTACAGCTATCCCGTCAAGAAGCCTTTCGCTAAGACTGTTCCTGTGGAATTTGCAAAGTGATATTTGGAAGCCCTTAGAGGGCTATGGTAAAAAAGGAAATATCTTCAGTTTAAAACTGGAAAGAAGCTTTCTGAGAAACTTCTTTGTGTTCTGTTCATTCATCTCAAAGAGTTACAGCTTTCCCCAAAAGAAGCCATTCGCTTAGACAGTTCTTGTGGAATTTGCAAAGTGATAATTGGAAGCCATATAGGGCTATGGTGAAAAAGGAAATATCCTAAGATAACAACTGCAAAGAAGCTTTCTGAGAAACTGCTTTGTGTTCTGTTAATGCATCTCACAGAGTTACAGCTTTCTCCTCAAGAAGCCTTTCGATAAGACTGTTCTTGTGGAATTTGCAAAGTGATATTTGGAAGCCCATAGAGTGCTGTGGTAAAAAAGTAATTATCTTCCGTTAAAAACTGGAAGGAAGCTTTGTGAGAAAGTGCTTTGTGTTCTTTTAATTCGTGTCCAGAGATACAGATTGCTTCTCAAGAAGCCTTTCGATAAGACTGTTCTTGTGGAATTTGCAAAGTGATATTTGGAACTCCTAGAGGGCTACAGTGAAAAAGGAAATATCTTCCCTTAAAAACTGGAAAGAAGCTTTCTGAGAAACTGCGTTGTGTTCTGTTATTTCCTCTCACAGAGTTTCAGATTTCCCCTCAAGAAGCCTTTCGCTAAGACTGTTCTTGTTGAATTTTCAAAGTGATATTTGGAAGCCCATAGAGGGCTATGGTGAAAAAGGAAATATCTTCAGTAAAAACTTGAAAGAAGCATTCTGAGAAACTGTGTTCTGTTTTGTTAAGTCATCTCAGAGAGTTACAGCTTTCCCCTCAAGAAGCATTTCGCTTAGACTGTTCTTGTGGAATTTGCAAAGTGATGTTTGGAAGCCCATAGGGGGCTATGCAGAAAAAGGAAATATCTTCAGTTAAAAACAGGAAAGAAGCTTTCAGAGAAACTGCTTTGTGTTCTGTTAATTCATCTCACAGCGTTACAGCTTTCCCCTCAAGAAGCCTTTCGCTTAGAATGTTCTAGTGGAATTTGCAAAGTGATATGTGGAAACCCTAGAAGGCTATGGTGAAAAAGGAAATATCTTCAGGTAAAAACTGGAAAGAAGCTTTCTGAGAAATTGCTTTGTGTTCTGTTAATTCATCTCACACAGTTACAGCTTTCCCCTCAAGAAGCCTTTCGCTAAGGTTGTTGTTGTGAAATTTTCAAAGTGATATTTGGAAACCCATAGATGGCTATGGTGAAAAAGGAAATATCCTAAGATAAAAACTGAAAAGAAGCTTTCTGAGAAAATGCTTTGTGTTCTGTTAATACATCTCACAGAGTTACTGCTTTCCCCTCAAGAAGCCTTTTGCTAAGACTGTTCTTGTGGAATTTAGAAAGTGATATCTAGAAGCCCATAGAGGACTCTGGTGAAAAAGGAAATATGTTCCGTTAAAAACTGGAAAGAGGCATTCTGCGAAACTCCTTTGTGTTCTCTTATTTCAACTCACAGAGTTACACCTTTCCCCTCAAGAAGTCTTTCCTTAAGACAGTTTTTGTGGAAATTGGAAAGGGATACTTAGAAGCCCATAGAGGGCTATGGTGAAAAAAGAAATATCCTAAGACAAAAACTGAAAAGAATCTTTCTTACAAACTACTTTGTGCTCTGTTAAATCATGTCACAGACTTAGAGCTTTCCCCTACAGAAGCCTTTCGCTAAGACTGTTCTTGCGGAATTTGCAAAGTGATATTTGGAAGCCCATAGGGTGCTATGGTAAAAAAGGAAATATCTTCCGTTAAAAATTGGAAAGAATATTTCTGAGAAAGTGGTTTGTGTTCTGTTAATTCATCTCACACAGTTACAGCTTTCCCCTCAAGAAGCCTTTCGCTAAGACTGTTCTTGAGGAATTTGCAAAGTGATATTTGAAAGCCCTTAAAGGGCTATGGTGTAAAAGGAGATATCTTCCGTTAAAAACTGGAAAGAAGCTTTCTGAGAAACTGCTTTGTATTCTGTTAGTTCATCTCACAGAGTTACAGCTTTCCCCTCAAGAAGCCTTTCGCTAAGACTGTTTTGGTGGAAATTGGAAAGTGATACTCAGTATCCCGTAGAGGGCTATGGTGAAAAAGGAAATATCCTAAGAAAAAACTGAAAAAAAGGTTTCTGAAAAACTATTTTGTACTCTGTTAATTCATCTCACAGAGTTACAGCTTTCCCCTCAAGAAGCCTTTAGCTAAGACTGTGCTTGTGGAATTTGCAAAGTGATATTTGGAAGCCCAAAGATGTCTATGGTGAAAAAGGAAATATCCTAAGATGAAAACTGGAAAGAAGCTTTCTGAGAAACTGCTTTGTGTCCTGTTAATTCATCTCACAGATTTACAGCTTTCCCCTCAAGAAGCCTTTCCCTAAGACTTTTCTTGTGGAATTTGGAAAGTGATATTTAGAAGAGCATAGAGGTCTGTGGTGAAAAAGGAAATGTCCCAAGACAAAAACTGGAGAGAAGCTTTCTGAGAAAATGCCTTGTGTTCTGTTAATTCATCTCACAGTTTTACAGGTTTCCCCTTAAAAAACCTTTCGCTAAGAGTGTTCTTGTGGAATATGCAAAGTGATATTTGGAAGCCCATAGAGGGCTATGGTGAAAAAGGAAATATCTTCCGTAAAAAACTGGAAAGAATCTTTTTGAGAAACTGCTTTGTGTTCTGTTAATTCATCTCACAGAGTTACTGCTTTCCTCTCAAGAAGCCTTTCGCAAAGACTGTTCTTGCGGAATTTTCAAAGTGATATTTGGAAGCCCCTAGAGAGCTATGGTGAAAAAAGAAATATATTCCGTTAAAAACTAGAATGAAGCTTTCTGAGAAACTGCTCTGTGCTCTGTTAAATCATCTCACAGAGTCACTCTGTTCCTCTCAAGAACACTTTCGCTAACACAATTCTTGAGGAATTTACAAGGTGATATTTGGAAGCCTATACAGGGCTATGGTGAAAAAGGAAATACCTTCCGTTAAAAACTGGAAAGAAGATCTCTTAGAAACTGCATTGTGTTCTGTGAATTCATCTCACAGAGTTACACCTTTCTCCTCAAGAAGCCTATCGCTAAGGCTGTTCTTGTGGAATTTGCAAAGTGATATTTGGAAGCCCATAGAGGGCTATGGTGAAAAAGGAAATATCTTCAGTTAAATACTGGAAGGAAGCTGTCTGAGAAACTGCTTTGTGTTCTGTTAATTCATCTCACAGAGTTACAGCTTTCCCCTCAAGAAGCCTTTCGCTAAGACTGTTCTTGTGAAATTTGCAAAGTGATATTTGAAAGCCCATAGTGGGCTATGGTGAGAAAGGAAATATCCTAAGATAAAAACTGAAAAGAAGCTTTCTCAGAAACTGCTTAGTGTTTTGTTAATTCATCTTACAGAGTTACAGCTTTACCCTCAAGAATCTTTTCGCTAAGAATGTTCTTGTGGATTTTGCAAAGTGAAATTTGAAGCCCATAGAGGGGTACGGTGAAAAAGCAATATCTTCCGTTAAATCAGAAAAGAAGCTTTCTGAGAAACTGCTATGTGTTCTGTTAATTCATCTCACAGAGTTACAGCTTTAACCTGAAGAAGCCGATCACTAAGACTGATTTGTGGAATTTCCAAAGTGATATTTGGAAGCCCCTAGAGGGCTATGGTGAAAAAGGAAACAGCATAAGATAAAAACTGAAAAGAAGCTTTCTGAGAAACTGCTTTTTGTTCTGTTAATTCATCTCACAGAGTTACAGCTTTCCCCTCAAGAAGCCTGTCGCTTAGACTGTTCTTGTGGAATTTACAAAGTGATATTTGGCAGCCCTTAGGGGTTCATGGTGGAAAAGGAAATATCTTCCGTTAAAAACTGGAAAGAAGCTTTCTGAGAAACTGCTTTGTGTTTGGTTTATTCATCTGAAAGAGTTACAGCTTTCCCCTAGAGAAGCCTTTCGCGAAGACTGTTCTTGTGGAATTTGAAAAGTGATATTTGGAAGTCCATAGACGGCGTTGGTGAAAAAGGAAATATCTTCCCTTAAAAACTAGAAAGTAGCTTTCTGAGAAACGGCTTTGTGTTCTGCTAATTCATCTCAAAGAGTTACAGCTTTCCCCTCAAGAAGCCTTTCGGTAAGACTGTTCTGTTGGAATTTGCAAAGTGATATTTGGAAGCCCTTAGAGGGCTATGGTGAAAATGGAAATATCCTAAGATAAAAACCGAAATGAAGCTTTCTGCGAAACTGCTTTGTGTTCTGTTAGCTCATCTCACAGAGTTACAGCTTTCCCCTCAAGAAGTCTTTCGCTAAGACTGTTCTGGTGGAATTTGCAAAGGAATATTTGGAATCCCATAGAGGGCTATGGTGAAAAAGGAAATATCTTCCGTTGAAAACTAGAAAGAAGCTTTCTGAGAAACTGCTTTGTGTTCTGTTAATTCATCTCACTGAGTTACAGCATTCCCCTCCAGAAGCTTTTCGCTAAGACTGTTCTTGTGGAATTTGCAAACAGATATTTGGAAGCCGATGCAGGGCTGTGGTGAAAAAGGAAATGTCCCAAGACAAAAACTGGAGAGAAGCTTTCTGAGAAAATGCCTTGTGTTCTGTTAATTCATCTCACAGATTTACAGGTTTCCCCTTAAAAAACCTTTCGCTAAGAGTGTTCTTGTGGAATATGCAAAGTGATATTTGGAAGCCCATAGAGGGCTATGGTGAAAAAGGAAATATCTTCAGTTAAAAACTGGAAAGAAGCTTTGTGAGAAACTGCTTTTTTTTCTGTTAATTCATGTCACAGAGTTACAGCTTTCCTCTCAGGAAGTCTTTCACCTAGCCTGTTCTTGTGAAATTTGCAAAGTGATATTTGGAAAACCATAGACGTCAATGTGAAAAAGGAAGTATCCTAAGATAAAAACTGAAAAGAAGCTTTCTGAGAAACTGTTTGTGTTCTGTTAATTCATCTCACAGAGTTACAGCTTTCCCCTCAAGAAGCCTTTCGCTAAGCCTGTTCTTGTGGAATATGCAATCTGATATTTTGAAGCCCATAGAGGTCTATGTTGAAAAAGGAAATATCCTAAGATAAAAACTGTAAAGAAGCTTTCTGAGAAAATGCTTTGTGTTCTGTTAATACATCTCACAGAGTTACTGCTTTCCCCTCAAGAAGCCTTTTGCTAAGACTGTTCTTGTGGAATTTAGAAAGTGATATCTAGAAGCCCATAAGGACTCTGGTGAAAAAGGAAATATGTTCCGTTAAAAACTGGAAAGAGGCATTTTGCGAAACTCCTTTGTGTTCTCTTAATTCAACTCACAGAGTTACACCTTTCCCCTCAAGAAGTCTTTCCTTAAGACAGTTTTTGTGTAAATTGGAAAGGGATACTTAGAAGCCCATAGAGGGCTATGGTGAAAAAAGAAATATCCTAAGACAAAAACTGAAAAGAATCTTTCTTACAAACTACTTTGTGCTCTGGTAATTCATGTCACAGACTTAGAGCTTTCCCCTACAGAAGCCTTTCGCTAAGACTGTTCTTGTGGAATTTGCAAAGTGATATTTGGAAGCCCATAGGGTGCTATGGTAAAAAAAGGAAAAATCTTCCGTTAAAAATTGGAAAGAATATTTCTGAGAAACTGGTTTGTGTTCTGTTAATTCATCTCACACAGTTACAGCTTTCCCCTCAAGAAGCCTTTCGCTAAGACTGTTCTTGTGGAATTTGCAAAGTGATATTTGGAAGCCCTTAAAGGGCTATGGTGTAAAAGGAGATATCTTCCGTTAAAAACTGGAAAGATGCTTTCTGAGAAACTGCTTTGTATTCTGTTAGTTTATCTCACAGTGTTACAGCTTTCCCCTCAAGAAGCCTTTCGCTAAGACTGTTTTTGTGGAAATTGGAAAGTGATATTCAGTATCCCGTAGAGGGCTATGGTGAAAAAGGAAATATCCCAAGACAAAAACTGAAAAGAAGCTTTCTGAAAAACTATTTTGTACTCTGTTAATTCATCTCACAGAGTTACAGCTTTCCCCTCAAGAAGCCTTTAGCTAAGACTGTTCTTGTGGGATTTCCAAAGTGATATTTGGAAGCCCATAGATGTCTATGGTGAAAAAGGAAATATCCTAAGATGAAAACTGGAAAGAAGCTTTCTGAGAAACTGCTTTGTGTTCTATTATTTCATTTCACAGAGTTACAGGTTTCCCCTCAAGATGCCTTTTTTTAAGCCTGTCTTGTGAAATTTGCAAAGTGATATTTGGAAGCATATAGAGGGCTAATGTGAAAAAGGAAATATCTTCCGTTAAAAACTGGAAAGAAGATTTCTGAGATACTGCTTTGTGTTCTATTAATTCACCTCACAGAGTTACAGCTTTCCCCTCAAGAAGCCTTTTACTAAGGCTGTTCTTGTTGAATTTGCAAAGTGATATTTGGAAGCTCATAGAGGGCTACGGTTAAAAAGGAAACATCTTCCGTTAAAAACTGGAAAGAAGCTTTCTGAGAAACTGCTTTGTGTTCTATTAATTCCTCTCACAGAGTTACAGCTTTCCACTCAAGAAGTCTTTCGGTAAGACTGTTCTTGTGGAATTTGCAAAGTGATATTTGGAAGCCCAAAGAGGGCTATATTGAAAAAGGAAATATCTTCAGGTAAAAACTGGAAAGAAGCTTTCTGAGAAACTGCTTTGTGTTCTGTTATTTCATCTCACAGAGTTACAGATTTCGCCTCAAGAAGCCTTTCGCTTAGACTGTTCTTGTGGAATTTGAAAAGTGATATTTAGTAGCCCATAGAGGGTCACGGTGAAAAAGGAAATATCTTCCGTTAAAAACTGGAAAGAAGATTTCTGATAAACTGCTTTGTGTTCTGTTAATTTATAACACAGAGTTACAGCTTTCCTCTGCACAAACCTTTTGCTAAGACTGTTCTTGTGGAATTTGCAAAGTGATATTTGGAAGCCCATAGAGGGCTATGTGAAAAAGGAAATATCTTCAGTTAAAAACTGGAAATAAGCTTTCTGAGAAACTTCTTTTTGTTCTCTTAATGCATCTCACAGAGGTAAAGCTTTTCCTTCAAGAAGCCTTTCACTAAGACTGTTCTTGTGGAATTTACAAAGTGAAATTTGGTAGCCCTTAGAGGGCCATGTTGAAAAAGGAATATCTTCCGTTAAAAACCGAATAGAAGCTTTCTGAGAAACTTCTTTCTGTTTCGTTAGTTCATATCACAGAGTTACAGCTTTCCCCTCAAGAAGTCGTTCACTAAGACTATTCTTGTGAAATATTCAAAGTGATATTTATAAACCGATAGAGGGCTATGGTGAAAGAGGAAATATCCTAAGACAGAAACTGAAAAGAAGGTTTCTGAGAAACAGTTTTGTGTTCTGTTAATATATCTCCCATAGTTACAGCTTTTCCCTCAAGAAGCCTTTCGCTAAGACTGTTCTTGTGGAATATGTAAAGTGATATTTGGAAGCCCATACAAGGCTATGGTGAAAAAGGAAATATCTTCAGTTAAAAATTGGATAGAATATTTCTGAGAAATTGCTTTGTGTACTCTTAATTCATCTCACAAAATTACAGCTTTCCCCTCAAGAAGCCGTTCACTAGGACTATTCTTGTGAAATTTTCAAACTGATATTTGGAAACCCATACAGAGATATGGTGAAAAAGGAAATATCTTCCGTTAAATACTGGAAAGAAGCTTTCTGAGAAACTGCCGTGAGTTCTGTTCACAAATCTCACCGAGTTACAGCTTTCCTCTCAAGAAACCTTTCTCTAAGGCTGTTCTTGTGTAATTTGCAAAGTGATATTTGGAAGCCCATAGAGGGCTATGGTGAAAAAGGAAATATCTTACGTTAAACACTGGAAAGAAGCTTTCTGAGAAACTGCTCTGTGTTCTGTTAATTCATCTCACAGAGTTACAGCTTTACCCTCAAGATTCAGTTCACTAAGACTGCTCTTGTGGTATTTGCAAAGTGTTATTTGGATGCCCAGAGAGGGTTATGGTGAAAATAGAAATATCCTAAGATAAAAACCGAAAAGTAGCTTTCTGAGAAACTGCTTTGTGTTATGTTAATTCATCTCACAGAGTTACAGCTTTTCCCTCTAGAAGCGTTTCGCTAAGATTGTTCTTGTGGAATTTGCAAAGTGATAGTTGGAAGCCCATAGATGCCTAGGGTGAAAAAGGAAATATCTTAAGTTAAAAACTGGAAAGAAGCTTTCTGATAAACTGCTTTGTGTCCTGTTAATTCATCTCAAAGAGTTACAGCATTCCCCTCAAGAAGCCTTTTGCTGACACTGCTCTTGTGGAATTTGCAAAGGGATATTTGGAAGAGCAAAGAAGGCTATAGTGAAAAAGGAAATATCTTCAGTTAAAAACTGGAAAGAAGCTTTCTGAGAAACTGCTTTGTGTTCTGATAATTCATTTCACAGAGTTACAGCTTTCCGCACATGAAGCCTTTCGCTAACATTGTTCTTGTGGAATTTGCAAAGTGATATTTAGAAGCCCATAGAGGGCTTTGGTAAAAAAGGAAATATCTTCCATTAAAAACTGGGAAGAAGCTTTCTGAGAAACTACTTTGTTTTCTGTTAACTCATCTCACAGAGTTACAGCTTTACCTTCAAAAAGTCTTTCACTAAGACAGTTCTTGTGGATTTTGAAAAGTGATATATGGAAGTCCATAGAGGTCTATGGTGAAAAAGGAAATATCTTCCGTTAAAAACTGGAAAGAAGCCTTCTGATTACAGCTTTCCCTTCAAGAAGCCTTTCGCTAAGTCTCTTCTTGGGGAATTTGCAAAGTGATATTTGGAAGCCCATAGAGGGCTATGGTGAAAAAGGAAATATCCTAAGATAAAAACTGAAAAGAAGCTTTCTGAGAAACTGCTTTGTGTTCTGTTAATTCATTTCACAGAGTTACAGCTTTCCGCTCATGAAGCCTTTCGCTAACATTGTTCTTGTGGAATTTGCAAAGTGATATTTAGAAGCCCATAGAGGGCTTTGGTAAAAAAGGAAATATCTTCCATTAAAAACTGGGAAGAAGCTTTCTGAGAAACTACTTTGTTTTCTGTTAACTCATCTCACAGAGTTACAGTTTTACCTTCAAAAAGGCTTTCGCTAAGATAGTTCTTGAGGATTTTGAAAAGTGATATATGGAAGTCCATAGAGGTCTATGGTGAAAAAGGAAATATCTTCCGTTAAAAACTGGAAAGAAGCCTTCGATTACAGCTTTCCCTTCAAGAAGCCTTTCGCTAAGTCTCTTCTTGTGGAATTTGCAAAGTGATATTTGGAAGCCCATAGAGGGCAATGGTGAAAAAGGAAATATCCTAAGATAAAAACTGAAAAGAAGCTTTCTGAGAAACTACTTTGTGTTCTGTTAATTCATCTCACAGACTTACAGCTTTCCCCTCAGGAAGCCTTTCGCTAAGACTGTTCTTGTGGAATTTGCAAAGTGATATTAGAAGCCCATAGAAGACTATGGTGAAAAAGGAAATATCTTCAGTTAAAAACTGGAAAGAAGCTTTCTGAGAAACTGCTTTGTGTTCTGTAAATTCGTTTCACAGAGTTACAGCATTCCCCTCAAGAAGCCTTTCGCTAACACTGTTCTTGTGTAATTTGCAAAGAGATATTTGGAAGCCCAGAGAGGGCTTTGGTGAAAAAGGAAATATCTTCCGTTAAAAACTGGAAGGATGATTTCTGAGAAACTAATTTGTGTTCTGTTATTTCATTTCACAGAGTTACAGCTTTCCCCTCAAGAAGCTTTCCCTAAGACTGTTCTTGTGGAATTTGAAAAGTGATATTTAGAAGGCCATAGAGGGCTATGGTGAAAAAGGAAATATTCTCCTTGAAAAACTGGAAAGAAGCTTTCTGAGAAACTGCTTTGTGTACTGTTAATTCATCTCACAGATTAACAGCTTTCCCCTCAAGAAGCCTTTCGCTAAGTCTGTTCTTGTGGAATTTGCAAAGTGATATTTGGAAGCCCCAAGAGGCCAAAGGTGAAAAAGGAAATATCTTCAGTTAAAAACTGGAAAGGAGCTTTCTGAGCAACTGCGTTGTGTTCTGTTAATTCATCTCACAGAGTTACAGCTTTCCCCTCAAGAATCCTTTCGCTAAGACTGTTCTTGTGGAATTTTCAAAGTCTTATTTGGAAGCACATAGAGGGCTATGATGGAAAAGGAAATATCCTAAGACAAAAACTGGAAAGAATCTTTCTGAGAAACTGCTTTGTGTTCTGTTTATTTATCTCACAGATTTACAGCTTTCCCCTCAAAAAGCCTTGCGCTAAGACTGTTCTTGTGGAATTTGCAAAATGATATTTGGAAGCCCATAGAGGGCTACGGTGAAAAGGAAATATCTTCCGTTAAAAACTGGAAAGAAGCTTTCTGAGGAACTGCTTTGTGTTCTGTTAATTCATCTCACAGAGTTACAGCTTTCCCCTCAAGAAGCCTTTCCCTAAGACTGATCTTGTGGAGTTTGGAAAGTGATATTTAGAAGAGCATAGAGGGCTGTGGTGAAAAAAGAAATGTCCCAAGACAAAAACTGGAGAGAAGCTTTCTGAGAAAATGCTTTGTGTTCTGTTTATTCATCTCACAGATTTACAGGTTTCCCCTTAAAAAATCTTTCGCTAAGAGTGTTCTTGTGGAATATGCAAAGTGATATTTGGAAGCCCATAGAGGGCCATGGTGAAAAAGGAAATGTCTTCCGTTAATAACTGGAAAGAAGCTTTCTGAGAAACTGCTTTGTTTTCTGTTAATTCAACCCACAGAGTTACAGCTTTCCTCTCAAGAAGCCTTTCCCCAAGACAGTTCTTGTGGAATTTTCAAAGTGATGTTTAGAAGCCCAAAGAGGGCTGTGGTGAAAAAGGAAATATCTTAAGATAAAAACTGAAGAGAAGCTTTCTGAGAAACGGCTTTGTGTTGTGTTAATTCATCTCACAGAGTTACAGCTTTCCCCTCAATAAGCCTTTCGCCAAGCCTTTTCTTGTGGAATTTGCAAAGTGATATTTGGAAGCCCATCGAGGGCTACCGTGAAAAAGGAAATATCTTCCGTTAAAAACTGGAAAGAAGTTTTCTGAGAAACTGCTTTTTGTTCTGTTAATTCATGTCACAGAGTTACAGCTTTCCCCTCAGGAAGCCTTTCACCTAGCCTGTTCTTGTGAAATTTGCAAAGTGATATTTGGAAACCCATAGACGTCAATGTGAAAAAGGAAATATCGTAAGATAAAAACTGAAAAGAAGCTTTCTGAGAAACTGTTTGTGTTCTGTTAATTCATCTCACAGAGTTACAGCTTTCCCCTCAAGAAGCTTTTCGCTAAGCCTGTTCTTGTGGAATTTGCAATGTGATATTTTGAAGCCCATAGAGGTCTATGGTGAAAAAGGAAATATCCTAAGATAAAAACTGAAAAGAAGCTTTCTGAGAAAATGCTTTGTGTTCTGTTAATACATCTCACAGAGTTACTGCTTTCCCCTCAAGAAGCCTTTTGCTAAGACTGTTCTTGTGGAATTTAGAAAGTGATATCTAGAAGCCCATAAGGACTCTGGTGAAAAAGGAAATATGTTCCGTTAAAAACTGGAAAGAGGCATTCTGCAAAACTCCTTTCTCTTCTCTTAATTCAACTCACAGAGTTACACCTTTCCCCTCAAGAAGTCTTTCCTTAATACAGTTTTTGTGGAAATTGGAAAGGGATACTTAGAAGCCCATAGAGGGCTATGGTGATAAAAGAAATATCCTAAGACAAAAACTGAAAAGAATCTTTCCTACAAACTACTTTGTGCTCTGTTAATTGATGTCACAGACTTAGAACTTTCCCCTACAGAAGCCTTTCGCTAAGACTGTTCTTGTGGAATTTGCAAAGTGATATTTGGAAGCCCATAGGGTGCTATGGTAAAAAAGGAAATATCTTCCGTTAAAAATTGGAAAGAATATTTCTGAGAAACTGGTTTGTGTTCTGTTAATTCATCTCACACAGTTACAGCTTTCCCCTCAAGAAGCCTTTCGCTAAGACTGTTCTTGTGGAATTTGCAAAGTGATATTTGGAAGCCCTTAAAGGGCTATGGTGTAAAAGGAGATATCTTCCGTTAAAAACTGGAAAGAAGCTTTCTGAGAAACTGCTTTGTATTCTGTTAGTTCATCTCACAGAGTTACAGCTTTCCCCTCAAGAAGCCTTTCGCTAAGACTGTTTTTGTGGAAATTGGAAAGTGATACTCAGTATCCCGTAGAGGGCTATGGTGAAAAAGGAAATATCCCAAGACAAAAACTGAAAAGAAGCTTTCTGAAAAACTATTTTGTACTCTGTTAATTCATCTCACAGAGTTACAGCTTTCCCCTCAAGAAGCCTTTAGCTAAGACTGTTCTTGTGGGATTTCCAAAGTGATATTTGGAAGCCCATAGAGGGATACAGTGAAAAAGGAAATATCTTCAGTTAAATACTGGAAAGAAGCTTTCTGAGAGACTGCTTTGTGTTCTGTTAATTCATCTCACAGAGTTACAGCTTCCCCCTCAAGAAACCTTTCGCTAAGACTGTTCTTGTGGAATTTGCAAAGTGATATTTGGAAGCCCATGGAGGGCTATGGTGAAAAGGGAAATAACTTCCGTTAAAAACTGGAAAGGAGATTTCTGAGAAATTGCTATTTGTTCTGTTAATTCATCTCACAGAGTTACAGCTTCTCCTCCAGAAGCCTTTCGCTAAGACTGTTCTTGTGGAATTTGCAAAGTGGTATTTGGAAGCCCATAGAAGGCTATTTTGAAAAAGGAATTATCCTAAGATAGAAATTGAATATAAGCTTTCTGAGAAACTGCTTTGTTTTCTGTCAATTCAACTCACAGAGTTACAGCTTTCCCCTCAAGAAGCCTTTTGCTAAGGCTGTTGTTGTGAAATTTTCAAAGTGATATTTGGAAGCTCATAGAGGGCTACGGTGAAAAAGGAAATATCTTCCGTTAAAAACTAGAAGAAAGCTTTCTGAGAATCTGCCGTGTGTTATGTTAATACATCTCACCGAGTTACAGCTTTACCCTCAAGAAGCCTTTCACTAAGACTATTCTTGTGGGATTTACAAAGCGATATTTGGAAGCCCTTAGAGTGCTATGGTGAAAAAGGAAATATTCTAATATAAAAACTGAAAAGAAGCTTTCTCAGAAACTGCTTTGTGTTCTGTTAATTTATCTCACAGGGTTACAGCTTCACCTCCAGAAGCCTTTCGCTAAGACTGTTCTTGTGGAATTTGCAAAGTGATATTTAGAAGCCCATAGAGGGCTATGGTGAAAAAGGAAATATCTTCCGTTAAAAACTGGAGAGAAGCTTTCTGAGAAACTGCTTTGTGTTCTGCTAATTCTTCTCATAGATTTACAGCTTTCCCCTCAAGAAGCCTTTCGCTAAGTCTGTTCTTGTGGAATTTTCAAAGTGATATTTAGAAGCCCATAGAGGGCTACGGTGAAAAAGGAAATATCTTCCGTTAAAAACTGGAGAGAAGCTTTCTGAGAAGCTGCTATGTGTTCTGTTAATTCATCTCACAGAGTTAAAACTTTCCCCTCAGGAAGCCTTACGATAAGACTGTTCTCGTGGAATTCGCAAAGTGATATTTGGAAGCCCTTGGGGGCTATGGTGAAAAAGGAAATATCTTCCGTTAAAAACTGGAAAGAAGATTTCTGAGAAACTACTTTGTGTTCTGTTAGTTCATCTCACAGAGTTACAGATTACCCCTCCAGAGGCCCTTCGCTAAGACTGTTCTTTAGGAATTTGCAAAGTGATATTTGGAAACCCGAGATGGCTATAGTGAAAAAGGAAATATCTTCCATTAAAAACTGGAAAGAAGATTTCTGAGAAACTGCTTTGTGTTCTGTTAATTCATCTCACAGAGTTGTAGCTTTCTCCTCAGAAAGCCTTTCGCTAAGGCTATTGTTGTGGAATTTGCAAAGTGATATTTGGAATCCCATAGAGGGCTATGATGAAAATGGAAATATCCTAAGATAAAAACCGAAAAGAACCTTTCTGAGAAACTGCTTTCTCTTCTGTTAGTTCATCTCTCAGAGTTACAGCTTTCCGCTCAAGGAGCCGTTCACTAAGACTGTTCTTGTGGAATTTGCCAAGTGACATTTGGAAGCCCTTAGAAGGCTATGGTGAAAAAGTAAATATCCTAAGATAAAAACTGAAAAGAAACTTTCTGAGAAACTGCTTTGTTTTCTGTTAATTCAACTCACAGAATTACAGCTTTACCCTCAAGAAGCCTTTCGCTAAGGCTGCTGTTGTGGTATTTGCAAAGTGATATTTGGAAGCCCATAGAGAGCTACAGTGAAAAAGGAAATATCTTCAGTTATAAACTGAAAAGAAGCTTTCTGAGAAACTGCTGTGTGTTCTGTTAATTCATCTCAAAGAATTAGAGCTTTCCTCTGAAGACACCTTCTGCTAAGATTGTTCTTGTGTAATTTGCAATGTGATAATTGGAAGCCCATAGATGGCTAAGGTGAAAAAGGAAATATCCTAAGATAAACACCGAGAAGAAACTTTCTGAGAAACTGCTTTGTGTTCTGTTAGTTAATCTCCCAGTGTTACCGCTTTCCCCTCAAGAAGCCACTCCACAGTAAGCCTTTCACTAAGACAGTTCCTGTGGGATTTGCATAGTGATATTTGGAAGCCCATAGAGGGCTATGGTGAAAAAGGAAATATCCTAAGATGAAAACTGGAAAGAAGATTTCTGAGAAACTGCTTTGTGTTCTGTTAATTTATCTCACAGAATTACAGCTTTGCTCTCCAGATACCTTTCGCTAAGACTGTTCTTGTGGAATTTGCAAAGTGATTTTGGAAGCCCATAGAGGGCTATGGTGAAAAAGGAGATATCTTTAGTTAAAAACTGGAAAGAAGCTTTATGAGTAACTCCTTTGTGTTCTGTTTATTCATCTCACCGATTTACAGCTTTCCCCTTAAGAAGCCGTTCACTAAGACTGTTCTTGTGGAATTTCCAAAGTGATATTTGGAAGCCCATAGATGGCTATGGTGAAAAAGGAAATATGTTCCCTTAAAAACTGGAAAGAAGCTTTCTGAGAAACTACTTTGTGTTCTGTTAATTCATCTCACTGACTTACAGCTTTCCCCTCCAGAAGTCTTTGGCTAAGACTGTTCTTGTGGAATTTGCAAAGAGAAATTTCGAAGCCCATAGAGGGCTATGTTGAAAAAGGGAATATCTTCCGTTAAAAACAGAAAAGAAGCTTTCTGAGAAACTTCTTCGTGTTCTGTTAGTTCATCTCACAAAGTTTTAGCTTTCCCTCAAGAAGCCATTCACTAAGACTCTTCTTGTGCAATTTGCAAATTCATATTTGGTAACACATAGAGGGCTATGGTGAAAAAGGAAATATCTCCCGTTAAAAACGGGAAAGAAGCTTTATGAGAAACTGGGGTGTTTTTTGTTAATACATCTCACCGAATTAGAGCTTTCCCCTCCAGAAGTTTTTCGCTAAGACTGTTCTTGTGGAATTTGCAAGGTGATATTTGGAAGACCATAGAGGGCTATGGTGAAAAAGGAAATAGCCTAAGATAGAAACTGAAAAGAAGCTTTCTGAAAAACTGTTTTGTGTCCTGTTGAATCATCTCAAAGAGCTAGAGCATTCCCCTTAAGAAGACTTTCGCTAAGACTGTTCTTGTGGGATGTGCAAAGTGATATTTGGAAGCCCATTGAGGGCTATGGTGAAAACGGAAATATCTTCAGTTAAAAACTGGAAAGAAGTTTTCTGAGAAACTGCTTTGTGTTCTGTTAATTTATCTCACAGAGTTACAGCTTTCGCCTCAAGAAGTCTTTTGCTAAGACTGTTCTTGTGGCATTTCCAAAGTGTTATTTGGAAGCCCATAGAGGGCTATGGTGAAAAAAGAAATATCTTCCGTTAAAAACTGGAAAGAATCTTTCTGAGAAACTGTTTTGTGTTCTGTTAATTCATCTCAGAGAGTTACAGCTTTCCCCTCCAGAAAGCTTTCGCTAAGACTGTTGTTTTGGAATTTGCAAAGTGATATTTCGAAGCCCATTCAGGGCTATGGTGAAAAAGGAAATATCCTAAGATAAAAACTGAAAAGAAGCTTTCTGAGAAACTGCTTTGTGTTCTGTTAATTCATTTCACAGAGTTACAGCTTTCCGCTCATGAAGCCTTTCGCTAACATTGTTCTTGTGGAATTTGCAAAGTGATATTTAGAAGCCCATAGAGGGCTTTGGTAAAAAAGGAAATATCTTCCATTAAAAACTGGGAAGAAGCTTTCTGAGAAACTACTTTGTTTTCTGTTAACTCATCTCACAGAGTTACAGTTTTACCTTCAAAAAGGCTTTCGCTAAGATAGTTCTTGAGGATTTTGAAAAGTGATATATGGAAGTCCATAGAGGTCTATGGTGAAAAAGGAAATATCTTCCGTTAAAAACTGGAAAGAAGCCTTCGATTACAGCTTTCCCTTCAAGAAGCCTTTCGCTAAGTCTCTTCTTGTGGAATTTGCAAAGTGATATTTGGAAGCCCATAGAGGGCAATGGTGAAAAAGGAAATATCCTAAGATAAAAACTGAAAAGAAGCTTTCTGAGAAACTACTTTGTGTTCTGTTAATTCATCTCACAGACTTACAGCTTTCCCCTCAGGAAGCCTTTCGCTAAGACTGTTCTTGTGGAATTTGCAAAGTGATATTAGAAGCCCATAGAAGACTATGGTGAAAAAGGAAATATCTTCAGTTAAAAACTGGAAAGAAGCTTTCTGAGAAACTGCTTTGTGTTCTGTAAATTCGTTTCACAGAGTTACAGCATTCCCCTCAAGAAGCCTTTCGCTAACACTGTTCTTGTGTAATTTGCAAAGAGATATTTGGAAGCCCAGAGAGGGCTTTGGTGAAAAAGGAAATATCTTCCGTTAAAAACTGGAAGGATGATTTCTGAGAAACTAATTTGTGTTCTGTTATTTCATTTCACAGAGTTACAGCTTTCCCCTCAAGAAGCTTTCCCTAAGACTGTTCTTGTGGAATTTGAAAAGTGATATTTAGAAGGCCATAGAGGGCTATGGTGAAAAAGGAAATATTCTCCTTGAAAAACTGGAAAGAAGCTTTCTGAGAAACTGCTTTGTGTACTGTTAATTCATCTCACAGATTAACAGCTTTCCCCTCAAGAAGCCTTTCGCTAAGTCTGTTCTTGTGGAATTTGCAAAGTGATATTTGGAAGCCCCAAGAGGCCAAAGGTGAAAAAGGAAATATCTTCAGTTAAAAACTGGAAAGGAGCTTTCTGAGCAACTGCGTTGTGTTCTGTTAATTCATCTCACAGAGTTACAGCTTTCCCCTCAAGAATCCTTTCGCTAAGACTGTTCTTGTGGAATTTTCAAAGTCTTATTTGGAAGCACATAGAGGGCTATGATGGAAAAGGAAATATCCTAAGACAAAAACTGGAAAGAATCTTTCTGAGAAACTGCTTTGTGTTCTGTTTATTTATCTCACAGATTTACAGCTTTCCCCTCAAAAAGCCTTGCGCTAAGACTGTTCTTGTGGAATTTGCAAAATGATATTTGGAAGCCCATAGAGGGCTACGGTGAAAAGGAAATATCTTCCGTTAAAAACTGGAAAGAAGCTTTCTGAGAAACTGCTTTGTGTTCTGTTATTTCATCTCACAGAGTTATATCTTTCCCCTCAAGAAGCCTTTCCTAAGACTGTTCTTGTGGCATTTGCAAAGTGTTATTTGGAAGCCCATAGAGGGCTATGGTGAAAAACGAAATATTTTCCGTTAAAACAGGAAAGAAGCTTTCTGAGAAACTGCGTTGTGTTCTGTTAATTCATCTCACAGAGTTACAGCTTTCCCCTCAAGAAGCCTTTCCCTAAGACTGATCTTGTGGAGTTTGGAAAGTGATATTTAGAAGAGCATAGAGGGCTGTGGTGAAAAAAGAAATGTCCCAAGACAAAAACTGGAGAGAAGCTTTCTGAGAAAATGCTTTGTGTTCTGTTTATTCATCTCACAGATTTACAGGTTTCCCCTTAAAAAATCTTTCGCTAAGAGTGTTCTTGTGGAATATGCAAAGTGATATTTGGAAGCCCATAGAGGGCCATGGTGAAAAAGGAAATGTCTTCCGTTAATAACTGGAAAGAAGCTTTCTGAGAAACTGCTTTGTTTTCTGTTAATTCAACCCACAGAGTTACAGCTTTCCTCTCAAGAAGCCTTTCCCCAAGACAGTTCTTGTGGAATTTTCAAAGTGATGTTTAGAAGCCCAAAGAGGGCTGTGGTGAAAAAGGAAATATCTTAAGATAAAAACTGAAGAGAAGCTTTCTGAGAAACGGCTTTGTGTTGTGTTAATTCATCTCACAGAGTTACAGCTTTCCCCTCAATAAGCCTTTCGCCAAGCCTTTTCTTGTGGAATTTGCAAAGTGATATTTGGAAGCCCATCGAGGGCTACCGTGAAAAAGGAAATATCTTCCGTTAAAAACTGGAAAGAAGTTTTCTGAGAAACTGCTTTTTGTTCTGTTAATTCATGTCACAGAGTTACAGCTTTCCCCTCAGGAAGCCTTTCACCTAGCCTGTTCTTGTGAAATTTGCAAAGTGATATTTGGAAACCCATAGACGTCAATGTGAAAAAGGAAATATCGTAAGATAAAAACTGAAAAGAAGCTTTCTGAGAAACTGTTTGTGTTCTGTTAATTCATCTCACAGAGTTACAGCTTTCCCCTCAAGAAGCTTTTCGCTAAGCCTGTTCTTGTGGAATTTGCAATGTGATATTTTGAAGCCCATAGAGGTCTATGGTGAAAAAGGAAATATCCTAAGATAAAAACTGAAAAGAAGCTTTCTGAGAAAATGCTTTGTGTTCTGTTAATACATCTCACAGAGTTACTGCTTTCCCCTCAAGAAGCCTTTTGCTAAGACTGTTCTTGTGGAATTTAGAAAGTGATATCTAGAAGCCCATAAGGACTCTGGTGAAAAAGGAAATATGTTCCGTTAAAAACTGGAAAGAGGCATTCTGCAAAACTCCTTTCTCTTCTCTTAATTCAACTCACAGAGTTACACCTTTCCCCTCAAGAAGTCTTTCCTTAATACAGTTTTTGTGGAAATTGGAAAGGGATACTTAGAAGCCCATAGAGGGCTATGGTGATAAAAGAAATATCCTAAGACAAAAACTGAAAAGAATCTTTCTTACAAACTACTTTGTGCTCTGTTAATTGATGTCACAGACTTAGAACTTTCCCCTACAGAAGCCTTTCGCTAAGACTGTTCTTGTGGAATTTGCAAAGTGATATTTGGAAGCCCATAGGGTGCTATGGTAAAAAAGGAAATATCTTCCGTTAAAAATTGGAAAGAATATTTCTGAGAAACTGGTTTGTGTTCTGTTAATTCATCTCACACAGTTACAGCTTTCCCCTCAAGAAGCCTTTCGCTAAGACTGTTCTTGTGGAATTTGCAAAGTGATATTTGGAAGCCCTTAAAGGGCTATGGTGTAAAAGGAGATATCTTCCGTTAAAAACTGGAAAGAAGCTTTCTGAGAAACTGCTTTGTATTCTGTTAGTTCATCTCACAGAGTTACAGCTTTCCCCTCAAGAAGCCTTTCGCTAAGACTGTTTTTGTGGAAATTGGAAAGTGATACTCAGTATCCCGTAGAGGGCTATGGTGAAAAAGGAAATATCCCAAGACAAAAACTGAAAAGAAGCTTTCTGAAAAACTATTTTGTACTCTGTTAATTCATCTCACAGAGTTACAGCTTTCCCCTCAAGAAGCCTTTAGCTAAGACTGTTCTTGTGGGATTTCCAAAGTGATATTTGGAAGCCCATAGAGGGATACAGTGAAAAAGGAAATATCTTCAGTTAAATACTGGAAAGAAGCTTTCTGAGAGACTGCTTTGTGTTCTGTTAATTCATCTCACAGAGTTACAGCTTCCCCCTCAAGAAACCTTTCGCTAAGACTGTTCTTGTGGAATTTGCAAAGTGATATTTGGAAGCCCATGGAGGGCTATGGTGAAAAGGGAAATAACTTCCGTTAAAAACTGGAAAGGAGATTTCTGAGAAATTGCTATTTGTTCTGTTAATTCATCTCACAGAGTTACAGCTTCTCCTCCAGAAGCCTTTCGCTAAGACTGTTCTTGTGGAATTTGCAAAGTGGTATTTGGAAGCCCATAGAAGGCTATTTTGAAAAAGGAATTATCCTAAGATAGAAATTGAATATAAGCTTTCTGAGAAACTGCTTTGTTTTCTGTCAATTCAACTCACAGAGTTACAGCTTTCCCCTCAAGAAGCCTTTTGCTAAGGCTGTTGTTGTGAAATTTTCAAAGTGATATTTGGAAGCTCATAGAGGGCTACGGTGAAAAAGGAAATATCTTCCGTTAAAAACTAGAAGAAAGCTTTCTGAGAATCTGCCGTGTGTTATGTTAATACATCTCACCGAGTTACAGCTTTACCCTCAAGAAGCCTTTCACTAAGACTATTCTTGTGGGATTTACAAAGCGATATTTGGAAGCCCTTAGAGTGCTATGGTGAAAAAGGAAATATTCTAATATAAAAACTGAAAAGAAGCTTTCTCAGAAACTGCTTTGTGTTCTGTTAATTTATCTCACAGGGTTACAGCTTCACCTCCAGAAGCCTTTCGCTAAGACTGTTCTTGTGGAATTTGCAAAGTGATATTTAGAAGCCCATAGAGGGCTATGGTGAAAAAGGAAATATCTTCCGTTAAAAACTGGAGAGAAGCTTTCTGAGAAACTGCTTTGTGTTCTGCTAATTCTTCTCATAGATTTACAGCTTTCCCCTCAAGAAGCCTTTCGCTAAGTCTGTTCTTGTGGAATTTTCAAAGTGATATTTAGAAGCCCATAGAGGGCTACGGTGAAAAAGGAAATATCTTCCGTTAAAAACTGGAGAGAAGCTTTCTGAGAAGCTGCTATGTGTTCTGTTAATTCATCTCACAGAGTTAAAACTTTCCCCTCAGGAAGCCTTACGATAAGACTGTTCTCGTGGAATTCGCAAAGTGATATTTGGAAGCCCTTGGGGGCTATGGTGAAAAAGGAAATATCTTCCGTTAAAAACTGGAAAGAAGATTTCTGAGAAACTACTTTGTGTTCTGTTAGTTCATCTCACAGAGTTACAGATTACCCCTCCAGAGGCCCTTCGCTAAGACTGTTCTTTAGGAATTTGCAAAGTGATATTTGGAAACCCGAGATGGCTATAGTGAAAAAGGAAATATCTTCCATTAAAAACTGGAAAGAAGATTTCTGAGAAACTGCTTTGTGTTCTGTTAATTCATCTCACAGAGTTGTAGCTTTCTCCTCAGAAAGCCTTTCGCTAAGGCTATTGTTGTGGAATTTGCAAAGTGATATTTGGAATCCCATAGAGGGCTATGATGAAAATGGAAATATCCTAAGATAAAAACCGAAAAGAACCTTTCTGAGAAACTGCTTTCTCTTCTGTTAGTTCATTTCTCAGAGTTACAGCTTTCCGCTCAAGGAGCCGTTCACTAAGACTGTTCTTGTGGAATTTGCCAAGTGACATTTGGAAGCCCTTAGAAGGCTATGGTGAAAAAGTAAATATCCTAAGATAAAAACTGAAAAGAAACTTTCTGAGAAACTGCTTTGTTTTCTGTTAATTCAACTCACAGAATTACAGCTTTACCCTCAAGAAGCCTTTCGCTAAGGCTGCTGTTGTGGTATTTGCAAAGTGATATTTGGAAGCCCATAGAGAGCTACAGTGAAAAAGGAAATATCTTCAGTTATAAACTGAAAAGAAGCTTTCTGAGAAACTGCTGTGTGTTCTGTTAATTCATCTCAAAGAATTAGAGCTTTCCTCTGAAGACACCTTCTGCTAAGATTGTTCTTGTGTAATTTGCAATGTGATAATTGGAAGCCCATAGATGGCTAAGGTGAAAAAGGAAATATCCTAAGATAAACACCGAGAAGAAACTTTCTGAGAAACTGCTTTGTGTTCTGTTAGTTAATCTCCCAGTGTTACCGCTTTCCCCTCAAGAAGCCACTCCACAGTAAGCCTTTCACTAAGACAGTTCCTGTGGGATTTGCATAGTGATATTTGGAAGCCCATAGAGGGCTATGGTGAAAAAGGAAATATCCTAAGATGAAAACTGGAAAGAAGATTTCTGAGAAACTGCTTTGTGTTCTGTTAATTTATCTCACAGAATTACAGCTTTGCTCTCCAGATACCTTTCGCTAAGACTGTTCTTGTGGAATTTGCAAAGTGATTTTGGAAGCCCATAGAGGGCTATGGTGAAAAAGGAGATATCTTTAGTTAAAAACTGGAAAGAAGCTTTATGAGTAACTCCTTTGTGTTCTGTTTATTCATCTCACCGATTTACAGCTTTCCCCTTAAGAAGCCGTTCACTAAGACTGTTCTTGTGGAATTTCCAAAGTGATATTTGGAAGCCCATAGATGGCTATGGTGAAAAAGGAAATATGTTCCCTTAAAAACTGGAAAGAAGCTTTCTGAGAAACTACTTTGTGTTCTGTTAATTCATCTCACTGACTTACAGCTTTCCCCTCCAGAAGTCTTTGGCTAAGACTGTTCTTGTGGAATTTGCAAAGAGAAATTTCGAAGCCCATAGAGGGCTATGTTGAAAAAGGGAATATCTTCCGTTAAAAACAGAAAAGAAGCTTTCTGAGAAACTTCTTCGTGTTCTGTTAGTTCATCTCACAAAGTTTTAGCTTTCCCTCAAGAAGCCATTCACTAAGACTCTTCTTGTGCAATTTGCAAATTCATATTTGGTAACACATAGAGGGCTATGGTGAAAAAGGAAATATCTCCCGTTAAAAACGGGAAAGAAGCTTTATGAGAAACTGGGGTGTTTTTTGTTAATACATCTCACCGAATTAGAGCTTTCCCCTCCAGAAGTTTTTCGCTAAGACTGTTCTTGTGGAATTTGCAAGGTGATATTTGGAAGACCATAGAGGGCTATGGTGAAAAAGGAAATAGCCTAAGATAGAAACTGAAAAGAAGCTTTCTGAAAAACTGTTTTGTGTCCTGTTGAATCATCTCAAAGAGCTAGAGCATTCCCCTTAAGAAGACTTTCGCTAAGACTGTTCTTGTGGGATGTGCAAAGTGATATTTGGAAGCCCATTGAGGGCTATGGTGAAAACGGAAATATCTTCAGTTAAAAACTGGAAAGAAGTTTTCTGAGAAACTGCTTTGTGTTCTGTTAATTTATCTCACAGAGTTACAGCTTTCGCCTCAAGAAGTCTTTTGCTAAGACTGTTCTTGTGGCATTTCCAAAGTGTTATTTGGAAGCCCATAGAGGGCTATGGTGAAAAAAGAAATATCTTCCGTTAAAAACTGGAAAGAATCTTTCTGAGAAACTGTTTTGTGTTCTGTTAATTCATCTCAGAGAGTTACAGCTTTCCCCTCCAGAAAGCTTTCGCTAAGACTGTTGTTTTGGAATTTGCAAAGTGATATTTCGAAGCCCATTCAGGGCTATGGTGAAAAAGGAAATAGCCTAAGATAAAAACTGAAAAGAAGCTTTCACAGAAACTGCTTTGTGTTCTGTTAATTCATCTCACACAGTTACAGCTTTCCCTTCCAGAATCCTTTCGCTAAGACTGTTACTGTGGAATTTGCAAAGTGATATTTGGAAGCTCATAGAGGGCTATGATGAAAAAGGGAATATCTTCAGTTAAAAACTGAAAAGAAGCTTTCTGAGAAACTGCCGTGTGTTCTGTTAATTATACATCTGACCGAGTTACAGCTTTCCCCACAAGAAGCCTTTGCTAAGAATGTTTTTGTGAGATATTCAAAGTCATATTTGGAAGCCCATAGAGGGCTATGGTGAAAAATGAAATATCTTCCGTTAAAAACTGGAAAGAAGCTTTCTGAGAAACTGTTTTGTGTTCTATTAATTCATCTCAGAGAGTTACAGCTTCCCCTCAAGAAGCTTTTCACTAAGACTTTTCATGTGGAATTTGCAAAGTTATATTTGGAAGCCCTTACAGGGCTATGGTGAAAAAGGAAATATTCTAAGATAAAAACTGAATAGAAGCCTTCGGAGAAACTGCTTTGTGTTATGTTAATTCAACTCACAGGGTTTCAGCTTTCCCCTCAAGAAGCCTTTCGCTAAGACTGTTCTTGTGTAATTTGAAAAGTGATGTTGGGAAGCCCATAGAGGGCTGTGGTGAAAAAGGAAATTACCTGAGATAAAAACTTAAGGGAAGCTTTCTGAGAAACTGCCTTGTGTTCTGTTAATTCATCTCACAGATTTACAGCTTTACCCTCAACAAGCCTTTCGCTAAGACTGTTCTTGTGCGATTTGCAAAGTCATATTTGGAAGCCCATAGAGCGCTATGGTGAAAAAGGAAATTTCTTCAGTTAAAAACTGGAAGGAAGGTTTCTGTGAAACCGTTTTGTGTTCTGTTACTTCATCTCACAGATTTACAGCTTTCCCCTCCAGAATCTTTTCCTTAAGACTATTCTTGTGGAATTTGCAAAGTGATATTTGGAACCCCTAGAGGGCTATGGTGAAAAAGGAAATATCTTCAGTTAAAAACTGGAAAGAAGCTTTCTGAGAAACTGCTTTCTGTCTTGTTAATTTATCTCACAGAGTTACAACTTTCCCCTCCAGAAGCCCTTCGTTAAGACTGTTCTTGTGGAATTTGCAAAGTGATATTTGGAAGCACATAGAGGGCTATGGTGAAAAAGTAAATATCTTCCGCTAAAAACCGAAAAGAAGCTCTTTGAGAAACTGCTTTGTGTTCTGTTAGTTCATCTCACAGAGTTTCAGCTTTCTCCTCAAGAAGCCGTTCACTAAGACTGTTCTTGTGAAATTTGCAAAGTGATATTTGGAAACCCATAGAGGGCTATGGTGAAAAAGGAAATATCTTCCGTTAAAAACTGGAAAGAAGCTTTCTGAGAAACTGCTTTGTGTTCTCTTAATTCATCTCACAGAGTTAAAAACTTCCCCTCCAGAAGCCCTCCGCAAAGACTGTACTTCTGGAAATTGCAAAGTGATATTTCGAAGCCCATAGAAGGCTATGGTGAAAAAGAAAATATGTTCCGTTAAAAACTGGAAAGAAGATTTCTGAGAAACTGCTTTGTGTTCTCTTAATTCATCTCACAGAGTTACAGCACTTTCCTCCAGAAGCCCTTCGCTAAGACTGTTCTTGTGGAATTTGCAAAGTGATATTTGGAAGCCCATAGAGGGCTTTGGTGAAAAAGGAAATATATTCAGTTAAAAACTGGCAAGAAACTTTCGGAGAAACACCTTTGTGTTCTGTTAATTCATCTCACAGAGTTACACCTTTCCCCTCAAGAAGCCTTTCGCTAAGACTTTTCTTGTGGAATATGCAAAGTGATATTTGGAAGCACATAGAGGGCTATGGTTAAAAAGAAAATATCTTCAGTTAAAAACTGGAAAGAAGCTTTCTGAGAAACTGCTTTGTGTCCTGTTAATTCAACTCACAGAGTTACAGCTTTTCCCTCAAGAATCCTTTCACTAAGTCTGTTCTTATGGAATTTGCAAAGTGGTATTTAGAAGACCCTAGAGGGCTATGCTGAAAAAGGAATTATCTTCAGTTAAAATCTGGAAGGAAGCTTTCTGAGAAACTGCTTTGTGTACTGTTAATTCTTCTCACACAGTTACAGCTTTCCCCTCAAAAAGCCTTTCGCTAAGACTGTTCTTGTGAAATTTGCAAAGTGATATTTGGAAGCCTATAGAGGGCTACGGTGAGAGAGGAAATATCCTAAGATAAAAACTGAAAAGAAGCTTTCTCAGAAACTGCTTAGTGTTCTGTTAATTCATATTACAGACTAACAGCTTTACCCTCAAGAAGCCTTTCGCTAAGACTGTTCTTGTGTAATTCGCAAAGTAATATTTGGAAGCCCATATAGGGTTATGGTGAAAAAAGGAATATCTTCAGTTAGAATCTGTATAGAAGCTTTCTGAGAAACTGCTTTGTTTTCTGTTAATTCATCTCACAGAGTTACAGCTTTCCCCTCAAGAAGTCTTTCGCTAAGACTGTTCTTGTGGAATTTGCAAAGTGAAAATTGGAAGCCCATAGAGGGCTATGGTGAAAAAGGAAATGTCCTCAGATGAAAACTAGAAAGAAGCTTTCTGAGAAACTGCTTTGTTTTCTGTTAATTCATCTCACACAGTTACAGCTTTGCCCTCCTGAAACCATTCACTAAGACCGTTCTTGTGGAATTTTCAAAGTGATATTTGGAAACCCATAGGGGGCTATGGCGAAAAAGGAAATATCTTCAGTTATAAACTGGAAAGAAGTTTTCTGAGAAACTGCTTTGTGTTCTGTTAATTCATCTGACCGTGTTACAGCTTTCCTCTCAAGAAGCATTCCGCTAAGACTGTTCTTTTGGAATTTGCAAAGTGACATTTGGAAACCCATAGAGGGCTGTGGTGAAAAAGAAATTTTCTAAGAAAGAACTGAAAAGAAGCTTTCTGAGAAACGACTTTGTGTTCTGTTAATTCATCTTATAGAATTACAGCTTTCCCCTCAAGAAGCCTTTCGCTAAGACTGTTCATGTGGAATTTGCAAAGTGATATTTGGAAGCCCAGAGAGGCCCATGGTGTAAAGGAAATATCTTCAGATAAAAACTGGAAAGAAGCTTTCTGAAAAATTGCTTTGTGTTCTGTTAATTCATCTCATAGAATTACGGCTTTCCCCTCAAGAAAACTTTCACTAAAGCTGTTTTTGTTGAATTTGGAAAAAGATATTTGGAAAACCATAGATATCTATGGTTAAAAAGAAAATATCCTAAGATAAAAACTGAAAAGAAAATTTCTGAGAAACTGCTTTGTGTTCTCTGAATTCATCTCACAGACCTATAGCTTTCCTCTCAAGAAACCGTTCACTAAGACTGTTCTCGTGGATTTTGCAAAGTGATATTTGGAAGCCCATAGAGTGCTATGGGGAAAAAGGAAATATCTTCAGTTAAAAAGTGGAAAGAACGTTTCTGAGAAACTGCTTTGTGTTCTCTGAATTCATCTCACAGACTTACAGCTTTCCCCTCAAGAAGTCGTTCACTAAGACTGTTCTTGTGAAATTTGCAAAGTGATATTTGGAAGTGCTTAGAGAACTATGGTGAAAAAGGAAATATCGTAAGATAAAAACTGAAAAGAAGCTTTCTGAGAAACTGCTTTGTGTTTCGTTAATTCATCTCAGAGAGTTACAGCTTTCCGAACAAATAGCCGTTCACTAAGACTGATCTTGTGTTATTTTCAAATTGATATTTGGAAGCCCATAGAGGGCTATGGTGAAAAGGAAAATATCTTCAGTTAAAAACTAGAAAGAAGCTTTCTGAGAAACGGTTTTGTGTTCTCTTAGTTCATCTCATAGAGTTACAGCTTTCCCCTCAAGAAGTCTTTCACCGGGACTGTTCTTGTAGAATTTGCAAAGTGGTCTTTGGAAGTCCATAAATCGCTATGGTGAAAAAGGATATAGCTTCAGTTAAAAAGTGAAAAGAAGCTTTCTGAGGAACTGCTTTGTGATATGTGATTTCCTGTCACAGAGATACAGCTGTATTTCGTAGAACTGTTGGCTAGCCTTATTTCTGTGGAATCTGGGAAATGTTACTTCGGATCTCTTTGAAGACTATAGGTCCAAAGGAAATATCTGCCGCTAAAAGTGTGAAAGAAGCTTTCTGAGAAACTTCTTTGTGATCTGTGAATTGATCTCACAGAGCTATAGTTTCCCCTCAAGAAGCCTTTCGCTAAGACTGTTATCGTGGAATGTGCAAAGTGATATTTGGAAAACAATAGAGGGCTATGGTGAAAAAGGAAATATCCTAAGATAAAAACTGAAAAGAAGCTTTTTGAGAAACTGCTTTGTGTACCGTTAATTCATCTCACAGAGTTATAGCTTTCCCCTCAAGAAGCCGTTCATTAAGACTGTTGTTGTGAAATTTGCAAAATGATAATTGGAAGCTCATAGAGGGCTATGGTGAAAATAGAAATATCTTCGGTTAAAAACTGGAGAGAAGCTTTCTGAGAAACTGCTTTGTGTTCTGTTAATTCATACACAGAGTTACACCTTTCCTATCAAGAATCCTTTCGCTTAGACTGTTCTTGTGGAGTTTACAAAGTGATATTTGGAAGCCCATAGAGGGGTACAGTTAAAAAGGAAATTTCCTCACATAAAAACTGGAAAGAAGCTTTCTGAGAAACTGCTTTGTGTTCTGTTAATTCATCTCACAGTATTACAGCTCTACCCTCAAGAAGCCCTTCACTAAAACTCTTCTTCTGGAATTTCCAAAGAGATATTTGGAAGCCCATAGAGCGCTATGGTGAAAAAGGAAATATCTTCAGTTAAAAACTGGAGAGAAGCTTTCTGAGAAACTGCTTTGTGTTCTGTTAATTCATACACAGAGTTACAGCTTTCCTATCAAGAATCCTTTCTCTAAGACTGTTCTTGTGGAGTTTACAAAGTGATATTTGGAAGCCCTTAGAGGGGTACCGTTAAAAAGGAAATTTCCTCACATAAAAACTGGAAAGTAGTTTTCTGAGAAACTGCTTTGTGTTCTGTTAATTCATCTCACAGAGTTACAGCTTTCCCCTCAAGAAGCATTTCGCTAAGACTGTTCTTGTGGAATTTGCAATGTGATATTTGGAAGCCCATGGAGGGATATGGTGAAAAAGGAAATATCTTCAATTAAAAACTGGAAAGAAGCTTTCTGAGAAACTGCTTTGTTTTCTGTTAATTCATCTCACAGAGTTACAGCTTTCCCCTCCAGAAGTCTTTCGCTAAGATGGATCTTGTGGAATTTGCAAAGTGATATTTGGAAGCCGTGATAGGACTATGGTGTAAAAGGAAATGTCCTCGGATCAAAACTGGAAAGAAGCTTTCGAACAAACTGCTTTGTATTCTGTTAATTCACCTCACAGAGTTTCAGCTTCCCCTCTAGAAGCCTTTCGCTAAGACTGTTCTTGTGGAATTTGCAAAGTGATATTTGTAAGCCCATAGAAGTCGATGGTGAAAACGTAAATATCCTAAGATAAAAACCGAAAAGAACCTTTCTGAGAAACTGCTTTGTGTTTTGTTAATTCATCTCACAGAGTTACAGGTTTCCCCTCAAGAAGCCTTTTGCTAAGACAGTTCTTGTGGAATATGCAAAGTGATATTTGGAAGCTCATAGTGACCTATAGTGAAAAAGAATATATCTTCAGTTAAAAACTGAAAAGAAGCTTTCTGAGAAACTTCTTTGTGATATATGACTTCCACTCACTGAGTTACAGCTGTATTTCGTAGAGCTGTTTGGCAGCCGTATTTCTGTGGAATCTGAGAACTGTTATTTTCAATCCCTTTGAAGACTGAAGGGCCAAAGGAAATATCCACCTCTAAAAGTTAGAAAGAAGCTTTCTGAGAAACTTCTTTGTGATCTGCGAATTCATTTCACAGAGTTACAGCTTTCCCCTCAAGAAGCCTTTCGTTAAGATTATTCTTGTGCAATTTGAAAAATGATATTTGGAAGCCAATAGACAGCTATGGTGAAAACGAAATATCCTCAGATAAAAACTGGAAAGAAGCTTTCTGAGAAATTACTTTGTGTTCTTTTAATTCATCTCACAGACTTACAGCTTTCCACTCAAGAAGTCTTTCACTAAGACTGTTCTTGTGGAATTTGAAATGTGATATTTGGAAGCCCATAGAGCGCTATGGAGAAAAGGAAATATCTTCAGATAAAAACTGTAAAGAACATTCCTGAGAAACTGCTTTGTGTTCTGTTAATTCACCTAACAGAGTTACAGCTTTCCCCTCTAGAAGCCTTTCGCTAAGACTGTTCTTGCTGTATTTTCAAAGTGATATTTTGAAGCCCATAGAGGGCTACGGTGAAAAAGGATATAGCTTCAGTTAAAAACTGAAAGAGGCTTTCTGAGAAACGGTTTAGTATTATGTGACTTCCACTCACTGAGTTACAGCTGTATTTCCTAGAGCTGTTTGATAGCCTTATTTCTATGGAATCGGAGATCTGTTATTTTGGATCCCTTTGAAGACTATAGGGCCAAAGGAAATATCTGCCGCTAAAAGTGAGAAAGAAGCTTTCTGAGAAACTTCTCTAAGATCTGTTATTTCATCTCACAGAGTTACAGCATTCCACTCAAGAAGCCTTTCACTAGGACTGTTCTTTTTGAATTTGCAAAGTGATATTTCGAAGCCCATAGACAGCTGTGGTGAAAAGGGAAATGTCTTCAGTTAAAAAATGGAAAGAAGCTTTCTAAGAAACTGCTTTGTGTTCTGTTAATTCACCTCAAAGAGTTACAGCTTTACCCTCAAAAAGACTTTTGCTAAGACTCTTCTTGTGTAGTATTCATAGTGATATTTGTAAGCCCTTATAGGGCTATGGTGAAAAAGGAAATATCCTAAGATAAAAGCTGAAAAGAAGCTTTCTGAGAAACTGCTTTGTGTTCTGTTAATTCACCTCACAGAGTTACAGTTTTCCCCTTAAGAAGCCTTTCGGTAAGACTGTTCTTGTGGAATTTGCAGAGTGGTATTTGTAAGCCCATAGAGGGCTGTGGTGAAAAAGGAAATATCCTAAGATAAAAACTGCAAAGAACCTTTCTGAGAAACTGCTTTGTGATATGTGACTTCCACTCACTGAGTGAGAGCTATATGTCGTAGAGCTGTTTGCTAACCTTATTTCTGTGGAATCTGAGAAGGGATAATTCGGTTCCCTTTGAAGACTATAGGGCCAATGGAAATATCCGCCATAAAAGTGAGAAAGAAGCTTTCTGAGAAACAGCTTTCTGATCTGTGAATTCATCCCACAGAGTTACAGCTTTCCCCTGAGGAAGCCTTTCGCTATGACTGTTCTTGTGGAATTTGCAAAGTGACATTTCGAAGGCCATAGAGAGCTATGGTGAAAAGGAAATATCTTCGGTTTAAAACGGGAAAGAAGCTTTCTGAGAAACTGCGTTGTGTTCTGTTAATTCATCTCACAAAGAAACAGCTTTCCCCTCACGAAGCCTTTCCCTAAGACTGTTCTTGTCGAATTTGGGAAGTGATATTTAGAAGCCTACAGAGGTCTACGGTGAAAAAGGAAATAACCTAAGATAAAAACTGAAAATAAGTTTCTGAAAAACTGCTTTGTGTTCTCTTAATTCATCTCACAGAGTTACAGCTTTCCCCTCAAGAAGCCTTTCGCTAAGACTGTTCTTGTGGAATTTGCAAAGTGATATTTGGAAGCGCGTAGAGGGCTACGGTGAAAAAGGAAATAACTTCAGTTAAAAACTGGAAAGAAGCTTTCTGAGAAACTACTTTGTGTTCTGTTAATTCATCTCACAGAGTTACAGCTTTCCCCCTTGAGAAGTCTTTCGCTAAGACTGTTTTTGTGGAATTTGCAAAGTGATATTTGGAAGCCCAAGGAGGGCTATGGTGAAAAATGAAATATCTTCAGTTAAAAACTGGAAAGAATCTTTCTGAGAAACTGCTTTGTGTTCTGTCAATTCATTTCACAGACTTACAGCTTTTACCTCAAGAAGCCTTTCGCTAAGACAGTTCTTGCGGAATTTGCAAAGTGATATTTGGAAGCCCATAGAGGGCTTTGCTGAGAAAGGAAATATCTTCCGTTAAAAACTGGAAAGAAGCTTTCTGAGAAACTGCTTTGTGTTCTGTTAATTCATCTCACAGAGTTACAGCTTTCCCCTCAAGAAGCCTTTCGCTAAGACAATTCTTGTGGAATTGCAAAGTGACATTTTGAAGCCAATAGAGGGCTATGGTGAAAAAGGAAATATCTTCAGTTAAAAACTCTAAAGAAGCTTTCTGAGGAACTGCTTTGTGTTCTGTTAATTCAGCTCACAGAGTTACAGCTTTCCTTTCAAGAAGCCTTTCGCTAAGACTGTTCTTGTGCAATTTGCAAAGTGATATTTGTAAGCCCATAGAGGGCTATGGTGAAAAAGGAATTATCTTCCATTAAAAAGTGGAAAGAAGCTTTCTGGGAAACTGCATTGTGTTCTGTAAATTCCTTTCACATACGTACAGCTTTTTCCTCAAGAAGCCTTTCGCTAAGACTGTTCTTGTGGAATTTGCAAAGTGATATTTGGAAGCCCATAGAGGGCTTTGGTGAGAAAGGAAATATCGTCCGTTAAAAACTGGAAGGAAGCTTTCTGAGAAACTGCTTTGTGTTCTGTTAATTCATCTCACAGAGTTACAGCTTTCCCCTCAAGGAGAACTTTACTATGTCTGTTCTTGTGGAATTTGCAAAGAGATATTTAGAAGCCCAAAGAGGGCTATGGTTAAAAAGGAGATATCTTCAGTTGAAAACTGGAAAGAAGCTTTCTGAGAAACTGCTTTGTGTTCTGTTAATTCATCTCACACAGTTACAGCTTTCCCCTCAATAAGTCTTTCGCTAGGACTGTTCTTGTGTCATTTGGAAAGTGGTATTTAGAAGGCCATAGAGGGCTATGGTGAATAATGAAATGTCTTCCGTTATAAACTGGAAAGAAGCTTTCTGAGAAAGTCCTTTGTGTCCTGTTAATTCATCTCACAGAGTTACAGCTTTCTCCTCAAGAAGCCTTTCGCTAAGACTGTTCTTGTGGAATTTGCAAAGTGATATTTGGAAGCTCATAGAGAGCCATGGTAAAAAATGAAATATCTTCAGTTAAAAACTGGAAAGAAGCTTCTGAGAAACTGCTTTGTGTACTATTAATTTATCTCACAGAGTTACAGCTTTCCCTTCAAGAATACTTTCGCTCAGACTCTTCTTGTGGAATTTGGAAAGTGATATTTAGAAACTTTAGAGGGCTATGGATAAAAAGGAAATATCTTCCGTTGAAAACTGGAAAGAAGGTTTCTGAGAAACTGCTTTGTATTCTGTTAATTCATCTCACAGAGTTACAGCTTTCCCCTCAAGAAGCCTTTCCGTAAGACTGTTCTTCTGGAAATTGCAAAGTGACATTTTGAAACCCGTAGAGGGCTTTGGAGAAAAAGGTAATAACTTCCATTAAAAATCGGAAAGAAGCTTTCTGAGAAACTTCTTTGTGTTCTGTTATTTCACCTCACAGAGTTACAGCTTTCCCCTCCAGAAGCCATTCATTAAGAATGTTCTTGTGGAATTTGCAAAGTGATATTTGGAAGAACAGAGAGGGCTATGTTGAAAAAGGAAATATCTTACGATAAAAACCGAAAAGAAACTTTCTGAGAAACTGCATTGTGTTCTCTTAACTCATCTCACGGAGTTATACCTTTCCCCTCAAGAAGTCGATCACTAAGACTGTTCTTGTGGAGTTTGCAAAGTGATATTTGGAAGTTCCTAGAGGGCTATGGGGAAAAAGGAAATATCTTCAGTTAAAAACTGGATAGAAGCTTTCTGAGAAAATGCTTTGTGTTCTGTTAATTCATCTCACAGAGTTACAGCTTTCCCCTTAAGAAGCATTTCCCTAAGGCTGTTCTTGTGGAATTTGGAAAGTGATATTTAGAAGCCCATAGAGGTCTATGGTGAAAAGGGAAATAGCCTGAGATAAAAACTGGATAGAAGCTTTCTGAGAAACTGCTTTGTGTTCTGTTAATTCATCTCACAGTGTTATAAACTGGATAGAAGCTTTCTGAGAAAGTGCTTTGTGTCCTGTTAATTCATCTCACACAGTTACAGCTTTCTACTCAAGAAGACTTTCGCGAAGACTGTTCTTGTGGAATTTGCAAAGTTATTTTAGAAGCCCCTAGAGGATTATGGCAAAAAGGAAATATTCTAAAATAAAAACTGAAAAGAAGCTTTCTGAGAAACTGCTTTATCTTCTCTTAATTCATCTCACAGAGTTATAGCTTTCCCCTCAAGTAGCCGTTCACTAAAATTGTTCCTGTGGAAATTTCAAGGTGATATTTGGAAGCCCATAGAGGGCTATGATGAAAAAGGAAATATCTTCCGTTAAAAACTGGAAAGAATGTTTTTTAGAAACTGCTTTGTGTTCTGTTAATTCATCTCACAGATTTACAGCTTTCCCCTCAAGATGCCTTTCGTTAAGACTGTTCTTGTGGAATTTGCAAAGTGATATTTGGAAGCCCATAGAGGGCTATGGTGGAAATGGAAATATCCTAAGATAAAAACCGAAAAGAAACTTTCTGAGAAACTGCTTTTTGTTCTGGTAATTCATCTCACAGTGTTACACCATTCTGCTCAAGAAGCCTTCTCTAAGACTGTTCTTGTGGAATTTGAAAAGTGATATTTCGAAGCCCATGGGGGCTATGGTGAAAAAGGAAATATCTTTCGTTAAAAACTGGGAACAAGATTTCTGAGAAACCGCTTTGTGTTCTGTTAATTCATCTCACAGAGTTACAGCTTTCCCGTCATGAAGCCGTTCACTAAGGCTGTTCTTGTGAAATTTGCAAAGTGATATTTGGAAGCCCAGAGAGGGCTATGGTGAAAAAGGAAAAATCTTCCGTTAAAAACCACAGGCAGATAAAGCCACAAAGATGGGGAAAAAGCAGGGCAGAAAAGCTGGAATTTCAAAAAATAAGAGCGCATCTCCTCCGGCAAAGGAGCGAAGCTCATAGCCAGCAACGGATCAAAGCTGGACGGAGAATGACTTTGAAGAGTTGAGAGAAGAAGGCTTCAGTCCATCAAACTTCTCAGAGCTAAAGGAGGAATTACGTACCCAGCGCAGAGAAACTAAAAGTCTTGAAAAAAAAGTGGAAGTATTGATGGCTAGAAAAATTAATGCAGAGAAGGTCATAAAAGAAATGAAAGAGATGAAAACCATGACACGAGAAATACGTGACAAATGCACAAGTTTCAGTAACCGACTCGATCAACTGGAAAAGAGTATCAGCGATTAAGTATCAAATGAACGAAATGAAGCGAGAAGAGGAATCAAAAGAAAAAAGAAGAAATAGAAATGAACAAAGTCTGCAAGAAGTATGGGATTATGTAAAAAGACCAAATCTACGTCTGTTTGGGGTGCCTGAAAGTGAGGGGGAAAATGGAACCAAGTTGGAAAACACTCTTCAGTATATCATCCAGGAGAACTTCCCCAACCTAGTAGGGCAGGCCAACATTCAAATCCAGGAAATACAGAGAACACCACAAAGATACTCCTCGAGAAGAGCAACTCCAAGACACATAATTGCCAGATTCACCAAAGTTGAAATGAAGAAAAAAATCTTAAGGACAGCCAGAGAGAAAGGCCGGGTTACCCACAAAGGAAGTCCATCAGACTAACAGCAGATCTCTCGGCAGAAACTCTACAAGCCAGAAGAGAGTGGGGGCCAATATTCAACATTCTTAAAGAAAAGAATTTTCAACCCAGAATTTCATATCCAGCCAAACTAAGTTTCATAAGTGAAGGAGAAATAAAATCCTTCACAGATAAGCAAATGCTTAGAGATTTTGTCACCACTAGGCCTGCCTTACAAGAGACCCTGAAGGAAGCACTAAACATGGAAAGGAACAACCGGTACCAGCCATTGCAAAAACATGCCAAAATGTAAAGACCATCAAGGCTAGGAAGAAACTGCAACAACTAACGAGCAAAATAACCAGTTAATATCATAATGGCAGGATCAAGTTCACACGTAACAATATTAACCTTAAATGTAAATGGACTAAATGCTCCAATTAAAAGACACAGACCGGCAAACTGGATAAAGAGTCAAGACCCATCAGTCTGCTGTATTCAGGAGACCCATCTCACACGCAGAGACATACATAGGCTCAAAATAAAGGGATGGAGGAAGATTTACCAAGCAAATGGAGAACAAAAGAAGCAGGGGTTGCAATACTAGTCTCTGATAAAACAGACTTTAAACCATCAAAGATCAAAAGAGACAAAGAAGGCCATTACATAATGGTAAAGGGATCAATTCAACAGGAAGAGCTAACTATCCTAAATATATATGCACCCAATACAGGAGCACCCAGATTCATAAATCAAGTCCTTAGAGACTTACAAAGAGACTTAGACTCCCATACAATAATAATGGGAGACTTCAACACTCCACTGTCAACATTAGACAGATCAACGAGACAGAAAGTTAACAAGGATATCCAGGAATTGAACTCATCTCTGCAGCAAGCAGACCTAATAGACATCTATAGAACTCTCCACCCCAAATCAACAGAATATACATTCTTCTCAGCACCACATCGCACTTATTCCAAAATTGACCACATAGTTGGAAGTAAAGCACTCCTCAGTAAATGTACAGAACAGAAATTGTAACAAACTGTCTCTCAGACCACACTGCAATCAAACTAGAACTCAGGACTAAGAAACTCAATCAAAACTGCTCAACTACATGGAAACTGAACAACCTGCTCCTGAATGACTACTGGATACATGACGAAATGAAGGCAGAAATAAAGATGTTCTTTGAAACCAATGAGAACAAAGATACAACATACCAGAATCTCTGGGACACATTTAAAGCAGTGTGTAGAGGGAAATTTATAGCACTAAATGCCCACAAGAGAAAGCAGGAAAGATTTAAAATTGACACTCTAACATCGCAATTAAAAGAACTAGAGAAGCAAGAGCAAACTCATTCAAAAGCTAGCAGAAGGCAAGAAATAACTAAGATCAGAGCAGAACTGAAGGAGATAGAGACACAAAAATCCCTCCAAAAAATCAATGAGTCCAGGAGTTGGTTTTTTGAAAAGATCAACAAAATTGACAGACCACTAGCAAGACTAATAAACAAGAAAAGGGAGAAGAATCAAATAGACGCAATAAAAAATGATAAAGGGGATATCACCACCGACCCCACAGAAATACAAACTACCATCAGAGAATACTATAAACACCTCTACGCAAATAAACTGGAAAATCTAGAAGAAATGGATAATTTCCTGGACACTTACACTCTTCCAAGACTAAACCAGGAAGAAATTGAATCCCTGAATAGACCAATAGCAGGCTCTGAAATTGAGGCAATAATTAATAGCCTATCAACGAAAAAAATCCAGGATCAGATGGATTCACAGCTGAATTCTACCAGAAGTACAAGGAGGAGCTGGTACCATTCCTTCTGAACCTATTCCAATCAATAGAAAAAGAGGGAATCCTCCCTAACTCATCTTATGAGGCCAACATCATCCTGATACCAAAGCCTGGCAGAGACACAACAAAAAAAGAGAATTTTAGACCAATATCCCTGATGAACATCGATGCAAAAATCCTCAATAAAATACTGGCAAACCGTATTCAACAGCACATCGAAAAGCTTATCCACCATGATCAAGTGGGCGTCATCCCTGGGATGCAAGGCTGGTTCAACATTCGCAAATCAATAAACATAATCCAGCATATAAACAGAACCAAAGACAAGAACCACATGATTATCTCAATCGATGCAGAAAAGGCTTTTGACAAAATTCAACAGCCCTTCATGCTAAAAACGCTCAATAAATTCGGTATTGATGGAACGTACCTCAAAATCATAAGAGCTATTTATGACAAACCCACAGCCAATATCATACTGAATGGGCAAAACCTGGAAAAATTCCCTTTGAAAACTGGCACAAGACAGGGATGCCCTCTCTCACCACTCCTATTCAACATAGTGTTGGAAGTCCAGGCTAGGGCAATCAGGCAAGAGAAAGAAATCAAGGGGATTCAGTTAGGAAAAGAAGAAGTCAAATTGTCCCTCTTTGCAGATGACATGATTGTATATTTAGAAAACCCCATTGTCTCAGCCCGAAATCTCCTTAAGCTGATAAGCAACTTCAGCAAAGTCTCAGGATACAAAATTAATGTGCAAAAATCACAAGCATTCGTATACACTAGTAACAGACAAACAGAGAGCCAAATCATGAATGAACTTCCATTCACAATTGCTTTAAAGAGAATAAAACACCTAGGAATCCAACTTACAAGGGATGTAAAGGACCTCTTCAAGAACTACAAACCACTGCTCAATGAAATAAAAGAGGACACAAACAAATGGAAGAACATACCATGCTCATGGATAGGAAGAATCAATATCGTGAAAATGGCCATACTGCCCAAGGTAATTTATAGATTCAATGCCATCCCCATCAAGCTACCAATGAGTTTCTTCACAGAATTGGAAAAAACTGCTTTAAAGTTCATATGGAACCAAAAAAGAGCACGCATTTCCAAGACAATCCTATGTCAAAAGAACAAAGCTGGAGGCATCACGCTACCTGACTTCAAACTATACTACAAGGCTACAGTCACCCAAACAGCATGGTACTGGTACCAAAACAGAGATATAGACCAATGGAACAGAACAGAGTCCTCAGAAATAATACCACACATCTACAGCCATCTGATCTTTGACAAACCTGAGAGAAACAAGAAATGGGGAAAGGATTCCCTATTTAATAAATGGTGCTGGGAAAATTGGCTAGCCATAAGCAGAAAGCTGAAACTGGATCCTTTCCTTACTCCTTATACGAAAATTAATTCAAGATGGATTAGAGACTTAAACGTTAGACCTAATACCATAAAAACTCTAGAGGAAAACCTAGGTAGTACCATTCAGGACATAGGCATGGGCAAAGACTTCATGTCTATAACACCAAAAGCAACGGCAGCAAAAGCCAAAATTGACAAATGGGATCTCATTAAACTAAAGAGCTTCTGCACAGCAAAAGAAGCTACCATCAGAGTGAGCAGGCAACCTACAGAATGGGAGAAAATTTTTGCAATCTACTCATCTGACAAAGGCTAATATCCAGAACCTACAAAGACCTCAAACAAATTTACAAGAAAAAAACAAACAACCCCATCAAAAAGTGGGCAAAGGATATGAACAGACATTTCTCAAAAGAAGACATTCATACAGCCAACAGACACATGAAAAAATGCTCATCATCACTGGCCATCAGAGAAATGCAAATCAAACCACACTGAGATACCATCTCACACCAGTTAGAATGACGATCATTAAAAAGTCAGGAAACAACAGGTGCTGGAGAGGATGTGGAGAAATAGGAACACTTTTACACTGTTGGTGGGATTGTAAACTAGTTCAATCATTATGGAAAACAGTATGGCGATTCCTCAAGGATCTAGAACTAGACGTACCATATGACCCAGCCATCCCATTACTGGGTATATACCCAAAGGATTATAAATCATGCTGCTATGGCCGGGAGGGTCCCACACCCACGGAGCCTCCCTCATTGCTAGCACAGCAGTCTGTGATCTACCGGCAAGGCAGCAGCGAGGCTGGGGGAGGGGCGCCCGCCATTGCTGAGGCTTAAGTAGGTAAACAAAGCTGCTGGGAAGCTCGAACTGGGTGGAGCTCACAGCAGCTCAAGGAAACCTGCCTGTCTCTGTAGACTCCACCTCTGGGGACAGGGCACAGTAAACAATAACAAACGCAGCAGCTCTGCAGACGCAAACGACTCTGTCTGACAGCTTTGAAGAGAGCAGTGGATCTCCCAACATGGAGGTTGAGATCTGAGAAGGGACAGACTCCCTGCTCAAGTGGGTCCCTGACCCCTGAGTAGCCTAACTGGGAGACATCCCCCACTAGGGGCAGTCTGACACCCCACACCTCACAGGGTGGAGTACACCCCTGAGAGGAAGCTTTCAAAGCAAGAATCAGACAGGTACACTCGCTGTTCAGAAATATTCTATCTTCTGCAGCCTCTGCTGATGATACCCAGGCAAACAGGGTCTGGAATGGACCTCAAGCAATCTCCTACAGCTACAACCTACAGCTGAGGATCCTGACTGTTAGAAGGAAAGCTATCAAACAGGAAGGACACCTACACCAAAACCCCATCAGTACATCACCATCATCAAAGACCAGGGGCAGATAAAACCACAAAGATGGGGAAAAAGCAGGGCAGAAAAGCTGGAAATTCAAAAAATAAGAGCGCATCTCCCCCGGCAAAGGAGCGCAGCTCATCGCCAGCAATGGATCAAAGCTGGACGGAGAATGACTTTGACGACATGAGAGAAGAAGGCTTCAGTCCATCAAATTTCTCAGAGCTAAAGGAGGAATTACGTACCCAGGGCAAAGAAACTAAAAATCTTGAAAAAAAAGTGGAAGAATTGATGGCTAGAGTAATTAATGCAGAGAAGCTCACAAACGAAATGAAAGAGACGAAAACCATGGCACGAGAAATACGTGACAAATGCACAAGCTTCAGTAACCGACTCGATCAACTGGAAGAAAGAATGTCAGCGATGGAGGATCAAATGAATGAAATGAAGCGAGAAGAGAAACCAAAAGAAAAAAGAAGAAAAAGAAATGAACAAAGCCTGCAAGAAGTATGGGATTATGTAAAAAGACCAAATCTACGTCTGATTGAGGTGCCTGAACGTGAGGGGGAAAATGGAACCAAGTTGGAAAACACTCTTCAGGATACCATCCAGGAGAACTTCCCCAACCTAGTAGGGCAGGCCAACATTCAAATCCAGGAAATACAGAGAACGCCACAAAGATACTCCTCGAGAAGAGCAACTCCAAGACACATAATTGCCAGATTCACCAAAGTTGAAATGAAGGAAAAAATCTTAAGGGCAGCCAGAGAGAAAGGTCGGGTTACCCACAAAGGGAAGCCCATCAGACTAACAGCAGATCTCTCGGCAGAAACTCTTCAAGCCAGAAGAGAGTGGGGGCCAATATTCAACATTCTTAAAGAAAAGAATTTTCTACCCAGAATTTTATATCCAGCCAAACTAAGTTTCATAAGTGAAGGAGAAATAAAATCCTTTCCAGATAAGCAAATGCTTAGAGATTTTGTCACCACTAGGCCTGCCTTACAAGAGACCCTGAAGGAAGCACTAAACATGGAAAGGAACAACCGGTACCAGCCATTGCAAAAACATGCCAAAATGTAAAGACCATCAAGGCTAGGAAGAAACTGCATCAACTAACGAGCAAAATAACCAGTTAATATCATAATGGCAGGATCAAGTTCACACGTAACAATCTTAACCTTAAATGTAAATGGACTAAATGCTCCAATTAAAAGACACAGACCGGCAAATTGGATAAAGAGTCAAGATCCATCAGTCTGCTGTATTCAGGAGACCCATCTCACACGCAGAGACATACATAGGCTCAAAATAAAGGGATGGAGGAAGATTTACCAAGCAAATGGAGAACAAAAAAAAGTGGGGGTTGCAATACTAGTCTCTGATAAAACAGACTTTAAACCATCAAAGATCAAAAGAGACAAAGAAGGCCATTACATAATGGTAAAGGGATCAATTCAACAGGAAGAGCTAACTATCCTAAATATATAAGCACCCAATACAGGAGCACCCAGATTCATAAAGCAAGTCCTTAGAGACTTACAAAGAGACTTAGACTCCCATAAAATAATAATGGGAGACTTCAACCCTCCACTGTCAACATTAGACAGATCAACGAGACAGAAAGTTAACAAGGATATCCAGGAATTGAACTCATCTCTGCAGCAAGCAGACCTAATAGACATCTATAGAACTCTCCAACCCAAATCAACAGAATATACATTCTTCTCAGCACCACATCGTACCTACTCCAAAATTGACCACGTAATTGGAAGTAAAGCACTCCTCAGCAAATGTACAAGAACAGAAATTATAACAAACTGTCTCTCAGACCACAGTGCAATCAAATTAGAACTCAGGACTAAGAAACTCAATCAAAACCGCTCAACTACATGGAAACTGAACAACCTGCTCCTGAATGACTACTGGGTACATAACGAAATGAAGTCAGAAATAAAGATGTTCTTTGAAACCAATGAGAACAAAGATACAACATACCAGAATCTCTGGGACACATTTAAAGCAGTGTGTAGAGGGAAATTTATAGCACTAAATGCCCACAAGAGAAAGCAGGACAGATCTAAAATTGACACTCTAACATCGCAATTAAAAGAACTGGAGAAGCAAGAGCAAACACAGTCGAAAGCTAGCAGAGGGCAAGAAATAACTAAGATCAGAGCAGAACTGAAGGAGATAGAGACACAAAAATCCCTCCAAAAAATCAATGAATCCAGGAGTTGGTTTTTTGAAAAGATCAACAAAATTGACAGACCACTAGCAAGACTAATAAACAAGAAAAGGGAGAAGAATCAAATCGATGCAATAAAAAATGATAAAGGGGATATCACCACCGACCCCACAGAAATACAAACTACCATCAGAGAATACTATAAACACCTCTACGCAAATAAACTGGAAAATCTAGAAGAAATGGATAATTTCCTGGACACTTACACTCTTCCAAGACTAAACCAGGAAGAAGTTGAATCCCTGAATAGACCAATAGTAGGCTCTGAAATTGAGGCAATAATTAATAGCCTACCAACCAAAAAAAGTCCAGGACCAGATGGATTCACAGCTGAATTCTACCAGAGGTACAAGGAGGAGCTGGTACCATTCCTTCTGAAACTATTCCAATCAATAGAAAAAGAGGGAATCCTCCCTAACTCATCTTATGAGGCCAACATCATCCTGATACCAAAGCCTGGCAGAGACACAACAAAAAAAGAGAATTTTAGACCAATATCCCTGATGAACATCGATGCAAAAATCCTCAATAAAGTACTAGCAAACCGGATTCAGCAGCACATCAAAAAGCTTATCCACCATGATCAAGTGGGCTTCATCCCTGGGATGCAAGGCTGGTTCAACATTCGCAAATCAATAAACATAATCCAGCATATAAACAGAACCAAAGACAAGAACCACATGATTATCTCAATCGATGCAGAAAAGGCTTTTGACAAAATTCAACAGCCCTTCATGCTAAAAACGCTCAATAAATTCGGTATTGATGGAACGTACCTCAAAATCATAAGAGCTATTTATGACAAACCCACAGCCAATATCATACTGAATGGGCAAAACCTGGAAAAATTCCCTTTGAAAACTGGCACAAGACAGGGATGCCCTCTCTCACCACTCCTATTCAACATAGTGTTGGAAGTCCAGGCTAGGGCAATCAGGCAAGAGAAAGAAATCAAGGGGATTCAGTTAGGAAAAGAAGAAGTCAAATTGTCCCTCTTTGCAGATGACATGATTGTATATTTAGAAAACCCCATTGCCTCAGCCCAAAATCTCCTTAAGCTGATAAGCAACTTCAGCAAAGTCTCAGGATACAAAATTAATATGCAAAAATCACAAGCATTCTTATACACCAGTGACAGTCAAACAGAGAGGCAAATCATGAATGAACTTCCATTCACAATTGCTTCAAAGAGAATAAAATACCTAGGAATCCAACTTACAAGGGATGTAAAGGACCTCTTCAAGGAGAACTACAAACCACTGCTCAGTGAAATCAAAGGGACACAAACAAATGGAAGAACATACCATGCTCATGGATAGGAAGAATCAATATCGTGAAAATGGCCATACTGCCCAAGGTAATTTATAGATTCAATGCCATCCCCATCAAGCTACCAATGAGCTTCTTCACAGAATTGGAAAAAACTGCTTTAAAGTTCATATGGAACCAAAAAAGAGCCCACATCTCCAAGACAATCCTAAGTCAAAAGAACAAAGCTGGAGGCATCACGCTACCTGACTTCAAACTATACTACAAGGCTACAGTCACCCAAACAGCATGGTACTGGTACCAAAACAGAGATATAGACCAATGGAACAGAACAGAGTCCTCAGAAATAATACCACACATCTACAGCCATCTGATCTTTGACAAACCTGAGAGAAACAAGAAATGGGGAAAGGATTCCCTATTTAATAAATGGTGCTGGGAAAATTGGCTAGCCATAAGTAGAAAGCTGAAACTGGATCCTTTCCTTACTCCTTATACGAAAATTAATTCAAGATGGATTAGAGACTTAAATGTTAGACCTAATACCATAAAAATCCTAGAGGAAAACCTAGGTAGTACCATTCAGGACATAGGCATGGGCAAAGACTTCATGTCTATAACACCAAAAGCAATGGCAGCAAACGCCAAAATTGACAAATGGGATCTCATTAAACTAAAGAGCTTCTGCACAGCAAAAGAAACTACCATCAGAGTGAGCAGGCAACCTACAGAATGGGAGAAAATTTTTGCAATCTACTCATCTGACAAAGGCTAATATCCAGAACCTACAAAGACCTCAAACAAATTTACGAGAAGAAAAACAAACAACCCCATCAAAAAGTGGGCAAAGGATATGAACAGACATTTCTCAAAAGAAGACATTCATACAGCCAACAGACACATGAAAAAATGCTCATCATCACTGGCCATCAGAGAAATGCAAATCAAAACCACAATGAGATACCATCTCACACCAGTTAGAATGGCGATCATTAAAAAGTCAGGAAACAACAGGTGCTGGAGAGGATGTGGAGAAATAGGAACACTTTTACACTGTTGGTGGGCTTGTAAACTAGTTCAACCATTATGGAAAACAGTATGGCGATTCATCAAGGATCTAGAACTAGATGTACCATATGACCCAGCCATCCCATTACTAGGTATATACCCAAAGGATTATAAATTATGCTGCTATAAAGACACATGCACACGTATGTTTATTGCGGCACTATTCACAATAGCAAAGACTTGGAATCAACCCAAATGTCCATCAGTGACAGATTGGATTAAGAAAATGTGGCACATATACACCATGGAATACTATGCAGCCATAAAAAAGGATGAGTTTGTGTCCTTTGTAGGGACATGGATGCAGCTGGAAACCATCATTCTCAGCAAACTATCACAAGAGCAGAAAACCAAACACCGCATGTTCTCACTCAGAGGCGGGAACTGAACAATGAGATCACTTGGACTCGGGAAGGGGAACATCACACATCGGGGCCTATCATGTGGAGTGGGGAGGGGGGAGGGATTGCATTGGGAGTTATACCTGATGTAAATGACGAGTTGATGGGTGCAGCACACCAACATGGCACAAGTATACATATGTAGCAAACCTGCACGTTGTGCACATGTACCCTACAACTTGAAGTTTAATAATAATAAATAAATTTAAAAAAAAAGAGAGAGAGAAAAAAAAGAAAAATTTAGTTTTAGAACTAAAACATAGAATTGATTCAACTGAAAACTGAAGAAGTAATCTTACTCTTGTGTAGTAAGAATTATCTTACTACACAAAAGCAAAAATATACAAAGAAACAAAACAAGTGAAAAGAATAAGAGACATGGAGAATATATCCAGGAGACGTAATATGCAAAATGGAGTAGTTTCAGGAGACAAATGAATAGACTTAAGAGAAGCAAAAAATACAGAAAGAAGATGAAAAAACTGAGTTGTAAAAAGATACACATTTTCAAATGGGAAGTGTACTTATAGTGCCATAGAGGAATTACACCTTGTAAAATTTCCGAACTCTGAGAATAAGAAAATTTACTTATAGGCTTTCAAACAGGAGAAAAATCTAGTTTCAAAGGCAAGAGAAACAAATCAGAAGCAGATTTCTCACCTGCAACTCTAGAAACTCAGATGGGACAAAATATGCTTAGCATTTAGAGAAAAGCTTTGTGATCCATGAATCTTACACTATTCATTAAAATGTTTATGTGGGAAGAGAAAAAAGTTTTTCACCACAAGAGAATTCATAATGTGTGCCACCCAGATACACCTTCTAAGTAAATTGCTTAAGGGAGTACTACAATAAATAAAATAAAATCAGAACAAAAATCTCAAGATATAATAGACTATTCCAAGAGTAGGATTCAGTTAAAAAATATTCATTAGTTTCCTATTCTGTTCTAAAATACAGTGGTGAACAAGACAGAGCCCCTGCCATTTAAAAGTGTATATTCAGATACTAAATGTTGTGAAGGAGACTAAATGGAATAATGAGAAGGACTGCTTTGGCAAAGCTGGAGATGACATTCAAATTGAGAATTGAATGTAAGAAGGAACTCTGCACACTTAATAGAAGAGCATTCTGACCAGAAATGAGCCTCCAGAAGGAAATAAACTAAGTGTGTTCAGCTCATTCAGAAAGAAAACCACAATGACTGGGCATAAGGAATTTGGGCAGACATGGGAGAAGATAAGATCAAGAAGGCAGTGTGGCAGAGACCACCATCAACACACTGAAATCCAGGTTCTTCCTCTCTTTCTATAATATAGAGCTAGACTGCATTTCCCAGCCTTCCTAGAAATTGGATGTGGCTATGAGAGACCCAGCCAGTGCAATATGAACAGAAGTGATACTGGTTTCTGCACATAAAAAACACTCATATATACTTCTCTCTGTGTGTTTGCTCCTCCAGCTGGTCGAAATGGAAATGACCCCAAGTTTGACTTTGAAAGAGACTTGTGTAGGAGATGACAGTCAGCCTACATCCCTGAATGACTGTATGTTGTTATGTGAGCAAGAAATAAACATCTACACCATTTGAAAAAAAAAAGAAAAGACACATGCACACGTATGTTTATTGCGGCACTATTCACAATAGCAAAGACTTGGAATCAACCCAAATGTCCATCAGTGACAGACTGGATTAAGAAAATGTGGCACATATACACCATGGAATACTATGCAGCCATAAAAAAGGATGACTTTGTGTCCTTTGTAGGGACATGGATGCAGCTGGAAACCATCATTCTTAGCAAACTATCACAAGAACAGAAAACCAAACACCGCATGTTCTCACTCATAGGTGGGAACTGAACAATGAGATCACTTGGACTCGGGAAGGGGAACATCACACACCGGGGCCTATCATGGGGAGGGGGGAGGGGGGAGGGATTGCATTGGGAGCTATACCTGATGTAAATGACGAGTTGATGGGTGCTGACGAGTTGATGGGTGCAGCACAGCAACAGGGCACAAGTATACATATGTAACAAACCTGCACGTTATGCACATGTACCCTAGAACTTAAAATATAAAAAAAAAAAAAAAAGAAGCAACCAACCACATCCCTCCTTCCCACTAGAGGCTTCCAGGCTGAAACAGGTTGATACAGGGAGAGGAGGAGAAGATACGCAACTAAGTCACATTTTGAGATCTGTTTAATAATAATTCTAATTTCATGTTCTCACTTATTTGTGAGATCTAAAAATCAAAACAATTGAACTCATGGAGATAGAGAGCAGAAGCATGGTTACCAGAGGCTGGGAAGGGTAGTGGGGGTTTGAGGCAAAGCTGGAGATGGTTAATGGGTACAAAAAAACAGAAAGAATAAATAAGATCTAGTATTTGATAGCACAACAAGGCGACTATAGTCAGTAATAATTTAACTGTGCATTTTAAAATAACTGAAAGAGTCTAATTGGATTGCTTGTAACACAAAGGATAAATGCTTGAGAGAATGGATACCCCATTTTACATGATGTGATTATTATTCATTGCATGCCTGAATCAGAATATCTCATGCACCCCAAAAATACATACATCTACTATATACCCACAAAATTGAAATAAATAATTTTTAAAAATAAAAAATAAAAAATAAAAAATAATCTTCCACTTATTTTTTAGGAAAAGCACAAAACTAAATTGTTACAAAAGGATTGACCAAACAATCCTTTGAACGGTTTGAGTCAGCAGTTGTGGCAGGAATGCGGTTGGGGGAAATGGGGAGAAGTGAGTGAAGATAAAAGGAATTGGACAAGTGTTGATGTTGGTGAAATGAATGATGAGTACCTAGAGGTAATCCACTATTGTATGCATTTGGAATTTATCATAAAAATATTTTTGAAAGAGCATATTCACTACTGAAAATTCAAATAAGGGGAATAAATTAAAGACCACTTATCATCCTATAATTTCAAACATTAAAAAGATTTATTATTTTATGAGAAAACTATAGCATTATTGTATAAATATGGTATATTAATTTTTAAATAGCATTATACCTGAGCATTTTGCTAAGTTATTGTAATGTATCAAATATATATTTTACTTATTTTTATAAAAGTGAGACATAAAGTAAGCCTAAAAGAGATATACTAGAATAATAAGTACTAGAAATATAAAATAATTCTATATAAAATGATTAAATATAAATATGAAAAGAATTATAATTTAATTGCACCAGGAAAAATCATACTTGATTTAAAAAACCTTGTAAAGTAAAATAGAATTCAAAAAGCTTTAATTGTATTTGTATTTGACACTGTTATACTTAGTTTTTTAGCATGATATAATTATGAAAAATATTTAAAGCAATGTTATTACCTGTGGAAGACATCCGAGTTCTGGAGACATTGGCGGCGAATCTGTATAGGTTTGCAGCACTCTCCATTCTTGCTTCCTCAGAAGGAATTCCACTAAGGGGCATAAGGCAGAAAGTGAGACAGAGGTAATTCTCAGAGCAGGAGAGAAGGTTTATTAAAAGGCTTTAAAACAGAAAGGAAAAGAAGGGAAGTACAACCTGGAAGAGGGCCATGTGGGAGACTTGAGAATCCAAGTGCACAGCTTGACTTCTTGATTTGGGGTTTTATACATTGGCATACTTCCGGGATATTGCCTTACTTCTCCTCACTCCTGAGATCTCATTGGGAAGTTGCTGATCAGTTTCAGGTGTATTCTATTAGAAGCCTGCCTTTCCTTGACACCAGGTATGACCAATTACTATTTTAGAGAAACAGTTAACAACTCCTTGATCATCACCTGAGGGTCTCCCAACACATTTGGTGTGTGGAAGAGGGGAGCCCTCTCCTGCCCTGCTCATATTTGACTAGCTTTCTACTGCAACAATATTTCTTGAATATTCTTTATGTACTAAGTAATAAGAATTCTGATATTTCATGAGTGATTGTTACACAAAATTATATAAATAAAAAAGATATTAAGCATGTAATATTAAAAAAAAAGTGGAAAGAAGATTTCTGAGAAACTGCTTTGTGTTCTGTTAATTCATCTCACAGAGTTACAGCTTTACCCTCAAGAAGCCTTTCCCTAAGACTGTTCTTGTGGAATTTGCAAAGTGATATTAGGAAGCCCATAGAGGGCTATGGTGAAAAAGGAAATATCTTCGATTAAAAAGTGGAAAGAAGCTTTCTGAGAAACTTCTTTGTGTTCTGTTAATTCATCTCACAGAGTTACAGGTTTGCCCTCAAAAAGCCTTTCGCTAAGACTGTTCTTGTGGAATTTGCAGTGATATTTGGAAGCCCATAGAGAGCTATGGTGAAAAAGGAAATATCTTCAGTTAAAAAGTGGTAAGAAGCTTTCTGAGAAACTGCTTTGTGCTCTGTTAATTCATCTCACAGAGTTACAGCTTTCCCCTCAAGAAGCCTTTCGTTAAGACTGTTCTTGCGGAATTTGCAAAGTGATATTTGGAAGCCCATAGAGGGCTACGGTGAAAAAGGAAATAGTTTCCATTAAAAACTGGAAAGAAGCTTTCTGAGAACCTGCTTTGTGTCTTGTTAATTCATCTCACAGAGTTACACCTTTCCCCTCAAGAAGCCTTTTCCTAAGAGTGTTCTGGTGAAATGTGCAAAGAGATACATGGAAGTCCATAGAGGGCTAGGGTAAAAAAGGAAATATCCTAAGATAAAAACTGAAAAGAAGCTTTCTGAGAAACTGCCTTGTGTTCTGTTAATTCATCTCACAGGGTTACAGCTTTCTCCTCAAAAAGCCTTTCGCTTAGACTGTTCTTGTGGAATTTCAAAGTAATATTTGGAAAGCCATAGAAGGATATGGTAAAAAAGCAAATACCTTCTGTTAAAAACTGGAAAGAAGCTTTCTGAGAAACTGCTTTGTCTTCTGTTAATTCATCTCACAGAGTTACACCTTTGCCCTCAAGAAGTCTTTTGCTAAGACTCTTCTTGTGGAATTTGCAAAGTGATATTTGGAAGCCCATAGAGCCCATGGTGAAAAAGGAAACATCCTAAGATAAAAACTGAAAAGTAGCTTTCTGAGAAATTGCTTTGTGTTCTGTTAATTCATCTCACACACCTACAGCTTTCCCCTCAAGAAGCCTTTCTCTAAGACTGTTCTTGTGGAGTTTGCAAAGAGACATTTGGGAGCCCATAGAGGGCTATGGTGAAAAAGGAAATATCTTCCGTTAAAAACTGAAAAGAAGGTTTCTGAGAAACCACTTTGTGTTCTGTTAATTCATCTCACAGAGGTACAGCATTCCCCTGAAGAAACCGTTCACTGAGACTGTTCTTGTGGAATTTGCAAAGTGATATTGGAAGACCATAGAGGGTTATGGCAAAAAAGAAAATATGCTAAGATAAAAACCGAAAGGAAGCTTTCTGAAAAAGTGCATTGTGTTCTCTTAATTCATCTAACAGAGTTATAGCTCTCCTTTCAAGAAGCCGTTCACTAAGACTGTTCCTGTGGAATTTGCAAGGTGATATTTGGAAGCCCACAGAGGGATATGGTGAAAAAGGAATTATCTTCCGTTAAAAACTGGAAAGAAGCTTTCTGAGCAACTGCTTTGTGTTCTGTTAATTCAACTCACAGAGTTACAGCTTTCCCCTTAAGAAGACTTTCGCTAAGGCTGTTCTTGTGGAATTTGCGATGTGACATTTGGAGCAAATAGAGGGCTATGGTGAAAAAGGAAATATCCTAAGGTAAAAACTGATTGAAGCTTTCTGAGAAACTGATTTGTGTTCTGTTAATTTATCTCACATAGTTACATCTTTCCCCTCAAGAAGCCTTTCGCTAAGACTGTTCTTGTGGAATTTGCAAAGTGATATTTCGAAGCCCATAGAGGGCTATGGTGAAAATGGAAGTATGCTAAGATAAAAACCGAAAAGAAGCTGTCTGAGAAACTGCTTTATGTTCTGTTAATTCGTCTCACAGATTTACAGCTTTCTTCTCAAGAAGCCTTTCGCTAAGACTGTTCTTGTGGAATTTGAAAAGAGTTATTTGGAAGCCCTTAGAGGGCTATGGTGTAAAAGGAAATACCTTCCATTAAAAACTGGAAAGAAGGTTTCTGAGAACCTGCTTTGTGTTCTGTTAATTCATCTCACAGAGTTACAGCTTTCTCCTCAAGTAGCCTTTCGCTAAGACTGTTCTCGTGGAATTTGCAAAGAGATATTTGGAAGCCCTTAGCGGGCTATGGTGAAAAAGGAAATATCCTAAGATAAAAACTGAAAAGAAGCTTTCTGAGGAACTGCTTACTGTTCTGTTAATTCATCTCAGAGATTTACAGCTTTCCATTCAAGAAGGCTTTCACAAAGACTCTTCTTTTGGAATTGGCAAAGTGATATTTGGAAGCCCATAGAGAGCTATGGTGCAAATGGAAATATCCTAAGATAAAAACCAAAAAGAAATTTTCTGAGAAACAGCTTTGTCTTCTGTTAATTCATCTAACAGAGTTACAGCTTTCCCCACAAGAAACCTTTCGCTAAGACTGTTCTTGTGGAATTTGTAAAGTGATATTTGGAAGCCCATCGAGCGCTAAGGTGAAAATGGAAATATCCTAAGATGAAAACCGAGAAGAAGCTTTCTGGGAAAGTGTTTTGTGTTCTGTTAGTTTATCACACAGAGTTACAGCTTTACCCTCAAGAAACCGTTCACTAAGACAGTTTTTGTGAAATTTGCAAACTGATATTTGGAAGCCCATAGAGGGCTATGGTGAAAAAGGAAATAACCTAAAATAAAAACTGAAAAGAAGCTGCCTGAGAAACTGCTTTGTGTTCTGTTAATTCATCTCACAGAGTTACAGTTTTCCCCTCAAGAAGCCTTTCGCTAGGGTTGTTCTTGTGGAATTTGCAACGTGATATTTGGAAGCCCATAGAGGGCTATGGTGAAAAAGGAAATATCTTCCTTTAAAAACTGGAAAGAAGCTTTTTGAGAAACTGTTTTGTGTTCTGTTAATTCATCTCACTGAGTTAGAGCTTTCTCCTCAAGAATCCTTTCGCTAAGAATTTTCTTCGGGAATTTGCAAAGTGATATTTGGAAGCCCACTGAGGGCTAAGGTGAAAAAGGAAATATCTTCCATTAAAAACTGGAAGGAAGATTTCTGAGAGACTGCTTTGTGTTCTGTTAATTCATCTCACAGAGTTACAGCTTTTCCTTAAGAAACTTTTCTCTAAGACAGTTCTTGTGAAATTTGCAAAGTGATATTTGGAAGCCCATAGAGGGCTATGGTGAAAAAGGATATATCTTCCGTTAAAAACTGGAAAGAATCTTTCTAAGAAACTGCTTTGTGTTTTTTTAAATTCATCTCAGAGAGTTACAGCTTTTCCTCAAGAAGCCTTACGCTAAGACTGTTGTGCGGAATTTACAATGTGATATTTGGAAACCCATAGAGGGCTATGGTGAAAAAGGAAATATCCTAAGATAATAACTGAAAAGAAGCTTTCTGAGAAACTGCTTTGTGTTCTGTTAATTCATCTCAGAGAGTTACAGCTTTCCCCACAAGAAGCCTTTCAATAATGCAGTTCTTGTGGGATTTGCAAAGTCATATTTTGAAGCCCGTAGAGGGCTATGGTGAAAAAGGAAATATCTTCAGTTAAAAACAGACAAGAAGCTTTCTGGAAACTGTGTTGTGTTCTCTTAATTCATCTCACAGAGTTACAGCTTTCTCCTCAAGAAGCCTTTTGCTAAAACTGTTCTTGTGGAATTTGCAAAGTGATATTGGGAAGTCCATAGATGGCTGTGGTGAAAATGGAAATATCCTAAGATAAAAACCGAAAAGAAGCTTTCTGAGAAACTGCTTTGTGTTGTGTTAGTTCATCTCACAGAGTTACAGCTTTCCCCTCAAGAAGCCGTTCACTCAGACAGTTCTTGTGAAATTTGCAAAGTGATATTTGGAAGCCCATAGAGGGCTATGGTGAAAAACGAATTATACTAAGATAAAAACCGAAGAGAAGCTTTATGATAAACTGCTTTGTGTTTTGATAGTTCATCTCACAGTGTTACAGCTTTCCCCCGAAGAAGCCGTTCACTAAGACTGTTCTTGTGAAATTTGGAAAGTGATATTTGGAAGCCCATAGAGGGCTATGGTGAAAATTGAAATATCTTCCGTAAAAAACTGGAAAGAAGCTTTCTGAGAAACTGCTTTGTGTTCTGTTAATTCATCTCACAGTATTACAGCTTTCTGCTCAAGAAGTCTTTCCCTAAGACTGTTCTTGTGGGATTTGCAAACTGATATTTGGAAACCAATAGAGGGCTATGGTGAAAATGGAAATATCCTAAGATAAAAACAGAAAGAAAGCTTTCTGAGAAACTGCTTTGCGTTCTGTTAGTTCATCTCACAGAGTTACAGCTTCCCACTTGATAAGCCTTTCGCAAAGGCTGTTCTTGTTTTATTTCAATGTGATATTTGGAAGCCCATAGAGGGCTATGGTGAAAAAGGAAATATCTTCAGTTAAAAACTCTAAAGAAGCTTTCTGAAAAACTGCTTTGTGTTCTGTTATTTGATGTCACAGAGTTACAGCTTTCCTCTCAAGAAGCCTTTCGCTAAGGCTGTTCATGTGCAATTTGCAAAGTGATGTTTGGAAGCCTATAGAAGGTTATGCTGAAAAAGGAAATATCTTCAGTTAAAAACTGGCAAGAAGCTTTCTGAGAAACTGCTTTGTGTTTCGTTAATTCATCTCACACAGTTACAGCTTTCCCCTCAAAAGCGTTTAGCTAAGGCTGTTCTTGTGAATCTGCAAAGTAATATTTGGAAGCACTTAGAGTGCTATGGAAAAAAGTAAAAATCCTAATATAAAAACTGAAACCAAATTTCCTGAGAAACTGGATTGTGTTCTCTTAATTCATCTCACAGAGTTAACGATTTCCCGTCAAGAACCCTTTCGCTAGCACTGTTGTTGTGGATCATGAAAAGTGATATTTGGAATCCCATAGAGGGCTATGATGAAAACGGAAATATCCTAAGATGAAAACTGAAAAGTAGCTTTCTGAGAAACTGCTTTGTATTCCGTTAATTCTTCTCACAGTGTTACAGCTTTCCCCTCAAGAAGTCATTCACTAAGACTGTTCTTGTGGAGTTTGCAAAGTGATATTTGGAAGCCCATAGGGGGTTATGGAGAAAAATGAAACATCTTCAGTTAAAAACTGGAAAGAAACTTTCTGAGAAACTGCTTTGTATTCTGTTAATTCATCTCACAGAGTTACAGCTTTCCCTTCAAGAAGCCTTTCGCTAAGTCTGTTCTTGTGGAATTTGCAAAGTGATATTTGGAAGCCCATAAACGGCCATGTTGAAAAAGGAAATATCTTCAGTTAAAAACTGGAAAGAAGATTTCTGAGAGACTGCTTTGTGTTCTGTTAATTCATCTCACAGTTACAGCTTTCCCCTCAAGAAGTCTTTCACGAAGGGTGTTCCTGTTTAAGTTGCAAGGTGATATTTGCAAGTCCATAGACGGCTATGATGAAAAAGGAAATATCTTCAGTTTAAAACTGAAAAGAAACTTTCTGAGACTGCCTTTTGTTCTGTTAATTCATCTCAGAGGGTTACAGCTTTCTCCTCAAGAAGGCTTTCGCTAGGACTGTTCTAGTGGAATTTGGGAAGTGATATTTGGAAGCACTTAGAGTGCTATGGTGATAAAGGAAACATCTTAAGTTAAAAACTGGAAGGAAGCTTCCTGAGAAACTTTTTTGTGTTTCGTTAATTCATCTCAAAGAATTAGATCTTTCTCCACAAGAAGCCTTTCGCTAAGACTGTTCTTGTGGAATTTGCAATGTGATATTTGAAAGCCCAAAGAGGTCTATGGTGAAAAAGGAAATATCTTCAGTTAAAAACTGGAAAGAAGTCTTCTGAGAAAACGCTTTGTGTTCTGTTAATTCATCTCACAGAGTTACAGCATTCCCCTCAAGTAACCTTTCGCTAAGACTGTTCTTGTGGAATTTGCAAAGTGATATTTGGAAGCCCTTGGAGCACTATGGTGAAAAGGAAATATCCTAAGATAAAAACTGAAAAGACGCTTTCTGAGGAACTGCTTTCTGTTCTGTTAACTCACCTCAGAGATTTTCAGCTTTCCGTTCAAGAAGCCTTTCGCAAAGACTGTTCTTTTGGAATTGGCAAAGTGATATTTGGAAGCCCATAGAGAGCTATGGTGCAAAAGGAAATATCCTTAGATAAAAACCGAAAAGAAGCTTTCTGAGAAACTGCTTTGTCTTCTGTTAATTCATCTCACAGAGTTACAGCTTTCCCCTCAAGAAGCCTTTCGCTAAGAGTGTTCTTGTGGAATATGCAAAGTGATATTTGGAAGCCCATTGAGGTCTAAGCTGAAAATGGAATTATGCTAAGATAAAAACTGTAAAGAAGCTTTCTGGGAAATTTCCTTGTGTTCTGTTAGTTCATCTCACAGAGTTGCAGCTTTCCCCTCAAGAAGCCGTTCACTAAGACAGTTTTCGTGAAATTTGCAAACTTATATTTGGAAGCACTGGTTAAAAAGGAAACATCTTCCGTTAAAAACTGGAAAGAAGCTTTCTGAGAAACTGCTTTGTGTTCTGTTAATTCATCTCACAGAGTTACAGCTTCCCACTCAAGAAGCCTTTCGCTAAGACTGTTCTTGTGGAATTTGCAAAGTGATATTTGGAAGCCCATAGAGGGCTACGGTGAAAAAGGAAATATATTCCGTTAAAAACTGGAAAGAAGTTTTCTGAAAAACAGTTTTGTGTCTCTTAATTCATCTTACAGTGTTACAGCATTCCCTTCAAGAAGCCTTCCCCTAAGACTGTTCTTGTGGAAGATGCAAAGAGATATTTGGAAGCCCTTAGAGAGCTATGGTTAAAAAGAAAATATCTTAACATAAAAACCGAAAAGATGCTTTGTGAAAAATTGCACTGTGTTCTCTTAACTCATCTCACAGAGTTATAGCTTACCCCTCAATAAGCCGTTCACTAAGACTGTTCTTGTGGAATTTGCAAAGTGATATTTCGAAGCCCATAGAGGGATATGGTGAAGAGGGAAATCTCTTCCGTTAAAAACTGGAAAGAAGCTTTCTGAGTAACTGCTTTGTTCTCTGTTAATTAATCTCACAGAGCTACAGCTTTCCCCTCAAGAAGCCTTTCGTTAGGACTGTTCTTGTGGAAGTTGCAAAGTGATATTTGGAAGGTCATAGAGGGATATGGTGAAAAAGGATATATCTTACCTTAAAATCTGGAAAAATGCTTTCTGATAAACTCCTTTGTGTTCTGTTAATTCAACTCACAGTGTTACAGCTTTCCCCTAAAAAGCCTTTCTCAAGAAGCCCTTCATTAAGACTGTTCTTGTGGAATTTGCAAAGTGATATTTGGAAGCCCATAGGGGATACGGTGAAAAAGGAAATATCTTCCGATATAAACTGGAAAGAAGCTTTCTGATAAACTGCTTTGTGTTCTATTAATTCATCTCACAGAGTTACAGCTTTCCCTTCAAGAAGGCTTTCCCTAAGACTGTTCTTGTGGAATTTGCAAAGTGATATTTGGAAGCCCGTAGAGGGCTATGCTGAAAAAGGAAATATCTTCCGTTAAAAACTGGAAAGAAGATTTCTGAGAAACTGCTGTGGGTTCCGTTAGTTCATCTCACAGAGTTACAGCTTTCCTCTCAAGAAGCCGTTCAGTGAGAATGTTCTTGTGATATCTGCAAAGTGATATTTGGAAGCCCATAGAGGCCTATGGTGAAAAAGGAAATATCTTCCCTTAAAAAGTGGAAAGAAGATTTCTGAAAAACAGTTTTGTGTCTCTTAATTCATCTTACAGATTAAAGCTTTCTCCTCAAAAAGCCTTTCGCTAAGATTGTTCTTGTGGAACTTGAAATGTGATATTTGGAAACCCATAGAGGGCTATGTTGAAAAAGGAAATATGTTCCGTTAAAAACTTGAAAGAATATTTCTGAGAAACTGCTTTTTTTTTTTTTTTGGTTAATTGATCTCAGAGAGTTACAGCTTTCCCCTAAAGAAGTCTTTCCCTAATACTGTTCTTGTGGAATTTGCAAAGTGATATTTGGAAGCCCATAGGGGGCTCTGGCGAAAAAGAAAATATCCTAAGATAAAAACCGAAAGGAAGCTTTCTGAGAAACTGCGCTGTGTTCTCGTAATTCATCTCACAGAGTTAAAGCTTTCCCCTTAAGAAGCCATTCACTAAGACTGTTCTTGTGGTATTTGCAAAGAGATATTTGGAAGCCCATAGAGGGATATGGTGAAAAGGAAATATCTTCCGTTAAAAACTGGAAAGAAACTTTCTGATTAACTGCTTTGTGGTCTGTTAGTTCATCTAACAAAGCTACAGACTTCCTCTCAAGAAGCCTTTCGCTAAGACTGTTCTTGTGGAAGTTGCAATGTGATATTTGGAATCCCATAGAGGATTATGGTGAAATAGGAAATATCTTCCGTTAAAAACTGGAAAGCAGCTTTCTGAGTAACTGCTTTGTGGTCTGTTAATTCATCTCTCAGAGCTACAGCTTTCCCCTCAAGAAGCCTTTCGCTAAGACTGTTCCTGATGAATTTGGAAAGTGACATTTGTAAGCCCATACAGGTCTATACTGACAAAGGAAATATCCTAAGATAAAAACGGAAAAGAAGCTTTCTGAGAAACTGCTTTGTGTTCTGTTAATTCATCTCACAGAGTTACAGCTTTCCCCTCAAGAAGCCTTACGCTAAGACTGTTCTTGTGGAATTTGCAAAGTGATATTTGGAAGGCCATAGGTGGCTATGGTGAAAATGGAAATATACTAAGAAAAAAACCGAAAAGAAGATTTCTGAGAAACTGCATTGTGTTCTGTTAATTCATCTCAGAGAGTTACAGCTTTCTCCTCAAGAAGCCTTTCGCTAAGACTGTTCTTGTGAAATTTGCAAAGTGATGTTTGGAATCCCATAGAGGGCTAAGGTGAAAAAGGAAATAACTTTCGTTAAAAACTGGAAAGAAGATTTCTGAGAAACTGCTTTTTGTTCTGTTAGTTCAACTCACAGAGTTACAGCTTTCCCCTCAAGAAGATGTTCACTAAGAATGTTTTTGAGAAATTAGCAAAGTGATTTTTGGAAGCCCCTAGAGGGCTATGGTGAAAAAGGAATATCCTAGGATAAAAACTGAAAATAAACTTTCTGAGAAACTGCTTTGTGTTCTGTTAATTCAACTCACAGAGTTACAGTTTCCCCTCAAGAAGCCTTTCTCAAGAAGCCTTTCGCTAAGACTGTTCTTGTGGAATTTGGAAAGTGATATTTGGAAGCCCATAGCGAGCTAGGTTGAAAAAGGAAATATGCTAAGATAAAAACTGAAAAGAAGGTATCTGAGAAACTGCTTTGTGTTCTGTTAATGATCTCACAGAGTTACAGCTTTCCCTTCAAGAAGCCTTTCGCTAAGTCTGTTCTTGTGCAATTTGCAAAGGGATATTTGGAAGCCCATAGAGGGCTATGGTGAAAAAAGGAAATATCTCTGGTAAAAAACTGGAAAGAAGCTTTCTGAGAAACTGCTTTGTGTTCTCTTAATTCATCTCAGAGAGTTACAGCTTTCCCCTGAAGAAGCCTTTCTCTAAGACTGTGCTTGTGGAATTTGCAAACTGATATTTGGAAGCCCATAGAGGGCTATGGTGAAAAAGGAAGTATCCGAAGATAAAAACTGAAAAGAAGCTTTCTGAGAAACTTCTTTGTGTTCTGTTAATTGATCTCACAGAGTTACAGCTTTTCCCTCAAGAAGCCTTTCTCTAAGACTGTTCTTGTGGAATTTGCAAAGAGATATTTGGAAGTCCATACAGGGCTATGGTGAAAAAGGAAATATCTTCCGTTAAAAACTGGAAAGAAGCTTTCTGAAGGATTGCTTTGTGTACTGTTAATTCATGTCACAGAGCTACAGCCTTCCCCTCAAGAAGCCTTTCGCTAAGACTGTTCTGGTGGAATTTGCAAAGTGATATTTGGAGGCCAATAGAGGGCTATGGTGAAAAAGGAAATATCTTCTGTGAAAAACTGAAAAGAAACTATCTGAGAAACTGCTTTGTGTTCTGTTAATTCATCTCACAGAGTTACTGCTTTCCCCTAAAGAAGCGGTTCACTGAGACTGTTCTTGTGGAATTTGCAAAGTGATATTGGAAGCCCATAGATGATTATGGCGAAAAAGGTAATTTCCTAAGATAAAAACCGAAAAGAAGCTTTCTGAGAAACTGCATTGTATTCTCGTAATTCGTCTCACAGAGTTATAGCTTTTGCCACAAGAAGCCGTTCACTATCACTGTTCCTGTGGAATTTGCAAGGTGATATTTGGAAGCCGTTAGAAGTCTATGAAGAAAAAGGAAATATCTTCCGTTAAAAACTGCATAGAAGCTTTCTAAGCTTCTATGCATAAGCTTTCTAATATGCTAAGATAAAAACTGAAAAGAACCTCTCTGAGAAAATGCCTTGCGTTCTGTTAATTGATCTCACAGAGTTACAACTTTCCCCTCAAGAAGCCTTCTGCTAAAGCTGATCTTGTGGAATTTGCAATTTGATATTTAGAAGCCTATAGAGGGGTATGGTGAGAAAGGAAATACCTTCAGTTAAAAACTGGAAAGAAGCTTTCTGATAAACTGCTTTGTGTTCTGCTAATTCATCTCACAGAGTCACAGCTGTCCCCTCAAAAAGCCTTTCGCTAAGACTGTTTTTGTGAAATTTGCAAAGTGATATTTCGAAGCCCTTATAAGGCTATGGGAAAAAGGATATATCCTAAGATAAAAACTGAAAAGAAGATTTCTGAGAAACTGATTGTGTTCTGTTAATTCATCTCAAAGATTTACAGCTTTCTCCTCAAGAATCCTTTCGCTAAGACTGTTGCTTTGGAATTTGCAAAGTGATATTTGGAAGCCCTTTGAGGGCTATGGTGAAAACTGAAATATCTTCAGTAAAAAACTGTAAAGAAGCTTTCTGAGAAACTGCTTTGTGTTCTGTTAATTCATCTCACAGAGTTACAGCTTTCCCTTCAAGAAGCCTTTCGCTAACTCTGTTCTTGTGGAATTTGCAAGGTGATATTTGGAAGCCCATATAGGGCTATGATGAAAAAGAAATTGTCCTAAAATAAAAACTGAAAAGAAGCTTTCTGAGAAACTGCTTTGTGTTTTGTTAATTCATCTCACAGAGTTACATCTTTCCCTTCAAGAAGCCTTTCGCTAAGGCTGTTCTTGTGGAATTGGCAAAGGGATATTTGGAAGCCCATAGAGGGCTATGGTGAAAAAGGAAATATCTTCCGTTCAAAACTGGAAAGAAGCTTTCTGAGAAACTGCTCTGTGTTCTGTGAATTCATCTCACACAGTTACAGCTTTCCCGTCAAGAAGCCGTTCACTGAGACTGTTCTTGTGGAATTTGAAAGTGATATTGGAAGCCGATAGAGGGTTATGGCGAAAAGATATATATCCTAAGATAAAAACCGAAAAGAAGCTTTCTGAGAAACTGCTCTGTGTTCTGTTAAATCATCTTACAGAGTTACAGTTTTCCCCTCATGAAGCCATTCGCTAAGACTGTTCTTGTGGGATTGGCAAAGTGATATTTGGAAGTCCACAGAGGGCTATGGTGAAAAAGGAAATCTCTTTCGTTAAAAACTGGAAAGAAGCTTTCAGAAAAACTGCTTTGTGTTCTGTTAATTCATCTCACAGAGTTACCGCTTTCCCCTCAAGAAGCCTTTCGCTAAGACTGTTCCGGTGGAATATTCAAAGTGATATTTGGAAGCCCATAGGGGGCTATGGTGAAAAACGAAATATGTTCGGTTACAAACTGGAAAGAAGCTTTCTGAGAAACTGCTTTGTGTTCTGTTAAATCATCTTACAGAGTTACAGTTTCCCCTCATGAAGCCTTTTGTTAAGACTTTTCTTGTGGGATTTCCAAAGTGATATTTGGAAGTCCATAGAGGACTATGGTGAAAAAGGAAATAACTTACGTAAAAACTGGAAAGAAACGTTCTGAGTGACTGGTTTGTTTTCCGTTAATTGATCACACAGTGTTACAACTTTCCCCTCAAGAAGTCTTTCACAAAGACTGTTCTGGTAGAAATAGCAGAGTGATATTTTGAAGCAAGTAGAGGGCTATGTTGAAAAAGTAACTGTCTTCCATTAAAAACTGGAAAGAAGCTTTCTGAGAAACTGCTTTGTGTTCTGTTAATTCATCTCACAGAGTTATATATTTCACACCAAGAAGCCTTTCGGTAAGATTGTTCTTGTGGAATTTGCAAAGTGATATTTGGAAACCCGTAGAGGGTTATGGTGAAAAAGGAAATATCCTAACATAGAAACTGAAAAGAAGCTTTCTGAGAAACTGCCTTGTGTTCTGTTAATTGATCTCACGGAGTTACAGCTTTTCCCTCAAGAAGCCTTTCGCTAAGGCTTTTCTTGTGGAATTTGCAAAGTGATATTTGGAAGCCTATAGAGGGCTATGGTAAAGAAGGAAATATCTTCAGTTAAAAACTGGAAAGAAGCTTTCTGAGAAACTCCTTTGCGTTCTGTTAATTCATCTCTCAGAGTTACAGCTTTCCCCTGGAGAAGCCTTTCGCTAAGACTGCTCTTGTGAAATTTGCAAAGTGATATTTAGAAGCCCTTAGAGGGCTATGAAAAAAGGAAATATCCTAAGATAAAAACTGAAAAGAAGCTTTCTGAGAAACTGCTTGGTGTTCTGTTAATTCATCTCACAGAGTTACAGCTTTCCCCTCAAGAGTCCTTTCGCTGAGACTGTTCTTGTGGAAATTGCATAGTGATATTTGGGAGCCCATAGGAGGCTATGGTGAAAAACGAAACAACTTCAGTTACAAAGTGGAAAGAAGCTTTCTGAGAAACTGCTTTGTGTTCTGTTAATTCATCTCACAGAGTTACAGCGTTCTGCTCAAGAAGCCTTTCGCTAAGGCTGTTCTTGTGGAATTTGCTAAGTGATATTTGGAAGCACGTAGAGGGCTATGGTGAAAAAGGAAATATGCTAAGATAAAAATTGAAAAGAAGCTTTCTGAGAAACTGCTTTGCGTTCTGTTAATTGATCTCACAGAGTTACAGCTTTCCCCTCAGGAAGCCTTCCGCTAAGGCTGTTCTTGTGGAATTTGCAAAGTGATATTTGGAAGCCTATAGAGGGCTATGGTGAGAAAGGAAATACCTTCTGTTTAAAACTGGAAAAAAGCTTTCTGAGAAACTACTTTGTGTTCAGTTAATTCATCTCACAGAGTCACAGCTGTATCCTCAAGAAGCCTTTCGCTAAGACTGTTGTTTTGGAATTTGCAAAGTGATATTTGAAAGCCCTTAGAGCGCTACGGTGAAAACTGAAATATCTTCTGTAAAAAACTGGAAAGAATCTTTCCTAGAAGCTGCTTTGTGTTCTGTTAATTCATCTCACAGAGTTACAGCATTCCCCTGAAGAAGCCTTTCGCTAAGTCTGTTCTTGTGGTATTTCCAAAGTGGTATTTGGAAGCCCATAGAGGGCTATGGTGAAAAAGGATATGTTCTAAGATAAAAACTGAAAAGAAGCTTTCTGAGAAACTGATTTGTGAACTGTTAATTCATCTCACACAGTTACAGCTTTCCCGTCAAGAAGCCATTCACTGAGACTGTTCTTGTGGAATTTGGATAGTGATATTGCAAGCCGATAGAGGGTTGTGGCGGAAAGGGAAATATCCTAAGATAAAAATCGAAAAGAAGCTTTCTGAGAAACTGTATTGTGTTCTCTTAATTCATCTCACAGAGTTATAGCTTTCCCCTCAAGAAGTCATTCATTAAGTCTGTTTCTGTGGAATTTGCAAGGTGATATTTCGAAGCCCTTATAGGTCTATATTGAAAAAGGAAATATCTTAAGTTGAAAACTGGAAAGAATCTTTCTGACAAACTGCTTCATGCTCTGATAATTCATCTCACAGAGTTTCAGCTTTCCCTTCAAGAAGCCGTTCACTAAGACTACTCCTGTGGAATTTTCAAACTGATATATGGAAGCCCATAGAGGGCTATGGTGAAAAAGGAAATATCCTGGGATAAAAACTGAAAAGAAGCTTTCTGAGAAACAGCTTTGTGTTCTGTTAATTCAACTAACAGAGTTAACGCTTTCTCCTCAAGAAGCATTTCGCTAGGACTGTTCTTGTGGAATATGCAAAGTGATATTTAGAAGCCCATAGAGGGCTATGGTAAAAATGGAAATATCCTAAGATAAAAACCGAAAAGAAGCTTTCTGAGAAACTGCTTTGTGATCTGTTAATTCATCTCCAGAGTTACAGTTTTCCCCTCAAGAAACCTTTCATGAAGACTGTTCTTGTGATATTTGCAAAGTGATATTTGGAAGCCATAGAGGCCTACGGTGAAAAAGGAAACATCTTCAGATAAAAACTGGAAAGAAGCTTTCTGAGAAACTGCTTTGTGTTGTGTTAATTCATCTCACAGAATTACAGCGTTCTCCTCAAGAAGCCTTTCACTAAGGTTGCTCTTGTGGAATTTGGTAAGTGATATTTCGAAGCCCGTAGAGGGCTATGGTCAAAAAGGAAATATCTTGAGTTAACTACTTGAAAGAAGCTTTCTGAGAAACTGCTTTGTGTTCTATTAATTCATCTCACAGAGTTACAACTTTCTCCTCAAGAAGCCTTTCGCTAAGACTCTTCTTGTGGAATTTGCAAAGTGATATTTGGAAGCCCATAGAGGGCTATGGTGAAAAAGGAATTATCCTAATATAAAACCTGAAAAGAAGATTTCTGAGAAACTGATTTGTGTTCTGTGAATTCAATTCAGAGAGTTACAGCTTTCCCCTCAAGAAGCCTTTCTCAAGAAGCCTTTCGCTAAGACTGTTGTTGTGAAATTTGCAAAGTAATATTTGGAAGCCCATAGTGGGCTATGGTGAAAAGGGAAATTTCTTCCGTTAAAAACTGGAAAGAAGTTTTCTGAGAAACTGCTTTCGGTTCTGTTAATACATCTCACAGAGTTGCAACTTTCCCCTCAAGAAGCCTTTCGCTAACACTGTTCTTGTGGAATTTGCAAAGTGATATTTGGAAGCCCATGAAGGGATATGGTGAAAAAGAAATATCCTAAGATAAAAACTGAAAAGAAGCTTTCTGAGAAACTGCTTTGTGTTCTGTTAATTCCCCTCAGAGAGTTACAGCTTTCCCCTCAAGAAACCTTTGGCTAAGACTGTTCTTGTGGAACATGCAAAATGATATTTGGATGCCCATAGAGGGTTATGGTCAAAAAGAAAATATCTTCAGTTAAAAACTGGAAAGAATCTTTCTGAGAAACTGTTTTGTGTTCTGTTAATTCATCTCACAGTGTTATAGCGTTCCTATCAAGAACCTTTTTCCTACGGCTGTTCTTGTGAATTTTGCAAAGTAATTTTGGAAGTCCATAGAGGGCTACGGTGAAAAAGAAAATAACTTCAGTTAAAAACTGGAAAGAAGGTTTTTGAGAAACTGCTTTGGGTTCTGTTAATTCATCTCAAAGAGTTACACCTTTCCCCTCAGGAAGCCTTTCGCTAAGAAAGTTATTGTGCAATTGGCAAAGTGATATTTGGAAGCCCATAGAGGGCTATGCTGAAAAAGGAAATCACTTTAGTTAAAAAGTGGAAAGAAGCTTTCTGAGAAACGGATTTGTGTTCTCTTATTTCATCTCACAGAGTTACAGCATTCCGCTCAAGAACCCTTTTGCTAAGACTGTTCTTGTGGGATTTGCAAAGTGATATTTGGAAGCCCATAGAGGGCTATGGTGAAAAAGTAAATCTCTTCCGTTAAAAACTGGAAAGAAGCTTTCTGTGAAACAGCTTTGTGTTCTTTTAATTCATCTCACAGAGTTACAGCTTTCCCCTCAAGAAGCATTTCGCTAAGACTGTTCTTTGGAATTTGCAAAATGATATTTGGAAGTCCTTAGAAGGCTATGGTGAAAAAGGAAATATCTTCAGTTAAAAAGTGGAAAGAATCTTTCTGAGAAACTGCTTTGTAATCTATTAAATCATCTCACAGAGTTACAGCTTTCCCCTCAAGAAGCCTTTCGCTAAGGCTGTTCTTGTGGAATTTGCAAATTGATATTTGGAAGCCCATAGAGGGCTATGGTGAAAAACTAAATATCTTCAGATATAAACTGGAAAGACGTTTTTTGAGAAACTGCATTGTGTTTTATCAGTTCATCTCAGAGTTACAGCTTTCACCTCAAGAAGCCTTTCGCTAAGACTGTTCTTGTGGAATTTGCAAAGTGATATTTCGAAGCCCATAGAGGGATATGGAAAAAAGGAAATATGTTCAGTTAAGAACTGGAAAGAAGCTTTCTGAGAAAATGCTTTGTGTTCTGTTAATTCATCTCATAGAGTTACTGCTTTCCCCACAAAAGCCTTTCTCTAAGACTGTTCTTGTGGAATTTAAAAAGTGATATTTGGAAACCCATAGAGGGCTAAGGTGAAAAAGGAAATATCCTAAGATAAAAACTGAAAAAAGATTTTTGATAAATTGCTTTGTGTTCTGTTAATTCATCTCAGAGAGTTATAGCTTTCCTCTCAAGTATTCTTTTGCTTAGACTGTTCTTGTGGAATTTAAAAAGTGATATTTGGAGGCCCATAGAATGCTAAAGTGAAAAAGGAAATATCTTCAGTTAAAAACTGGAAAGGAGCTTTCTGAGAAACTTCTTTGTGTTCTGTTAATTCATCTCACAGAGTTACAACATTCCAAACAAGAAGCCTTTCGCTAAGACTGTTCTTGTGGAATTTAAAAAGTGATATTTGGAAGCCCATAGAGGGCTATGATGAGAAAGGAAATATCTTCCGTTAAAAACTGGAAAGAAGCTTTCTGAGAAACGGCTTTGTGTTCTCTTAATTCATCTCACAGAGTTACAGCTTTCCCCTCAAAAGCCTTTTGCTAAGCCTGTTCTTGTGGAATTTGCAAAGTAATATTTGGAAGCCCATAGAGGGCTAAGGTGAAAAAGGAAATCAATTCCGTTAAAAACTGGAAAGAACCTTTATGAGAAACGTCTTTGTGTTCTGTTAATTCATCTCACAGTGTTACAGCTTTGCCCTCAAGAAGCCTTTCCCTAAGACTGTTCTTGTGGAATTTAAACAGTGATATTTGGAAGCCCATGGAGGGCTAAGGTGAAAAAGGAAATATCCTAAGATAAAAACTGAAAAGAAGCTTTATGAGAAACTGCTTTGGGTTCTGTTAATTCATCTCACAGAGTTATAGCTTTCCTCTCAAGAAGCCTTTCACTAAGACTGTTGTGGAATTTGCAAAGTGATATTCGGAAGCCCAGAGAGGGCTAAGTTGAAAAAAAAAATCTTCTGTTAAAAACTGGAAAGAAGCTTTATGAGAAACTGCTTTGTGTTCTGTTAATTCGTCTCTCAGAGTTACAGCTTTCCCCTCAAGAGTCCTTTCTATAAGACTGTTCTTGTGGAATTTGCAAAATGATATTTGGAAGCCCTTAGAGGGCTATGGTGAAAAAGGAAATATCTTCAGTTAAAAACTGGAAAGAAGCTTTCTGAGAAACTGCTTTGTGTTCTGTTAATTCATCTCACAGAGCTAAAACTTTCCCCTCAAGAAGCCTTTCGCTAAGACTGGTGTTGTGGAATTTGCAAAGTGATATTTGGAAGCCCAGAGAGGGCTATGGTGAAAAAGGAAATATCTTCATTTCAAAACTGGAAAGAAGCTTTCTGAGAAACTTCTTTGTGTTCTGTTAATTTATCTCACAGAGTTAAAGCTTTCCCCTCAAGAAGCATTTCTCTAAGATTGTTCTTGTGGAATTTGCAAAGTGATATTTGGATGCCCACAGAGGGGTATGGTGAAAAAGAAAATCTCTTCCGTTAAAAACTGGAAAGAAGCTTTCTGAGAAACTCCTTTTTGTTCTGTTAATTCATCTCACAGAGTTACAGCTTTTCCCTCAAGAAATCTTTCGCTAAGACTGTTCTTGTGGAATTTGCAAAGTGATATTTGGAACCCATAGACGGCTATGGTGAAAAATGAAATGTCTTCAGTTAAAAAGTGGAAAGAAGCTTTTTGAGAAACTGCTTTGTGGTCTGTCAATGCATCTCACATACTTACAGCTTTCACCTCAAGAAGCCTTTCGCTAAGACCGCTCTGGTGGAATTTAAAAAGGGATATTTGGAAGCCCATAGAGGGCGATGGTGAAAAAGGAAATATCTTCAGTTAAAAACTGCAAAGAAGCTTTCTGAGAAATGGCTTTGTGTTCTCTTTATTCATCTCACAGAATTACAGCTTTCCCCTCAAGAAGCCTTTCGCTAAGACTGTTCTTGTGAAATTTCCAAAGTGTTATTTGGAAGCCCAATGTGGGCTATGGTGACAAAGGAAATCTCTTCCGATAAAAACTGGAAAAAAGCTTTCTGAGAAACGGCTTTGTGTTCTGTTAATTCATCTGAGAGAGTTACAGCTTTCCCCTCAAGAAGCCTTTGGCTAAGACTGTTCTTGTGGAATTTGCCAAGTGATATTTGGAAGCCCATACAGGGCTATGATGAAAAAGTAAATATCTTCCGTTAAAAACTGGGAAGAAACATTCTGAGAAACTGCTATGTGTTGTGGTAGCTCATCACACAGAGTTACAGGTTTTCCCTCAAGAAGCCTTTCCCTATGAATTTTCTGGTGGAATTTGCAAAGTGATATTTGGAAGCCTAATGAGGGCTATGGTGAAAAAGGAAATGTCTTCCGTTAAAAACTGGAAAGAAGCTTTCTGAGAAACGGCTTAGTTTTCTGTTAATTCATCTCACAGATTTACAGCTTTCCCCTCAAGAAGCCTTTAGCTAAGACTGTTCTTGTGGAATTTTCAAGGTGATATTTGGAAGCCGATAGAGGGCTAGGGTGAAAAAGGAAATATCTTCAGTTAAAAAGTGGAAATAAGCTTTCTGAGAACCTGTTTTGTGTTCTGTTAATTCATTTCACAGAGTTATAGCTTTGCTCTCAAGAAGCCTTTCGCTAATACTGTTTTTGTGGAATTTGCAAAGTGATATTAGGAAGCCCAGAGAGGGCTATGCTGAAAAAGGAAATATCTTCAGTTAAAAACTGGAAAGAAGCTTTCTGAGAAACGGCTTGGTGTTCTGTTAATTCATCTCAGAGAGGTACAGCTTTCCCCTCAAGTAGCCTTTCGCTAAGACTCTTTTTGTGGAATTTATAAAGTGATATTTGGAAGCCCATAGAGGGCTATGGTGAAAAAGTAAGTATCTTCAGTTAAAAACTGGAAAGAATCTTTCTGAGAAACTGTTTTGTGTTCTGTTAATTCATCTCACAGAGTTAAGCTTTCCCCTCAAGAAGCCTTTCACTAAGATTGTTCTTGTGGAATTTTAAAAGTGATATTTGGATGCCCATAGAGAGCTGTGGTGAAAAAGAAAATATCCTAAGATAAAAGATGAAAAGAAGGTTTTTGAGAAACTGCTTTGTGTTCTGTTAATTCATCTCACTGAGTTACAGCTTTCCCTTCAAGTAGCCTTTCACTAAGACTGTTTTTGTGGAATTTGCAAAGTGATATTCGGAAGCCCCTAGAGGGCTATGGTGAGAAAGTAAATATCTTCCGTTAAAAACTGGAAAGAAGCTTTCTGAAAAACGGCTTTGTGTTCTCATAATTCATCTCACAGAGTAACAGCTTTCCCTTCAAGAAGCCTTTCGCTAAGACTGTTCTTGTGGAATTTGGAAAGTGATATTTGGAAGCGCGTAGAGGGCTATGGTGAAAAAGGAAATATCTTCAGTTAAAAAGTGGAAAGACGCTTTCTGAGAAACTGCTTTGTGTTCTGTTAATTCATCTCACAAAGTTACAGCTCTCCCCTCAAGAAGTCTTTCGCTAAGACTGTTCTTGTGGAATTTGCAAAGTGATATTTGGAAGCCCATAGAGGGCTAAAGTGAAAAAGGAAATATCTTCTGTTAAAAACTGGAAAGAAGCTTTATGAGAAACTGCTTTGTGTTCTGTCAATTTATCTCACTGAGTTACAACTTTCACCTCAATAAGACTTTCACTAAGACTGTTCTTGTGGAATTTGCATAGTGATATTTGTAAGCCTAAAGAGGGATATTGTGAAAAAGGAATTATCTTCCGTTAAAAACTGGAAAGAAGCTTTCTGAGAAACGGCTTTGTGTTCTGTTAATTCATCTCACAGAGTTAAGGGTTTATCCTCAAGAAGCCTTTTGCTAAGACTGTTCTTGTGGAATTTTCAAAGTGATATTTGGAAGCCTATAGAGGTCTATGCTGAAAAAGGTGATATCTTAATTTAAAAACCGGAAAGAAGCTTTCTGAGAAACTGTTTTGTGTTCTGTTAATTCATCTAAAAGAGTTACAGCTTTCCCCTGTAGAAGCCTTTCGCTAAGACTGTTCTTGTGGAATTTAAAAGTGATATTTGGAAGCCCATAGGGCGCTGTGGTGAAAAAGGAAATATACTTAGATAAAAACTGAGAAGAAGCTTTTGGGAAAACTGCTTTGTGTTCCTTTAATTCAACTCACAGAGACACAGCTTTCCCCTCAAGAAACCTTTCGCTAAGACTCTTCTTGCGAAATTTACAAAGTGAGATTTGGAAGCCCGTAGAGGTCTATGGTGATATAGGAAATATATTTATTTAAAAACTAGAAAGAATCCTTCTGAGAAACTGCTTTGTGTTCTGTTAATTCATTTCACAGAGTTACAGCTTTCCCCTCAAGAAGACTTTCGATAAGACTGTTCTTGTGGAATTTGCAAAGAGATATTTGGAAGCCCACAGAGGGCTATGGTGAAAAAGGAAATCTCTTTCGTTAAAAACTGGAAATAACCTTTCCGGGAAACTGCTTTGTGTTCTGTTATTTCGTCTCACACAGTTACAGCTTTCTCCTCAAGAAGCCTTTCACTAAGACTGTTCTTGTGGAATTTGAAAGGTGATATTTGGAAGCCCATAGAGGGCTATGGTGAAAAATGATATATCTTCAGTTAAAAAGTGTAAAGAAGCTTTCTGAGAAACTGCTTTGTTTCCTGTTAATTCATCTCACAGAGTTACAGCTTTTCCCTCAAGAAGCCTTTCGCTAATACTGTTCTTGTGGAATTTGCAAAGTGATATTTGGAAGCCCATAGAGGGTTATGGTGAAAAAGAAAGTATCTTCAGTTAAAAACTGGAAAGAAGCTTTCTGAGATACTGCTTTGTGTTCTGTTAATTCTTCTCACAGAGTTTTAGCTTTTCTCTCAAGAAGCCTTTCGCTAAGACTGTTCTTGTGGAATTTGCAAAGTGACATTTGGAAGCCCATACAAGGCTGAGGTGAAAAAGAAAATATCTTCTGTTAAAAACTGGAAAGAAGCTTTCTGAGAAACTGCTTTGTGTTCTGTCAATTCATCTCACAGAGTTACAGCTTTCACCTCAAGAAGGCTTTCCCTAAGACTGTTCTTTTGGAATTTAAAAAGTGATATTTGGAAGCCCATAGTGGGCTATGGTGAAAATGGAAATATCTTCAGTTAAAAACTGCAAAGAATCTTTCTTAGAAACGGCTTTGTGTTCTCTAAATTCATCTCACAGAGTTACAGATTTCCTCTCAAGAAGCCTTTCGTTAAGTCTGCTCTTGTGGAATTTCCAATGTGATATTTGAAAGCCCAATTAGGGTTATGGTGAAAAAGGATGTCTCTTCATTAAAAACTGGAAGAAGCTTTCTGAGAAACGTCTTAGTGTTCTGTTAATTCATCTCACAGAGTTACCGCTTTCCCCTCAAGAAGTCTTTCGCTAACATTGTTCTTGTGGAATTTGCAAAGTGATATTTGGAAGACCCTAGAGGGATATGGTGAAAAAGTAAATGTCCTCGGATAAAAATCTTAAAGAAGCTTTCTGTGAAAATGCTTTGTGTTCTGTTAATTCATCTCACAGTGTTACAGCTTTCCCCTCAAGAAGCCGTTCACTAAGACTGTTCTTGTGTAATATTCAAAGTGATATCTGGAAGACCATAGAGGGCGATGGTGAAAAAGAAAATATCTTCATTAAAAACTGGAAAGAAGTTTTCTGAAAAACTGCTTCATATTCTGGTAATTCATCTCACAGCGTAACAGATTTCCCCTCAAGAAGCCTTTCACTAAGTCTGTTCTTGCAGAATTTGCAAAGTGATAATGGGAAGCCCATAGAGGGCTATGGTTAGAAAGGAAATATCCTAAGATAAAAACTGAAAAGAAGGTTTCTTGAAACTTCTTTGTGTTCTGTTAATTCATCTCACAGAGTTAAAGCTTTCCCCTCAAGAAGTCCTACACTAAGACTGTTCTTGTGGAATTTCCAAAGTGATATTTGGTACCCCAGAGATGCCTATTGTGAAAAAGTAAATATCTTCAGTTAAAAACCTGAAAGAAGCTTTCTGATAAACTGCTTTGTGTTCTGTTATTTCATCTCACAGAGTTACAGCATTCCCCTCAAGAAGTCTTTCACTAAGACTGTTCTTGTGGAATTTGCAAGGTGATATTTGGAAGCCCTTAGAGGGATATGGTTAAAAAGGAAATATCTTCAGCTAAAAATTTGAAAGAAGTTTTCTGAGAAACGGCTTTGTGTTCTCTTAATTCATCTCACAGAGTTACAGCTTTCCCCTCAAGAAGCCTTCGCTAAAACTGTTCTTGTTTAATTTGCAAAGTGATATTCGGAATTCTATAGAGGGCTATTGTGAAAAACTAATTATCTTCACTTAAAAACTTGAAAGAAGTATTCTGAGAAACTTCTTTGTGTTCTGTAATTCATCTCACAGAGTTACAGCTTTCCCCTCAAGAAGCCCTTCGCTAAGACTGTTTTTGTGGAATTTGCAAAGTGATATTTGGAAGCCCATAGAGGGCTATGGTGAAAAAGTGAATCTCTTCCATTAGAAAATGGAAAGAAGCTGTCTGAGAAACGGCTTTGTGTTCTGTTAATTCATCTCACAGAGTTAAAGCTTTCCCCTCAAGTAGCCTTTCGCTAAGTATGTTCTTGTGGAATTTTCAAAGTGACCAGACTGGCCCAGACTGCCTAAATCTAGGCCACAAACCAGTTTTGACCAGCTCAACAGACCAGAAGTCTAAAACCAGATCAGACCATCTCAAACAGGTTTTGACCGGCTCATAGCGGTTTTGACCGGCTCATACCAGACCAGACCGGTTCAATCCGGTTTTGAACGGCTCAATCCGGTTTTGAACGGCTCGTGTCGGTTTTGACTGGCTAAAACCGGTTTTGACCAGATGAGACCGGATAAACCGAATCAGACCTGCCCAGAACGGCTAAAATCAGATCAAACCAGACTAGACTGGCCCAGACCGCCTTAAACTGGGCCACAAACCGGTTTTGACAGGTTCAATGCAGACCAGACAGGCTCATACCGGTTTTGACCAACCTGAGCCGGTTTTGACCGACTCAAACCAGACCAGACGGACTCAAACTGGTTTTGACCGGCTCAAAGCGGTTTTGACCAGATCAAACCAGACTCGACTGGCCCAGACCAGCTGAAACCAGAAAAAACCGGAGCAGACCGGCCGAGACCGGCTGAAACCGGGCCACAAACCGGTTTTCACCTGCCTTAACCAATTTTGACCGGCTCAAACCAGTCCAGACTGGCTCAAACCGGACCAGACCGGCTCAAACCGGTTTTGACCGGATGACACCATCTCAAACCGGAGCACACCGGATCAAACTGTACCAGACAGGCCCAGACCGGCTGAAACTGGATCAAACAGGAAGAGACCGGCCTGTACCGGCTAAAACCGGGCCAGACCGGCTCAAACCGGGCCAGAGCGGCTCAAACCAGACCAGACTGGTTCAAACCGGTTTTGACTGGCTCATTCCGGTTTTGACCGGCTCAAACCACTCCAGACCGGCTGAAACCGGTTTTCACCAGCTCAAAACGGTTTTGACCTGATTAGACCGGATCAAACCGGACCAGACCGGCTCAGAGAGGCTCGAATCGGTTTTCACCGTCTTAAACCAGACCAGACCGGCTCATACCAGACCAGACCAGCTCAAACCGGTTTTGACCTGCTCAAACCACACCCGAACGGCTGAAACTGGTTTTCACCAGATGAGACCGGTTTTGACCGGATGAGATCGGATCAAACCAAATCAGACCAGCCCAGACCGGCTAAAATCGGATCAAAACGGACCAGCCCGGCCCAGACCGCCTAAAACTGGGCCACAAACCGGTTTTGACCGGTTCAAACCAGACCAGACTGGCCCAAACCGGTTTTCACTGACCTAGCCGGTTTTGATCGGCTCAAACCAGACCAGACCGGCTCAAAGCGGTTTTGACCGGCTCAAAGTGGTTTGGACCAGATCAAACCAGACTCGACCGTCCCAGACCAGCTGAAACCGGATGAAACCGGACCAGACCGGCCCAGAGCAGCTAAAACTGGGCCACAAACCGGTTTTGACCGGCTCAAACCAGAGCAGACCGGCTCAAACCGGACCAGACCGGCTCAAACCGGTTTTGACCAGAAGACACCGGATCAAAGAGGACCAGACCGGCTCACATCGAATTAAACCGGACCAGACAGGCCCAGACCGGCTGAAACCGGATCAAACCAGACCAGATTGGTCCACACCAGCTAAAACCGGGCCAGACTGGCTCAAACCGGTTTTGATCAGCTCAAATCAGACCAGACCGGTTCAAACCGGTTTTGATGGGCTCAATTCGGTTTTGACCGGCTCAAACCGGTTTTGTCCGGCTCAAACCACTCCAGACCGGCTAAAACCGGTTTTCACTGGCTCAAAACAGTTTTGACCTGATTAGACCGGATCAAACCGGGCCAGACCGGCTCAGACAGGCTCGAATCGGTTTTGACTGGCTTCAACGAGACCAAACCGGCTCAAAACGGTTTTGACCGGCTCGAAGCGGTTTTGACCTGCTCAAACCAGACCAAACCGGCTCAAACCAGACCAGACCAGCTCAAACCGGTTTTCACTGGCTCAAACCAGACCAGACCAGCTCAAACCGGATCAAACCAGACCAGACTGGCCCAGACCGTCTAAAACCGTGCCAAATTGGCTCAATCCTATTTTGACCGGCTCAAAACAGACCTGACCATCTCAAACCCGACCTGACGGGCTCAAACCAGTTTTGACCTGACCAAACCACACCAGACCGGCAGAAATCGGTTTTGACACGCTAAAACCGGTTTTGACTGGATGAGACCGGATCAAACCAAATCAGACCGGCCCAGACCGGCGAAAATCGGATGACGCCGGACCAGACCGACCCAGACCGCCTAAAACTGGGCCACAAACCCGTTTTGAACAGGTTCTAACCAGACCAGAACAGCTCAAACCGGTTTTGACCGACCTAAGCTGGTTTTGAGCGACTCAAACCCGACCAGACCGTTTGAAACCAGACCAGATCGGCTCAAACCGGTTTTGACTGGCTCAAACCAGACCAAACCGGTTCAATCCGGTTTTGACCGGGTCAAACCGGTTTTGAACAGCTCGAAGCGATTTTGACCGGATCTAACCGGTTTTGAACGGATCAAACCACACCAGACCGGCTCAAACCGGTTTTGACCGGCTGAAACCGATTTTGACCATATGAGACTGGATCAAACCGGACAAGACGGGCCTATACCGGCTAAAACCGGATCAAACCGGACCAGAACGGCCCAGACCGCCTAAAACCGGGCCAAAGCAGCTCAAACCTATTTTGACCTTCTCAAACCAGACCAGACCGGCTCAAACTGGTTTTGACCGGCTCAAACCAGACCAGACCGGCTCAAACCGGATCAAACCAGACCAGACCGGCCCAGACCGCCTAACACCGGGCCAAACCGGCTCAAACCTATTTTGTCCAGCTCAAACCAGACCAGACCGACTTGAACCTGTTTTGACTGGCTCAAACCAGACCTGACTGGCTCACACCGGTTTTGATCGGATTAGACTGGATCAAACCGTACCAGACCTTCTCAAACCGGATCATACCGGACCAGACCGGCACAAACCAGCTCAAACTGGCTCAAACCGAACCAGACTGGCCAAGACAGGCTAAAACCGGGTCAATCCGGCTCAATCAGATTTTGACTGGCTCAAACCAGACCAGACCGGCTCAAACCAGACCACACTGCCTCAAACCGGTTTTGACCGGCTGAAACTAGAAGAGACTGGCTCAAACCGGTTGTGACCGGATGAAACAGGATAAAACCAGACCAGACCGGCTCAAACCGGATGAAACCGCAGCAGACCGGCCCAGAACAGCTGAAGCCCGAGCAAACTGGACCACACGGGGCCAGATCGGCTAAAAGTGGGCCACAAACCGGTTTTGAGTGGCTCAAACCAGACCAGACCGGCACAAACCGGTTTTGACCAGCCTGAGCTGGTTTTGACCGGCTCATACCAGACCAGACCGGCTCAAACCGGACCAGACCGGCTCAAACCGGTTTTGAACGGATGACACCGAATCAAACAGGACCAGACCGGCTCACACCGGATCAAACCAGACCAGACAGGCCCAGAAAGGCTGAAACCGGATCAAACAGGGCCAGACAGGCCCAGACCGGCTAAAACCGGGCCAGACCAGCTCAAAACGGTTTTGACCGGCTCAAACCAGACCAGACCGGTTCAAACCGGTTTTGACTGGCTCAATCCGGTTTTGATGGGCTCAAACCGGTTTTGACTGGCTCAAACCACTCCAGACTGGCTAAAACCGGTTTTCACTGGCTCAAACCGGTTTTGACCTGATTAAACCGGATCAAACCGGACCAGACAGGCTCAGACAGGCTCGAATCGGTTTAGACTGGCTTCAACCAGACAAAACTGGCTCAAACCGGTTTTGACCGGCTCGAACCGCTTTTGACCAGCTCAAACCAGGCCAGACCGGTTCAATCCGATTTTGACCGTCTCAAACCAATTTTGAACGGCTCGAACCGGTTTTGACCGCCACAAACCGGTTTTGACCGGCTCAAATCACACGAGACCGGCTCAAACCGGTTTTGACCAACTGAAACCGATTTTGACCGGATCAAACCGCACCAAACGGGCCCAGACCGACTAAAACAGGATCATTCCAGACCAGACTGGCCCTGACCGCCTAAAACCAGGCCAAACCCGCTCAAACCTATTTTGACCGGCTCAAACCAGACCAGACCGTCTCAAACTGGTTTTGACCGGCTAAAACGAGACCAGGCCGGCTCAAACCGGATCAAACAGGACCACAGCGCCCCAGACCGCCTAAAAACGGGCCAAACCGGTTCAAACCTCTTTTGACCGGCTCAAACCAGACCAGACCAGCTCTAACCTGTTTTGACCGGCTCAAAGCAGACCTGACCAGCTCAAACCGGTTTTGACAGGATTAGACCAGATGAAACCGGACCAGACCTTCTCAAACCGGATCATACCGGACCAGACCGGCACAAATCAGCTCAAACCGGCTCAAACCGAACCAACCGGCTCATTCAGGTTTTGACCGGCTCAAACGAGACCAGACCGGCTCAAACCAGAGCAGACTGGATCAAACCGGTTTTGATCGGCTCAAACCAGACCAGTCCGGCTCAAACCGGTTTTGACCGGATGAGACAGAATAAAACCGGACCAGACCGCCACAAACCGGATGAAACCGCACCAGACCGGACCAGAAGAGCTGAAGCCGGTGCAAACCGGACCAGACCGGCCCAGACCGGCTCAAACCAGTTTTGACCAGCCTGAGCCGGGTTTGGCCGGTTCAAACCAGACCAGACCGCCTCAAACCGGACCAGACTGGCTCAAACCGGTTTTGACCTGCTCAAACCACACCAGACTGGCTGAAACCGGTTTTGACCGGCTAATACCAGTTTTGACCGGATGAGACCAGATCAAACCGAATCAGACCCGCCCTGACAGGCTAAAATCGGATCACATTGGACCAGACCGGCCCAGATCGCCTAAAACTGGGCCACAAGCCGGTTTTGACCGGTTCAAACTGGACCAGATCAGCTCAAACTGGTTTTGACCGACCTTAGCTGGTTTTGATCGGCTCAAACCAGACCAGAACGGCTCAAACCAGACCAGACCGGCTGAAACTGGTTTTGACCGGCTCAAACCAGACCAGACTGGCAAAAACCGGTTTTGACCGGATGAGACAGGATAAAACTGGATCGGACCGGCTGAAACTGGATGAAACTGCGCCAGAAAGACCCAGAACAGCTGAAGCCGGAGCAAACCGGAGCAAACCGGACCAGACCGTCCAGACCGGCTAAAACCGGGCCACAAACCGGTTTTGACCAGCTCAAACCAGACCAGACCGGCTCAAACCGGTTTTCACTGGCCGGAGCCGGTTTTGACCGGCTCAAACCAGACCAGACCGGCTCAAACCGGACCAGACCGGCTCACACCGGATCAAAGCGGACCAGACAGGCCCAGACCCGATGACACCGGATCAAACCGGCCCAGACTGGCTCACACCGGATCAAAGTGGACCAGACAGGCCCAGACCGGCTGAAACCGGATCAAACCGGACCACACCAGCCCAGACCGCCTAAAACTGGGCCACAAACCGGTTTTGACCCGATCAAACCAGACCAGACTGGCTCAAAACGGTTTCGACTGACCTGAGCTGGTTTTGACCAGCTCAAACCAGACCAGACCGGCTCAAACCAGACCAGACCAGCTCAAACCGGTTTTGACCAGAAAAAGCGGTTTTGAGAGGATCAAACCGGACCAGACCGGCCCAGACCGACTAAAACCGGGCCAGACCGGCTCAAACCAGTTTTGACCAGCTCAAACCAGACCAGACCAGTTCAAACCGGTTTTGATTGGCTCAATCCGGTTTTCACCAGCTCAAACCGGTTTTGACCACCTCAAACCACTCCAGACCGGCTAAAACCAGTTTTCAATGGATCAAACCGGTTTTGACCTGATTAGACCGGAATAAACTGGACCAGACCGGCTCAGACAGACTCAAATCGGTTTTGACTGGCTTCAACCAGAACAAACCGGTTCAAACCGGTTTTCACCGGCTCGAACCGGTTTTGACCGGCTCAAACCAGACCAGACCGGCTCAAACCAGACCAGACCGGCTCGAACCTGTTTTGACCGGCTCAAACCAGACCTGACCGGCTCAAACCGGTTTTGACCAGATTAGACCAGATCAAACCAAACCAGACCTTCCCAAACTGGATCATACCAAACCAGACGAGCACAAACCAGCTCAAACCGTCTCAAACAGAACCAGACTGGCCCAGACAGGCTAAAACCAGGCCAAACTGGCTCAATCAGGTTTTGACCGGATAAAACCAGACCAGACTGGTTCAAACCAGACCAGACTGAATCAAACCGGTTTTGACCGGCTCAAAGCAGACCAGACCGGCTCAAACTGGTTTTGACCGGATGAGACAGGATAAAAACGGACCAGACCGGCTCAAACCGGATGAAACCACACCCAGACCGGCCCAGAAGAGCTGAAGCCGGGGCAAACCGGACCAGACTGGGACAGACCAGCTAAAACCAGCCCTCAAACCGGTTTTGACTGGCTCAAACTAGACCAGACTGGCTCAAACTGGTTTTGACTGGCCTGAGATGGTTTTTTACCGGCTCAAACCAGACCGGACCGTCTCAAAACGGACCAGACCGGCTCAAACCGGCTTTGACCAGATGACACCAGATCAAACCGGACCAGACCGGCTCACACCGCATCAAACCGGACCAGAAAGGTCCAGACCAGCTGAAACCGGATCAAAGTGGACCAAAACCGGCCCAGACCGGCTAAAACCGGGCCAGACGGGCTCAAACCGGTTTTCACCAGCTCAAACCAGACCAGACCGGTTCAAACCCGTTTTGACCTGGCTCAAACCGGTTTTACCCGGCTCAAAACCACTCCAGACCGGCTAAAACCGGTTTTCACCGGCTCAAACCGGTTTTGACCTGATTAGACCAGATAAAACCGGACCAGACTCTCTGAGACAGGCTCGAATCGATTTTGACTGGCTTCAAACAGACCAAACCGGCTCAAACCTGTTTTGACGGGCTCAAACCAAACCAGACGGGCTGAAACCCGGTTTTGACGGGCTAAAACCGGTTTTGACCGGATGAGACCGGATCAAACCGAATCAGACCAGCCCAGACTGGCTACAATCGGATCAAACCAGAACACAGCGGCCCGGACGGCCTAAAACTGGGCCACAAAACTGGTTTTGACCGGTTCCAACCAGACCAGACCGACTCAAACCGGTTTTGACCGACCTGAGCTGGTTTTGACCGGCTCAAACCACACCAGACCGGCTAAAACCAACCAGACCGGCTCAAAACGGTTTTCACCGGCTGAAAACAGTTTTGACCGGATCACACCAGACTCGACCGGCCCAGACCAGCTGAAACGGGATCAAACCGGACCAGAACCGGCTGAGACCAGCTAAAACCGGGCCACAAACCGGTTTTGACCGGCTGAAACCAGACCAGACCGGCTAAAAACCGGTTTTGACCGGATGAGATCGGATCAAACCGGACTCGACCGGCTCAAACCGGATCAATCCGTACTCGACTGGCCCAGACCAGTGGAAACCGGAACAAACCGGACCAGACCGGCTCAAACCGGTTTTGACTGGCTCAAACTAGACCAGACCGGCTCAAACCGGACCAGAACGGCTCAAAACCGGTTTTGACCAGATGACACCGGATCAAACCAGAGCAGTCCCGGTTCACACCGTATCAAACCGGACCAGACAGGCCCAGACCTGCTGAAACCTGATCAAACTGGTCCAGACCAGCCCAGACATGCTTAAACCAGGCCAGACCAGCTCAAACCGGTTTTGACGGCTCAAACCCCTCCAGACCGGCTAAAACCGGTTTTAACCGACTCAAAACCGGTTTTGACCTGATTAGACCAGATGAAACGGGACCAGACCGGCTCAGACATGCTCGAATATGTTTTGACTGACTCAAACTCCTCCAGACCGGCTTAAAACCGGTTTTCACTGGCTCAAACCGGTTTTGACCTGATTAGACTGGATGAAACCGGACCAGACCGGCTCAGACATGCTCGAATCTGTTTTGACTGGCTTCAACCAGACCGCACTGACTCAAACCGGTTTTTGACCGGCTCAAACCGGTTTTGACTGGCTCAAACTAGACCAGACCGGCTCAAACCAGACCAGACCGGCTCAAACCCGTTTTCAGAGGCTCAAACCGGTTTTCACCTGCTCAAACCACACCAGACCGGCTAAAACCCGTTTTGAACGGATGAGACCAGATCAAACCGAATCAGAACGGCCCAGACAGGCTAAAACCGGATCAAACTGGACCAGACGTTCTCAAATCGGATCATACCAGACCAGACCAGCACAAACGGGCTCAAACCGGCTCAAACCAAACCAGACCTGCCCAGACAGGCTAAAACCGGGCCAAACTGGCACAATCAGGTTTTGACCAGCTCAAACCAGAACAGACCGGCTCAAACTGGTTTTGACCGGCTCATACCAGACCAGACAGGCTCAAAATGGATGAAACCGGACCAGTCTGGCCCAGACCCCCTAAAACCGTGATAAACCAGCTCAAACTTATTTTGACTGGCTCAAACCAGTCCAGATCGGCTCGAACATGTTTTGACCGGCTCAAACCAGACCAGACCGGATCAAACCGGTTTTGGCAGGATTAGACCGGATCAAACCAGACCAGACCTTCCCAAACCGTATCATACCAGACCAGACCAGCACAAACCGACTCAAACCCACTCAAACCGACAGACTGGCCCAGACCGGCTAAAACCGGGCCACAAACCAGTTTTGACAGGCTCAAACAGGACCAGACCGGCTCAAACTGGTTTTGACTGGGCTGAGCCGGTTTTGACTGGCTCAAACCAGACCAGACCAGCTCAAACCGGACCAGAACGGCTCAAATCGGTTTTGACCAGATGACACCAGAACAAACCTGACCAGACTGGCTCACACTGGGTCAAAGCGAACCAGACAGGCCCAGACCAGCTGAAACTGGATCAAACAGGACCAGACCGGCCCAGAACGGCTAAAACAGGGCCAGACTGGCTCAAACCCGGTTTTGACCGGCTCAAACCAGACCAGACTGGTTCAAACCGGTTTTGACGGGCTCAATCCGCTTTTCACCATCTCAAACAAGTTTTGACCGTCTCAAAACACTCCAGACCGGCTTAAACCGGTTTTCAACCGGCTCAAACCGATTCTGACCTGATTAGACCGGATCAAACCAGACCAGACCGGCTCAGACAGGCTCGAACCGGTTTTGACTGGCTTCAACCAGACCAGACCGGCTCAAACCAGACGAGACCGGCTCAAACCGGTTTTGACCTGCTCAAACCACACCAGAAAGTCTGAAACCGGTTTTGAACCAGATGAGACCGGATCAAACCAAATCAGAGCTTCCCAGACCGGCTGAAATCAGATCAAACCAGACCAGACCGGCCCAGACTGGCTAAAACCGGGCCACAAACCGGTTTTGACCAGCTCAAACCAGACCAGACCGATCAAACCGGAGCAGACCGGCTCAAACCGGTTTTGACTGGATGACACCGGATCAATCCAGACAAGACCGGGTCACACCGGATCAAACCAGACCAGACAGGTCCAGAAAGGCTGAAACCGGATCAAACCGAACCGGACCGGACCAGACCGGCTAAAACCAGGCCAGACTGGCTCAAACCGGTTTTGACCGGCTCAATCCAGACCGGAGCAGATCAAACCGGTTTTGACTGGCTCAATCCGGTTTTGAGCGACTCAAACCGGTTTTGACCAGCTCAAACCACTCCAGACCGGCTAAAACCGGTTTTGACCGGCTCAAACCGCTTTTGACCTGATTAGAACGGATCAAACCGGACCATACCGGATCAGACAGGCTCGAATCCGTTTTGACTGGCTTAAACCAGACCAAACCGGCTCAATCTGGTTTTCACCGGCTCAAACCGGTTTTGACCGGCTCAAACCACTCCAGACCGGCTAAAACCTGTTTTCACCGGCTCAAAACCGGTTTTGACCTGATTAGACCGGATTAAAACAGGACCACACCGTCTCAGATAGGCTCGAATCGGTTTTGACTGGCTTCAACCAGACCAAACCAGCTCAAACCGGTTTTGACCGGCTCGAACCGGTTTTGACCGGCTCAAACCAGACCAGACCGGCTCAAACCAGACCAGACAGGCTCAAACCGGTTTTGACCGGCTCAAACCGGTTTTGACCAGCTCAAACCACACGAGGCCCGCCCTGAAATCGGTTTTTTCTGGCTCAAACCTGTTTTTACAGGATGAGACCAGATCAAACCGAATTAGACTGGCCCAGACCGGCTAAAATGGGAACATACTAGACCAGACCGGCCCAGACCACCTAAAACTGGGCCACAAACAGGTTTTGACGGGTTCAAACAAGACCAGACCTGCTCAAACCGGGTTTTGACCAGCTCAAAGCGATTTGACCGGAACAAACCAGACTCGACCGGCCCAGAGCAGCTGAAACCGGTCAAACTGGACCAGACTGGCCCAGACCGGATAAAACCGGGCCACCAAACGATTTTGACCAGCTCAAACCAGACCAGACCGGCTCAAATCGGTTTTGACGGGCTAAAACCGGTTTTCACCGGATGAGACCAGATCAAACCAAATCAGACTGGCCCAGACTGGCTAAAATCGGATCAAACCAGACCAGACCGGCCCAGACCGCCTAAAACTGGGCCACAAACTGGTTTTCACGCTTTTCAAACCACACCAGACCGGCTCAAACCAGACCAGAACGGCTCAAACCGGTTTTGACCAGCTCAAACCGGTTTTGACCAGCTCAACCCAGATGAAACCGCACCAGATCGGACCAGAACAGCTGAAAGCCGGAGGAAAACCAGACCAGACCAACCCAGACCGGCTTAAACTGGGCCACAAACCGGTTTTGACTGGCTCAAACCAGACCAGACCGGTCAAACCGGATCAAACAGGACCAGACCGGCCCAGACCACATAAAACCGGGGCCAAACCGGCTCAAACCTATTTGGACCGGCTCAAACCAGGCCAGACCGTCTCGAACCTGTTTTGACCGGCTCAAACCAGACCAGCCCGGCTCAAACCGGTTTTGACCCAATTAGACTGGACCAAACCGGACCAGACCATCTCAAACCGGATCATACCGGACCAGACCGGCGCATACCGGCTCAAAACGGCTCAAACCGACCCAGTCCGGCCCAGACAGGCTAAAACCGGGCCTAACCGGCTCAATCAGGTTTTGAACAGGACAAACCAGACCAGACCGGCTCAAACCAGACCAGACTGGCTCAAACCGGTTTCGACCGGATTAGACCACACCAATCCGGACCAGACCTTCTCAAACCAGATCAAAGCTGACCAGACAGGCCCAGACCAGCTGAAACCAGATAAAACCAGACCAGACCGGCCGAGACCAGCTCATACCAGACTAGACCCGGCTCAAACCAGACCAGACCGGCCTCAAACCAGACCAGACCGGCTCAAACCAGACCAGACCGGCTCTAACAGGTTTTGACGGTTGAGACAGGATAAAACCAGACGAGACCAACTCAAACCGGGATGAAACTGAACCAGACCGGCCCAGAACAGCTGAAGCCGGAGCAAACCGGACCAGACCAGGCCAGACCGGCTACAACCGGGATACAAACCGGTTTTGACCAGCTCAAACCAGACCAGACAGGCTCAAACCGGTTTTGACTGGCCTGAGACGGTTTTGACTGGCTCAAACCAGACCAGACTGGCTCAAACCGGAACAGACCGGCTCAAACCGGTTTTGACCGGATGACACCGGATCAAAGCGGACCAGACCACCCCAGAATGACAAAAAATCGGGCCAAACCGGCTCAAAACTATTTTGACTGGCTCAAACCAGACCAGACCGGCTCAAACCGGTTTTGACCGGCTCCAGCCCGAACAGAATGGCTCAAACCGGATCAAATGGGACCAGACCGGCCGAGACCGCCTAAAACCGGGCCAAACCGGCTCAAACCTATTTTGTGTGGCTCAAACCAGTGCAGACCGGCTCGAACCTGTTTTGACCGGCTCAAACCAGACCAGACCGGTCCAAACCAGGTTTGACCGAATTAGACCAGATCAAACCGGACAAGACCTTCTCAAACCGGTTCATACCGGAACAGACTGACACAAACTGGCTAAAACTGGCTCAAACCAAACCAGTCCGCCCCCAGACAGGCTAAAATCGGGCCAAACCAGGTCAATCAGGTTTTTGACCGACTCAAACCAGACCAGACCGGCTCAATCCGGAAACAGACGGTCTCAAACCGGTTTTGACTGGCTCAAACCAGACCAGACCGGCTCAAACCGGCTTTGACGGATGAGACAGGATAAAACCAGACCAGACCGGCTCAAACCGGATGAAATCCGCACCAGACCGTCCCAGAACAGCTGAAGCCCGAGCAAACCGGACAAGATCGGCCCAGACTGGCTCAAACTGGTTTTGACCAGCCTGAGCCGATTTTGACCAGCTCAAAACAGACCAGACCGGCTCAAAACGGACCAGACCAGCTCAAACCGGTTTTGATCGGATGACACCGGATCAAACGGACCAGACTGGCTCACACCGGATCAAACCAAACCAGACAGGACCAGACCGGCTGAAAATGGATCAAACCGGACCAGACCGACCAAGACCGGCTAAAACCGGGCCCAGACCGGCTCAAACCGGTTTTGACCGGCTCAAACCAGACCAGACCGGCTCAAACCAGTTTTGACCGCCTCAAAGCGGTATTGACCGGATCAAACCGGACTCGACCGGCCCAGACCAGCTGGAAACCGGATCAAATCGGACCAGACTGGCCCTGACCGGCTGAAACTGGGCCACAAGCCGATTTTGACCAGCTTAAACCAGACCAGACTGGCTCAAACCAGACCAGACCTGCTCAAACCCGTTTTGACTGGTTCAAACCGGTTTTGACATTCTCAAACCACCACCAGACTGGCTGAAACCGGTTTTGACCGGCTAAATCTGGTTTTGACCGGATGAGACCGGATCAAACCGAATCAGACCGGCCCAGACCGGCTAAAATCGGATCAAACCGGACCAGACCGGCCCAGATGGCCAAAACTGGGCCACAAACCGGTTTTGACGGCTTCAAACCAGCCCAGACCGGCTCAAACCGGTTTTGACTGACTTGAGCCGGTTTTGACCGGCTCAAACCCCACCAGACTGGCTCAAACCAGACCAGACCGGCTCAAACTGGTTTTGACCGGCGAAAACCGGTTTTGACCAGGTCAAACCAGACCAGACCGGCTCACACCGGTTTTGACCCCCTGAAACCGATTTTCACCGGATGAGACCGGATCACACCGGACCAGACGGGCCCAGACCAGCTAAAACCGGATCCAACCGGACCAGACCGGCCCAGACAGCCTAAAACTGGGCCAAACCGGGTCAAACCTATTTTGAACGTATCAAACCAGACCAGACCAGCTCAAAACGGTTTTGACTGGCTCAAACCAGACCAGACCAGCTCAAATCGGTTTTGACCGGCCTGAGCCGGTTTTCACCGGCTCAAACCAGACCAGTCCGGCTCAAAACGGACCAAATCGGCTCAAATCGGTTTGATCGGATGTCACCGGATCAAACCGGACCACACCTGCTCACACCGGATCACACCGGACCAGACAGGCCCAGACCGGCTGAAACTGGATCAAACCGGACCAGACCGGCCCAGACAGGCTAAAACCGGACCAGACTGGCTCAAACCGGTTTTGACCTGCTCAATCCCGACCAGACAGGTTCAAACCGGTTTTGACTGGCTCAATCCGGTTTTCACCGGCTGAAACTGGTTTTGACCGTCTCTAACCACTCCAGACCGGCTAAAACCGTTTTCACTGGCTCAAAACGGTTTTGACCTGATTACACCGGATCAAACCGGACCAGACCACCTTAGACAGGCTCGAATCGGTTTTGACTGGCTTCAACCTGACCAAACCAGCTCAAACCGGTTTTGACCGGCTCGAACCCGTTTTGACTGGCTCAAACCAGAACAGAATGGCTCAAACCTGACCAGACTGGCTCAAACCGGTTTTGACCTGCTTAAACAACCCCAGACTGGCTGAAACCGGTTTTGACCGGCTAAAACCGCTTTTGACCAGATGAGACCGGATCAAACCGAATCAGACCGGCCCAGACTGGGTAAAATCGGATCAAACTGGAGCAGACTTGCCCAGACCGCCTAAAACTGGGTCACAAACTAGTTTTTACCGGCTCAAACCAGACCAAAGTGGCTCAAACCGGTTTTGGCCAGCTCAAAGCAGACCAGACCAGCTCAAACCGGACCAGACCCGCTCAAACCGGTTTTGACCGGGTGACACAAATCAAACCAGACCAGACCGGCTCACACTGGATAAAACTGAACCAGACAGGCACAGACCGGTGGAAACCGGATCAAATCCGACCAGATCGGCCAAGACCGGTGAAAACCGGGCCACACCGGCTCAAACCAGTTTTCACTGGCTCAAACCAGACCAGACCAGTTCAAACCGATTTTGACTGGCTCAATCCGGTTTTGACCAGCTCAAACCGGTTTTGTCTGGCTCAAACCACTCCAGACCGGCTAAAACCGGTTTTCACCAGCTCAAACCGGTTTTGACCTAATTCGACAGGATCAAACTGGACCAGACCAGCACAGACAGGCTCGAATCGGTTTTGACTGGCTTCAACCAGAACAAACCGGTTCAAACCGGTTTTGACTGGCTTGAACCGGTTTTGACCGGCTCAAACCAGACCAGACCGTCTCAAACCAGACCAGACCAGCGCAAACCGATTTTGACCAGCTCAAACAACTCCAGACCGGCTAAAACCGGTTTTCACCAGCTCAAACAGGTTTTGACCTGATTAGACCATATCAAACCGGACCAGATCTTCTCAGACATGATCGAATCGTTTTTGACTGGCTTCAACCAGACCAAACGGGCTCAAACCGGTTTTGACTGGCTCGAAAGGGTTTTCACCAGCTCGAACCTGACCAGGCCGGCTCAAACCAGACCACACCAGCTTAAACCAGTTTTGACTGGCTCATACCGGTTTTGACCTGCTCAAACCACACCAGACCGGCTGAAACCGGTTTTGACTGGCTAAAACCCGTTTTGACCGGATGAGACCTGATCAAACTGAATCACACCGGCCCCGACTGGCGAAAATCGGATTAAACCAGACCAGACAGGCCCAGACCCCGTGAAACTGGGCCACAAACAGGTTTTGACTGCTTCAAACCAGAGCAGACCGGCTCAAACCGGTTTTGACCGGCTCAAACCAGACCAGACCAGTTCAAACCAGACCTGACCAATTCAATCCGGTTTTGACCGGCTTAAACCGGTTTTGAACGGCTCGAACCGGTTTTGACCGGCTCAAACCAGTCTTAACTGGCTCAAACCACACCAGACCAGCTCAAACCGGTTTTGACCAGCTGAAATCGATTTTCACCAGATGAGACAGGATCAAACCGGACCAGACGAGCCCAGACCAGCTAAAACCAGATCAAACCGGACCAGACCGGCCCAGACCACATAAAACCGGGCCAAACTGGCTCAAACCTATTTTGACCGGCTTAAACCAGACCAGACCGGCTCAAATCGGTTTTGACCAGCTATACCCAGACCAGACCGTCTCAAAACGGATCACACTGGACCAGACCGGTCCAAACCGCCTAAAACCATGCCAAACTGGCTCAAACATATTTTGACCGGCTCAAAACAGTCCAGACCGGGTCGAACCTGTTTTGACCGGCTCAAACCAGACGTGATCGGCTCAAACCAGACCACACTGGCTTAAACCAGTTTTGACAGGCTGAAACCAGAAGAGACTGGCTCAAACCGGTTTTGACCATTTGAGACAGGATAAAACTGGACCAGACTGGCTAAAACTGGATGAAACTGCACCAGACTGGCCCAGAACAGCTGAAGCCGGAGCAAACCAGACCAGACTGGCTCAGACCGGCTAAAACTGGGCCACAAACCGGTTTTGACAGGTTCAAACCAGACCAGACGGGTTCAAACCGGTTTTGATCGACCTGAGACGTTTTTGACCGGCTCAGACCAGACCAGACCAGCGCAATCTGGTTTTGACTGGCTCAAACCAGACCAGACCGGCTCAAACTGGTTTTGACCGGATGAAACCGGATCAAACCGGACCAGACTGGCTTACACCGGATCGAACCGGAGCAGACCGGCCCAGACCGGCTAAAACTGGGCCAGACGGGCTCAAACCGGTTTTGATCAGTTCAAACCAGAGCAGACCGGCTCAAACCTGTTTTGGCCGACCTGAGCCGGTTTTGACCGGCTCAAACCAGACTGGACCGGTTTTTTTCCGGTTTTGACCGGCTCAAACCGGTTTTGACCATCTCAAACCACACCCGACCGGCTCAAACTGGTTTTAAATGGCTGAAACCGACTTTGACTATATGAGACCGGATCAAACCAGACCAGACGGGCCCAGACAGGCTAAAACCGGATCTAAACGGAACAGAACGTCCCAGACCACCTAAAACCGGGCCAAACTGGCTCAAACCTATTTTGAACGGCTCACAACAGACCAGACCAGCTCAAACCGGTTTTGACCGGCTGAAACCGGTTTTTGACCGGCTCAAACCAGACCAGAACGGCTCAAACCGGATCAAACGGGAACAGACCGGCCCAGACCGCATAAAACCGGGCCATACCAGCTCAAACCGCATGAAACCGCACCTCACCGGCCCAGAACAGCGGAAGCCAGAGCAAACCGGACCAGACCGGGCCAGACCGTCTAATACTGGGCCACAAACCGGTTTTGACCAGCTCAAACCTGACCAGACCGTTTAAAACAAGACCACTCCGTCTCAAACAAGACCAGACCGTCTCAAACCGGTTTTGACTGGATGAGACCGGATCAAACCGGAGCAGACTGGCTCAAACCGTCTCAAACCGGAAAAGACCAGCTCAGAACGGCTAAAACAGGGCCAAATCGGCCCAAAACGGTTTTTACCGGCTCAAACCAGACCTGACCGGCTCAAACACGTTTTGACCAACCTGAGCCGGTTTTTACCAGCTCAAACCAGATCAGACTGGCTCAAACCATACCAGACTGGCTCAAACCACACCAGACTGGCTCAAACCGGTTTTGACTGGCTCAAACCAGACCAGACCGGCTCAAACCGGTTTTGACCGGATGAGACAGAATAAAACTGGACCAGACCGGCTCAAACCAGATGAAACTGCACCAGACCAGTCCAGAACAGCTGAAGCCAGAGCAAACCAGACCAGACCGGGGCAGACCGGCTAAAACCGGGCCACAAACCGGTTTTGACCGGCTCAAACCACACCAGACTGGCTCAAACCGGACCAGACCGACTCAAACCGGGTTTGACCGGATGACACCGGATCAAACCACACCAAACCAGCTCACACCGGATCAAACCGGGCCAGATAAGCCCAGATGGGCTGAACCCAGATCAAACAGGACGAGACCGGCCGAGACCGGCTAAAACCGGGCCAGACTGGCTCAAACTGGTTTTGACCGGCTCAAACCAGACCAGACCGGTTCAAACCGGTTTTGACTGGCTCAATCCGTTTTTGACCATCTGAAACCGGTTTAGACCGGCTCAAACCACTCCAGACAGGTCAAAACCAGTTTTCACTGGCTCAAAACGGTTTTGACCTGATTAGACTGCATCAAACCGGAGCAGACCGGCTCAGACAGGCTCGAATCTGTTTTGACTGGCTTCAACCAGACCAAACCGGCTCAAACCGGTTTTGACCGGCTCGAACATGTTTTGACCATCTCAAACCAGACCAGACCGGCTCAAACCAGACCAGACGGGCTCAAACCGGTTTTCACCTGCTCAAACCACATCAGACCGGATGAAACCGGTTTTGACCGCCTAAACCGGTTGTGACCGGATGAGACCAGATCAAACTGAATCAGACCAGACCAGACCGACTAAAAATGGATGAAACCGGACCAGACCTGCCCAGACCGCCTAAAACTGGGCCACAAACTGGTTTTGACCGGTTCAAACCAGACCAGACCATTTCAATACCGTTTTGACCAGCTCAAACCGGTTTTGACCGGCTCAAACCAGACCAGACCGTTTCAATCCCGTTTTGACCGGCTCAAACCAGTTTTGAACGGCTCGAACCGGTTTCGAACCGCTCAAACCACACCAGACCGTCTCAAACCGGTTTTGAATGGCTGAAACCGATTTTGACCGGTTGAGACCGGATCAAACCGGACCAGACGGGCCCAGACCAGCTAAAACCGGATCAAAACGTACCAGACAGGCCCAGACCGCCTAAAACCGGGCCAAACCAGCTCAAACCTATTTTGACCGGCTCAAACCAGACCAGACCGGCTCAAACCGGTTTTGACCAGCTCAAAGCGGTTTTGACCGGATCAAACCGTACTTGACCGGCCCAGACCACCGGAAACCGGATCAAACCAGACCAGACCAGACCAGATCATCTAAAACTGGGCCACAAACCAGTTTTGACTGGATCAAACCAGACCAGACCGTCACAAACCGGTTTTGACCAGATGAGACCGGATCAAAAAGGACTGGACCGGCTCAAACCGGATGAAATCGGACTCGACCGGCCCAGACCAGCTGAAACCGGATGTAACTGGACCAGACGGGCCCAGACCGGCTATAACCGGGCCAAACCATCTCAAATCGGTTTTAACCAGTTCAAACAAGACCAGACCAGCTGAAACGGGTTTTGACCGGATGAGACCGGATCAGACCAGACCAGACCAGCACAAACCTCATCAAACTGGACCAGCCCAGCCCAGACTGACTAAAACCGGGCCAAACCGTCTCAAACAGGTTTCGACCGGCTCAAACCAGACCACACCGGCTCAAACCGGTTTTGACCAGCTCAAACCAGACCAGACCGGCTCACACCAGGTTTGACCGGATGAGACAGGATAAAACCGGACCAGACCGGCTCAAACCGGATGAAACCACACCAGACCGGCCCAGAAAATCTGAAGCCGGAGCAAACCGGACTAGACCGGGCCCCATCGGCTAAAACCGGGCCACAAACCGGTTTTGACCGGCTCAAACCAGACCAGACCAGTTCAAACTGGACCAGACTGGCTCCAACCGGTTTTGACCGGATGACACCGGATCAAACCGGACCAGACAGGCCCAGTCGGGTGAAACCGGATCAAACCGGACCAGACCGGCCCAGAACACCTAAAACTGGGGCAAAAACCAGTGTTGACCGGCTCAAACCAGACCATACCGGCTCAAACCAGACGAGACCGGCTCAAACCAGAGAAAACCGGACCAGACCAGCCCAGACCGCCTAAAACCGTTCCAAACCGGCTCAATCAGATTTTGACCGGCTCAAACCAGACCAGACCTGCTCAAACCACACCAGACTGTCTCAAACCGGTTTTGACCAGATGAGACAGGATAAAACCGGAACAGACTGGCTCAAACCGGATGAAACCGCACCAAACCGGCCCAGAACAGCTGAAGCCGGAGCAAACTGGAACAGACCAACACAGACCAGCTAAAACCAGGCCACAAACCGGCATTGACTGGATCAAACCAGATGAGACCGGCTCAAACCGGTTTTGCCTGGCTCAAACCAGACCAGACTGTCTCAAACTGGACCAGACCGTCTCAAACCGGTTTTGACCGGATGACACCGGATCAAACCGGAAAAGACCGGCTCACACCAGATTAAACCAGACCAGACAGGCCCTGACCGGCTGAAACCGGATCAAACCAGACCGGATCAAACCAGAGCAGACTGGCTCAAACCAGACCACACTGGCTCAAACCGGTTTTGACCGGCTGAAACCAGAAGAGACTGGCTCTAACCGGTTTTGAACGGATGAGACAGGATAAAACTGGAACAGACTGCTCACACCGGATCAAACCAGACCAGACAGCCCCAGACTGGCTGAAACCGGATCAAACTGGACCAGACCGGCCCAGACCACCGAAAACCGGGGAGATCGGCTAAATCCGGTTTTGACCGGCTCAAAACAGACCAGACCGGTTCAAACCGGTTTTGACTGGCTCAATCCGGTTTTGACCGGCTCAAACCGGTTTTGACTGGCTTAAACTACACCAGACCGGATAAAACCGGTTTTCTCTGGCTCAAACCGGTTTTGATCTGATTAGACCGGATCCAACCGGACCAGACTGGCTCAGACAGGCTCGAATCCGTTTTGACTGGCTTCAACCAGACCAAACCGGCTCAAACCGGTTTTGACTGGCTCGAACCGGTTTTGACCAGCTCAAACAAGACCAGACAGGCTCAAATCAGACCAGACAGGCTCAAACCGATTTTGACCTGCTCAAACCACACCAGACCGTGTGAAACCGGTTTTGACCGGCTAAAACCGGTTTTGACCGGATGAGACCGGATCAAACCGAATCAGACCATCCTGGAACGGCTAAAATGGGATAAAACCAGACCAGACTGTCCCAGACCACCTAGAACTGGGCCACAAACCGGTTTTGACTGGTTCTAACCAGACCAGAACAGCTCAAACCGATTTTGAGAGACCTGAGCCGATTTTGACATGCTCAAACCAGACCAGACCGGCTCAAACCATACGAGACCGGCTCAAATCGGTTTTGACCGGCTCAAACCAGACCAGACCGGCTCAATCTGGCTTTGACCGGCTCAAACCGGTTTTGAACGGCTGGAACGGTTTTTGACTGGCTCAAACCGGTTTTGAACGGCTCAAACCACACCAGACCGGCTCAAACCGGTTTTGACCAGCTGAAACCGATTTTGACCATATGAGACCGGATCAAACCGGACCAGACGGCCCCAGACCGGCTAAAACCGGATCAAACTGACCAGAACGGCCCAGACCGCCTAAAACCGGGCCAAACAGGCTCAAACCTATTTTGACCGACTCAAACCTATTTTGACCAGCTCAAACCAGACCAGAACAGCTCAAACAGGTTCTGACTGGCTCAAACCAGACCTGACCAGCTCAAACTGGATCAAACCGAACCAGACCGGCCCAGACCGCCTAAAACCGTGACAAACCAGCTCAAACCTATTTTGACCAGCTCAAACCACAACAGACCGGGTTGAACCTGTTTGACCAGCTAAAACCAGAGCAGACCGGCCCAAACGGGTTTTGACCGGATTAGACCGGATCAAACCAGACCAGACCCTCTCAAACCGGATAATACCACACCAGACCGGCTCAGACTGGCTCAAACCGGCTCAAACTGAACCAGATCGGCCCAGACAGCCTAAAACCGGGCCAATCCGGCTCAATGAGGTTTTGACTGGCTCAAACCAGACCAGACCGGCTCAAACCAGACCACACTGGCTCAAACCGGTTTTGACCGGGTGAAACTAGAAGACACTGGATCAAATCGGTTTTGACCGGATGAGATAGGATAAAACCAGACTAGACTGGCTCAAACCGGATGAAACCACGCCAGACCAGCCCAGAACAGCTGAAGCCGGAGCAAACCAGACCAGACGGGGCCAGATCAGCTAAAACCGGGCCACAAACCGGTTTTGACCGGCACAAACCAGACCAGACCGGCTCAAACCGATTTTGACCAGCCTGAGCTGGTTTTGACTGGCTCAAACCAGACCAGACCGGTTCAAACAGGTTTTGAAAGGATCACACCGGATCAAACCGGACCAGAACGGCTCACACCAGATCAAACCGGACCAGACAGGCCCAGAGTGCCTGAAACCGGATCAAACCGGGCCACACCGGCACAGACCGGCTAAAACCGGGCCAGACCGGCTCAAACCGTTTTTGGACCAGCTCAAACGAGACCAGACCGGTTCAAACCGGTTTTGACTGACTCAATCCGGTTTTGACAGGCTCACACTGGTTTTGACCGGCTCAAACCACTCCAGACCGGCTAAAAGCGGTTTTCACTGGCTAAAACCGCTTTTGACCTGATTAGACCGGATCAAACCGGAGCAGACCGGCTCAGACAGGCTCGAATCGGTTTTGACTGGATTCAACCAGACCAAACCGGTCAATCCGGTTTTTACCAGCTCAAACCGGTTTTGAACATCTCAAACCAGACCAGACCGGCTCAAACCACACCAGACCGGCTCAAACCAGTTTTGACTGGCTCAAACCGGTTTTGACCTGCTCAAACCACACCAGACCGGGTGAAACCCGTTTTGACCGGCTAAAACCAGTTTTGACCGGATGACACCTGATCAAACCGAATGAGACCGGCCCAGACCGGCTAAAATCAGATCAAAACGGACCAGACCAGCCCAGACCGCCTAAAACTGGGCCACAAACCGGTTTTGACGGGTTCAAAGCAGAACAGACCGGCTCAAAGCAGACCACACCGGCTCAAACCGGTTTTTCAATGGCTCAAAGCGGTTTTGATCACAACAAACTGGACTCGACCGGCCCAGACCAGCTGAAACCAGTCAAACCGGACCAGCCCGGCCCAGACCGGATAAAACCGGGCCACCAACCGGTTTTGACCGGCTCAAAACAGACCAGACCGGCTCAAACCAGTTTTGACCTGCTCAAACCACACCAGACCGGCTGAAATCGGTTTTGACCGGATGAGACCAGATCAAACCGAATCAGACCGGCCCAGACCGGCTAAATCGGATCAAACTGGACCAGACCGGCCCTGACCGCCTAAAACTGGGCCACAAGCCGGTTTTGAACTGCTCAAACCAGACCAGACCGGCTCAAACCAGTTTTGACCGACCTGAGCCGGTTTTGACCGGCTCAAACCAGATCAGACCGGCTCAAACCGGTTTTGACTGGCTCAAACCGGTTTTAACCTGCTAAAACCACACCAGACCGGCTGAAACCGGTTTTGATGGGCTAAAACCAATTTTGACCAGATGAGACCGGATCAAAAAGAATCAGACCGGCCACGACTGGCTATAATTGGATCAAACCAGACCAGACCGGCCCAGACCGCCTATAACTAGGCCACAAGCCAGTTTGGACCGGTTCAAACCAGACCAGACCGGCTCAAATCGGTTCTGACCGGCTCAAACCGGTTTTGACCGGATGAGACCAGATCAAACCGAATCAGACCGGCCACGACCGGCTATAATTGGATCAAACCAGACCAGACCGGCCCAGACCGCCTATAACTAGGCCACAAGCCAGTTTTGACCGGTTCAAACCAGACCAGACAGGCTCAAATCGGTTCTGACAGGCTCAAACCGGTTTTGACCGGCCCAAACCAGACCAGACCGGTTCAATCCGGTTTTGACCGGCTCAAACTGGTTTTGACCGGCTCAAACCACACCAGACCGGCTCAAACCGGTTTTATCCTGCTGAAACCGATTTTGACCGGATGAGACCGGATCAAACCGGAAAAGACGGGCCCAGACCGGCTAAAACCGGATCAAACTGGACCAGACCGGCCCAGACCGCCTAAAACCGGGCCAAAACGGCTCAAACCTATTTTTACTGTCTCAAACCAGACCAGACAGGCTCAAACCGGTTTTGACCGGATAAAACCAGACCAGATCGGCTCAAACCAGATCAAACCGGACCAGACAGGCCCAGACCGCCTAAAACCGTGCCAAACCAGCTCAAACTTATTTTGACCGGCTGAAACCAGACCGGACCGGGTCGAAACTATTTTGACCGGCTCAAACCAGACCTGACCGGCTCAAACCGGTTTTGACCGGATTACACCAGATCAAACGGGACAAGACCTTCACAAACCGGATCATACCGGACCAGACGAGCACAAACCGTTTCAAACCGGCTCAAACCGAACCAGACCGGCCCAGACAGGCTAAAACCGGGACAAACCAGCTCAATCAGGTGTTGACCGTCTCAAACAAGACCAGACCGGCTCAAACCAGACCAGACCGGCTCAAACCGGTTTTGACCGGATGACAACGGATCAAACCGGACCAGACCGGCTCAAACCAGATCAAACCGGACTCGACCGGCCCAAAACAGCTGAAACTGGATCAAACCGGACCAGACCGGCCCAGAGCGGCTAAAACCGGGCCAAGCCGTCTCAAACTGGTTTTAACCGGCTCAAACAAGACGAGACCGGCTGAAACGGGTTTTGACCAGATGAGACCGGATCAAACCCGACCAGACAAGCGCAAAAAGCATCAAACCGGATCAGACCGGCCCAGAACGGCTAAAACCGGGCCAAACCGGCTCAAACAGATTTCGACTGCCTGAAACCAGACCAGACCGGCTCAAACCGGTTTTGACCAGCTCAAATCAGACCAGACCGGCTCAAACTGGATCAAACGGGACCAGACCGGCGCAGACCGCATGAAACCGGGCCAAACCGACTCAAACCGGATGAAACCGCACCAGACGGGCCCAGAAGAGCTGAAGGCAGAGCACACGGGACCAGATCGGGCCAGACCGGCTAAAACCGGTCCACAAACAGGTTTTGACCGGCTCAAACCAGACCAGACCGTTTCAAACAAGACCAGACCGTCTCAAACAAGACCAGATCGTCTCAAACTGGTTTTGACCGGATGAGACCGGATCAAACTGGTCCAGAACGGCTCAGAGAGGCTCGAATCGGTTTTGACTGGCTTCAACCAGACCAAACCGGCTCAAACCTGTTTTGACCTTCTCAAACCACACCAGTACAACTGAAACCGGTTTTAACCGGCTAAAACCGGTTTTGACCGGCAGAGACCCCATCAAACCGAATCAGACTGGTGCAGAACGGCTAAAATCGGAACTAACCAGACAAGACCGGCCCAGACCGCCTAAAACTGGGCCACAAACCGGTTTTGACCGCTTCAAACCAGACCAGACTGGCTCAAACCTGTTTTGGCCGACCTGAGCTGGTTTGATCGGCTCAAACAAGACCGGACCGGTTTATTCCGGTTTTGACTGGCTCAAACCGGTTTTGAGCGTCTCAAACCATATCCGACCGGCTCAAACCGGTTTTGACTGGCTGAAACCGATTTTGACCATATGAGACCGGATCAAACCGGACCGGACGGGCCGAGACAGGCTAAAACCGGATCTAACCGGACCAGAACGTCCCAGACTGCCTAAAACCGCGCCAAAACGGCTCAAACCTATTTTGATCGGCTCACACCAGACCAGACCAGCTCAAACCGGTTTTGACCGGCTCAAACCAGACCAGACCAGCTCAAACCAGATCAAACGGGACCAGACTGGCCCAGACCGCATAAAACCGGGCCAGACCAGCTCAAACCGGATGAAACCACACCAGACCGGTCCAGAACAGCGGAAGCCAGAGCAAACCGGACCAGACCGGGCCAGATCGGCTAAAACTGGGCCACAAACCGGTTTTGATTGGCTCAAACCAGACCAGAGCGTTTTAAACAAGACCAGACTGGCTCAAACAAGACCAGACAGTCTCAAACCAGTTTTGACCGGATGAGACCGGATCAAACCAGACCAAACCGGCTAACACCGGATCAAACCGGACCAGAAAAGCCCAGACCGACTGAACCCGGATCAAACAGAACCAGACCGGACGAGACCAGCTAAAACTAGGCCAGACCGGCTCAAACTGGTTTTGACCGGCTCAAACCAGACCAGAATGGTTCAAACCGGTTTTGACTGGCTCAATCCGGTTTTGACCGTCTGAAACCGGTTTAGACTGGCTCAAACCATTCCAGACAGGCTAAAACCAGTTTTCATCGTCTCAAAACGGTTTTGACCTGATTAGACCGCATCAAACTGGACCTGACCGGCTCAGACAGGCTCGAATCTGTCTTGACTGGCTTCATCCAGACCAGACTGCCTAAAACCGGGCCAAACCAGCTCAAACCTATTTTGACTGGTCCAAACCAGACCAGACGGCTCAAACCGGTTTTGACCAGCTCAAAGCGGTTTTGACCAATCAAACCGGACTCGACCGGCCCAGACCAGCTGAAACCGGATCAAACCAGACCGGACCGGCCCAGACCGGCTAAAACCGGGCCACAATCCGGTTTTGACCGGCTCAAACCCCTCCAGACCGGCTAAAACTGGTTTTCACCGGCTCAAACCGGTTTTGACCTGATTAGACCAGACCAAACCGGACCAGACCGGCTCAGAGAGGCTCGAATCGGTTTTGACTGGCTTCAACCAGACCAAACTGGATCAAACCGGTTTTGACCGGCTCGAACCAGTTTTGACCACATCAAACAAGACCAGAGCGGCTCAAACTGGACCAGACCGGCTCAAACCGATTTTGACCAGCTAAAACCAGTTTTGACCGGATGAGATCGGATCCAACTGAATCAGACCGGCCCAGACCGGCTGAAATCGGATCAAACCGGACAAGACCGGCCCAGACCGCCTAAAACTGGCCCACAAAACGGTTTTGACCACTTCAAACCAGAGCAGACCAGCTCGAACCTGTTTTGACCGACCTGAGACGGTTTTGACCGACTCAAACCAGACCGGACCAGTTCAATCTGTTTTTGACCGGCTCAAACCAGTTTTGAACTGCTCGAACCGGTTTTGACCGGCTCAAACCGGTTTTGACCGTCTCAAACCACACCAGACTACCTCAAACGCGTTTTCACCAGCTGAAACCGATTTTGACCATATGAGACCACATCAAACCGGACCAGACGGCCCCAGACAGGCTAAAACCGGATCTAAACGGACCAGAACGGCCCAGACCGCCTAAAACCGGGCCAAACCGGCTCAAACCTATTTTGACCAGATGAAACCAGACCAGACCGGCTCAAACCGGTTTTGACCGGCTCAAACCGCACCAGACCGGCTCAAACCGTATCAAATGGGACCAGACAGACCCAGACCGCATAAAACCAGGCCAAACCGGCTCAAACCTATTTTGACCAGCTCAAACCAGACCAGACCGGCTTGAACCTGTTTTGACCGGCTCAAACCAGACCTGACGGTTCAAACCGGTTTTCATCGGATTAAACCGGATCAAACCAGACCAGACCTTCTGAAACCGGATCATACCGGACCAGACCGGCACAAACCGACTGAAACCGGCTCAAACCGAACCAGACCGGCCCAGACAGTCTAAAACCGGCCAAACCAGCTCAATCAGGTTTTGACCGGCTCAAACCAGACGAGACGGCTCAAACCAGACCACACTGGCTCAAACCGGTTTTGAGAGGCTGAAACCAGAAGAGACGGGCTCAAACCGGTTTTGACCGTATGAGACAGGATAAAACCGGACGAGACTGGCTAAAACTGGATGAAACCACACCAGACCGGCCAAGAACAGCTGAAAGTGGAGTAAACCAGACCAGACCGGCCCAGACCGGCTAAAACTGGGCCACAAACCGGTTTTGACGGGTTCAAACCAGACGAGACGAGTTAAAACCGGTTTAGACTGACCTGAGACGGTTTTCACTGGCTCAAACCAGACCAGACCAGCACAATCCGGTTGTGACCAGCCTGAGCCAGTTCAGACCGGCTCAAACCGGACCAGACTGGCTCAAATCTGTTTTCACCAGATGAAACCAGATCAAACCGGACCAGACCGGCTCACACCAGATCAAAACCGGACCAAACCGGCCCAAACTGGCTAAAACCGGGCCAGACGGGCTCAAACCGGTTTTGACCAGTTCAAACCAGACCAGACCGGTTCAAACCGGTTTTGACTGGCTCAAACCGGTTTTGACCGGCGCAAACCTCTCCAGACCGGCTAAAACCGGTTTTCACCGGCTCAAACCGGTTTTGACCTGATTAGACCGGATCAAACGGACCAGACCGGCTCAGACAGGCTCGAATCAGTTTTGACTGGCTTCAACCAGACCAAACCGGCTCAAATCGGTTGTGACCGGCTCGAACCAGTTTTGGCCAGCTCAAACCACACCAGACGGGCTGAAACCGGTTTTGGCGGGCTAAAACCGGTTTTGACCAGATGAGACCAGATCAAACCAAATCAAACCGGCCCAGACTGGCTAAAATCGTATCAAACCAGACCACACCGGCCCAGACGGCCTAAACCTGGGCCACAAACCGGTTTTGACCGGTTCCAACCAGACCAGACCGGCTCAAACCAGTTTTGACCGACCTGAGCTGGTTTTCAACGGCTCAAGCCACACCAGAACGGCTAAAACCATACCAGACCGGCTCAAACTGTTTTTAACCGGCTCAAAGCGCTTTTGACCGGATCACACCGGATTCGACCGGCCCAAACCAGCTGAAACCAGATCAAACTGGACCAGACCGGCTCAGACCGGCTAAAACCGGGCCACAAACCAGTTTTGACTGGCTCAAACCAGAAGAGACCGGCTCAACCGGTTTTGACCGGATGAAACCGGATCAAACCGGACCAGACCAGCTCAAACCGGATCAAACCGGACTCAACGGGCCATGACCAGCTGAAACTGGATCAAACCGGACCAGACCCGCTCAAACCGGTTTTGACCAGCTCAAACCAGACCAGACCGGCTCAAACCAGACCAGACCGACTCAAACCGGGTTTGACCGGATGACACCAGGTCAAACCAGAACAGTCCGGCTCACACCGTATCAAACCGAAACAGACAGGCCCAAACCGGCTGAAACCGGATCAAACCTGTCCACAACGGCCCAGACCGGCTTAAACCGGGCCAGATCGGCTCAAACTGGTTTTGACCGGCTCAAACCAGACCAGACCGGTTGAAACCAGTTTTGACTGGCTCAATCCAGTTTTGACCGGCTCAAACCGGTATTGACCGGCTCAAACCACTCCAGACTGGCTAAAACCAGTTTTCACCGGCTCAAAACGGTTCTGACCTGATTAGACCAGATGAAACAGGACCAGACTGGCTCAGACAGGCTCGAATCTGTTTTGACTGGCTTCAACCAGACCGCACCAACTCAAACCGGTTTTGACCGGCTCGATCCGGATTTGTCTGGCTCAAACAAGACCAGACCGGCTGAAACCGGTTTTGACTGACCTGAGCCGGTTTTGACCAGCTCAAACCAGTCCAGAACGGCTAAAATGAGACCAGACCGGCTTAAACCAGTTTTTACTGGCTCAAAGAGGTTTCGACCGGATCAAACCGGACTCGACCGGCCGAGACAGGCTGAAAACGGATCAAACCAGGCCACACCGGCTCAGACCGGCTAAAACCGGGCCAGACTGGCTCAAACCGGTTTTGACCTCCTCAAACCACACCAGACCGGCTGAAACCGGTTTTTCACCGGCTAAAACCGGTTTGGACCGGATGAGACCGGTTCAAACCGAATCAGACCGGACCAGACCAGCTGAAAACGGATCAAACAGGACCAGAGCGGCCCAGAACGCCTAAAACTGGGCCACAAACCGGTTTTGTCCGGCTCAAACCAGACCAGACTGGATCAAACCGGTTTTGACCTGCTCAAACCACATCAGATCGGCTGAAACCGTTTTTCACTGGCTAAAATCGTTTTTGACCGAATGAGACCAGATCACATCGAATCAGACAGGCCCAGACCGGGTAAAATCGGATCAAAAAGGAACAGATGGGCCCAGACCGGCTAAAACTGGATCAAACCGGACCAGACCGGCCCAGGTCGGCTAAAACCGGGCCACAAACCGGTTTTGACCGGCTCAAACCAGACCAAACTGGCTCAAACCGGTATTCACCATCTGAAACCAGACCAGACCAGCTCAAACCGGTTTTGATCTGCTCAAACCACTCCAGCCCGTCTAAAACCGGTTTTCACTGGCACAAACTGGTTATGACCTCATTAGACCGGATCAAACCGAACCATACCGGCTCAGACAGGCTCGAATCGGATTTGACTGGCTTCAACTTAACCAAACCGGCTCAAACCGGTGTTGTCCGGCTCGAACAGGTTTTGAACGGCTCAAATCAGACGAGACCGTCTCAGACCAGACCAGACCGGCTCAAACCGGTTTTGAAAGGCTCAAACCGGTTTTGACCTTCTCAAACAACCCCAGACCAGCTGAAACTGGTTTGGACCGGCTAAAACCGGTTTTGAGCGGATGAGATCGAATCAAACCAAATCAGACCGGCCCAGACTGGCAAAAATCTGATCAAACCGTCCCAGACAGACCGAGACCGCCTAAAACTGGGCCACAAACCGGTTTTGACCGGTTCAAACCAGACCAGATCGGCAAAAACCAGACAAGACCGGCTCGAACCTGTTTTGACCCGCTCAAACCAGACCAGACCGGCTCAAACTGGTTTTGACCGGATTAGTCCAGATCAAACCGGACCAGACCTTCTCAAACGGATCATACCGAATCAGACGCGCACAAACCGGCTCAAATCGGCTCAAACCGAACCAGACCGGCCGAGACAGGCTAAAAACGGGCCAAACTGGCTCAATCAGGTTTTGACCAGCTCAAACCAGACCAGAACCGCTCAAAGCACACCAGAATGGCTCAAACCGGTTTTGACCGGATGAGACTGGATAAAACCGGACCAGACCGGCTGAAACCAGATGAAACCGCACCAGACCGGCCCACAACAGCTGAAGCCGGAGCAAACGGACCAGACCGTCCCAGACTGGCTAAAACCGGGCCACAAACCGGTTTTGAATGGCTCAAACCAGACCAGTCCAGCTCAAACAGGGTTTGCCTGGCCTGAGCCGGTTTTGACAGGCTCAAACCAGACCAGACCGGCTCAAAATGGACCACACGGGCTCAAACTGGTTTTGACTGGCTCAAACCGGTTTTGACCTGCTCAAACCACACCAGACCGGCTGAAACCGGTTGTTGCCGGCTAAAACCAGTTTTGACCGGATGAGACTGGATCAAACCGAATCAGAGCAGCCCAGACCGGCTGAAATCGTATCAAACCGTATCAGTCCGGCCCAGACCACATAAAATTGGGCCACAAAATGGTTTTGACGGGTTTAAACCAGACGAGAACAGCTCAAACCGGTTTTGACAGACCTGAGCCGGTTTTGACGGCTCAAACCAGACCAGACCGGCTCAAACCAGACCAGACCGGATCAAACCGGTTTTGACCAGCTCAAAGCGGTTTTGACTGGATCGAACCGGACTCGACCAGCCCAGACCAGGTGAAACCGGATCAAACCGGACCAGACCGGCCCAGACCGGCTAAAACCGGGCCACAAACGGTTTTGACCGGCTGAAACCAGACCAGACCTGCTCAAACCGGTTGAGACCGGTCTGAGCCAGTTTGGACCGGCTCAAACAAGACCAGACCGGCTCAAACCAGACCAGTCCGGCTCAAACCGGTTTTGACCGGATGACACCAGATCAAACCGGACCAGTCCAGCTCACACCGTATCAAACCAGACCACACAGGCCCAGACCATCTGAAACCGGATCAAACCGGTCCAGACCGGCCCAGACCAGCATAAACCGGGCCAGACCAGCTCAAACCAGACCAGAGCGGTTCAAACCGGTTTTGACTGGCTCAATCCGGTTTTGACCGTCTCAAACACGTTTTGACCGGCTCAAACCACTCCAAACCGGCTAAAACCGGTTTTCACCAGCTCAAACCGGTTTTCACCTGATGAGACCGGATGAAACCGGACCAGACCGGCTCAGACATGCTCGAATCTCTTTTGACTGGCTTCAACCAAACCAAACCGACTCAAACCGGTTTTGACTGGCTCAAAGCGGTTTTGACCGGATCAAACGGACTCGATCGGCCCAGACCAGCTGAAACTGGATCAAACCGGACCAGACTGGTCCAGACCAGCTAAAACCGGGCCACAAACCGGTTTTGGCTGGCTAAAACCAGACCAGACCGGCTCACACCCGACCAGACCTTCTCAAACCGGTTTTGACTAGCTCAAAGCGGTTTTGACCAGATCAAACCGGACTCGACCGGCCCAGACCAGCTGAAACCGGATCAAACCGGACCAGACTGGTCCACACCAGCTAAAACCAGGCCACAAACCGGTTTTGGCTGGCTAAAACCAGACCAGACCGGCTCAAATGAGACCAGACCGGCTCAAACCAGTTTTGACTGGCTCAAAGCGGTTTTGACCGGATCAAACCGGACTCGACCGGCCCAGACCAGCTGAAAACAGATCAAACCAGGCCAGACTGGCCCAGACCAGCTAAAACCGGGCCACAAACCGGTTTTGACCAGCTCAAACCAGACCAGACGGCTCAAACCGGTTTTGACCTGCTCAAACCACATCAGACCGGCTAAAACCGGTTTTCACCAGCTAAAATCGTTTTTGACCGAATGAGACCAGTTCAAACCGAATCAGACGGCCCAGACCGGCTAAAACCGGATCGAACCGGACCAGACCAGCCCTGACCGGCTAAAATCGGATCAAACCATACCAGACGGGCCAGACCGCCTAAAACTGGGCAATAAACCGGTTTTCACCGGTTCAAACCAGACCACACAGGCTCAAACCAGACCAGACTGGCTCAAACAGGTTTTGACTGGATAAAAGCAGTTTTGACCGGTTCAAACCGGACTCGACCAGCCCAGACCAGCTGCAACCAGATCAAACCGGACCAGACCGGCCCAGACCGGCTCAAACCGAGCCACTAACCGGTTTTGACTGGTTCAAACGAGACCAGACCGGCTCAAACCGGTTTTCACTGGCTCAAACCCGAACAGACGGCTGAAACCGGACGAGACCGGATGAAACCGGTTTGGACCGGGTCAACCCCGAACAGACCGGCTAAAACAGGACCAGCCTGGCTCAGACCAGTTTTGACCGGCTCAAACCAAACCAGAACGGCTCAACCGGATCAAAATGGACCAGACCAGCGTAAACTGGATCAAACCGGTCCGGACCGGCTCTTACACCATCTCAAACCGGTTTTGATCCACTCAATTCGGACCAGAACGACTCTAACCTGTTTTGACCAGCTCAAACGGACCAGACCGGCTCAAACCGGACTCAAACAAGACCAGGACGGATCAAACCGGTGTTGACCGCCTCAAACCGGACTCAAACCGGACCAGACCGTCTCAAACCCGTTTTGACGGGCTCAAACCGGTTTTCACCGGCTCAAACCAGACCAGACCGGCTCAAACCCGTTTTAAGAGGCTCAAATTGGTTTTCATCTGCTCAAACCACACCAGACCGGCTGAAACCGGTTTTGACCGGCTAAAACCGGTTTTGATCGGATGAGACCAGATCAAACCGAATCACACCGGCCCAGACAGGCTAAAACCGGATCAAACCAGACCAGACCTTCTCAAACCGGATCATACCAAAACAGACCGGCACAAACGGGCTCAAACCGGCTCAAAACGAACCAGACCAGCCCAGACAGGCTAAAACCGTGCCAAACTGGCACAATCAGATTTCGACTGGCTCAAACCAGACCAGA